>NC_052624.1:53948813-54573813 GCF_016161935.1 Mauremys reevesii
TAAGAGGACTTGTGGGGTCGAGTGTGCCTAACACTAATGTGTAGAGAGTGAGGCCTGGAGGTGAAGTGCTTGTGTTGTCAATAGCTGGTGGAGTCTGGGAGCTGAACCCTGGCAGGCACAGACATAGGCAGCGAGTTATATGGGCCCGTGGTGCCCATGCGCCACCAATATTCAGGAATGTAGGCCCAGCTCCACCAATGTTTGGGCATATATTTTCAGAGCATCCCATCTATAGGACAGACTGGGACAACCGCCCCAGGCCCTGCGGTTTTGGGGGGCCCCTGCACTCCTGTGGGACACAGGGAGGGTTAGTGGGGGGCTTGGCACCAGCAGCAGCAAGCAACCCGGTCCCACTCCACTACACCACTTCCCACCTCTAATCTGCCTCTTCCTGCCCCTGCTCCACCCCTTCCCCCCATTCCACTCCTTCCCCCAAGCTTACACCCCCACTCTGCCTCTTTCTGGCTTCCACCCCCTCCCCCAAGCAATGCCAGGAGCTGGCAGAGCGGGCTGGGGCCAAATCACTCGCTGCTGCTGGTGCCCGGGCCCCCGCTAATCCCCCAGGCTGCCCTGGACCCCACGTCCCCCTGAAGCATGGGGCCTAGGGCAGTTGCCCAGATCCATCCTATGGACGGGACAGCTCTGCTTGGACCTGTTCTGGCTGGGCACCACCAAAAATTATACAAACCTGGTGCCCATGGGCACAGACAAAGCTCACTGACACTAGGGGTATATGGAAGTGACTATGGCTCACAATGCTGAGTACCCCCAGGGAGTATCACACAAGGCCTGTGTGTGTTTGGTTATGATGGGTTATTTGCTATGGAGGCAGATCAGAAGGGGTTGTTTAAGGAACCAAACAGGAAAGGTAAAACAATAACACATGTAAGACTCCATGAGAAAACAATGGCTGAGTTATCACTGGGGAATAAACTACCTGTCTGGCTCTATCCAGCATAGAATGGTTTACTCTTTCCAAAGCTAAGCCTGGATCAAAGGACATTTAATCCCCAAAGATCCTAGAAAAGGGAGGTGGGGTTGAGTGAGCTTGAAGAGGCTGTGCAATGAAAAGCTGGCACCCGATTGACAGAGATAGAGGTAGAAACTACAACAGGGGCAGTCTGTTTTCTCCCAGAGCTGGAATTGGTTGGGTTTAGGGGGACATACAAAGGTGTAAGTAAAAAAAAAGTGTCTAGGTGTGACATTTTCCTGGTATTATCTGGACCGGTGATCCGCAAGGTCACTCCAATCCTTGACTGTGGGAGCCAGCCTTACCCTGCTGTGAGAACCCCCACTCCCAGGCTCTTCATGCAAAGCCTCTAGCATGTAAGCTGCTCCCAGCTACATGAGTGAGCACTTTTGGCCAGCTGCTGCTTGGATTGTGCAACCGAATGACACTAGCCAATATCTTTGGTCCCAGACACAACCCTAGGAACCTTCATTTTGCAGTGTCCAGTTATGCCCCCTGGACACTGCAAGCTTATATGAGTTCATCAATTTAACAAAGAAATTGATATGTGCCAGGCTTGTTATCCCAAGGGGTGTCTGACACACTCCAAACCAAATGCACTGCTTCAGGTAGAACAAACAAATTTAGTAACTACAAAAGATAGATTTTAAGTGATTATAAGTCAAAGCACAACGAGTCAGATTTGGTCAAATGAAATAAAAGCAAAACGCATTCTAAGCTGATCTTAACACTTTCAGTGGCCTTATAAACGTATATGCTTCTCACCACAGGCTGGCTGGTTGCCCTTCAGCCAGGATCTCCGCTTTGATCAGTGCTTCAGTTGCTTGGAGGTGGAAGTGAGAGCAAGCATGGCAAATGTCTCTCTCTTTTATCATGTCTTTTCCCTCTTGGCTTTGCCCCCCACTTCCTTCAGAGTCAGGTGAGCATTACCTCATTGTAGTCCCAAACTGAGCAAAGAGAGGGGGGTGACTCACTCAAGAGTCCAATAGATCCTTTGTTTCTGCCTAGGCCAGTGTCCTTTGTTCCTGTGAGACTGGGCTGGGTTTGTTCCATCTATGCCCTGATGAGCTGTGAACTGCCTCTCTGTTCCTGGAGAGTTTTTGCCTGGGCTTGTTTTAAGCCATGAGAACACATTTTCAGCCTCATAACTATATACATGAAATTACAGCCTATAACATTACTATAACACCAATGCTCAGTGCATCACGAGCCTTCTGAAGACACCCGACATGAAAAACTTTGCATTGGATACCACACAATCATATTATAAAGATGAACATGGGGTTGCAGGGTGTTTCCCCAAGATACACAGCATCACTCTACGCTTTTTATCGTTTTTTTTCCCTTTTGCTCTAAGCGCTTTGTATCTCTGAGGAATGAATTAATAGTGCTTTGTTTTGAAGATACGGTTTCTTTGTCATTGCAAACATATGCTATCACAGACTCCCAGAGGAAAACTATTACAGGTGTGAAAACCAAGTTGGATCTGTGTTGTTGGGAACAGGTAGGTACAGCCCAGAGTCCAATCTGCCGCGGCAGCGCTTTCACGTGGCTGTGTAGTCACAGCATCAGCGCTGGGAGAGAGCTCTCCCAACTCTGTAAAAAACCCACTTCCATGAAGGGAGTAGCTACCAGCGCTGCCACTTTACAGCACTGAAACTTGCAGTGCTTGGGGGGGGAGGGGTTGTTTTTCACACCCCTGAGCAAGAAAGTTGCAGCGCTGTAAAGTGGCGGTGTAGACAAGACCTAAGAATGGTTGGGCCATGTGGTTCCACCCAGAATGAGGTACAGGAAGCCAGACCAGTCCCCTATGGGGTGCACTCAAGAGGCACCAAAAGGGGTCTAAGTCACAGTTTGCCTGGTGCACACGTGTGCGCGCACACACACACACTACCATCACACATGATGATGTGGTGTGGAATAAAAATTTTAAGCAGTATGAGTATGTGATGGCTAACCAAATTATTCCCAAGTAGCTTCAATACTTATAAGTTACATTTATCATCCCAAATGTGTGTGAGTAAAACTTTCAGACCATGCCATATTCACATCATGTATTTAAGGGCCATGTATTTAATAGAAAAATAGAAAATTATTGATGCTGTTTTTCATATCCATCTACCTGTAAAATCAGTACCATTATAGTTCAACTGTAGTGGTCTATGAGCAAGATAAAAATACAGAGAGAGAGAGAGAGAGGGAGCGAGAAAGAAAAACTGTGCTAACCTGAAACACATCCTTATCTGCTTCACCTCGCTTGTAAACTCCCACGGGGAACTTCCTTGCCTCAGTGGAGTATTCGCAAACTCATTGTCCTGTCAGTCTCATCTGCTTATCATTCACATATTACCGTATTTATAAGAAAGTTGAAAAGTAATTTTACAAGGAAAACATTCGCTATTATAGGTAATCCTGCAGTTACAAAATACTTCATCCTCAAAGTGATACTGGTAGTAAAACTTGAGCTGCCAACCTTCCAAGTAAAGAGAGCCAGTAAATCAAAACCAACTCCGCTAGCTAGAAAGCACAGTTTTTGATACTTTATCCACATGTTAGACACTCCAATTAGTGAAAGTATATTTCCTAGAAAAATATAAACAGAAAGGACCACTGTTGTGCTTAACTTGTTAACCTTCCTCTACATTAAGGCAAAAGTAAAAGAAAGACCTAAGACAAAATGAGTTAAGAAGTAGTACTGTATTTGACAGAAACTAGATAACACTAATCAAGGACTAACTGTCTAATGAATGAAATGAAAAGGCTAATGTGCTTACTCATGCATAACAAATGCAAGGCATAAACAAGTTAGGGATCAATGCCTACTGCAGATGACAAACAGGCAGTTATTTTTCCATGGAAGGTTAATTTGCTTGAAATTTTCCCATGACTGAACATTTTCTAACTCCAAAACAGATCAAGCTTAGTGAGCTTGGAGGTTAAAAAGAACAATGCATAAAAAGCAATTTTGATGGGCACAGCACAAGGCAGATGCACGCCGCACAAATTTAATACAAAAATTGCTGAAAGGGTACAAGTTCGTTTATAAAGAACATAAACCAAACTGATATCTGGTACCCACACACATATATGCTTTGAAGCAGGGGAGCTGCTCTTAAACTGATTGGCATAAGACTGACATCAATGGTGCATCCAATCGGGTGACTCCAAGATCCACTGATTGGCAATTAGATTCTGTAGCATTCTAACCCTCACCCAGGGCTGGCCCATTTACATAGGATTCCATGTCACTGAGACACTGGAAGGGACTCAAATGGGCCCCTTGTTAACAGGACAGCCCTTTGTTCACAGGAAGAAGACACTCTGCTTTCATTTAAAAGAATATTTTTAGCCCATTTCTTTGTAAAGCCTTACATAAAGTGATCTAAACAAATGCAAACTAACTGCAAGGCCCAAAACAAATCAACAGTAGGAATCTGGAGGTAGGGGTGAATTTAAGATCCACCCTCTAATAAATATAGCAGCTAGGGATCACCAGACAACATCCTCTTTACCCTGGGGAATCTATTATGAGCTTCACACCACCAGAGAAGTAGAGCAGAGAGCTGGTCCACACACCTTTGAAACTGAATGGAGTCAAATACTTTTAGGGGTGTATCTCAAACCTCCCCAAATTCCTTAGGCTGGTTCTGTGCAAAGTGATATGCTCATGGTGGACAGTAACGGGTTACATTTGGGTTAGGGGTCATTGTTTCAAAATCCCTCCCACAATTCTGTGACTGGCTCAGCATGTTAATGTTTCCGGCCTGCTCTAAGGTTGGGGAAGAACAAGCTGCTGCTGCTCATTCAGCCAGATGCTGAGCTGTGAGTGGAGCTAACTAGCAACACAGACAAGTCAGCTACTTCAAGAAAAATATTCCTGCATCTCACATCAGTACAAGCTGGAACACATGCTAAGTGCACCAATAAATAATAAAAATAGCAATTCCTGCAACCAAAGCACTCTCTACTCAGCCCCACCAGTCACTCTGGCATGTCAAAAGGAGGACAGGCAAGACCCAACTACTGCTGTACTTAGAGGAAGTCCTACATTCACCTCTAACTGCCTACCCAATCTAAGCACAGAGTTTGAACGGTCAGTATTGGGAGGAAGCCTAGAGACCCATCCCCCACATAATCCAGGGGAGAAACCAGCTTGGAGGGAGGGGAGCACCAGCAGGCAGAGGAGACCCAATGAATTGCAGAACCACAGGAGACTCATTTGACAACTAATGATCCAGCTACCACAAAACAGGACCGTCCCTCCATCCCATCCAATCATTCCAGAGTCAGGGACCACAGGGCAGTTTGCCTGCCTCCAACAGCTTCTGCTACTGAGGAAAGCTGACAGGTAGACGAGCCATCAAGAGTAGCTTCCATGAGGTACTGGACCAGCTTGGTGCATTGAAGGATATTGAGAGGGGGTGGAGGTAGAAGATTAATGGATTGGGGTGATGTAACCCCCTCAATGCCAACTAGCAAGGGCATTACTAGAACATTCTGATTCCAGTTTGTACATTCTGTATCACCAAAGAACATTATGTGAGGTCTTTAATGAAAGCTAGGGTCACACTGCTCATTAATATCACTGAAATGGCTGGATGGATACTATGCAAAAAGTTACATAAGTATACTGAAAATGTGTTTTAAATTCTGTTCAAGGCAGAACTGACACACAGGTTTTCTGTCAGACAAAAGATGCTTATTCCCTGGTCTCTATATTGTCATGTAAATTAAGCTTTGTAAGTTAACACCACAATGACTATGCATCTACACAGGAAGTCAGAAGGGACACATGAAATCAACAAGGTAGCAGCACATAGGAAAATAAGCCGCAGAAGTTATCACCCAGAGTACAAACAATGAACTTTGGGAATATAAGTAGAAGGCAAAAAGACACCCTTCTATTCTAGGAGGTAAACAGACAGCACATTTAGATTCACAAAAACAGGATCTCTAACTACCTTAGTGAAAGATGCCTCAAAGGACTTTGGGTGAGATAAGATTTTGTTAGACAGGCAGTTAACCTGTTAAGTTTAGTCTTTCATAGAATATCAGGGTTGGAAGGGACCTCAGGAGATCATCTAGTCCAACCCCTGCTCAAAGCAGGACCCAGGGGCGGCTCTAGACACCAGCGCGCCAAGCAGGCGCGTGGGGCGGCCCTTTCCCAGGGGGCGGCATTTGGCTCCGGTGGACCTGCCGCAGGTATGACTGCGGCAGGTCCACCGGAGCCCGGGACGAGCGGACCCGCCGCAGGCATGACTGCGGCGGGTCCCCTCTTCCCGCGGCTCCGGTTGAGCTCCCGCAGGCATGACTGCGGCAGGTCCGCTCCTCCCTGGCTCCGGTGGACCTGACGCAGGCATACCGGCGGGAGTTCAACCGGAGCCGCGGGAAGAGGGGACCCGCCACGGGACCGCGGAAGGGCGGCGCAGCGCACCGCGTTGCTTGGGGCAGCCTACTGTCTAGAGCCGCCCCTGGCAGGACCAATCCCCAGACAGATTTTTGCCCCAGATCCCTAAATGGCTCCCTCAAGGACTGAACTCACAACCCTGGGTTTAGCAGGCCAATGCTCAAACCACTGAGCTATCCCTCCCCCCTGTGTTATGATTTTGTTTTACATGTAACCCTTTTGTTTCCATTATCCTTAGTAGCTTTTTTATCTTTGATAATAAACTTATTTTTGTTTCACTATAAATATATCTCTGTGCTGTAGTATTAAGCAAGGTGCTGATCCTCAGTTGAATCCTACAAGCTGATGTATACACTATTCCCTTGGGGACAGTAGCCCTGGTATTTCTGTGTGTTCAGTGGAGCAGGGGTGGGACACTACCAGAGAATGCTTCAAAAGGGCTTGGAGACTGGGTACACCTATTGTTAACCATAACACAAAGTAAGGACTGACATTGCCCAGAGGAGTGTGTTTGGATGGCTAACAGGCTGCTGATCACAGGAAGGCTCCCTTTCACTGGCGGTAGGAGGGACTCCCAGCTCTGGGTCCCCCGCGAACCATCATAGGTGAGAGGGTATACAATTAGTGAGTTATGAGACTAAGAGTATGGAAACGATGGGTTTTCTGTAGAGTAGAAAAGTGTGTGGAATTGATATTTTATGGTGTGGAGCAGGAAAGAAAGTATTGGTTTTGGGAGGGGGGGGGTTGTGAAGAGATGAGACAAAAGTACTTCATCCCAGGGAATGTCACATATATAACTAATTGTGATAAAAATGTTTTGGGAAATCCATTATAATTTGGAAACACATCACTATTCCACCCTGGTGTCACCTAGCTGAAAGTTAATTTATTTTCATGTGCTAGAAGCTTTATCCAGTTAGGATACAACTGGTGGGATGCCTATTGGGAGGTGGAAGAAGGAAACAAGGAAAGAAAGGGCTTATGATTGTTTTAATATGCAGCAACACCACCTAACTGTGAACGTGCCCAAGCACAAGGTCCATCATTATTATTATTATTATTACTGCTTTTTCACGGTTCTGGGTCAATGCAACATCAGTGAGTGACTCCAAGAGGAAAGATCTCTTGCAAGAAAACCAAACATTTTTGTCTCACATCTATAGCAACTCCACTGCAGATGATGCCGAATATCAAACTTTTGATTATCAAGAGTTATTCTAACTAATTAATTGATTTACTGTATGATGCTTTGATAATATCATTAAAAAGTCTTCAGTAATAGGATGCTAATAATCCAAAGTCTACTACTTCCTGTTTAACATATGTTGTTTGTTTTATAGTCATCTACATATTATATTAAGATAGTTGCCCAGAATAATGATGTCTTTTCTCTGCATCTCTCTTTTCATAGACAATGTCACCCATGTAACCTGAAAATACTGTATCATAGTTTTTTTTCCCCAATTTACTGCCTAATCACTGCCTATGCTACCTTGGTATTTTGGAAGCAGAGATGAAGTAACTGATAAATACCTGAGCAACATAACTCCTAGTTAATCCTGGCTTTAACAAAGAACATGAATTGTTCTACTACATCTGAGGTAATAACCTCAAAATACACGTCTAAAAGAATGGAAGCCCCTTGTTCTTCTTTAAGAGACACTAACCATACACTAATCCCCACACTAGGATTTTAAATGGCTGGACAATCCTTAGTCACTTCTTGCTCAGGTTTGTTTTAAACCCTGACAGTGAAGATGAGATAGAGACAGGACAGAACACATCTGTATCTGCTCTTAGGAAATGGAAAAAAATATTTTAATTGAACTGGGACATTTCTCAAAGTGACCTGCCAAGAAGAAAAGAAGCTTAAGTTGCTATACCTCTTTAATACCTTATGATTGACTTACACACATATATATTCATCTTTTTAATGGGTATTAGCATTACCGGAAAGCAATCTGAAGCAGTCTTTTCAGAGGAGTAACCTTATACATTCAGAATAACCTTATAGAAAGATTAATGCATTTAATATGTCTGTCTATAAGCTTGCTGTGATTAAAATCTCTATTAAATAATATTTTATGCTAATAAACAACCACTAGACTGATATGCACCTTCTTTGGATGCAAACAGGCTGATTATTTTTCTAAGATGCTTCTTTAATTAAGGCTAAATGGATCTACAGGGCTAGGAAGTTTAAGGGGTAATTCAGTAACCTGTAATCTTTGGGATCAGAATGAAAATCTAACCTGAGCAATGAAGTTTGCTCATATCAACTCAGTTGTTAATGTGGAGTAGTCTAGATACACAAAATCACAGAAAGCATAAGTATGAGAGATTTGCTTTGGTGAATTCAGAATAAAATTTCATTTTTAGATAAAGGGATCCTCTTATCACAGTTGCTATTTATAAATTCTACTATACTTGTATATTTCCTAAGGAGCAGAAAATCTCTTAGCCCATACCTGTCAATTTTTTCAGTATAAATAATTATATACATACCATTCCCACATCTTAAATGAGCAAATGAAATGGAACAATTAATATTATATAAGCTATTCAACCAGTAAAGCTTAGTGAATGGTTTTAGTGAAACTGAACTTGACAAACTAAACCATAATAATGATATTTATTTTTAAGTCAAAAATTGCTGGATTCTTTCTTTGATTAATAATCTTGTGTGTCCCTGTTCTTCTAGGACAAATTTAGGAGTGCTTGGATAATGCTATTCCTAGTGTCAATTATATTCTTTGCACAATACACACTTAGATGGACACACCTAAGAAGTTAATTCTGTTTCTAGAGATATAATTGATTTGAGTGGTAGTGCATATTTTAAGCATAGGTAATATCTCTAATACTCAAATGAAATTTATATATTCACCCAGTTATTTATGAATGATGGATGAACAAAGAAATGTGTATTTGGAAGTCAGAACCAACAACACATGCTTAAGGCTCATATTTAGGGATAGCTTTTTTTGTTGAATCCCTAGCTTTATGTTTGAGTAACAAGGAACTGGAACATTTCCCAAAGCCACAAAGTGAAATCCATTTTTCAGGAAAGGAGGTATTTGTGCAATATTTGATGTCCTGCCTATGTGCAGTGATCTAAAGGCAACAGGAAGACATGCATGTGAATCTTCACAACAGCACAACTTACTATAGAACTGAATTGTCTGTGCAAATGAATTTGCTGGACCCAGACTGCCATGCTGAGTGATTACATGGTCAGCAAAGAGAAGAGTAGAGCAGTGATCACATGCTAGTCAGCTAGTATGGCCAAATAAAGACTAAGGAACTATGATATCATCACCATACATTGCTCAGAGATCTTTATTTAATACACAACATATCTGTGCGGTAAACATTTTCAGGTGTTTCTGATAACTGCCGATGGGGAACTGCTCTGAAATTGGCAGAAAATATTTTATAGTGACTGAGCAGAACTCAGTCAAGGTCATTGCCTAAATTGGAAATCAGTATAATCAATACAATGCAATATACACTACTGTTACTGCAGATGATTTTCTAGCACATACAGCAATGGTTCATATAAGTAAAAAAGCAAATAAGCAGCTTCAGATTCAACCTGGTTTGAAGCAAGCATCCAGCACTTCACACATGGTTCTAGGTAGTACTGAACATTAAGTTGGGAGGGGAAGTGGGTGGCCCTCCAATAAGTTCCATTAGTTAGCACAGTTTTACTATACTGTGAAACAACTCACAGAAAATAAAAACAATTGTGAGAACTGTCATTTACTATGTGTTTGTACAATGCGTATCACAATGGGCTCAACCTGGTTGTGGCCTTCATGTACTATCATAATATAAATGTTCAAAAATAATAATAAAGTTGACACTTGAACGAACAGCATATTTTAGTGTTTTGAAATTTTAAAAAAAAGTGTATACAAGCCTTTTCTGACAAAGAAAGACTGATATTTTTCATCACCTTGGGTAAAATTGACATTGAAATGTCTTTCGTAAATTATACCCTACATTTTCATAAATTCTATATACTTATTTCCTTGATAGGGATGGAGTCAAACTCTTACCTGACTTCTCCTTAGAAATTTCACTGCACTTGTTAGTCAGAGTCTTGGCAACACAGCCCATTGTTTTTTTATGCATATGTATGTTATCAATTTGTTTCCATAGTAGATATATATTTGTATCAGAGCTATGCAAACCACTGGGACATCTCTTATTGATTTACTGTCTGAAAGGATATTTTTCTCTTAATTGGAAAAGGTGGCAAATCAGTCACTGGTTCCCTCATACAGTGTTTTTTTCCATTTGAAATTCAAATATTTTATGTTCTAATATTATCTCTAGTATAATCAGGTCATCTCATCCTGAACCAACTGTTAGAACATAAAAATCTTAATATAAAAGAAAGTTCCCACAATTCTTAAATGTATAATTTTGCATTGTGTAGTTCACTAAAAAAATTACACTCTGAAATTAGGGGTGGTTGTTAGATGTTTCAAATACCGATGATCTCTTACCCCCTCAGCTTCACTTCAGGCTTCCAAACCCCTCTCTCTTCTTCACCACCCTTTAATCTCTCCTTTGCTCTTAAGCTCTGTCTTTCTTTTTGTACAATGACCCTTGCTTGCTCTCTTACTACACAGCTCAAAATTCGACCTATACCTAGACCACTCTGTCTTCATTTTGACCTAGGCCTTTCTTTTTGCTCCACTGCATCTTTGTCTTGTATGCTATTATTCCTAATTCGCCAGACCTTCAGTATTAGGGTATGTCTACACGTACAGCACCGCAGCGGCGTAGCTGTGCCGATACAGCTGCACCACTGCAGTGCGCGTGGTGAAGACGTTCTATGCCGACAGGAGAGAGGTCTCCCATTGGTATAAATATACCACCTCTGCGAGCAGCATAAGCTATGTCAGTAGAAGGAACTCTCCTGCCACAGTGTAACATAGGTCGCTGGGGGGAATATTCACACCCTGGAGCGACACAAGTTTTGCCAACATAGGTTGTAGTGTAGTCATAGCCTTAGATATAGGCCTTCTTCCTTTCCTTTTGACTCACTCCTCTCACTTCTGCAGGCCCTCCCCTTGCATTTCAAGCCTCTTTCCTTAGGAAGGTTACTAAGACCTTATATAACTGCTCTGATCATCATTATTTAACTGAGTACAGGCTGCACACACTTGCAGTGCAGAAAACACACTGCTGCAGTGAACACACACTGCCCAGCCAAAATATAAAGCCCCAAAGCCCCAGTGTCCCCCCCAGCCGGGCGCGCGCGCTGGCTCCCCCAGCGCCCCCAGGGAGGAGGGGTGGGGGAGGGGAGCTGAGGTTTTTTTCCCCCAGCTGGCGCTGACTAGCGCGCTTTCAAGCGCGCGCGCGCGCGCGCCGCGCGCAGCAGCTTGAAGTTTAAGTGTAGCCATAGCCTGAGCTGCTCTGATTAACAACCTTGATACTGCTCTTTGCCTTTCCCACCGTCTGCTCTAATGGACTGGTGATTGGCGAGCCAGTCATCCATTTTGTCTTAAAGACAGGATAGAATAGGGAACTTCGTATAATTCCCTAATACAAACTATATTAAATTGCAATTAAAGCTGAATATATAAACAATTTAAGAGTAAAAATATTGGATGTTGTAAATATCCCCCAAAAAAGTTACAAACCCAGGGAATCCAGTGTTAAAATGAAACTTGAAAAGAAAACCTCAAACTGTAATGACTCCATAACCATGCAATTATTATTTTAGTGTGTAGTCCTAGCTAAAATAAACACATTTTAAAAACACATTTGATTTTTTCCTTTTTTCATCATGTCACTATAGGGTGGAGTTAAGATTGCTTGAGTGCCTCAAATTCCCCTTCAAACCATCCTTTGAGTGTTCAGTAAATCTATTGCAACAAGTAGATTTCAAAAAACCATATTGGGGATTAATGGTAATTTTTATCATTATTCTCCATAACTGAAAGCTTCTGCTTCAACAGGGGCTGAAGAAAAATGAGCATCTAACACAGAATCTTCTGAAGACCTACTCTCTTTCAAAATGTATGCCATCTTCTGTTATGCTCAATGGGGATTGAAGCCACAAATGTCCTCATCTTTGCCATCTTTCAAAATGGCCACTGCTTCCCATTAGGAACAATGGGAGTGAAACCAAACTACTCTCAAAGAAGATGGTGGCCCCTAACATCTTACAGGGTCCCCTTCATCCTGATGTCATCTGGGCTTCACTCCCATTGTTCCTGAAACTAGTTTTGAGGAGGACACTGTCTTTTTGATATGTAACAAAATTTTTATTTTAAGTGCAAAACTCAGATGAACCAAATACTATAAATCCATAACTGGCACTTCCATAAAGGTATGAGTTGAAAATTATATGAATTTTTTTCACATCCCTAAGGTTAATTCTTTAACATATAGTACACATGGAAGATACTTCATATCAATTCCTTTTCAGTAAAGATAGCCAGTGCAGAAATGGCTACTTGAAAAATGGGATTGAATTTTTTTTAAAATTAATGTAATTAGATTTCATTACATAGAGCATTCAGGGACAGAAAAAGACCCTCAGTATGAAATCCAAGTCCTCGATTTCCAAAAGATGTAAAGCATATTAAAATAATTGAAATAGGTTGGTATCTGGATAAATGGCAACAGGTTACAGCTAGCAATATTGCTACCAAGTCAAGAGCACCAATAATAATAGATATGTGACTTGCACTCTGTGATCTGTATAGTCAAATTCTCTAGCAATGAGTCACATACATTTCCCTTCAGAAACATAACCATCTCTCTTTATATCTGGTTTGAATAAATAATTTAGTTATGCAAATTTTTTTACAGGCAGTATCTACACAGTGTATAGAATACAGAACTATACAGCACATATTTTTGGAATCTTTTGACATTAAAAGGTTTGGAGGTTAAATATTTCTATTTATTCTGCAGACAGATTCTATTATGTGGCATAAAAGCAATAAGTCACAGGTTATTATCTGAATGTTTCTTAAAAGGATATCAATTTACCTTCGCAGTCTCCAACTGGCTAATAACTAAGTATTGTAAAGGGACAACATTAGAATCTATTTAAATTGCTCTCTTTGGCATCAGTTTCTAAAGAAAAACATATAGTGACTTGAGTAAACCAATTCTATATCTCACCTCCACACCTTGCAAGGCAACTTCACTGCTGGAGACTGTCACAACAAAGGAACTAAGTTAGTCTGAAATACTTGTTGTGTGTGTGAATTTACAGCCAGAATTTGGCTCCAATCTCCTGACTGGAAAATACCCAAATTATAACAGAACCATTGTGAAGAGTGCTATGTATAGAGAGGGTGGCTCTGCTGCTCCATGTGCCACGGAGATAAGTTATGTGGAAGAGCTACGCACAGGCCTAAAAAGGAACAAGAGCATGACCATTGGGGTCTCTGAACTTAAGTAGATCAAGTAATTAAGAACCCACATCTATTTACTGTCTATGCATTTACACCACACTCCACAGTGGGCCAAGGCTGCTCCAGCAATTTGTGGCTTTTGTAGTCACTTAGGACACTGGTGTAGCAGATTCAATCTTCTGGCTCCAAGTTTTTTGGGAAGATTCCAGTAAACCACACATTAGTCCCTTGTGCAAGGCTGATATACTTGAGACTAGCATGTGGGATGAGAATTGTCCCACAAGTGAATAAGATAATCAAGTTATCGTACCCAAATTAGTTTGGTGTTTGGTACAAGTTAAAATCATTGCCAAAGAATTATCAAGAGTATACAACCAGGGCGAGCTCCAGCTTTTTTTGCTGCCCCAAGTGTCAGTGAAGGAAAAAAAAAAAAAAAGAAAAAAGAAAAACCTGATTGAGCTGCCGCCGAATTGCCACCACCGAAGAGGAAGAGAGGGACTGAAGGACCCGCCGCCGAATTGCCACCACAGACCAGGACGTGCTGCCTAACAGATGGACTGTGCCCTTTTCTATTGGCCGCCCCAGGCACCTGCTTCCTTCGCTGGTGCCTGGAGCCAGCCCTGTATACAACCGCCAATACAATGACTGGGCTTGAGTTCCTTAAGTACACTCGTCAAGGAAAGAAAAAAGCCATCTAATGTTTTGCCAAGGCTTCCCTTCATTCCCATTCCAACCCACTTCACACACACTCTTTTTACATCTAATTATATGGTGCCTGTCCCAGATGAGTGCCAATACAGATGCATTTTCAAACTGGTGTCTGAAGATAGGTATCTAAATTCATATTTAAGTGCCTACACACGTTAATAATCTAAAAATACAACAGATTTTCAACAGACCAGAAGCCTGGGGCCATATGACTGAATGCACAAATGGCTGACTAGATGCTAAACTGGTCATTTATATGTGTATATATCACAATTTTTATGCATAGCTAGAGGCTTCTGCCATTTTGAAAATCTGAAATGAAATGCTGATTTCAACAGCTGTGCAACAATTCAGTGGTCCACCCATACCCAGCAAAGCATTTAAGCCTATGCTTAAATAGAGTCACATGCTTAAGTTGCATTAAGTTCAATGAGACTGCCCAGAATAGGGTGGTTTTCCTGAATTTGGGCTAAATATGTATTTTATACATAAATATTATAGAGACAGTTGCAAAAATATATTTTCCCTGTAAACTGCAATAACTTAATTTGATTCATCTAATCAAAAGTTCTAAGTGAACTTTTGGTCTAAACATAAGCTTAGTCAAAACATCCTTGAACTTTTGACCTTAAAAAAAACAAACAAGGCTGAAAGATGCTACTAGATTTTCTAAATTTGCAAATCAAAATGCACCTGTTTGTAAAGCACTGTTTTGCCTCAGCAACTCAGATAGTTAAATAATGTAATGAATGTTAAATGACAAGCTAGTAGTCTCAAATTTGCAGCACAATAAGCAGACACTTGGCTTGACAATGCTGGTAATAAAATTATCTTTGTAATTACAGTGCAGATAATTTTTGTTAATGTTCATTTTTATTCAGACATAAGTATCACAGTCATACGAGGGCAACCATACCATTAGACTACTGTATATGAACAATTAAACTGTTGTAACTATTTGGTATACTATCGGCATTAATAATGACAATCCAGAGGAGTCATATGTTTGTTTACTGGAGTGTTAGATACATCAATTAACTTATAGAACAAAAGCCAGTATAATTTAGAGACCAGCCCTATCCAAACACCTATACAATCTGGAGACGTCTGGATATGAACCTAGGGTTCAGGTACCTCTCTAGTTTAATGATGATCATACACTACTCTGCAGTGTTTCCGATCCCTCAAATTGAAATGCACACTACTGAGGCACTCATCTTAGTGCAAGATGGAATATACACAGGCATTTCTTTCTGACAAGCACAATGAAAATGTTCAAGTTACAATGACTAACTGAAAAGAAGACTTCATGTCAACATTCCCAAAAGGGAAATCTCAAAATGGGCTAAGACTGCCTTTCATTCATGCATTATTTGTCACTAAACACTGTCACTGGAATAAGAAACCTTTTTTGGCTCTTATGTTTCTTTCAGGAAAAATACTTACATTGTTAGAAATTACTAAAGTATCATCCACAACAATTTCACTGTTATTGTACAAATTGTAAATTATGCCATCTGAATTATGGAAGGAATTTTTAAAAGGTTTCCATTTTTATGGTCTTTAGAAAGGACAATGAAATCTATAAAAAAAACCAAGATTACAATTTCCGTATTTAAAATGTACACCAAGTAATTCAAACAAATGTTATGACATTTAAGATAATGAAACCCTTCATTTATGCCAGTGTGTCCTATTTCACAAATAAGGAGTCAGAACAGATGTCCAAATACTGTAATGCCAAAAGAAAGCTAGGGCATATCTTGATTAATACCCCCAGAGCAGTCCATGGTGTCTCTTTAAAACTGGCATGCATTACTTCAAAACATCTATTCAAAATCCATTCTAGGAAACACAGCTAGACAAAGTGTTCCCAAGATAAAAGGAAAACAATAAAGCTCTCTATAACCCTTTTAGCAATGTAAGCTGCATATTATTGACAGACCATTCATTGCAATCAGCAAATGATTAATTGCAAATTTGTTGCTAAATTGACCACGGAAAAAGACCAGCTTCAGGGTACTGTTAAAGAGGAAAAACTTATGTTAAAAATGATTGGAGACTTTTTGTAGTGAATTAATTCTAATCAATACTCTGGTTGACTACACAGTGGAATAATGACTTCCTTAAATAGCGTAGGTACCCATTATTGTAGACATTCAAATTAATATTTAACCTCGTGCCTTTCTTTTTTTTTACCTTCTGAAACAGCATTATTCTAACCTCACCTTTAACAATTAAACAATCCACCTATTATCAAATGCAGCACACAACAGATTATTCTAATTTTTAATATAAATCAGTTTGGGAGGCATAATATACATAGGAACATTTAAAATCGAACAGAGCAAGCAACAATATTTCTTAGACAATTTTGTAGGCAGTGCACTGAGTCTTTATTTAAAATAAGGGTACTAAGACAGCAATGTAAATTAATTCTGAGTTTCTTAGTCAACAGTGTAGAGGGAGTTGCACATAATTTGAAATACTCTGGCACTGATTACTATAAAGCACATATTCAGCCTAAACCTAGCACAAGAAAAAAATATGTTATGGCACTTTCCCTTTTGAAACAGTGACACTGAGGATCTCTTATTTTGATGTGGTTTATGACTGTAATAGGAAAAAGCAAAGTGAGGATATTTATTTCCTCAAATACAGTACATAGACTATATGCAGTATTTATTAGAAAAGAAAGTAGGATCAAAGCTACACTTCACTGTAGCAGCGTGGTAAGGCAGGGCTAGACTTTCATTTTTAAAACCTGCTTGGGGATGGTTTATATCTTCATAATTTGAAAATCCACTAACAGAAAGGATTTTGCCAAGGAAGTTCTCAATCTAAAAGGAAAGCTCTAATGTACTGGTTGGGATGTCACAAGGTGACTGGCCCCATTAAGGCGAGACGGGATCAGCCCCTTTCCCCCCCCATGCCATAGCCAATTCTTCTCCCCAGCTGAGGAGGATGAGGAGGGTCAAGTGTATCAAGCAGGCCTGGGGTAGATCAGGAAGAGGCCTGGAGAGAGAAGAGGCTGCAGATGGGTGTTGGCAGGGCCTTAAATTAGCAGTGGGGAAGCCACCATCAGGGAAGGAGGCCTGTTGAGAAGGCCAAACTCCAGGCCAGAAATGCTGGGAGAGGAGGAAGACAGTTCCTCAGGGAGGAAGGACTGTGCCCAGCTTGGAAATAGAGCGGAAAAGTGTTTGAACTCTGGAAGGAAGACAGACCTCAGAGAGGAGGGTAGTACCCAGTGTGAGACCAGGATGGAAGAGACTTTATTTTGAGTATTTTTTATGCTAATAAGCCAGACCCCAAGAAAAAGCATTATTATTGGACACAAGCCTTTGTATAATTATCAAGCGGCCTGAGAGAAGGGGAAACTAGGGCAGTGACACACACAACCACCTCAGGCTACGAGGAGGAGCAGGGAGGAGGCATCCAATTCTATTATGGGGAGGGAGGTCTTTAGAAAAAATTGGAAAAATAATTAATCTTATTAAAGGAAATATTTAAGTCTCCAAAGCAGATCTTGGTATGAGAAAGACTTACGTCTCTTAAGTTTCACAAAGTTCTAAGTTTGTCCTGAGCCCAGTTCTGAAGTCCTTATTCAGGCAAAATTCTTATTGACACATACAAATGTTTTATTTGAGAGAACTGCATGATTGAATCCAAAATCATTCCCATTCCAGGAAAACATCCCTATTCAGAGAAGCAATTAAGCACATGCTTAAATCCTATCGAAGTTAATGAGACATAAGCACATGCTTAAATGTTTCCTGAATCAGGGCTTGTTCTGTTGTAATACCCCAATTCAGCAAGGTACCTAAGTGTGTGCTTAACCTGAAGTATCTTAGGAGCCCCTGATGCATCACACCACCTGATTATAAAACATTTAACTGTAGAAGATGCACAACCACCTTTGGTGCAGCCTAGTGGTCAGGCGGGGATTAGCAGAACATCTCCCCACTGAAGCACAGTCCTGTCCTTCAATGCCCCACATCTGCTGGATTCCAGTTCTCCCATTTAGCACTGGGGCTTTGAGGGATGAGCCCTTGAACAGTCACAATCTTTTCCTGCTGGCCTCTCACTGGAGGCGAAGGCTCTTGTTGTACTGTCCTCTCAGAGTGGGGAGTAGGGGAGCCTGGGCCCACCCTCTCCTCCACGCGCGGGCTCAGGACCCAATGATAGGCAGCTATACCCAACATCTGGGGTGCTAAGCTGTTGCCCCCGAACAACTTCCTATCCCAATCTCCTTCAGCTTTCCAGAGTAAATCATTACAATCAAGTCTCTGACCCACACACACTGTTCCCTGCTTATCTTTTGTGGGTTTGCACGAGTCTGTGTTGTCAGGTCCCAGGCAATGAGCTCCTGTGCAGTACTTTCCCCTTAGAGCAGCCATCTGCTCCCTTCCACCACCTGCCACTGAACTGCTGTGGTCCCCTTTTTAAAGCCCTACCTCCAGCTTGTGCAGGTGTGCCTGGATGGGGCTGCCTGGGCCCAGAAATGTTCTTTAGAGTGGAGTTTGTATACTCCATTGCATACCCTCCCTCTCAGAACAGGGCATGGGGTCTTGTTCTTCATCCTGGGTCCCTGCCATCTCGTAAAAAGAAATCTGTGTTCTGGTGGTTCTTTCCAATGCAGTGATGTATCTGAAAACTATATGGTTGTAATGAGAGGTACCACCACATAATATTGGGGTTGGTATCCTTCCCAGGGTTCAGACACTGTAGAGGGGCATGGCCCATCATGTGAGAAGGGGTTTCTCAATAGATCTGAAGGAGTCTGCAGCCCATTTCACCACCAAAGATTCTTTCTCTATGACCAAATAGGCGCTCTCTCTCTCTCTCTCTCTTTCGGAAATGGTTTCCTGCTTATATAGAGCACTGGATGCTCATCTCCCTCAACTTCCTGGGAAAGGACTGCCCCCAACCCTACCCCAGAGGTATCTGTTTGTAATGTAAACCTGTTTTCAAAGTCTATGTAAACAGTACCAGCTCCTGACACAGATGGTCTTTTAGAGTCCTGAAGTCTCTGTCACAGTCTTCTGACCAAATGACTTTCTTGGGCCTAGCATCCTTCAAAATGTCTGTGAGGGATGCGGCAATAGTGGCAAAGTCTGGTATGAATTGTCTATAGTAGCCCACTAGGCATAAAAAGCTTTGCACCATTTTTTGGTTGTCAGGATAGGACAAGTTGCTAAGACCAGCACCTTATCAATTAGTGACAGTAACTTGCCCCACCCCACGGTGTAACCAAGCTATGTGACTTCCTGCTTTGCCATAAGTCATGCATTCTTGAACGCCTGTAGGACAGAGGTGACCTGACACATGTAGACCTTCCTATTATGGCTGTAAATCACTATGTCATCTATGTATGCTGCTACATATTGGCCATGTGGCTGCAGCACTCAGTCTGTAAATGATTGGAAAGTGCCTGCTGCCCCGTGGAGACCAAATGGCATCATTCAACATTGGTACAGTCCAAATAGGGTGGACAAAGCAGTCTTCTCCCAAGACTATGAGGTCAAACAGATCTGCCAATAGCCCTTCATGGGGTCTAGGGTGGAGATATATTTGGTGCCTCCCAGTCTTTCCAGCAGCTTGCATAGCATGGGGGTCAAACCTTGAGATGCCATTTACTTTCCTGACCAACACAATAGAATCATAGAAGTGTAGGTCTGGAAGAGACCTTACTAGGACATCTAGTCCAGACCCCTGCACTCAAGGCAGGACTATGTAATAACTAGACCATTTCTGACAGGTGCTTGTCTAACCTGTTTTTAAAAATCACCAATGATGGAGATTCCACAATCTCCCTAGGCAATTTGTTCCAGTGCTTAACTATCCTGACAGGTAGGAAGCTTCTCCTAATGTCCAACCTAAACATCCCTAGCTGCAATTTAAGTCCATGGCTTCTTGTCCTGTCCTCGGAGTTTAATGAGAACAATTTTTTCACCTTTCTCCTTGTAACAACCTTTTAAGTATTTGAAAACTGTTACCATGCCCCCACCTTCAGTCTTCTCTTTCTCCAGATTAAACAACCCCAATTTTTTCAATCTTTCCTCAGAGGTCATGTTTTCTAGACATTCAGTCATTTTTGTTGCTCTTCTCTGGACTTTCTCCAATTTCTCCACATCTTTCCTGAAATGTGGCACCCAGAACTGGACACAATACTTCAGTTGAGGCCTTATCCGCATGGAGTAGAGTGGAAGAATTACTTCTCATGTCTTGCTTACACCGCTCCTGCTAATACATCCCAGAATGATGTTAGCTTTTTTTGCAACAGTGTTACACTGTTGACTCATATTTAGCTCATGATCCACTATGACCCCGGATCCCATTCCACAGTACTCCATCCTAGGCAGTCATTTCCCATTCTGTGTGTGGGCAATTAATAGTTCTTTTCTAAGTGGACTACTTTGCATTTCTTCTTATTGAATTTCATCCTGTTTACTTCTGACTAGTTCTCCAGTTGGCCCAGATCATTTTGAATTTTAATTCTATCCTTAAAAGCACTAGTAACCCCTCTCAGCTTGGTATTATCCGCAAACTTTATAAGTGTACTCTGTATGCCATTATCTAAATCATTTATGAAGATATTGAACAGAACCAGACCCAGAACTGATCCTGTGGGACACTACTTGATCTGGCCTTCCAGCTGGATTGTGAACTACTGATGATTAATCTCTGGAATGGTTTTCCAACCAGTTATGCACCCAGCTTACAGTAGCTCCATCTAGGCTATATTTCCCTAGTTTGTTTATGAAAAGATCATTTGAGATAGTATCAAGATATATACCTCTATCCCGATATAACGCTGTCCTTGGGAGCCAAAAAATCTTACTGCGTTATAGGTGAAAATGTGTTATATTAAACTTGCTTGGATCTGCCGGAGTGTGCAGTCCTGCCTCCCCAGAGCACTGCTTTACTGCGTTATTTCCGAATTTGTGTTATATTGGGTCGCATTATATTGGGGTAGAGGTGTACCACATCTATCGCTTCTCTCCACCCACAAGATTTGTTACTCTGTCAAAAAAAAAAAAGCCATTGTTTGACAGGATTTGTTCTTGACAAATCCATGTTGATAGTTACTTATCTTATCTTCTAGGTGTTTGCAAATTGATTGCTTGATTATTTACTCCATTATCTTCTCCATGAACTGCAAAACTCTTCCACCTCCCATAGGTCCAACATGGCTTGCAGCTCCTCTCACACAGTATCTCACATTTTCCATAGGCGGGGTCAGGCTCTATCCTCATTCAGTGGCTACATGGTAATGTGTCAGGCATGTCCATCCTGGTAAGGCTGAAAATACTGCTGGGAAGGAGTCAATCAGCTGCTGCTGCATTTGGGCCTTCTGCTCTGGTAAAAGCTCTTCTCCCATCAATACGGTTAGGGGTCCGGGATCACTGGTGTTATGAGAAGCCCTTCCTTGGCCTTTCAGGCTTTCAGAAGGTTAACATGGTACACTTGCATTTCCTTTTTCCTCCCTGGCTGTCAGATTTCATAGTGATCTGACCCCATGCATTTCACCACCTTGAATTGCTCCCCTTCCACCAGGCTAATAATTTTGACTCTGAATTTGGCAACAGTAATAGTACCCTGTCACTAGGTCTAGATTCTTTTAGGCAGGCCCCTTTGTTGTAGGCCCTCTTTCTTGGTTGTGTTTGGCTTTCAATAAGTTTTCCTTTGCAAAATCCCCTAACCCTTTAAGCTAGTCTCGTAACTGGAGTACATGCTGCATCATATTGGTTATCTTTGGTCCTTGCTCCTCCCATGCTTCTTGTAGGAGGTCTAAGATTTCATGAGGCTGTCTCCCACACAGCAGTTCAAATAGGAAGACTCCCGTGAACACCTCTGGAAACCCCCTGATGGCAAATAGCAGAGAGATGGAAGCAACTGGTCCCAGTGGCGAGGATCTGATTTTATGAATTTCCATAGCATCTTTTTCAGCATTTGGTTGAAACATTCAACTAATCCATGTGTTTGGGGCTGGTAAACAGACACCCTTAACATCTTTACTTTTAACAGAGCACATAGCTTCTTCATCTAGTGTGCCATAAAATTAGTTCCTCAATCAGTCAGCATCTCACTTGGTATCCCCAATCAGGTGAACAACTTCATAAGTTTTGTCTCCAGCTTGTGCAACTTTTGCAGGTGTGCTTGGGTGAGGCTCCCTGAGCCAAGAGATGTTCCTTAACTCCTTGCTCTACAGTGTTGGGTTTGTATGCCCCATCACATGCACCCTACATGAATACATTGAGGACAATGTTGTCTCATCGTAGCCTTCAAAATTAACCTATTATCAGTCCATACTTGATCAGATTTCAGTAGGAAGCAGGCTCCTTATTAATGTGCGTTAGGCAGAACAGCAGTGCTGAACTCTTCGTATCCACTGTATAGGATGTTGTCAAAAATACTATTTATAGGAACTTTTAAAAATGTATTTAAAAACCTCCAATCAGGTAGCATAATCTCACGTTTTGTTTTATTTTAACCTTTGTAAAATTAGTGAGAAAATATTTTCTAACTTCTACAAATCTGTTTTTCCCCACTCCACCTTTACTTCAGCCAATCCATTTTTAGGTAAACATTATTCTGAAGAATTCAATTTAAAAACATACACGTTCTCCACTGGATCCAAAACAAATAAAAAGTGTCTCAAACCTGAAAACAGATTAGCCAGGGAGGAGTCTAGAATCTGAAAGTCAAGTTGTATTTTTTTCTTTTCTAGATAATGCATCATCACAGTAATAAAAGACTTTGCAGGCCAAAGTTTGCTCTCAGTTAAATCTTAGTTCCATTGCCTTAAAATTCTCACAAGCAGATTACATTTAATGATGCAGAATTTGGCCTTTCAACTGGAATTTAATTAACAATTTTGTTAATAATACATGATCTAGAAGAGATTCCAACTCAGTTCTCCTGGCATGTGCTGGATTTACAGAAATGGCAGGAGGAAAAATAGTAAATATGTACATTGTCACCAAAGTAAACAGATTCCAAATACTCAACAGCTTCACTCCCTGTGTGTAACAAGATTCCCTTTTTATTTAACTATGTTTCAGACTAGTATTGTTCTTAAATTTCAGGCCAACTAAAAACAAAGGGTGTGTGAGAGAGAGCTTGATAGAATGTTTAACCAAACTGCCAAAATTATCAGAGAATTAAAATTCACTTTCAGAGGTTATTATAAACATACAATAACAAAAACTATATAAAATGTGTCCTTTCAACTTTTCCCACACTCAAACTTCTGCCTTGAGAAAAAGTGAGCCATCTTTAGTCCCTAAATTAACTTTTAAAAATCTCCCCTTTGTTTGTTTGAACAACATAGAATCAATAAAACTGGTTTGTTTATTTTATGAGTGCTACCATCTGAAGACTCTTCCTGAGGGTATTTGTTTGGTTTCTTTAATAGAGGATTGCCATGTTCTGCATGTGCAGTACTGGGGCTTTCATTATTTCTGTTCTCTCTCTCTCTCTAACACTCCGCATTTAAAAGTACACACTGCCCACAGGTAGAAATGGTCTTTGGGGATGCTATCTCTAGAAGTTAAACACAAACTATTACAATAGTTGTGGGTTGTTATTCTTTTTTGGTAAGGAACTTCTATCATCAAAGTTCAGCAGCTTTCTTCTCCAGTCAATAAGAGAAAGTGGCAATGTGTTCTCAAAAGTACTAATACAAAACACAATAAAAAGATGTTTTCTTAACTGAGAAATTATGCTGTGCACTTGTGCAGTTATGTTTGGAATCAAAATGCAAATCTTACACAGGCTCCATTAAATGAAGAGTTGTAAACAGCAGTAATATACATCATAGTAGAAACAAAACATTCATATGATAAAATAGCCTTCATTTGGCACAATAATTTTAAACTTGGCTTTTAAACTAATTCTTTATGTAGATTCTATTTTATACTAAACATTTTCATGGGAGCATCTTGTAATTCTGATATGTAAACCAACAAACTGACATGCTATGTGTACTGAGTAGCCTCTTTGGATACCAGCTGGCTTGGCTGTATGCCTTTCTAATGGTAATGAAGTCACACAGCTGCTAGGACAATCAGCTGGAGTTCAGATCATCACTAGCTAAATGGATATCCACTGACTGGCTTCTTATCAGGACTCATTGAAGTTCAGTGTTGACAAACTGTATAGTTACATAGGTTTTCATGGTTACAGTAATGTGTCTTTTAAAAATGAACTTGTTGGAACTGAAAAAAACCTTTCCTTTTTTGTCTGTAAATATTACTTTGTGCCAGTCAACTAAAGAGGATCCAATTCTGCTCCCAATTAAGTTAAAAGAAAACTCCCATTCATTTGAATGGAAACAACACAGATCAGTCTCCAATGTTTAAGGAATCTTGGAAGTATACTACTGTTCAGATTCCTTCTGAATGATTGGGCTACAGGGTAACCACATATTCAGTAATATCCAGTTTTCAACTTTGAATGAATCTACACACTAGAACCGTGTGAATATATCCATTTTTGCTTCCCTCAGCAATGCATGGGAAACTGCAGGTGTGTTTATGAAAAACTGCACAGTTGTACAATGGAGAAATTTTCCTGTTTCCACAAAGGAACAATTTTCCACGAAGAAAATGGATCAGAGAATAAAATGCAATTCTTCACACATCAGCACTAAAGGACTTTCAC
The DNA here is from genome assembly GCF_016161935.1 of Mauremys reevesii. Classification (NCBI taxonomy): domain Eukaryota; kingdom Metazoa; phylum Chordata; order Testudines; family Geoemydidae; genus Mauremys; species Mauremys reevesii. The sequence continues at coordinate 53,973,952 of NC_052624.1, forward strand.
AAGTTTCAATGCAAAAACAGTTCATACCTTTGGAAACTGACTCTCCTTTGAAAAAATTGAAAGAAACCCAGACAAAGTTTTCATTTTCAGAAAACCAACGAAAGTGTTGTTTTTATCTTCTTTTATCATCAGTGCAATTTTTGTTTCTGCACAATTCTATTGCACACATCTATTGTAATATTTGTTTATAGACACAGGATTTTTTTTCCCCACCATGGAATACACAATGTACCTTATGACATGTACTGGAGGGAAAAAAGGTTCTAGTACCTATGAATTAATGTGCAGTGACTGATGTTCTGAAGTACCCTCCACATATTAGAAAAAGATAAAGCCCTTAAGTAAACTTTCAATCACTATAAATTATGGGCTAGATTATACAGCCCTTACCTTACATAGGTGAAATTTATATGAATAGTGACAATGGTTGAAATCCTTAGCCTATTGAAGTCAATGTGAGATTTTCCACTGATTTCAATGGGGCCAGGCTTTCAACCACTGACTTCATATTCATGAAAGCACTCGCCAATGTAAAAACCTTGCACAATCTAAATCTATATCAGAAAAAAATTCCTTGCCTTAAAGAACAATCTTCTGAAGTCTGAATTTATGAAAATGTATAAAAGCAATTTTTTTTCAGTCAAAAAACTGTTCTGATCTGTTATCTTGCCTTTTTAAGGCTTAGCTGGCTTTTTCCTATTGGGTTCCCTGTAGGAAGCAAAAGATAATCAGTGTTACTTCTGTGAAATTCAGACTAAGGTTTTGGCAATATCTCCAGATTAACAATCAGCAAAATATCATGCCTCCCACAAACCAATATATGGAAACTCACCCACGTAAATGATATCATACTGACTCAACTAAGCATGCTCAGACTGAACACTGACATTCATATACAGGGAAAAGATCACAGAGGAAAAATGACAACACTCCTACGGTTAATTACACTTAAAGGGAAACATGCAACTAGTTCCTTTAGTTTTGCACATACTCTGGAATTTCCATTTTATACTGTGGAACTTGCTTGGTGCAACTCATGTTATTTTGTTTTTTTTTATTTTAAAGTGATTTTAATGACTGAAAGCTGCCAACTTGACATTGTTGGTAAGTGAAGTCCTATATTCACAGAACAAGTGCAGAACTGACAGTAACAGCACAAATTTCTTCACACTGCACTGCAAATATCCTTCATCTTTTGACCTAGGACCACTTACAGTGCTGAAAAGTTAGTTCACTCTCCATGCCAATTTAGTCCTTGGCCTCTTTGCTGAGATTGCCAACAGAGGTACCAACTGGTGATGTGACCATCTGTCCACTCGGCAAAGGACCCTGAGCACTAGCAGTTATTCAGTAGACTTTACGAATGTCATTTGGTAATAAGTTTTGGTCACTACAGCCTCTGAGCTGAATTTAAACCAGTGACCTAGAAGAGAGAGTCTCTGCATCCCATTACTAAGCCCTGAAGCCATCCAAGTCCCCGGTTGCAACTTGCTCTGATTCTATCCATGAAAAGTGTGAGGCTAGCAAACACATGATTTAGTGCTTTTTATTATGCCAATCCAGTGTCCACTGAAGTCAATGGAAAGACTCCTATTGACTTCAGTGAGATTTGGTTCAGGCAATATGTCATTGACTCCACAGCCCACAAAAAAAAAAGTTTTCATAAAAAATTAGGAAAATCTTGTAGTTTTGGTTGATTTTTAAGGGTTTTTGTTGCTGTTGGGTTTTTTTTGCCATTTGGGAAAGATTACCTGTTATACTCTTGGGTACCATCCACAGCTAACTGTAAACACCATTCTTTCTGTTCCTTTTTCTTTTTCCATGACAGGGGGTGGGGTAGGTGACCCAAACAGGCTTTTACATCTCTAATCTCAGCTATGCTTGTGAGGCCCCATGTTGTGTTAACATCGTGTCCAAAAGTGAGGCACTTCCTACAGAAGAGATGCCACTTGCAGTGTTTTATAGTGAAACTATCTACATCAATTGCTGTTGGCACAGGTCTCACCAATTTGTGAGTGGGCACCAGGCCATCTGAACAGACGGCACGAGGTAGAAATCCAAAAAACCATGTATGTGCATCAACTACGCGTAGTGGTGGCATGATTCCCAGCCATGAAGGTCTAAACAGTGATCCACCATGATTTTACACACTTATGTTTATAGAGAATTGTCACCAATAATCCAGCATTATAATAATCCAATATTAACTTTCAGATACAAAACAGTGTTCCTGTAGCTGAATATATCAGATACCTAACTTTTTTAAGTGAAGTGACAATTTCTCCCTGTCTTCACTTTCTTGTTACGCCACATGACAATGGAAAAAGAGGACCAAACAACGAACCACATCCTCAGTCCCATTCTGCCTGCTTTAGGCTGCTCTAGCAGCACAAAGCAGCCAAACACTTGGTGAATCTGGCCAGCTGGGAATCCCCCCCAGTGAAGGAATTCCTGTGTGGTACAGAGCCTCTGTAACTGGCTCTACATCCTCACTACCTTCTCAGTCCCAGAACAAGCAACATTTCCAGGGAATAAGGGTCATAATCAAGGAACTCTTGTAATTCCCAGCAATGGTCCAAATGGCAAATGAGCAGCCACTAAATTGTCTTAGGGAGCTAGGACATCCCCTGGGGTAACCCCACATCATGGAGCTACGAAGGAGGCTTAAATACAACTTTGTGCCACATCCCTAAAGTGAGTGTTTCTCAGCCAAAGCTGAGGATCTAGCCCAATGATTTTACTCAGGCATTTTTCATGTAAGTGGATCAGTAGAACAGCTAGGCTAATAATGCATAACTAGCTGTTTACTCAACAAGTTTGACCCTTTTTTCTGTTTGCAAATTGTCCACATGCAAATAATGATTTTTCCATAGTAATTTGTTACGTGAAATTATTTCTTGAATCATTTCAGTGAATAGTTCTTAAGCTGTATTTTGTGAAGACCCGCCAAATCAACAGCAGATCACTCTCCAGTCAACCCTTGCACTCTACTCCCAAGGAGACGAGTAAGGTACGTCAATAGGAGGGTTTCTCCCGTCGACACTCCCCCCCCCCCGATGGTGTAGACCCAATGGTAACTCAACCTACGGTACATTGAGTCCAGCTACGTTATTCACATAGTTCGAGTTGCGTAGAGTAGGTCGACTTACTGCGGTAGTATAGACGTAGCCCAAGTCTACGGCAGAGCAGCAAAAAGCAACAATTCCATAAGCAGAATAAATAAAAAATGTTGTTTTTCTGTTAGGTACTAAATCATTTTTAAGCTTCATTTTGAAGCCCATTGATATCTATATATGGTTGTGATGCCATGCCAAATGGTGTATTCCGAACCAGTATCTGCACAAGGCTGGTGACAGAATGTTATTTTTTTTGTTTTTATTAAGAACATTAAAGTATCATCTTTAAGGGAAACTGCTGCTGTTCATAAGGTTTGAAGCTTCTTCAAGCGATAGTGCATGTTTTAAAATTGTACTCCTACAAATTGACCAAATTATTTGATTCTGTGTGGCGAACTTAGGGCCAAGTTACAGTATTGCAATAGTGAATCTGACTGTGTTCAATGAGATGTGGATGAGACCATCAACTGAGCTAACATCAGCTCAGTCAGCTTTGTTGAAAGATGCTCATTGTCTATGGCGAGTAAAATGGCAAACAAGGAAGGCCAATCTTGGTACCACTGTAGTCAATGACAATGATGATTACAGTAGGACCAGAAATTGGCCCGTAATGCATTGTGAATTCCTTGTTAGCAGGAGTATGCACAGGAATAAAATTTTAGCTGCTTTTGAAGGGGTACTTTCTCCCCGCCTCCCGACCCCTGCAACCGGACCAGTTGGTTCCCATCCACCCTGCGACCAGAGGAGCTGGCTCTCCCCCCAGCACCCTGGGGCTGGAGAAGCTGGCTCTCCCTTCCCTCCCATCCCTCAGGTCCCATGGAGCTTGCTCTTCCCCAGCAGTCGGAGGAGCTCACACCCGCCACCCCAAAGGAGTTCTGTGCCCCTCCTTACCACCCCTTGAGCATGGCCCTGCATCTAGCAAAATGCACCTACAGTAGAACATCAAGAGTTTGGGGGAATAATTGTAGAGACAAAGCAGGGTGATTCTAGGTTATCTTGAACAAATCAATATGTCTACTGCTTTACTTGGAATACACAATGAACACATGCAAGTGATGCTTTCAGATGGAAAATTGGTAGACCTGCTGGAGCAGACACGAGATCCAGTAAACAGCTAACTGCGGTATGGTCCCAAACGGATCTGTGGTTGTTAACAGCCAGCTGATAAGTGGGAGGCCACTGGCTTCCATTTCAGCAAAGAAAAAATGTCAAGGTCTTTTCCTGTTCCATGCACCTGCAACTCACCTCACTTTCCCACACCATTCATGTGAAATGCTCCCTCCACAATTGGCCATTCATTGGGTCCAATGTAATACCTAAATACTATATACTGGCTTTATTTGCAAGTTTGTGCCAGAACCAATTGTCAAACATTTCTCTAGTCTTCTTTCTGTCTTTGAATGCTGGGTGTTATTTTGCTTTTCCATTAAGCTTTGATCACTCATGACTTTTTAACTCAGCACATACAGGCACCATTGGTACAGCTTGCTTATTTGTGTATTCACCATTGCATTTTCCTTACATCTGAAAACATACCTCTTCCTGATTAAGGGGCATAAGGACATTAAGGGGACCCAGAATGCTCCTTGTGGACCCCTGTGAAGATTACAGAGCCTTTCGGTCTGGGTGTGCTGAAATAAGCAGGCTCTGTGCACTTGCTATTCTCCACTAGAGCAGGTAGCTGCTGGAGCCTGGTGTATGATTTGTGAAAACTCTGAACTTGAGAGGAAGGGAGAGGCTGGGTGTGAAGGCTGAATTGTGCCACTGGACTGCTGTGTAGGATCTGTGCTCCTACAGGCAGCTTGCTGGTACTTCGTGACAAAAAACAGCTGTGCCACATGGATTATTAGTGTAATTGGTTCACCCTCATTAAGGACCACCTGCCTAGAATCATGTCAATGTGACAGTTCTGTGTTACTAAAACTGGCCATTTTACTTGTCTCTATTTCAGCATTGTAACTGGCAATGCTGTCTCCTGACCAGCCAGTGTTATTCCTACAAAAACCTTAAAACTAAAGCAGCAGCATTTCCTACAATTAGATCATAAATTACTATGCCCAATTCCAATATCATCTCAGAAAAAGGCAGGGTAACTTGTGGTTATAGCAGCAGGTTACTGGAAGTCAGAATTCCTTTTTCTGTTAGTGACTTGCTCTGTGACCATGGTCAAGTGAATTAAAGGGACACTGCCAACTTAAACCACCTTCCCACATACACATTTCTATTTCAGAATGATTTCACTTCTGTTATTAGCAAGTAACACCCAGATTTACTACAATTAAGACAGGTGAGGGAAAAGAAAACAGGTTTTTTTTATTTTCCCAATTTGGTTACTTTGTTAATTCAAAAGTGTCTATAGTCAGTTTTAATGTCTAGCTGTGGAGTTAATATGTTTCCCCTTTAGATAATGGGTATGTCACACAGCAATAGGGGCAACACAATAAATAAATTGTAAATGGTCTTTCCCCTTCCCCTGCACTCCCCTGGCCCCTCCAAATGCAGAGGGACTTAAGGATAGGTATAGTACCTGAAACGAATTTAAAGTCAATGTTTTAAACTTACCAGATTTCAAGTTGACAGCACCTCTTCAACCTCGCTGTGTTTAAGTCTGCCCAGCAATAAAAGGGGAATAAATAATGTGTGTCTAGTTCTTGGGGCCGCAGTGAGGCTTAACTGTAAAGTATTTTGATATCAGTGCACAAAAGGTGCTCAATAAGTGCTATTATACTACAATGTGCTATACACACAGTAGCTATATAAACTACAAGATTGATACAGAGAGTGGAGGGCAATACGTACATAAGACCGCTGCAATATATTTCTGTAGTTTGGGGAATTCTGCATAATACCAAAGCCAAAGAAATGTCACTGATGTCCATCTTGTCTATATATGCCTCAATGAGACTGTCAAAAAAAACCCCAAACTGATCTACATCTTAAGCTTGGCAATAAAAGGGTTATTCTAGTATCTTACACACCTGCTTTTGTGATTAGTATTTGAAAGGAGATGAGTACTTCTCTTGGAAGGCCCAAAATGACAGGATTATAACAGTTATTGTTAATGACAGTGTATTAATGTTTAATAATGCAGGGTGATTAAGACTGTGTCCGTACTTTATTATTCTATCTTCCACATATGTCAGAATGGGTTGAACACCTTTTTGGCATTATATTTAATTAAAAGTAAAAGTTAATTTTTCTCATTCATATCAGATATAGGAGCTATTACTTAAGATTACACTAAATTTCCTATAATGACTTTTTTTGTTTAATTGATTATTCACAGTCAGTTTTAATACAAGTTTATTTTGGATACTCTTTTTTAGCTGTACAAAAATATTCAGGCAAAACTAATTTAATTGTGACTGACCATGGCTGTTTAAATACCATTACAGCATTGTTTCTAAAGAATAGTGGAGACATAATGGGTGAGATTTTCAAAAGTTTCTAAGTGAGTTTGGCGCACATATCCCACTGACTTTCCATTGAACCTGTGATTCTCAAAGGGGATTAGACAGTTAGACACCCAACTTTCATTGAAAATTCAATGTAAGTTGAGTACCTCCTTTGAAACTTTCAGCCTATGAGCCTTTGAAAAAAAAATCTACCTAATTTCTTTAAATAAGTATTTTGTGGATGAATTTAGTACTCAACATGGTACTATTGGTTCAGCACTGGTTTCAGCTTTGCAAAGAAGGAAATATACTTCCAACCTGATCCACAGTATTTCATTAATGCATTCCTACCTACAATCTTTCTCAAGCAGACACTGACAGCCATGCCAAATATGTGCAATGTGAACAAAAGAGAGCTCCGGTAGACTGGTTTCTGTGATGCTTTAGGATTCAACTCAGACCACTACACCGCCTGCCCGGCAACTCTGGGTGTCTTAAATGCTGTGCCGCCAAGGCTCACAACCCTGACACCAACAGCCAGCATACAAGCATGCAGGCCACACCCTGGCTTCTGCCACCAAATTACTTTTTGCAGAGTGACCCCAACACCCTCCTGGTCCTGAATTTCCCCCAAACCATCTGCCAGTGTGACAATCTGCTGAGGTTCCCAGTTACTTCTCTGAGCCACTGCAAGTGAGAGGGGTTACAGTTCTGCAGATGGACTTCATAAAACCTGAGGAACCACTTTCTGCACCTCACATACTCCAGAAGGAACCACCTCAAACATGAAATCATCACCTGTTGCCTCAGACTGGAAGAAAAAAATCAGGAAATTTACCTGGAAATCATGCAGGAAATCCAAGGTAACTATTTAAAAAAACCTTGATGGTAGCCATCCAACACAAAAACAAAAAGTGGAACCAACTACAACTACTCCACAACCCACAGAATACCACCTCTAGGAGAAACCATGGCACTAGTACCCACCACATGGACACTACACTATACCTGAACATCAATTTATCAAGATTACCCTTAATTGGAACTGAATTATCTGTAGTTTCTAAGGGAACTTCTGCCCCATTACAGAGCCCAATACATATTAACACATGAAGAAACTAGATTAATTCTTCTGCTGACTCTGTCTCAAAGAATTCTTTCACAACAATAATGACACCACTCACAATTATCATGTCCCCACCAACAACCATAAGAAAAAAGAATCATCTGATTGACCACCACACTTGATCATTACATTGATTGCTTCAGGGAAAAAAATTGACTGTGAAATCTTTAACAAACATCACATTCACCATAATATCTCCATTGCCGAGAGGACAGTCCTTGAAATCAAACCATCAGATAGTGATCAAACCTGCAGACAAAGGGGGCACCATCATAGTCCTCAAACACGATGACTACATTAATGAGGCCAACTGACAACTCTCCAAAACCACCTACTATAAAGAACTCAGAAAGGACCCCACACCACAATTTACACAGGAATTTAAACATATCATCAAATCCTTCCCCAAACAATTCCAAGAGAAACTTTACAAACTCAGCCTCCACAAACCCACCTCAGGGACCTTCTACATGCTTCCCAAAATACATAAACACGGGAACCCAGGGAGACCCATCATATTTGGACACAGCACTCTTACTGAAGGAATAGCGAGACTCATAGAAATCATCCTCAAACCACTCATCACACAAAGGGCCAGCTTCCTTTGAGACACAATTGACTTCCACCACAAACTCTGCAATATTGACAACCGCCCTCAAAACATCATCCCTGTCATCATGAATGCCACTTCCCTATATACCAACATCCCTCACAATGATGGCATTGCTGCCTGCCTTAAATATCTACAAGACAATGCACAGCCCTCAGATATCCACCCCAAACACACCCATTTCATCCTCACCCATTAACAATTTTACATTCAACAACAAACACTTTGCCCAAACCATTGGAACAGCCATAGCTACTGGGATGGCTCCCCAATATACCAACTTCTTCATGGGCCACCTTGAAGAAGAATTTCTACATAAATGCACCATGAAACCAATGATATACCTGAGATACACGGATGATATTTTCATCCTCTGGACAGACAACTTGAACTCCCTTTTAGATTTCCACCATAACTTCAACAACCACCACCCCTCCATTAAACTGTCTCTGGAACACTCCCACACCACAATCAGCTTCAACAATGGAACCCTATAGCCAATGATATACAAGAAACCCACAGATCACAACACTCACCTTCACAGATCCAGTTACCACTCCAAATACACCAAGAAATCTGTATTCTACAGCCAAACATTCAGATACCCCAGAATACGCTCCAAGGAGAAAGTCCAAGATGTATATCTCAAAACACACATAACCCACCTTCATCAAACAACGACACTCCTCCAATGAAGTAGATCATATTTTGGAATGGGCCACCTAAATATCCTGAGAGAACCTGCGTTAATAAAGAAATAAAACCCTCTCTGACTGCACAGCCGCCTAGTTGTCACCTTCCATCCCACACTGGAACCCATATGGGGTATCATCAAACAACTACAACCCATGCTTGATGGGGACCCCATTCTGAAAGAAATGTTTCCCGAACCCCTTAACCTCTCCAAGCTTATCATCAGAAGCAAGCTGCCCACCAACCAGGACACACCAACTCAAAGTGGCACCAGACACTATCAAAACAACAGATGCAAAACCTACAGATCTGCAAAACCTAATGCTACAATGATCAACCCTTCCCACCCCCACAGCTTTCAAGATCCAAGGGTCCTAAACATGCCTATCAGGGCTAACACAGGAACTCACAATTCTGGAAACCTCAGCAGATTGTCACATTGATAGATAATTTTAGTGAAATTCGAGACTGGCAGAGTGTTGGGGTCACTTAACAAAAAGTAACTGGGTGGTGGAAGCCAGGGTGTGATCTGCATGCTTGTAGGCTGGCTCTTGGTTTCAGGGCTGTGAGCATTGAAGGCACCCAGAATTGCTGGTTGGGCAATGACGTGATCCTGGCCTGGGGTAGGTTGAACCCCAAAGTGTTACAGTTCCAAGTATACATGTGAACTGAAGACTCCAAAAGTTAAAAGACTGGTGGACTGGCTTATTGCATCACCAGACCCCTATATATGAACAGTAATTTCTAAAGATAGTATAGCCAGATACACAATTTTAAATTGTATGTATGTCTGAAATACAGAACAGGCAGTCAGAAATCCAAGATTGACCCAGATTGCAACAATGTTAGTAGGTCAATGTATTGATGTGTCTAACAGGATTACATGCAGTTCATAAAATTTCATCTTTAACCTCAAAATATACTTTTCTTCATAACATACTAAATTTCTATAATTAGATTCTTTAAACTTCAATGTAACAACTGAATGTAAAAGGCTTTACTACAAAACACTGGGGCATAGTCTAATCTCATATGAATAAAGTTACATCCATGCCTAGCTAAGCAAATCCACTTTCGAGCATGCATAAACAACTGCAGAAGAATTATCAAGATAAACTGATTTTTCAAGTGGTGAAATGACAAGCTGACTAATGGTATTGTTGCCCCCTTTTTGACCTAAGCAGCCAGTCAAAGTTTGGGGTCCTGGTGGGTGTTCCAGTCAGAATCAGAAATTGCTACTAGGTATTTCTTTGATGCAGCTTTGTTCATTTACAAAGAACGTACCAAGTCCTGTGCCTCTGAACGCAGAAAGAACCAAGAACAAAAGAAGCATGTCTTAGCTTACAGCCCCCTCAAGCCTCTTCAGTCAACACCAGACCCCAGCACTCTCCCCCTAGCTATTTCCAGGCTCACATACTATGCTTAACAGGCCACTGGTTCGTTCTTCTTGAATCTTTCCCTCTGTTTTTCTATTTTTGTTTGAACCTCAATATTCATGTGTTCTCTCACACTCCCAAACACATCTACCCAAAACAATAGTTCACCCAAAAGCTTTAGGATGCATTCACACCTTTTGTCTTTGATGGGGCTTATGGTTAGTGTTATGTTAATTGAAGGGTGAGTTCACACCTGTCAATCTCAATGGGGGCTTAACCCAACTCAGAACAAGGTTTCTCCCAACTCAGAACAGTATCAAACCTAGGTAAGTATCTTTTCATCACATGACACAAGGATTTATATACACACCTATTATGAAAGTTAGTTGCTCAGATCCAAACACACAAAAGAATGCAGAAGATTCAGGGCTTGATTGTCATTCCTGGGACAAATGTAAATATATACAAAGTAAGTGGGGGACCCTATCCTGAGAAGCAATGACTCTGAAAACGATTTGCAGATCATGATGGATAATCAGGTGAACAGAAGGTCCCAGTGTGACGCTGGGGTCAAAAGGGCTACTACAATCCTTAGATGCTTAACCAAGGGACTCTCAAGTAGCAGTAAAGATGTTAATTTAACTCTGTCTTTGACACTGGTACATCCACAATTCAAGAAGGATGTTGATATATTGGAGAGGGTTCAGAGAAGAGCCACGGGAATGATTAAAGGATTAGAAAACATGCCTTATAGTAATAGATTTTAGGAGCTTAACAAAGAAAAGGTTAAGGAGTGACTTGATTGTAGTCTATAAGTATCTACATGTAGGATAAATATTTAATAACAGGCTCTTCAATATAGCAGAGAAAAGTATAACGCGATCTATTGGCTGGAAGTTGAAGCTAGACAAAATCAGACTGGAAATAATGCATACAATTTGAAATGAAAGTAGTTAACCTTTGGAAAAATTTACCAAAGATTGTGGTGAATTCTCCATCACTGGCGTTTTTAAAAATCAAGACTGTATGTCTTTTTTGACAGATTTGCTCTAACTCAAACAGGGATTATCTTGAGGAAGTTCTATGGCCTGTATAATACAGGAGGTCAGACTGCTTGATCATAATGGTACCTTCTGGCCTTGGAATCTATGACTATGAGTAGGCTACTCCTACTGACTTCATTGTGGGTTTTGGGTGCCTAAAGCATAGCCATGGAACAAAATTAGTGGGTGCTTAGCACTCACTGGCTGCCAGCTCCCCGACCCCCCCACAGCTGATCAACTCCTCCCCCTTCCTTCCAGCATCTCTGGAATGCCGTGGAACAGCTGTTTTGTGGCATGCAGGAGGCTCGGCGGTGGGGGAAGGGGAAGGAGCAAGGGTGCGGCCTGCTCAGAGGAGGGGGTGGAACTGGGTGGGAAGAGGCAAGGTAGAGGTGAGGGTTTGGGGGAAGGGGACATGTGGGGTGGAGCGGGGGGTGGGTTGCGCACTCCCAGGGCCCAGAGGAAGCTGGATCCTGTGGCCTAAAGAATACAGGATTGGGCCCCAATAATTATTTTGCAATAAGAAAATTGGCCTAGTTATTACTCTTTTCAAAACATCATTCATAATAATAGTAATGTTTAAATGCATTTTATGTAAGTATTGTAGTATCACAGTCGTTCTTTAGAATACTTATATTTCACAAATATGATGCCCTACATTTTCAAAAGTGACTAGGGATTTTGCCTTCTTCAATATTGGGTGCCCAAACTGGGACCCTTTACAGATTCCTAATTTTAAAATAAATGCTGTGCACCAGCCCTCTGAAAATTAAGCCCTTTTAAGGTTTCTTAAATTGGGCACCTACAAACCGAGACATCCAAAATCACCAGAAAAAGCTTTTGAAGGTTCAGGCCATGATGCAGGCATTTTTTCTTATTGTGCATTTTCACAAGTAGATATCATATGGGTTAGAGTTACAAAAGCATGATTTAAAAATAAGACATAAATGAAATAAATAAGAAATAAATGAAAGGAAAGAATGGTTTTGTGATACGGCATGGAACTGGGTCACTGGAGACCTAGCTTTAATTTCTGGCTCTGCTATTGACAACTCACTTACTGTAATCTCTCAATGCATCAGCTGCTCTTCTGTAAAATGGGGATAATATTTCTTTACCTCCAAGTATGCTGAGATTACATTCAACAGTGATTGCTATTACCGTAAAGAGTGACAGATAAAAGCCTACAAATAAACATTGTAAATCATATTAATCAGTTTATGTTTGCTGTGAATACTTTTAGTGAATCCACTAGACTGCTTCATAAAAGTACGTTTGTCAGTCCAGGGGATAAAAGGCCATATGTTTCTCTCCTGTGAACAAATTAGTCCAAGAAATCCAAAGTGGTGTAAGAGGTATGATTTAGCTGATTTATATTCCCTTGGTCTATGTGACTAACGATGATATGTTGCAGGCAGGTGCTGGGGAGGAAACAGTGCAGGCTGGAGGTCCTTGAGAAAACTGGATCCCAACCCTACAGATCCCTGCCAGATATATGCAGGGGCTCTCCCTCTGCATGCACCTGGAGGTCTTACGTTAGCTATAGTAGATTACCGAGGCTAACTGCTGGGCTAACAATATCTACTGCTACACCCAATAACTGATGGGGTCACAGAATACGCAGCACGAATTAATGCTGATTTATGTATTTATATACGAGGCAGTAACCTGATATAAATCTATATTCTATAAGCAGCCAGAAGTGTTGGAGAACATGCTATGTCAACACAACTATTGCTTAGCTCCGCCTCCATGCTCCCAGGCCACATCCATCAGTCTTATAAATGTTTAATGGAGATGATAAAGCAAGTATGTGGAGGAAGGAACATAGAGTTTAACTGCTTTTTTTTTTTTTTTGCTCAGCCCATCAGCATCTTTTCTCTATAAAGAAGGGGGAAAAACAAAATCAAATTCAGGTACTCAATCTTTGTAGCAACCTCCATGGTGAAATCCTTTCCTCAGATGTATTTGTGTTCATGCCATTAATTCTTTATAGAGCAACTGGAAAAGAATGTTTAAAATAGGGTGGTTTGTAGCTGTTTATCAAAAACCATCTATGTTATTCAGCTGATACTTACTTGCCCTGAGAGTGATTATACTGAGGTTACATTTAAACCATGGTCTCTTGCATGCATGTGGGATGAAATGACAGCCAAACAACAAAATATCAAATATTTGGTATATGTTATGCCTCCCTGCTAATGCCGAGGCGTATCCTGACTTCTTGTGCTCTGAGTCACTTGGCTTTGCACAAGGGCTGCAGCAGGGTAGATTACAGACAGACAGAATCCTACCCCCTTCAAAGCCATGGAGAGCCAGGAGCCACAGTGTGGTCCGTCTGCAGCTCATAGGCTCTTCTTCTGCAATAGACATTGGCCAGTGAATTTACACATGCATCCTCAAATCAAGCCTGCACAGTGGCATTCAGTGAGCCACCACAGAATACTCCATCACAGTGCATTAGGGCAGTGGACTCCCACTGCATGGCCAGGATCCTCTGGAGAGAATATCTATTAACAGCAGTGCCATTTCTGCCGCTTTTTCAGTGCACTATAGAATTTGGCCATTGTGAGTAAGAAAAGCTTCAGTGTGGATCTAAGAATTCATCCCTCACCCACAGCCTTCTCTTGTCCATATTTTAGTAGTTAACAGAATTTTCTAGATTTGCAGTACATGATGAGTATATCCACACATATTAATATATGTTCTCTCCTAAAACAGGTCACTCATTTCAGCCTGCTTATAACATATATACATCTCAGTCTCAACCCTCCTAGTGCTACCACACTAGGAACTTACAGTAGGTTGAGTCCCCTATGGACATTGACCTGACCTAAAACAATGGAGAGCTTTGAGGTGGGTGTGAAATGAGGATAACAGCTGGCGGGGGGCAGGATTAGGATGGGCATGTGTTTTGAGATGTCCTTTGATATCTTAACTTGAGCTACCATTTGTAATACTGCTCCTGGCTTATCCCTGGATGCCACCGTAAGTGGGCTGGTGCAATCACACAACACACCCCAACTGGCAACTCAGGCTATTTCCCGATATAACCACTGCAGAATTCTGCCGTCTAGTATTGAAAATCATGTTTCTGCCCCTCACACACAAACAATAAATATATAAAAACAAGTTGTCCCAAACTTAATATTTTTGTTATAATTTAATTAAATTTCATCATCTGCCCACGATAGACCCAACACATCTTGAGCCAAATCAACATAACTAAATCCATATAAAAACCACTACACCTCCAGTATCTGTAAAATGATGCTTTTTTTATTAGAAGCAGCAAAGAGTCCTGTGGCACCTTATAGACTAACAGACGTTTTGCAGCATGAGCTTTCGTGGGTGAATACCCACCTCTTCGGATGCAAGCAGTGGAAATTTCCAGGGGCAGGTGTGTATATATAAGCAAGCAAGAAGCAAGCTAGAGATAACGAGGTTAGATCAATCAGGGAGGATGGGGCCCTGTTCCAGCAGCTGAGGTGTGAAAACCAAGGGAGGAGAAACTGGTTCTGTAATTGGCAAGCCATTCACAGTCTTTGTTTAGTCCTAAACTGATGGTGTTAAATTTGCAGATGAACTGGAGCTCAGCAGTTTCTCTCTGGAGTCTGGTCCTAAAGTTTTTTTGCTGTAAGATGGCGTATATGTTCCACAGCCCTTTAGGTTATAGTTCAAATTATGAAAAGAAAGATGAGTAATTGTATTTTCTTAGGATTTGATAATGGAAGAATAAGCATGCTCTTATCAGAATCGTACCACTAAAAACAGAAATCTGAAACAGATAATAATAATAAAAATACCAGGATGTGTTTACAATAGTAATCCTTTCAGAATGGCTATTGATTGAACCCACATGCACACCAAATTGTCCTCTACCTTACAGGTGGTCCTCCAGTGTATGACAAGGCATACCAATTGGTCAACTTCTAACCTAATCATCCACCTAGGATTTTATGACAAGCTGATCACCATTGTATCTGAGCATTTTACAAATTAAACTACCCTAGTGACCTGGTTTTTCACTTATCTGCCTCCAAAGGCAGGCAGGATTAGGTAAAACTTCAATTCTCTCTTTGTGTCTTCCTATTCGTATTCTGCTTTGTTCTTTTTTGCCTCATCCTGCTCCCACCCGCACATTTTGAATGCAAACAGAATAATAAGGGGTTGTGGGGATTTTGTGTGTTTATGGGAGTGCATGGATGCATGAGGGTGTGAGTAAATGACAATGTGTGTTATATGAAGGAGATGGGATCCTGAAGGTGTTAAATTCATTGTCGACCTTTCCTCTTGTGGAAGGGAATAAGGAGAATGGGAAAGCTTGCAGCCAACATATCTCATGAGCAATATACTTATCAGAGAAGTATTTTAAAATTGAGTACTTTTGCATACATTACAAATCAAGTTTACTTTCAACAAGTTCAGGTAATACTGTGGCTTGATATGCATCTGCTATAAAATAACCCAGTGGCAGCTTCATAAGGTGGGAATGCCAAAAAGTGAAAGCTTCAGTTCTCTGAAGGTGCTGGTTGCTGCTGGGAGCTTTAAAGTTGGTAGTTCTTCAATTATTTAAATCAGAATAAAAAGAGAGTAAAATTGCTGGGAACACAAAGATTTTTTTCTTTGATTTCTCCCTTGTTCCCCTTTCCCTGAGCACCTCTCCCCACCCCTGCCTCTCAAAGGAATGTTAATCTCATGGAGCTTGACAGGGTTAAAGAGCTCTAAGCGGATAGTAATGCTTTCGTTTTTGTTAACCAATCAGAATGTCCTATTTTCCAAAAGCATTTTATAAGATTATATAATTCTGACATTTATATACAAATTATAGTGTTTCCATGTATCATAACCCTTATAATCGTGAACAGCTTTAGTAGAATTCTCAGTGGAAGACAGCTTTGATAGAAAATGATTTCTGTCCTCCCAGTTAATTACTGATTTTTCTACCAATTAAAAATTTGAACACAATCCCACAGATTTATAATTTATAATCAGTACCAAATGCATATAAATTATTCTTGCTACAATTTTAAACATGATTATAAGGTCAATTTCTTACTTTAAATCATTTGAAATGCCCACAATGAAATGCTGAATAGTAAAACCTCTTGTCACCACTTAAAAATACAGAAATATTTATTAATTTTAAATAATTGGTTTTAAAAGCTATCAAAGATTTTTCCAATCTGGATAAAAATAGATTTGTTTGCATTCTATCATACTAGATTTATATTACCACTTTTGATTTTCAGTCCATTTAAACACTAAATACACTTTTGGCTGCTCCAATATAATTAAATTATAATAATAATACAAAGAAAAACTGAAAATGTTGATAATAATCAAACAATTAACCAGCTAACAACAACAGGACAAGGAATAAGTCAGTCCCTTATGGTTCCTGTCTTCAAAATTCAATTACAAATAAATCATCATTACTTGTAAGTATGGTCATCAAACAGATAGCACATCTAGGAATATCTTCAAAGTTCACTGCTGCTGAAGGGTAATGCAATCTCCGTTAAATCGCCCTCTAAGGGCTTGTGTACACTGGCAATTTACAGCGCTGCAACTTTCTCACTCAGGGGTGTGAAAAAACATCCCCCTGAGCACAGCAAGGTTCAGTGCTGTAAAGTGCTAGTGTAGACAGTGCACCAGCGCTGGGAGGTGGAGGTGGGTTTTTTAGAGCGCTGGGAGAGCTGCCGCAGCAGTGCTTTAATGTGCCTTCTGTGGTCACGGCGCAGCGCTGGGAGAGAGCTTTAGCGTTGTCAGTGTAGACTAGCCCAAAGTCTCTTAAGACCACATTAGAAGTCCTGATTAAGGTGTTTGTGAGTCCCTTTTCTAACTATTAGTAGATCAGGGATGTTAGGTATAACTAAATTAATTGAACAGAACTGACTTAGCTGTATTAAATTTAGGGTGACCATCCATAGTGTATTTTAACAGATATCACTTATTTTGTGACTAATGGACCTCAAGCCATATCTATTGAAGAACTACTAAAAAACATTTGATTAGACAAACAGTTTTCAAGCAATTATGAGGCAAAAAAATAATAATCAAGGAATGGAATGTACACAGGAATGATTTTGTACGATGAATAAAACTACTGAGAGATGGAATACCTTGAAAACAACGTTTGTTGTGTACTTTACACAGGGTTGTTCTTTACTTCCTTGAACGTAAGTAGTCATCCTACTTAAATGAGCCACTACAGTATGTTTTAAATCTGTGAGGAACCATCTCTTAGACTTGAAACAATGATCTGTAATTCCAAAGGTAGAAGAACCTTCAACACTTTGATTAAGGGAGAATTTCCACTAATGCTGCTTATAGACCGCTTTACTCTTCTGGGGATTCTTCTGGGAATAAAGACCATTTCAATACTAAGTATACCTGAGAAACAAATGATCAGATCCTTAATAGACTAACCGTTCTCTTTTCAGTACTAGTGAGTTAGACTACTCTATTGCATTCCTCCAGGCATCCTGGAACAGTATTTGTCACTTTTATAATCCAGGCAATCACCAGTAATGTGTTGGAAGATTCTCTTGTGAGCTACCAGAAGTGCCTTGTTAAATATTCTGCCATCCAGTGGAAGAGAAGTCTGGACAATGCTTCAAATTACACAAGTTGAATTCTGTGCTATTCTTTCCAAATACTCAATATAATTTTCCAGAATGAAGTCAAAACTTTTTTTCAGCAAAGATTATCTTAATATCTTACCTGATAAATATCCAACCAGTTTCAGATAGAAATTTCCTTTAATTATAAAGGAAAAAAATTGGTAGAACTAGTAAAAGCTTTTGCAAGGGTAGAAATATTTTAAATGCACAGTTTAGCACAGGATTTAATCACAGTTTAAGGGGAACATTTTTGTGGGAGCTCCTTTCTAAAATTTTGGTAACATTTTATGAGCAAGTTTGATTGCTTTTGTAATAATTCTGAAGTAGGCATGAAGCTACCATAGTAAAAGTGGAATGCGTACAACATATACATATATGAGTTGCATGTATGCTTCCAGTCAGGGCTAGCTCCAGACCCCAGCGCGCCAAGCGCGCACTTGGGGCAGTGTCCCACGGGAGGGCAGCAGGCGGCTCCAGTGGACCTCCCGCAGACATGCCTGCGGAGGGTCCACTGGTCCCGCAGCTCCGGTGGAGCATCCGCAGCTGTGCCTGTGGGAGGTCCAGCGGAGCCGTGGGACCAGCGGACCCTCCGCGGGCACGTCTGCAGGAGGTCCACCGGAGCCGCGGGACCGGCGAGCATCAGAGCGCCCCCCCCCCCGCCGCGGCGTGCCGCCCTGCTTGGGGCGGCGCAAATCCTAGAGCCGCCCCTGCTTCCAGTGCAAATATGACTTCTTCCCCAAAGGTGTACCCAATACTGGCCTCTAACACTGACAAAAAAGAAAAGTTAAAGAAATCTCTCATCAAAGATGCTTTCCAATGATGCCTTAAATTTTTTGTCTGTACAAGTGTTCAAAGCATAAATAAGTCATTTGAAGCACATTCTCCTCTCCATATTTGGCTTTTTAAATACATAAAGCTCAACACTGGTGGAATTAACATACAAAAATCCTTGTATATTAAGTTTTGCTAGTTAACACATTTTTTCCAGGTGTAATGGAAATAATTCTTTGTTCCATTTAGTTACTGTTTTTATCACAAATTAACAAGCATGGTAATTCTTAATATTTTATTCATATTGGTTTCTTACAGGAATTGACTTCATTACTTATCTTTCCTGTACTTGCAAAATGAAGCTGAAAGTGAACCAAATAAATAAAGTGAACACAACAAGAACTGAGCATCCATAAATTCACATGATGAGTGAACCAAAGGCAGAGAAATTCAGAGAGTGGTTATTTTGTAAATGTGCATAAAAGTTTAAAAAAAAAAGATTTAAATTCCTATCGGTGTTATGGCTGAACAGAGAAGCTGAATCTACTAAGTGCTTTGCTGGTAACATGGCATTCTAAATTATTGCAATTTCTGTACATTTTTCAAGTGATTGCTTTCTGAAACTTCACACTGTTTAATTTTTTTCCATGTTGTAAGTTCACAGCTCCCAAGAAACTGAGGTGAAACATGAGTGCATTTTATTTTATTAAATAAAACAACAAAAATAGCATCAATACTAATAATTTCTTACATAGATCATGTTTTAATCTACAGCTCTCAAAGACTGATTTTGTGGCCTCAGTGGAGTCAATGGCAAGACTCCCATTGACTTCAATAGGGCAAGATTTTCACCCAAAGTACTTTACACAGGTCAGTAGGCATTATTATCCTAGTTTTACAGATGGTAAAAATAAGGCACTGAACAGTTTCCTTAGGTCACACAGTGACTCAAAGGAAGAGTAGGCAAAATAATCCAGATCTCCTAACTCCCAGTCCAGTGCCCTACCCACAGGACAATTCTCTCATTTTCTGTCCTTTACACTAACCTGATGGGGATTTTCTAAACCCTGCATACCGCACCCCTGCACAAGACCCCGAGACTCTGTCTCGCCGGCCCAAAAGAAATTAAGTTGGCTTAGCATAAGTAATAGGCCTAACATTAAGTTAGCTTAGCATAAGTAACAGTAGGCTGCTATAGTGGAAAATTTGCAATAGTATGGCATAATCAAAGAGGCCTATAGAAAAGAGGAACCAACATCAACTGGTAATTATGCATCATGGCCTCATATTATAGTGTGTTAGTAATGGAAAATTTAGGTCTTGTACAATTGAAACCGCACGTAGGGGGGCACAAGGGGCAATTGGGAAACAAAGCTTATTGTACAAGACATCTAGACGCAGTTATATTAAGCAATTTAGTAAACAATAAGATACGCAAGATAGGTTAGCGCAAGAAGGGAAAAATGGTGAAACCTGAAGCCCCTAGAGGATAACAGGAAAAACCCTAGAAGGCAATAGGGTCCAAAGTGCGGCCCCGGAGGGACTCTGATAGGTCTGCTATTAAGAATGTACCTAATAAGGATAATAAGATTTGTAACATGAGATGACGCTTTGCGGTTTTTATCTTTATAAGCTAGAAGCTGTGAAAATCACCTAAGGCGGCTGGACCTCCCCTGCTGGGGGACCTGCCGACCTTCCCTGTATTCATACTTGAATAAAGGAGCCATCAGGCTGTGTCTGACCCAAAATTTAACGGTGTGGTCAATTTTTCCACAACAAACCCTAAATAAAATCACTTACCTAAGTCAGTGGAGGCTATTTCCATGCTACATCCCATCATTCCCCACTAAAACCAAACTATTGATTTTATCTGCAGTTACTGGGATTTTATTTGGGTAAGGAATGCAGATTGGACTGTCCATTGTGACTGTCACGTTTCCAGTAGAGGAATAATGGGATATCTCCTTATGCATTAGCCAGTGACCCACAGTTTATGGAGGACACTTCAAAAAAAGGCAAGCATAAAATCACTTATGAGCTGTTATATAAGTCTTACCTTTCCCGTTTGAGGAATTCACCTCTATAAATTCATTACTTAAAAACATACCTGCAGGTCACTTTTCAATTAAAACTAATAGTTCATAAAGAATTTTTCTCACTTGGTCATGATTTTTTAACCCGCTCTTTTATTACTCCGGTATGAAGTTCCTACAGTGAATTCACTCTTGAAACTATGCAGAACTCAATTGTGAGCACATCATTTCGTAAGTACAATTCAACAGTTCAGACGCACCGTTCATGGTTAAAATGTACTTCTAATATGGAGTTTCAATATTAAACAGTTCCTGCAGATATAATGGCCTTAGGTTGATTAACCATTATTTGTGTCACCTTGACACACATTTATTTTCTCACTGACATTGCCAGACCCTGTTGCCATGTTTTCAAACAGCAAGGAATACTAGCTTCTAATGTTAGAACCACACGTTTACAGAGACATGTGAGTCCAAATTAATCCATAAAAAGGCTGGAAAAATTCTGATGCACTCTCCTTCAGCCACTGCGCCACCAAATTGCAGGATTAAATACCATGTAAGTTAATTCTACCTTCTAAGTGATATTCTGGATAAATTCCATCTGGTTAGAAATCTAGATCTGATCACACAGAGCAGCACAAGTAGTCCTCCACGGCTATCTTCTGTTGCTGAGTACATTGTGTCCACAAATATGTTTTGTTCCTGGTCCTACATCAGGACATCTGAGAGTGGCATGGATGAAACATTTACACTTGGCCCAATGTCTCATATCTGCATTTGTTCTGTCAGTGTGCTTTTGCTGCATATACCACATATGGACATGTTTTAAGTTCACTGGAAACCCCATGTTCTCCCAGTACAGTGGAATATAATGACAACACCACCATTTCCACCAATAGCATTTCATCAGGAAAGACAGATGGCTTGGAAGGTAAAAGTTTAGTCAACATTCATATGTACTATTATTTATTGTGGATTTCATGGTGGTAAGTGTAATTTTAAAGGCAATTATTTATCCAAGCCAAAGATTCTCAACCCCATCTGGCCCATTCATGCCAGGCAAAAGGGCCAGTGCAGGCTCTAGAAGCAGTGGATCCGCCAAGAGAAGAATTCCTTTGGTATTAGGGATGATGGGGACCTTTCACAAGACCTAGTGCATGGGGCATTCTGGGAATAGGTCTAGGAGTGAAAAGCCTCAGGGTTGAGACTGTGTCACATATTACAGAGATGCTGGGCTGAGGGCAAGCTGCCATAATTTAGGGCTTGTCGACACTTCAAGCTAAATCAGGTCTGGGGAAAACAAGCCAAGCGCTCTCCCATCGACATCTGCACTCCACCTCCCTGAGAGGCGGAAGGTAAGTTGGTGGGTGAGCGTCTCCAGTCGACATAGCATGGTGTAGACGCCGCTGTACATCGACCTAAGTTGTGTCAACTTCAGTTATGTAATTTACATAACTGAAGTAGCGTAACTTAGGTCGACTTACAGCGTTAGTGTAGACCAGCCCACAGGCAACCTCCAAAGCTGTCTACTTAACATCTAGGGTCTTTGGGTCCCCAGAGCAGCCAAGTATTGGGAAGGCACAAAGATGGCTTAAATCCAACTTAATCCCTCCTCCTCCTCCTGGACTGAGAGTTCTGTTATTTCACCCAGTTATTTGACTCACTCAGTGATCAGTTGTGTAATTATTTCAATACTTCTACAATTAAACAAGTTTACTAGTTAAGTCTAACAAAGAATTACACAGCTGAACAATTTTCTTCACTATCAGTCAAAAAAGTTACCAACTATTATACTAAGAGATTAATCAAAGTCAAGGGCAAAGTTCCCCTGCCCAGCCTGCACGACAGATCATGTGTACATTAGTCTGTTTTCCCTATCTACAAGAGTCTCCCACTAACATCAGTAGTTTGGCACATTTAGGTAGAGCTGAATGTTTTTAGTAGAGAGGCTTTACATGGAGAAGGACGTGCTGAATTGGAAGGAAGGAATTTATTTCCCCAACCTTACCATCCAACGCAGGGTGCACCACCACCCATTACCAACTATTCTAAGGGTATGTATATACTGACATCACAGGTGTGATTACAGCTGGAGTAGACACACCCAAGATAGCTTTAATCTAGCTAGCTCAAGTACCAGAGCAGTGAAGCTGTGGAAGCAAACATGTCAGAATAGGCTATGCAAGCCCACCAGGAACACTAGCAATTAATAGCAGTGCTAGCCAATGCCAAAGCATGTGCTGCTGCAACTTCACTGCTGAGGTACCTGAGCTAGCTAGATTAAAGCTAGCTCAGATATGGCTGCACAAGTGCAATCACACTCTGTGACTGCACTACAGATGTAGCCTAAAAATGGGCTTTGGCCACTGGCCATGCATTGACTTGCCTGCAAACCCTATCCCAATTCTCCCACAATGTCCCTGGGACTATCGAGTCCTCCTGTGTAGCAACTATGGCCTCTTGCCCCAGGAATGGAACAATGCAGTTCCACTACCACCGGGGGGTCCACTATGAAAATACAATTGTACCCACATAAAGAGACTGTGTGGATTTGAAATCCCCTTCAAATCCCTGTCAGTTCTTTCTCTGCTTCCACACACAATAAAAAAACGGGGCAGGAAGGCTGAAAATGTCACAGTTGTGAATAATTTTTGATCAACAAAGTAACCCATTTAAAAAAAGAGCCATAGTAACTAATGCCACCATTTTACTCTGAAAATGATTTTTTTATTAGTTTCTCTTTGGAGACAGGTGACTTTGAGTACATACTGGTAAAACTTAAGATTTTATCCTGCTATGGAAAAATCAGTAAATCAGGATTAACGAAATGCAATCAACTTTACAAATGTTTAATTTACGCAGTATCAATTTCATGGCCTCCTGAATTATTTTCATAATCCTTTAGTAGCTATGTTCACTCTCTCCATACTGTTTGAAACGCAAAGCTGGAGATTTAAGTCAGATACATAATATTAGATATAAAACATGTCTGTCATAGAATCATAGAATATCAGCGTTGGGAGGGACTGAAGGAAGTCATCTAGCTCAAAGCAGGACCCATCCCCAACTAAATCATCTCAGCCAGGGCTTTGTTAAGCCTGACCTTAAAAACCTCTAAGGAAGGAGATTCCACCACCTCCCTAGGAAACCCTTCCAGTGGTAATCCCCTGCCAATACGATGTAGAACTTCTAATTTGAAACCTTTAGTAAAAAGCTATGGTCAACATATTATTTGGGATCCATTATGATTAACTGTCTCCTCTATCAGAATGGAACACCACCAAAAATGTCTTGAAGATACATTTACACTTTTATAATGTATGAGAATATTTCTTTACATTCCACAACCTTGGCTTTTATATTTTTTTCTCTACCACAGCAAGTACAGCTCATGTCCAGAGTGTATCACATGCAAATTCTCACAGCTTCAGCTCAATACACTTGTTCAACAAATGAACTGTATTAGGGGGTCATCTCTATCAAAGTGATTTCTCTATCAATCAGCATGAGCCAGGTTCATATTGAAATGAAATTTCTAGGTGGGAGCCCAGTTCTTCAATGGCTGTATTTGTACCTCATTCTACCATTAGCTATGTAAATGTCTTTAATGTTAAAACATAGTTCAGACTGAGGTCAACTCAGTACGGTGAACTATTGTCAATAATACATTATGGTACTTGAAACTAAAAAAAAAAGTAAAGTAGTGTCGTGATTTCTCTATCATTTTTGGCTCTCTGGTGCTGCCTGCCAGTGTTAGTAGTTACATAACAGTTTCCTCCAGCCTAACTACGTGTAAGGTTAGCACGAAATGTTTAAAAAAAATGTGGCTCGGACACATGAGCTTTAATGCATGTGGCTGAGCCATTCTTTCCCGGTTTGAATCTCCTGAGGTTATGGGAACTAACCTGACAGAGTGTTTAAAAGCAGCTCATGTCAGCCAATCAGTTTATCTCAAGAGACAGCTGTGAAACTTGATTTGGATTCAACAAATACTTATGCCATGTGGATAGATGCCTAAAAAGCAGCTAGAATAGGCTACTTAATTAAAGCCATATGTTCCCATCAGTTACATGCCGTGCACAGAAGCAGCTGGTCGCAAGTTATACAACTTACATGCAAAAAGTGCTAGTAAACCCCTTACGTGGGAAATTACCGCTTAGATGACATGCTACTAGCACTGTATGGTGCTCTTAAGAGGTATACGAATACATAGCAATAACATCACACAGGGGGCAGTCAGATGCAAGGTGGGAGGAGTCAATTTCACAGACTATTTTTCTACCTGATATAATCAACAAATTAACACAAAAACCGCTTTAAAAGTTAGTGCTACATGAAGCAGCAATGTACTGCCTAATTAACACAGGAGCTAAGGCTAACCATATTGTAAGACTTCAAGCACTTAGTCTAATCATGAGACTATCAGGTATGTGAAGATAACTACTAAGGCCCTGGTCCTTCATAGACATTTGCATGGAGGGAAGCCTGCACAGAGCCCTGCAGGACTGAGGTCTAAACTACCTACAACTCAGCAGTGAATTTGCTAATTAGATGATACTGTAATCACCACTGTTTCAGGTGCAGAGCTGCTTCTTTTAAACCCTGCATTCCCAGGGGATGAATCAGCGACTATGCTGACCCTTTTGCAGCAGTTTTCATCTCCCTCCTGTCCCTCAGCCATAAAGCACTGTTCCCTTCATTTGACTAGCCAGCCAAATTCCGCCCCCCTCCCCATCCGCATAAAAGTGCACCTCCCACTTAAAAGTGTGGTTTTGTCACTTTAGATTGTATGTTCTCCATAGCAAGGGCTTTCCTAGCACATTTAGATTACTCCAGTAATACAAGTACAAATATCTTTGAATGCCTATATGTATAGAACAAGAATAGACAAAGTGTGACCCACATTGCTCTGTAACATGGCCCACAATATTTCTTATATCCAGATGTGGAAGCTGCAGTGACCATGGTGTTGATTCTCTCTTGCCTGTTGCCCCATATAGTCATCTTTTACACCTGTGGAAAGTGGTCATAAAATGTTACCAAGTGAGATTTACACTAGTTTGCACAGATGTGATGACTACAAAAGGTAAAAATCAATGGGGAATCAGGCACTACATGTCCCAGTATGAATGCCCCAGCTTGATTTGAACAGCCAGGCTGCATTACACATGTTGGAACATAGCATCTCCCCAGCAGCAATTTCATGTTAAGTATGAGAGTGACTCCATTCTAATTAATTTTATGCAAATTAAGTGCAGCCCAGGTCTCCCAGCAAGTTACCAGTGTGGTCTTTAGGTAGACAAACTTGGAGATTATGTTGTGCCCAAACCACTTCTAATACACAAATAACCAAATCTGTGATATCTCCCTTGTGTTTTATGTTAGAAAATCAACCAACCAAAAAAAGCTAAATTTATATATATATACACATACACACACACACACACAGAGTAAGTATTTAAGAGAATCAGTACTTCATAGTAGCAGACCGTAAATTAACAGAACAGGACTATTAATAAAAAGATATGTTAAAACTCAATGAGCATAGCCATCAAAACAGTCATTGGAATATTCATATTCTGTGAAACAAGGGAATTGTAGAAGCTGTCATTCTGTTTGACAGAAAAGAGGCAATATGAAGAGAAAAAAGAAAAAACACATGCTGTTTAACTTCAAATATAGTTAAAGAGATATGGTGCACAAATGAAAGGATCCACACAGTGCGAGCAGTGAGCCAAGGGTGAGGCAGACCTGCTTACAATTCTTCCATGTTGTTTCTAATTGAATTCCACATATGTACATGCTCTTTTTTCTGCAACATTTTCAATGTATTCTTTTTCTCTGAACTTAAAAAATTATTCTTGCCTTCAGCCCCTCCTTCTAAAATGCCATTTGATTCACCAGATACATTTAAAGCCAGCATTCTTGCAGTATCTTAAATTAAGCTCTACATAACACATGCCTAAACTCCAATTACTTCCAAAGAGTACAAATAGAAAGGGGGAAAAGAACTAAAAAGAGAGGAAAGAACTCAGAAGAGATAATGTGACTAAAAGAAGACATTTGAAGAGGAATATGTTGTTTTAATTAAAGGGTTTTTTTGTTTAAAGTGTACCTGCTTCAATCATTCATTGCACATATAAGAACCATGCAATGCAGAAGCCCATAATGGGGTTCAAATCAAATTGGTCTGCTGTTTTAAATATCAAACTTCTGTATGTTTTAGCTTTGTAAGAAATGGAAGACTTTCATAATGCACTTTTCCCACAATTTAATTTTCATAAAATCTCCTCCTCCTAAGGGCAAACGGTTGCAGATAAAACTGGATCTCATCATTTTATGTATGTGAAGGAAGTGTTACTTAACAAGTAACTGATATTCTTCAGCTGTATTGCTTCCAGAGGACCACTCCCCCTTTGGGATGCACATGCATCTGGCCATAAGTCTGGAATCTTTTACTAGCAGTAAAGTGAAGCCATGAGCCATACAACCATGAAAGGCTATAAATGTGCATGACTCCCAACCACCTCATTTCTTTTCCCCTCTCAAAGCTTCAGAGGAGGAAAACCTGACTCAATTAAAATAATCGACAAAGCTCCCATTGACTTTATTGAAACTAAGATGGCATCAGTAGATTTTAAGGCTATAAGGGACCATTATGCAGGAGGTCAGATGATTATAATACAGGCCATAAAATGTCACTATTTGATTCCTACATCAGGCCTATAACTTCTAGCTAAACTACAGCATCTATTTTAGAAAGGTATCCAATCTTGATTTAAAGATTTGAAGTACCAGAGAATTTACCATATCCCTAGGTAATTTGTCCCAGTGGTTAATTACCTTCACAGTTAATATTTGTGCCATATTTTCCATGTGAATTTGTCTAGCTTCAACATGCAGCCAGTGGATCTTAATATGCCAGTGTTTCATTTTAAAGAGCTATTGGCTGGGCACCCCCTAGTGATGGCACACTACCTGCCTTCCCTTAGAGAAGGGTTTTTTAAAACCTCAGCACCCAAGGGGTTTTAATCAAAGTTGGAGTTAGGTTTATTTACAGCCCCCTCCTCCCTTTTAATCTGAGTGACAGGGGAATTCTCCTGAGATTTGTGCCTTCCATAAGCCCTTGACTCAACATATTCATCAGTAATTTCTGCAGCTCCCAAAATGGTGGAGGATTTTGGGCCTTCACCTCATCTGTAACTACCCATAACAATTGCTACTGGGCCATCAGATCAAACAGTTCTCTTAATCACCTTCAGACCCCATTATCCATTTTCTCATAAAATGACATTTTATGAACATATTCAACATGTGCGATACTGTCAAACATTTTAAGATTTCTATAAGTCAATTGATAGCACGCCTGGGTAATCCTAAACCTTTCCAATACATTTTCTTTAAATTTATTATACACCAGAGCATTACCAGTTAATCAGGTCAAGAGGATAAGCATACATTTATCCTCTAGGACAGTGGTTCGCAAACTTGTTCTGCGCTTGCGCAGGGAAAGCCCCTGGTGGGCCGAGCCAGTTTGTGTACCTGCCGCGTCCACAGGTTCGGCCGATCGCGGCTCCCAGTGGCCGCAGTTTGCTGCTCCGGGCCACTGGGAGCTGCTGGAAGTGGCATGGAACAAGTTTGGGAACCACTGCTCTAGGATCTTGTGGATCCCACACACTCTCTCGAAGGTGGACAGGACTCCTTCTATACAGTCTCTTTATAAATTGGGCAGCCCTTCTCCCACTCCCTTGTATTGTGGGGAAGGGGAGGTACTCACTGGCTGGAGAAATTCCTTTTGGTACTCCAGTACTTTTTGCTGCAATGTATGAGCTTCTGATTCTGGTGTGCCCTCTCCTCAGCTTCTAGTCTTTCCATGCATCTTTGGTGGCTCTTTCCTCTGCCTCCTCAATTTCTTTGGTCTCTCTGATCTGAAGTTCTGCCATCAGTCTCATGTTCTCACTCTCATTCATGCTCACATTCTTCCTGGACTGCAGTGGTCTCTGTCAGCTGGGCAGTAGGGTGTTCAGATGCCTGGTCAACATTTATGAGCAAAGCTCTCCGTTCTTGATCTGTGGTTTTCCTTTTAAAGGATATTCCCCTCTCCTTGCATAAATGTTTAAGGTCTGTTGTGTCAAGACTCTCGTATGACTATGATTAACTCATTGTGACTAATCTTTAAAACTCTCAGTATCACTTTTAAACTTTTAACAGTGTTGGGTTATGATCTATACATCCCACTGACCTGTGGTATGTAAATCCCGCTAATATTACACCAACGTCAAGCTGTCCAGAGTAGCTTCGAAATGAGTGCCAACCTTATGGCAGGCTCTCAAGGAACGGGGCACAAATCCCAAACTGGCTGTATGTTCTATAACTAGATTTCACCAACCAAGTAACAAGTGTGAACTCCTAAAGCACTACAACACCCTTAACATGGAGTCACAGACAGTCCCCTTGGGCTGTAGAAGTAGGGGCATTGCCAGCATATTGAGGGACGTGATCATTCCACTCTATTCGACATTGGTGAGGCCTCATCTGGAATACTGTGTCCAGTTTTGGGCCCCACATTACAAGAAGGATGTGGAAAAATTGGAAAAAGTCCAGCAGAGGGCAACAAAAATGATTAGGGGGCTGGAGCACATGACTTATGAAGAGAGGCTGAGGAAACTGGGATTGTTTAGTCTGCAGAAGAGAAGGAGGGGGGGGGATTTGATAGCTGCTTTCAACTACCTGAAATGGGGTTCCAAAGAGGATGGATCTAGACTGTTCTCAGTGGTACCAGATGACAGAACAAGGAGTAATGGTCTCAAGTTGCAGTGGAGGAGGTTTAGGTTGGATATTAGGAAAAACTTTTTCAATAGGAGGGTGGTGAAGCACTGGAATGGGTTACCTAGGGAGGTGGTGGAATCTCCTTCCTTAGAGGTTTTTAAGGTCAGGCTTGACGAAGCCCTGGCTGGGATGATTTAGTTGGGAACTGGTCCTGCTTTGAGCAGGGGGTTGGACTAGATGATCTCCTGAGGTCCCTTCCAACCCTGATATTGTATGATTCAAAGTCTGGTCTCTCTTGCCACCCAGGTAAGCTTCCCTTTATGACAGATAGTCCCTTATACCACAAATCACAAAAATATTCAGGTTACTGCCAGTCCCAAATTCAGAGTCACTTACCCTGGGTCAATTGTATCTTAGATCTCAAACCAAAGACAATGCTTGTACCAAATCCTATAATACTAACTAAAGATTTATCAATTAAAAAAAAAAGACATAAGAGTCATTTACAAGGTTAAAGCAAGTACACGAACACACAAATAAGATACAGTCTTAGGTTCCAAAAGGTAATAATAACTGCTATAATATGCAAGATCTATATCTCCTTTAGGGCTAATCCAAGCCAAGCAGCTTGGGGATCCCTTGTTTATGCTTAAAAATATTGCCTTCTCCAAATTCCAAGCAGCACAGTGATAACAAATCCACACTGACAGGGATTTTTATGCCCTTCTCCCGGTGTTTAAGCTGTGATGGGATGAGGGCTTGTGCACATACCCTCTTCATGGGTGTGGGGTAAGCAATCAGCAAAATCTTTTGCCCACTGGTGTTCCACAATCACTTGTCTGGTGTTTATAGGCCTTCTTTTGTTGGGGAGGAGATGCCATTTCTTGCGGTAAACTAGTATTTCACCCTTGGTAATGCTTCTCCCCAGACTGTGGGGTGTTACTGCTTTAGCAAACACTTTTATAGTCTCAGAATAAACACTTAAATATAACCTTATAACATGGGATACAGATATTATAAGTAAGATTAATGCATGCACCTACAAGCACTTAATAAAATCTAAACACTAAACACATTCTTATAGCACTAATATCTATTTAAAAAATACTAACACACAGGCGAGCCAGACTGGTTTCCAGCTATGAATTTCTAGTGTTCAGCGAGGACCAGTGACCTAGACACGAGCTGGAACCTGGTCTGTCAGCGTCATGTCCACTATCAGAAATCTTCTCCCTGAGTAGCTACTTATAGGCTGATTATGTCACTTCTTTACGTTCTCTTCAATCATAGAATCATAGAATCACAGAATCTCAGGGTTGGAAGGGACCTCAGGAGGTCATCTAGTCCAACCCCCTGCTCAAAGCAGGACCAAACCCAACTAAATCATCCCAGCCAGGGCTTTGTCAAGCCTGACCTTAAAAACCTCTAAGGAAGGAGATTCCACCACCTCCTTAGGTAACCCATTCCAGTTCTTCACCACCCTACTAGTGAAAAAGTTTTTCCTAATGTCCAACCTAAACCTCCCCCTCTGCAACTTGAGACCATTACTCCTTGTTCTGTCATCTGGTACCACTGAGAACAGTCTAGATCCAATAAACTAATTAGATTGAGATACTGAAGTCTCTCACCGTAAAACAGGTTTACCAGACCTTGAAGCATTCCTGTAGCTCTTTTCTGAACCATTTCCAATTTTTCAACATCCTTTTTTAAATGTGGACACCAGAACTGGCCACAGTATTCCAACACCTACTCAATATTCCCGTTTGTAAATCCATGGATCACAGCAGTCTTCTTAAAAACAGCAGCAGTAGTCTGAGAGCTTGTATTCAGATGGTCATCCATCATGGTCCCCAAGTCTTTTCCAGAGTCACTTCTTTGGGGGATACAGGCCTCAGTCCTGTAAGTATAATTTACATTCTTTGTTCCTAGATTTATGCAATTGCATTTGGCAATATTAAAACAGAGAATTCTGTTCCTTACAGTGATAAAATTTGTTCTTGCTGCAAAGAAGAGGGGAAGGTGGTGTGGATTTGTGGAGGGAATCCACTGAAAAAACATGTTATTTGTTAAGCAATCTTTTCTTATTCTCCGAGAATGGGCTCACACAGATTCCCACTGCTGGGTGATAAGCAAGCACTGCTAGTTTTGAGAAAGACTGGGGTGTAAACTAACTAATGATTGCATCACTCTCCAAAAATGCACTTTGCACCTCAATTCTGGGACAAAATAATAGTGCTGTGTGAAGATATGAACAGAGGTCACAGCTTTACATATTCCATCTAATGGGACACTTCTTAAGCAAGCCACAGAAGATACTTAAACTCCAATTGAATGTGCCTGTAATCCTACCATACAGCCACCCTTGCTAACTCATAGCAAATTTGAATATAGTTCTATCCATTTGGGATAAACAATCATAACAAACAGATAAGAATTCACCCACCAAAAAACGGACTGTAGAAGCAGCTTCCAGAGTACAATCCAGAAACAGCTTGGTTGACAATGCACTGGATTAGTGTGAAAATGAGAGAGATACTGTGTAGGACATGGAGAGGAAGAATAGGGCAGTTAAAGGAAGAAGGAGGTTAAAGTGTCGTCTACATATATAAATTGCACTGATTTAACTAAATTGGTTTAATTAAAATTAGTACACCTTGCTTGTGTGGGCACTTTTAAAGAGGTTTAAGAGTGGCTAAAATTGATTTAGCTTAATTTGTTTATGCTAAAAACTATTTTAGCCACTTTGAAACTGAGCCGAGTGTCCATATGAAGCAGCGGACCTGATTTAGTTAAATCAATTTAGAAAATGATTTAGTTACATAGGTACAACTTCTGTGCATAGACCAACCAAACGTGAAATACTAAGCAAAGGAGAGTTAAAAAGGAGAGGGAGAGAGAGAGAGAAGTGAAGGTGAGGTCAAAATGAAAGTAGGATATGAAATGAAGAGGAAGGAAATAGAGAGAATGAGCAAATGAAGGAGTAGACAAAATAGGGAAACAGACAGAATAAGAGGGAGAGGTTGCACTCATGGATTTTAAATGTGCATTTGAGCAGCCATTCATTTTCCAAACAAACAAAAATAAAGCAAACACTGACAGGGAGCAGTGAAAAGAAAAGAAAAGAAAAGAAAAGAAAAGAAAAGAAAAGAAAGGGGAGGTTTGTAAATTGTATTTTAAAAAGCAACCCTCTAAGCCTTGCTCTGGCAAATCTCCCATTGATTTCTGCCTGCCTAAGGAGTAAGCCTCTAATTTGGCTCTAAGAGTGGAAATTTACTAATTCTTCCCATGTACCATCTCACTGAAATATTGTAAGAAAAGATGCTTATTATGATCTTTCAGTAAGATGCCAGGTGGTAGCACTTATAACCTCTTGCTGTGGGAGTGGGAAAGAGATTTATTTTTATTATTCATGAGTGCAGGTTTTTATTTTTCTTTCTTTTAAAGGGATAACTAGTAGCATGAATGTAACTCTGAATTGAGAGGCATGAGGTGCATACATTTAATCAATTACAAAATGAATCAAGGTAAGGTAGCTATCGTTATGCAATCATTTTCACCAGGGCTCCAAATCATTAGCCAAATTATTCTCCATGTTATCAACGTGTCACTGAAAATTGGTCCTCCATAGTTAAAATTGTCAGGAGTAAAACTGCTGCTCCATGCTTACAAATTAATCTCACTTCTCACTGTAAGCCTAGTTTTAAAACCTCATCCATAACTTCCACAAAAAAGAAAATGACCTCCCTGAAATGTTCCTTGTCACACAGAATTTTTCCTTAAAAGTTTAGTAAAAGTGAGAAATGGGGGGTTTAAAGCTAAGGGACAAACTTTTCAAATGTGGGTGTCTAAAGTCAGCACATAAATCTAAATTGCCTGAAATCATTGGGAATTACAGGCACTCAGCATCTCCATAAAAAAAGAAATAAAAAAGCTGAGAGTGCAGTTAGGAAAATTTTGGCCATGGTGTTCTCAAATTTTACCTACAGTTCACTTATTACATTTTCTCCTCACCCTCTCTCCAAAATGGCTTAGCCTAGAAACCCCAAACTTCTTTTGAGGCACTTGGTGAGAAGTGTCTTTTGTAGTATTATTTTTGCCTTTTCTTTGGAAGGGGTGTACAGCCAGGGAAAAGAAGAGGAATTACGAAGATATATACTATGGAGCTGTATAAAAGATAAAACCCACACACTGGTAACAAAGGAAGGTTTTAATTAGATGCTTGGTACAGCAGGTCTATACACATAGAAGCAAAAGAACACCACCACATAATATTTGGCTCTGATATAGAGCTTTTAATCTCAAAGAGTTCAAAGTGTTTTGCAAAGGAAGGTAAAGCTTATTAATACCATTTTACAAATATTGGAAGAATCCTACCCCTTGAAAGGGGATCCAGTATTGTCTACTAGACAAAGCACTGAACTAGGACATAGAAAACTTGGGTTCTATTCCCAGCTCTTACACTGGTTCGCTGGATGGCCTTGAGAAAGTCACTTAAACTCTCAGTAAAATGGGTATACTGATCTTTCTTTCCTGTGTAAAGGGCTTTGAGACCTATGGATGAGTAAGATCTATGTATAATTATTATTTAAAACCCCCTAAACACTACAGTGTCTAAAAATGAACAGATAAGGAATCCAAACCTGTTTCCCATTGTCACATAATCCTTCCACTTGATCACCTTACCCATGATGCAGCTCTAGGGTGCCCATGGCACCAGGAGGCCAGGTCCTCTAGAGTAGTGAGTCAGTTTTGTATTACCTCCCCAATGTAAATCTGGCCCTAAAACAAGCTTGCAGCCCAAGGAGGATCACTGCAGCATAAGGGTGATCTTCTGGTAAAACAGAGCTGAAACAGGGACTCGTTTGCCTATCTTACTTTCTGCTGAAGGTGTGGTCAGAGGAAAGGGCAGATGAATTTGTGGTTCCCTAACCCTAACCCTTTGCAACCTACTGTAAGACATAGTAGCCCTCATTGCTCTAGCATAGCATGTGGGGGACTGCCCTGGACAGAACAGCAAATCAGATATCTCCAAATGTGAGCTTTAAGCACCCACCACACACACTGCCTTGTGTTCTGTGCACTTGAGTCATAGACGAGGATCTGACTATGATTCTACATTCCCAACACACTTTTTGCATGGGGGAGGAACGTAGGGACCACTACCATAGAATCAAACACTGAAAATAATGTACATTCAACATGAGTAGCAATTTTTAATATCTGAAGTGGTATGTTTCTCTTCCATGGTATTTGTCTGTGTGATGGATTAAGTTGCATTGTAAGACTCAGCTTCAAACATTATCTCATACAATTAGCCACACATAATTAGACAGTAAAGTGAGAGGTTACTAGTAGACATTCACTGATTTTGTTCATCTGGTAACCTGTGCAGTTTCCTATAAGGCAGAGGCCAAAATGGACTACAGCATTTTATTTGACTAGCATTTGTGAATTCATGTATCATTATCTAAACATTACCTTTGATTGAGATCTCATTAAAGGTCTCTCTGTCTCATATCAAAATGTCAATAACCCTCCTAAGCTGGGAAATGTCATTTGACGAAGGCTGTACTTATTAATCTAATAACTTCAAAAATGATCACAGTTGCTTTCAGAAAATTATTTTTCTCATTAGACCCCCATTGTTAAGTTTATTTTTTCCCCTTCAAAAACTTAGTGCACATTCTTCAAAGATACATAACTGGAATCTGAGAAAGCTACTTTTTGAACATATACCATAATCACTTGGACCTACGAAACTTGTCTTGGAAATACTCTCTTCCCCTCTGCCCTTAGAGGTTTAAAATTACTTATTACTTTCAAACATTTAAAACACTTGTGGTATTTCTTGCTCTCTCTCATAACATTTTTATTTAAAACTGCAAAAATGACAGAATAGAAAAGTAATGATTCTTTTACCTGTAAAATCAATAGTAAAACTCCCATTGATACAGTGGGAGCAGGAATAATTTCTAAGTCTAAGGAGAAATTTTATATTGTTACCCGACCAACAGATAGGAATCATGGGTTACAGCAGGGTCTGATGCTGGCAGAGCAGCTGCCAGCTCATGTCAAGGTCACCATTATCTCAACCGAACACTAACGTATATAGCTGGAATCTGTGCCTCTCAGGTGTGGGTTAATATTGATAAAATGGGTACTAGAATTATAAGAAAGCGTTTACTGTTTGGACTCTATCAAATGTTTGTGAGTTGCTGCCTGCATGAATCTTACTTGTAATATCCGTGTTCCATATTGTAATGCAATAATTGAGCAGTTGTATTGTGAGCCTCTGTGACTGTATGAATCACCATATAGGAGAGGGACATTAATTACCACACAGAGCTGCTCTTCTACAGAAATTGTTGTGCCCCTCCTGAAAGAGGAGACTAATGAATACTAGATGGGTGTTGGGTGGATCTCACAACTGGAAACTCCCTACAGCTGAATTGAGAAACCATCAACAAAATGACTAAAGACTTCTTACTGTTGTTCTGCTCTCCTCCCCGTGAAAATAACTCATGCAAGTGGGCTCTTCCCATTAGCTGAGTTTGCAGTTCAGAGCACATGGAAGGAAAAAGGATAGAAACCTCAAACCAAAGGAACTAAGGATCTCTATGTTACTTGGATTCTGGGGGGACAAGGTGTTTCTAGGCTTAAGCAAGAGATCCCCCAGCTGCTTACCATGGGTTAATCCTAAAGGTCATATGCCACTTGCTGATTATAGAAGTCTATATTACCTTTTGAAACCCAGGACTAACTCATTTGTGTGTCTGTTTGCTTGTCTTAATCCTGTAAATAACTCTAATTTCCTTTTCCTATTTATAAA
The DNA here is from genome assembly GCF_016161935.1 of Mauremys reevesii. Classification (NCBI taxonomy): domain Eukaryota; kingdom Metazoa; phylum Chordata; order Testudines; family Geoemydidae; genus Mauremys; species Mauremys reevesii. The sequence continues at coordinate 54,010,339 of NC_052624.1, forward strand.
ATCTTCATGTAGCCAATTCTATAGTAAACTATAAGTGTTGTTATTGTCTTTGGTGTGAGACCAAAAGTGCACCTGACCTGGGGTAAGTGACTGGTCCTTTCGGATCAGCAGTAATCTGAATATTGCTGTGATTCTTAGGGTACCACAAAGACACGCTCATGTGGGTGGCAAGACAGACTAGAGTACCCACAGGGACTCCATGTGACGGCTTTTAAAGTGCCTGAGGAGTTCTTACTTGGGGTAGTTGGTTGCTGAAATCTGAGCTCACAACAAATTAGGGTTTTATGTCTGGTTTTTAACACTCTGCCCTAAGGTTGGTACTCATGCTTATGTGTCACCATTGTGAGCATTACGCAGAGTATATTAATTTGTCTGAAGATTCCCTACACATTGTGATTTATTAGGTGAGGATGCTTCCCACCTCGCTCCTACCCATCTTAGCAGAGGTGGAGGAGCTCTACTGGTCCTGCAAGTAGATGGGCTCTCTTAGATGGGAGGATGTGCCTTTGGTGTTCTGGGAGCCTGTACCACTTCCACTTCCTGCCTAAACTCACATGGAGCTTGCCTGTGGGTGGAAGAAAGGCTGAAGGGGAGAGTCTCCATCCCCTTCAGCCACATATTAAGTTGGTTCACAGGAGGAGAGGGAGCTGACAAGCTCCCTCTGACTCCTCTCCATCAGTTAAAACTCTCCTGGGCCGGCATTAGGTGCCCAAATGCTGCTGTGGGCATCAGAGCTGGGCTTCAAGGCTTGCTTTGGGTCTGACCAGGAATGAGGTTTTCCCTCTAGCTAAGATTGACAAGATGCCTGGTGGATTTTTTTTTCTTTCCTCTCAGAGGCCTGGTTGGTTAGGATGATGAGGATAAGGGATAGTAATGATAAATACATGTTAGAAAGGGGTAATATACATTGAATAATAAGTATTGCAACTTGTGGCAGTGATAGAAAGAAGTTTTAGATGGCCAGTTCCTGGGGTAAACCTGAGCACAAGACCCAGGTGTTGGCTGGCATGGACCCCATTAGCTTGTGGAGCACAGGGAGATCTTACATCTTTCACTGTCTGAGGCATTGCTAATCTACACCCTCAGCCCCTCTTGTGGGGGAAATTAGGAGGATTCAACCTTAGGGCTGAATCCTTTCTTCGGTTAGATAGGGAGATTTAGTTAAGGATGCCAGCTTTTATTTGTTGTCGTTATATGGCGTAAGGCCAGTTAACCTCACACTGAAGCCAATTAATATATACATTACAGGGGAGGGTCTCCCACTTTTAGTGTGATTAAAGTTAATAAAGTTTGAGCCTGCTGCCTTGATTCCACCCTTGGGTCTGTGTCTTCATTCTCTTGCATGTCTTGATCAATTGGTCCTGCCCACTGTCCTGTCCTCTCCACACACATGGCGTTGGTAGTAACAGTGGTGGGGGATGCTCAGATGCATAAACAGAGTATGACCTTTCCTTAACTGATTAAAATTCATTCTGCACCCAAGAAGTGTTGTAATTTTATGGGAGGATATGCTATATTCTTCAGATATATTAGAGGGATTCAACCACAAAACTCAGCTCAAACTTTTCTAGGGAGCATCCATAAAACATATTTCATGATATCATACTCTTATGGTGCCTGGCAAATATACAGTGCTCAACCTATTTATATTATTATTATAATATTCAGAGATTGGCCTATATTTACCTTCTTTTGACTCTATTATGCACCTCATTCCAGCTATCCTTTTAAAAATGGTCTCTAGATTTTTTTAAGTCAATGTAACATTGTTTAGCATAACAATTGAGATTAGTGTTACATTAATTTGAGTAATCTTTGGCTGAAACTTTAAGAGTCAAGAGAGAATATGTGTGAGAAAGAAATATATCTCTCCTCATATTTCTCTTATGCCATATAGTGGTAATGTATACAAAGCATAGAATTACAATATATTCGACTACTATGAACCAAAGCATTTTGCATTAGAAGCGGCAGCACTTTTGTGCATGCGGCATAATCCTGAGTGATGTGAAAGGCATGTCACATGATGATGATTAATACCTAAATTTTAAGTGTACGTCCTAATTTTGTCATAACAAAAAAGCGTAGGTTTTGAACATACAGACAGCTAGGGGGAGGGAAAGTTTTATTTAATATAACATTAAAAATAATCCATCTTTGTCACAATTAGAATCATAGCTATATCTATATATCTATCTATAATTGTAACCCATTATTGGTTTTATGGACCTTAAGTCCTCCAGGAATTGTCACAAATACAAAGGATGTGCTAAATTTTGCATGTGGATTTCTAGTTTAACTAAAGGAGCTGTAAAATCACATACAGCAAGGCAGCTCTCTAATGACTACAAGTCTGCAGAGTCTCCTGAGCACAAATTGTTCCAACAAGGGCCTGGAATAAATTATGTTCAGTAATTTGCCACTAGATCCACCTGGTTCAGATGGTAGCATACGACTAACTGTTTCTTGGCTAAATCTGCCCACTTTTAGTTAAATCATGTTCCTTTTGGGATTTCGCCATAAAAAAATGTAGAAAACATGCAGATCTGGAGATATGAAACATATTTTTGTACCACTGGAGCTTCAGTTAGAATGTGAACTCCTTAGCCATGTAAATAATGCAAATGTCAACAAATTCTAGGCCCTTGGAGATTTTAAGACAATAGGGTATGCTTATCCCCACTCTCCCCAAGTAGTATTAAAAAATCAATAATATGTTGTCATAATTCTAAAGGGAAGGGTAACAACCCTCTGTGTACAATACTATAAAATCCCTCCTGGCTAGGCACAACAAAATCATTTTACCTGTAAAGGGTTAAGAAGCTCAGGTAACCTGGCTGATACTTGCCCCAAAGGACCAATAAGGGGACAAGATACTTTCAAATCTTGGTAGGGGGAAGGCTTTTGTTTGTGTGCTTGTTGTTTTGGGGGTTGTTCGCTCTTGGGACTAAGAGGGACCAGACATCAATCCATGCTCTCCAAATCTTTCTGAACAAATCTCTCATATTATAAACTTGTAAGTAACAGCCAGGCAAGGCGTGTAAGAGTTATCTTTGTTTTCTCAACTTGTAAATGTTCCTTTTGCTAGAGTGTTTACCCCCGTTTGCTGTAACTTTGAACCTAAGGCTGAAGGGGGTTCCTCTGGACTCTTTGAATCGGATTACCCTGTAAAGTTTTTCCATCCTGATTTTACAGAGATGATTTTTTACCTTTTGCTTTAATTAAAATTCTTCTTCTAAGAACCTGATTGATTTTTCATTGTTTTAAGATCCAAGGATTTTGGGTCTTTGTTCACCAGGACTAATTGGTGAGGGTATACTCTCAAGCCTACCCAGGAAAAGGGGTGTAAAGACTTGGGGGAGAGGGGAGGAATTAGTCTCAAATCTGCCCAGGAAAGGGGTGGGTTAGGGACTTGGGAAATATTTGGGGAAGGCAGAGTTCCAAGTGGCTCTCCCCTAAGATTTGGAACACACTGGGTGGTGGCAGCTTACTGTAAACCTAAGCTGGTAAATAAGCTTAGGGGGCTTTCATGCGGGTCCCCACATCTGTACCCTAGAGTTCGGAGTGGGGAAGGAACCCTGACATACGTATAAAACAGTATATATTATACATTTTGTGACATGAAAAAACAGGGCCGCCCAGAGAATTCAGAGGGCCTGGGGCAAAGATATTTTGGGGGCCCCTTCTATAAAAAAATTGCAATACTATATTCTCCTGGGGGCCCTTGCGGGGCCCATGGCAAATAGCCCCACTTGCTCCCCCCCACGGGCGCCTCTGGGAAAAATAAACCTTCCGCATTTCGGCACAAACCCAGTTTTGAGAAAACTTCTTTACAAGGTATTACTGGTTCTCAGCATCAGCTAGTGCTAAAAGGCACTAAAGCTCATTAAAAGGGTTGGATAAATATTTTCCATCAAAACATTTTCTGGATCGAAAACTAGGGGTTTTTAAAAAGCAGAAAAAAATCACGGACAATGTCTGCTTTCCTTCAAAATTTGTTGTGGTTTTTTTAATTGAAAAGCTGAAATTAGTCTGCCAAAACCTGAACATGGTTTGAGGTTTCAGAAGCGTGTGGCCAAATATTTGCTGCTTGCTGTGTTTGATTGTTTAAAGAAACAATAAAAAAATTATGCTTAAAAAAAAATCCAAACCTTTTGAACCACCTCAGCTTGTAACCAAACACCTGAGCCCATCCAAGCAGAGATTTTTCCAGGTTTCTGATACTCTGCTGGCTTCCTTGACTCATATCTGTCTCCATAACTTTGGGTTCATTTAGGTTAGAACATAAGAACAGCCATACTGGGTCAAACCAAAGGCCATCCTGCCCAGTATCCTGTCTACTGACAATGGCCAATGCCAAGTGCCCCAGAGGGAGTGAACCTATCAGGTAATGATCAAGTGATCTCGCTCCTGCCATCCATCTCCATCCTCTGACAAATAGAGGCTAGGGACATCATTCCTTACCCATCCTGGCTAATAGCCATTAATGGACTTAATCTCCATGCATTTATCTGTTTCCTAGAGACTGGCTCCATGTGGTCCGTCACAAACTGGAGACGGTTACTGTGGGTTTGTCTTTAGTATAGACTATGTACATACTCCACGAACTGAGCATTTGAGCTTGTTCCAGAATCTGGGATGAGCCTATGTTGTCAAAACTGAAATGCTCAAAATAGCACATGCATGTGAATGGACACAGGGTGCTAAAATTAAATTAATCCAGGGGTTCTCAAACTGGAGGTCAGGACCCCTCAGGGGGTCACGAGGTTATTACTGGGGGTCGTGAGCTGTCAGCCTCCACCTCAAACCCCGCTTTGCCTCCAGCATTTATAATAGTGTTAAATATATTAAAAAGTGTTTTCAATTTATAAGGGAGGTGGGGTCGCACTCAGAGGTTTGCTATGTGAAAGGGTCACCAGGACAAAAGTTTGAGAACCACTGAATTAACCCCTCTGAAGCCTCAGGGAATGCAGGGGAGGGGGGGGTCTCCCTTGGTAGGGTTGCTCTTCTCATGTGATCCCTCCCCACAGTGGCTAATTTTAAATGAAGCTACCCTCCCCTGACATGAATCTCCCTATGGCACTGAAATTATATAGACTATAATTTGGCATTTGAGAAGTGAAAGGGATGGTAGCCCTAATGGAAAAGCTAACAGCTTGGCTCTTCTGCAAGCCTCAAACTGCTGAATGAGCTTTAGGGTAGGGAAGGCTGTGCCTCCCAAACAGCCTGGCCCTGCCCCCTATCCGACCCCCACCCACTTCCTGCCCCCCCCGACTGCCCGCTCCCCTCAGAATCCCTGACCCATCCTGTTCCGTGTCCATTCGCCATCCCACAGAGACACCACCACCACCACCACCCTGAGACCCCACCCCTGCTCCCTGCTCTGCCCCAACTCCTATCCACCCCCCCCGCTGAGTCCTGACAGACCCCCCCCAGAACGCCCACAATCCAACCCCCCCATTCCCTGCCCCCTCCCTGTGCCCTGACTGTCCGTGAGACTCCCTGCCCCTTAGCCAACCCCCCTGGCCCCAGCCTCTTACCCCCGGCTCCCTCCTCACCCGGAGCCTCAGTGCGCCGCTGAACAGCAGCAGCATGTCTCCGACGGAGCCTGAGCTCCGCCCTGCTCACAGCCCGTGGGGAGGGGGCAGGGCTGTGAGCTCCAGGCCAAGCGGAGGGAGCTGAGCTCAGCCTGGAGCTCGCAGCCCCGCCCCCTCACCACGCGGCTCTGAGGGTGCGGGGCTCAGGGGCCCCGCCGGAGCCACGCTGCGGCACTGTCTGAGGACACCGCTTGATGCACTAAGGCTCCAGGAGAGGGGTGGAGGCGGGAGCCTCAGCTGTTCTTTTGGGGGACCCTGCAGAGCCCGGGGCCCGGGGCAAATTGCCCCACTTGCCCCCCCCCCCCCCGGGCAGCCCTGTGAAAAAATCCTCACATATAAAAAATCTCCGGGGGCTAAATCTTTCTCTCTCTCTTTCCTGAATAACTTTTCTCTGTTTCCTCGTTCCCATGTTTGTTTGTCTGTCTCTCTCTATTTGTTGCAAACCCATCCACCATTCCCAAAGTTCTGTTTTAGATGCTGTTCTCACCTATATCTTTTTTTTTTTGAGGCCCCAGTCATGCCCATTTCAGATCTCAGAGCTCTCTGTCTGTCTTTTTGACCCCTTCCTCTATATGCAAAATCTCAAGCTTCTCTCTCTCTCTCTCTTTTTTTCTGGCCAGTCTGTCTCTTTCAGTTCTGTTTCTCATCTTCTACTTCATCATGACTAGCTCACTTTCTGAACACCAGGCTCTTTTCTATAAAGATGTTGCCTTGGCCTTAGTTTCTCTACTTCACCTCCATTTCCACTCATATTTTCTCCCACAATCTCTGCCTCCTTCTTCAAGGCCATTTTCTCTATTATCTGAGCCTCTTCTTACCTACAGCTCAGTGAGACTCAACACCAAACCCCCTGCTTACCCACAATATTCCTGATCTTGATATATGTTATTGTTGACCCTTCACTTTATCTTTCTTTTGGACTCACAGAATTCATGCCATTACTAACAAGAGGAATTATGAAATCAGCCTAAGGACTAGAGGAAGATGCAAAGTCACCTGTTTGATACAATTCCACACACTTTTCTTTTTATATATATGAAAAAAAAACCACACATGTCATATATGGAAGGACACACTTCACATTTCCTTCAAGAATTACTAAGAATAACATTAACAAGAGGAACATACATCACACTTTATAATAATATGAATGAAGAACTATGATACACTGTTAATCTTTACTTAGTACATTACAAATTTCACATGGAGATAACAATACCTTACATATTGTGACAAAGTTCCTCCTCTGCCTTGATGGGTCCTGCTCTTTTTGGTGGATTTGCTCACCTCAGAGGTTCACGGCAGCCCTCAGTTTGGCCGCTCCTGCAAGAGGCTGAAATCTGCCATTCACTCAGCTAACCTCATCACTGACCAGCATGGGGGAAATGGAGACAATCTCCGCAGTCTCTGTTGTCCCACCTAGTGGGTCGGGAACAGGCCAGATCCCTTTCCAAATTAGACCTTCCCTTCCGGTGTTTCTCACAGACCAGGTCAACTCCTCCTGTGTCCGATTAGGAGTTGGGGAGATGGGGGGGAACCCGGGCCCACCCTCTACACCAGGTTCCAGCCCAGGGCCCTGTGGATAGCAGCTGTCTACAATGTCTCGTGTATCAGCTGTGTGACAGCTGCAACTCCTTGGCTACTTCCCCATGGCCTCCTCCGAGCACCTTCTTTATCCTCACAGCAGGATGTTCCTCCTGACGCCTTATCACGCTTGTACTCCTCACTCCTCCAGCAGCACGCCTTCTCGCTCCTTGCATGCCCTCCACTAACTGGTGGGAGGGCCTTTTTAAACTAGATGTCTTGATTAGTCTGCCTGCCATAATTGATTCTAGTATGTTCTTAATTGGCTTGCCTGTCTTAATTAGCTTGCCTGTCTTAATTGGTTCTAGAAGGTTCCTGATTGCTGTAGCACAGCCCCTGCTCTGGTCACTCAGGGAACAGAAAACTATTAATCCAGTGGCCAGTATATTTGCCAGTATATTTGCCTTCTACCAGACTACTGTACCCCACTGGTCTGGGTCTGTCACAATATATAAAGAGTAATATTGTACTTAGATTAATATATATGTAAGTTAATTATGCACTACATAGCTGATTTAGTTGCATTTACCTAAGGATGTGTTCTAATCTTTTTAGAGATTAATGTCTTTAGCCATTCACTCTCATTTATCATTGTCACTTGTGACACTGTAATTGCTGGCTAAATTGTTTTGTAACATCTAGCTTTAAAAATACAAAACAAAAAAACAAAAACAAAAAACCCAACCCTGCATAATACAAAAGGACTTTGCAAGTTTCAAACTTTCTATCAGCTAAATTAAAGTTAGATGTAAAAATCAATAGTAAAGCTTAGGTATAATTTTCTGTACTTCTATTCACAACATCTCTCTACATTTAATTTAATGCAATTAACTGTCTCAATCATTAAATGTAATATAAATAACCTCAGAACAATACTATAAATTGTATTTTCAAAATTCTTGAAAAGTTAAAGACAAGGATTTAGGAATATGCTGCATACTTTTCCAAGAGTTCTACTTATAGTTTTTACTGATTATAGGAAACAACTCATCTTCTTGTCTTTGCCTGTGGAATGTGAGAATGATTTTATATGACAGAAATGAGCAATCAATTATAAAAATTGCATAAATTACTCTTAAATCTGAAAAGAAGAGACTTCCTTTTTTTGCTCAAACTGCTCACCAATATATTAATCTACTTGTAAGCAAATATTGATCATTTATTTAGAATACCAAGGGAAAAATTGGGGTTAGGGAGAGTTTTTTAAACTAATTCAGGATTGAGGAGTTCATGAAATAGAAAAATTCCTAAAATTTAACATCTCAAAATTCAGGTAAACATGGTACATAAGTTTCAATGTGGTGCACTGCATCACTTTCTTCTTGTCTGTTAAACCACTACAAAACAGTTTTCAATGCACTGAAGTATCAAAATGTGAAGGGATGTTGACTTGTTCTTTAGCTACATCATTTCTGGTTATAGGTTTCAGAGTGGTATCCATGTTGGTCTGTATCAGCAAAAACAACGAGGAGTCCTTGTGGCACCTTAGAGACTAACAAATTTATTTGGACATAAATGCATCTGATGAAGTGGGTTATAGCCCACGAAAGCTTATGCCCAAATAAATTTGTTAGTCTCTAAGGTGCCACAAGGACTCCTTGTTGTATATATATCTATATATATCTATATCTTCTGTTATTCAATCCACTTCAGTGCTAGCATGAAGGGAAACAATAGGCATTATAGACACACACAGGTCCAGTTAGCCCTCACAGTACAAACCTACAATACTTTTCAGGTAATTGCAATGTGTACCTGCAAGCACACACAGTACTTTGGGATAGTGGGAAGAGGAATTACTGACTGTGATAGAGATTTATGTAGGACCAATGGTATGTAACTAAAAGGTGGAAAAAATTGGCAGATTTTGTGGAAGAATATCCTGCCAGCAGGAAAAATAAGCAATGGAAATTGTAGAAGTACAACTGTTTGGTATTTTTTTGTATAATAAACTGTACAAAACACTAGAAAATGTGCTGTGGGGAATCATCCTGATTTACAAAATGATGGACTGACAGTCTAAAAGGTCTTTACCATCCCTATCTGCTATAATGTTCTGCAGTTCCATATGTAAAAAGTAAAGCCGACTAAAAAATGCCAATTCTTTTGTGTGGGAAATTTTGAAAAAAAAATCTCCAGAATTTACTACGTTTTTTGAGTTTCCAAAAAACAACAACACTTTTTTGGGTGGGGACATATTAAAGAGCCTTTATAGTTCATTTATTTTTGTTGTGTAACAAAACCTAACATATTTATAACAAAAAAAAATAACAAAAAACTAAAAATGTCTACCAAAGGAATTCAGTTTCTGTTCTTTTCTTGTTGGGATTTTTTTTTTTTTGCTTTGGTCAAAAAACCTATTTTTTGTGGGGGAAAATGTACATTGGCTTTTTCACTACAGCTAATCAAAGTGGAGTAAGGAGAATTCAACGAAACAAACAAGTGAAATTTGTTAAATGAGTTAGTCATTTTAATGGTCAAATTAAACAAGCCAGTTAAAGATCAGACTAACACTAACTGTGTATTTGAGGCAATCATTTCAAGGCTCTACCCTACCACAGGATCTATATGAATGGACTCTTGCACCACGTCAGAGCCCCACCGCCATCAACAAGACTCTGTATGGGTGAAAGGGTTCATGAAGATTAGGCTGCAGGATTGAGGTGTATCATATGATTTATCCTTTACTAATACGGCACTTTTTATTTAAAAAATCACATTTGTTCGTAGATGAACTTTTCTTTTTCTAATTTAGCTTTTTTTTTTAAAATCTGAAGTGCCTTGTATCAAAGGGATGATGTTGTTTATTTTGTAGTGTAATCTTCTTTCTGATAGAGAAATAATGCAAAATATCATAGCATTCTATTAGCAACCGGTACACATTTTGGCCCTGATTCAGCAAGCACCAAAGTACATGTTTACGTTCATCCCAATTCAGCAAAGCACTTAAGTACTGGCTTTAAATTAAGAACGTGCATGAATCTCACAGTCGTCAATGGGATTTAAGGTCACACTTAATGTTAAGAATGTGCTTAAATCCTACTGACATCAATGGGATTTCAGCACACGCTTAAATACTTTGCTGAATTAGGATTAACCCACATCCAAAGTTAAGAGCTTTGTTCAACTGGGATGAATTTAAGCACATACTTCAGTGCTTTGCTGAATTGTTTAATTGGTACAGAGGTTATCCACTACTCCTAACAAGAGTCCCTTTTATCACCATAAGAAACAGTCTTTTCAGCCTCCTAGTTATTTTGTAGATTAATTGATTCATAGATTCTCAGGCCAGAGGATACCATTTGTGATAATCTGGCATGACTGCCTGTATAACACAGGCTACAGAATTTTTCTAAAATAATTCCTAGAGCATATCTTTTAGAAAAAACATCCAATCTTGATATAAAATTTGCCAGTGATGGAGAATCCACCTCAACCTTTGGTAAATTGTTCCAATGGTTCATTACCCTCACTGTTAAATATTTACACCTTATTTCCAAACTGAATTTGTCTAACTTCAACTTCAAGCCATTGGATTGTGTTAGACCTTTCTCTGCTAAACTCAAGAGACCACTATCAAATATTGTTCCCTATATAGATACTTATAGACTCTAATCAAGTCACCCTTTAATCTTCCCTTTCTTAAACTAAAAGGATTAAGCTCCTGGAGTCTACCACTACAAGGCAGGTTTTCTAATCCTTTAATCATTCCCATGGCTCTTTTCTGAACCCTCTCCAATTTATCAACATCCTTCTTGAATTATGAACACCAAAATTGGACGCAGTATTTCAGCATCAGTCACACTAGTGTCAAATATAAAGGCAAGAAAACCTCTCTAACTCCTGCTCAAGATTCTCATGTTAATGAATTCACAGATTGTATTAGCCCTTTAGGAGACAGTGTTGCACAGGGAGATCATGGTCAGCTGATTATTCTCCACCCCCCTGGAAATCTTTTTCAGACGCTGCTTCCCATGATAGAGTTCTCCATTGCCTAATAAGTATTGCCTAGTATTTATTTGTTCCTAGATGTATAACATAGCTAAGTGTAAATGTAGAGTGCAAACTGTTTCCACCCATCTGAACAAGCGATCCAGATCGCGCTCAGTCAATGACCTGTCCTCTTCATTATTTGCCACTCCCACAATTTTTGTGTGATTTGCAAACTTTCAGTGATGATTTTATGCTTTCTTCCAAGTCATTGATAAAAAATATTAAATAGTGTAGGCCAAGAACTGATCCCTTCTGGACCACACTAGAAACACTCCCACTCGATGAAATTCCCTGTTTATAGTTACATGTTGAGACCTTTCAGTTACCCAGCTTTTAATCCATTTAACGTGTGCCACGTTAATTTTATATAGTTCTACTTTTTTCATCAAAATGTTGTGAAGTACCAAAACAAAAACCTTACAGATGGCTAAGTATATTACATCAACACTATTACCTTTATCAACCAAACTTGTAATATGTAACACAATTGTTTGACAGGATCTATTTTCCATGAACCCATGTCAAGACAAACCTAAAAATAATACTGTACCTGATTATAATAAATGATAATATAGTAGTTTGTAGAAATTAGTATAGTCTGAAAAAGGTAGGTGGAGTACAAGATTGAACAGTACACTATGAGATCATTACTGTCAGCTAGATGACTATCATATTTAGACTCTGCGGTTATTGACTAAAATCTGTATTAGCCCTTTGATTAAAAATCCTGTCTCTACATAAATGTCCCATAGATGTAAGCAGGAAGTCTGCCTATAGAACAAGAGTAAAATATGCACCCAAGTTGTTTTAACTGAGATTTTCCTCCGCTTCTGCTGAAAAGAATTAAGAAAATGTAATGGAAGAGGATGCTGACAACTTAGGGGATAGTGATGGGGAGCTAGAACCATAACTTCAAATTTATGATTATAAGAAGTAAGCAGTCATATTTTTTTTGTACATTGGTGGAATAAGAGGCTGTTAGTGACTTGCTAAAGCTGAGGGATATTAAATTATGACTGTGCAAATATCTATTTGATAGTGCATTTGGTTGGTAATATATTATGTATCGTAAAAATACACTTGTCTTTGTTGTGAACCTTTTCTACCTTCTGACAGTTTGGCAGAAAACACATACTGATTTCAGTTCATCAACAGTACTAATATGAATGAGGCTTCCACTCATTATGATGACTGGTTGTTTTTTTTTTAACAGCATGTAATACTGAGTTGTTTCTCATGGAACCTGGAGAATATTTCCAGATATTTTTGAATCTTCTCACTGCCTTACTCATATATACTTGCAATGCAGATTTTTTTTAGTTGAAAACTATCCAAATTAGAATGTACTAGGATGATTAATAGTTGTTAAGAAATCAATATTGCATGTTGTGAAAACAGAATGGGGCTAAGGTGCTCTGCTAGCACAAGCACTGTTTTGGCATTAGGGCTGAGTATCTATTGGTATTAGCAAAGAAATCTTACTCACTTTGGTTGCAGTACTTGCATTGCCATTTGCACATGGACCAATAGTTCTACATCTGGAGATAAAGTCACAAATTTACCAATCTTCTGCACCCGTCTTTACACTGGTGCTAAGTGTGTTTACAATGTCACCAAATCAGAAGGGTAGCACTTAATAAACATTTTTGCACTGTCACAAGGTTCCGTTTGGACCTCAATATACGCTGTGTGAAAGGAAGGTAGCTGGCCCTGCAATTAAATTATAGTTGCCACTGTGCTAAGTGTGCTTTTGGAAATCCCACTGTAAGAGTCTAATCTTAGCACAAATCTTAGCACCATTTCCTACAGTAGCATTATACATAAATGCAAAATAAAATAATGGTGTACGAGCAGCTACAACTGAAGTAAATTGGAGCTACACAAATGGATTCTGGGGCATACATTGAATTTATTCTTGATTAGGCTCCTGTCATTTATGTTACTCTAAGAAAGCCCTATTTGTATACTTACCCACTTCTACAACTTCAGATTGTTTGCATAATAAATATAAGATATCAGTGAATGCAAAATTCCCTTTGATGGTCCAACAAAACTGGATATTGCTGAAGGATACTCATTCAGGAATCACTTGCGTGTTTGAGATGGGTATGGTGATCCTTGTTCCAAACAGGGGTGTCACCAAGAGTTCTTAGTGTTCCCACTGCTACACACCCTTGAGGAAGCAGAAATATCTACTCCAAGAGTTGAAAGATCTTGAGTCAGACCCCAAAAATCATGAGATTTTTGTTTTTTAAAAGATGATGAGGTGTTTCTGATCTGTCTTCTGATTTCTGAACTCCCCTTGCTCATCCCCAGCACGTGTGGGGTAGTTATAGTGTTGTCAACTATCCCAAATTTACAGAATAAGGTGATTTTGGTCCTCGCTCAGGAGTTCTTGGTAGAAGACCTGAGTGAGATCGAATTACAAAAATCTGTATGACATGCTGCCTATTGGTGTGAGGCTTCCAGCTTCCCCAAAGTCCCAAAATGCCAACTAATTATTTCAATGACACCCCACCAGTCTTACATCTGCCCATCTCCCAACCCCATATCAATTAATGATAACCCCCCACCCATACTGATACTGTGCCCCTTCAGATCCCCATCAATTAATTTGTGGGTCCCCAGCCCCACAGCAACTTTGCCCATCCATCCTCACATCAATTCTGCACCCCCTGCCCACCGCCACCCATCTGTTCCTTGCCGTGCCACACAGCTCCGCTCCTTTAGAGCTCTTTAGGCCAAGTCTATACTAATATGTCACTCGGGGAGTGTAAAAGACACACCCCTGAGCAACGCAGTTATACCAACCTAACCCTTGGTGTAGACAGCATATGTCAACAGGAGAGCACCTCCCCCCCTGGTCAATATAGTTACTCCACCTCCATGAGAGGCGGTAGCTATGCCAACAGGAGAAGCTCTCCCATTGCCGTAGCAGTGTTTTCACTATCCCCAGCCCCAGCCCTGGAGGAGGCCATTTCCAGGGGCTCTTCAACCCCCAGCCCCAAGCCTGGGGCAGAGAAACTCCAGAAGTGGCCCCTTCTACTCCTTCCCAGGCCTGATGTTGAAGGATTAAAGGAGGAGAGAGGAGGAGCTCACCCACTTTTCACAAGAGGGAAGAGAGGAGAAGGGTGCAGAGCCAGCCTGAGTTGCTGGGATCTTTTCTGCTGTCTCCTATGAAAATGGTATGCATTCAGTGTTCGGGCATGAAAAGAGAGAAAGCCAAGACAGTGCAGCATTCAGGCTTGTTTTCTTCCTCCACATGTGCTATTCTCTCTCATCAAGCATTTCCTGAAAGTAGAGTTCTAAGTTCCTATACATAATCACACTATATCACCCTTAATTGGGAAGCTGTTTATCTTAACATCCCTTTTGTCACATTTATATGAGATAGCAAAATTAAACATGAATAGCATAACCTGCTTACATACTTAACATTCTCTTCTATCCCTGTGATGGGGTGGATAAAGACCACACCAGGGTGGAAGGGGCCAAGGAGCTGCTTTGGGCTGGAGTAGCCCTGCTCCGCAGTAGTGGGGAGCCATAGGAAGGGAGCCAGCTGTTGAGCTTCTGGGAAGAGGCCTGGTAGCTAGCAGAGCCTCTGCCCTCACAGAAATGGAACACAGATCCCCTGTGCTAAAAAAGGGGAAGAGACTGTATCCTATAGCTTGTGTTGGAGACCCAGCAAATTTGAGAGCAGATTGTGGACCAACCAGGGCTCCTCTGAAGAAAGAAACATCAAATATCCTGGGTCACTTATCAGGGAAGCTGTTGCATTGTCCAAATAATGGGTAACTTTGCCACCTGGACTGATATTCGTTTAAACCACAGTGAAGATGTGGAAAAAGTCAGACTTAGCAGTGCCTGTACTAAGAATGAACCTTTCAGAACAACCCATACCACCTACTGGTGATCCAAGA
Organism: Mauremys reevesii; assembly: GCF_016161935.1. NCBI lineage: Eukaryota > Metazoa > Chordata > Testudines > Geoemydidae > Mauremys > Mauremys reevesii. Next base: position 54,025,433 of record NC_052624.1, read on the forward strand.
AACCTAGGAACCAAATCCTACTTTCAATAAAGTCAATGGCGATCTCCCCCCCCCCCCTTTGACTCTCATGGAGCAGAAACAGGCCATAATATGGAAGAGATGGTGCAAAGTACTTTCCAGAATGGAAGATTCTGTGAATTCACATGTCTGGGATTCAACCAAAAAGATTCTCTTTATTTGAGAACAACCATGATGATCTGATAGCAGAACAGGAGGGTAAAGGAGAGGGGAAGGGGAAGAAGCAGCATACTTAAAGAAGTACTAATGAACACCCCCCCACACACACTGTTCTTCAGCATGATTTTGAATGTGTGAATATTAACAGACAAGGTGACTAAGAGGTGTTAATAATGCTTAGTCTTCTTTTATATTTTATAGAGTCTTTATAGTGACACTCCTAATTTAGTACTGCAGCTGCTCATAAACCATTAAGAACATGATTTTCTCCTCTATACGTAGGTGGGTGGAAGATTCTGAGAAATAATTCTAGTTTGAATGTGTAAGTAAATGTATGTAAATTGTTGTCAGTCACCTATGTATTCATTTTACTAGCAAAATTACATCATAAATCTCTAGTCAGTCATTCTTCACTCTGAGACATGCATGCACACATTTATTCAGAACAGAAAAAAATATCACTTAAGGCTAAGCATGACTTTCTTACCACACCAATAGAAAAGTAATTATTGATGATGCTATAAGGCACTGGATCTCCCTTCTCATCTTTATCATTGGGTATGACTTCAAATTTCCATCTGTCCAGCAAGATCTCTGTGCTGTTCTCAATGTCTTTCAAGATCTTCATCAGATTCTCACCTTCATATCCTAGCAAAGGGTGAACATGATGATTTTTAATAAATGTGACAAACTCTGCTGATGTTACCCCCACTCCTAACTCCAGTAATTAGGAAAATTTTATCTGCACATATAAAACCTGAAGCACAGAATTATATTTTGCTCCATTAGCAATCTTCCAGTAACTATAATTATGGGAAATGTAAATACAGTGCTAACTTCTGCACTCAGCCATATCAATATAAACTTAAAATACCTCCACTAATTTCAATAGACTTTGGATTTACACTCAGTATAACTGTGAGCAGATTTGACCTACTAACTTGAATTTTCCAGCAGTTACCTGATTGTATACAGACAACACGAAGCTAAACTTTGTAGCATGTTTATGCTATACAGTGAATGTTAACATGTAAAATACTTTCATTTCAAAATATACGTACAGAGGTTGATAGAGCAGAGGCGGTGTCCTAAGAAAGTTTGACAGTATGCTGAGGAGTTAAAAGGTGTCACTAAAACTTCTGTTCATGCGTCTATCTCTTTTGTCAAAGTTTCCAAAGAGATTTGTGGTAACACAACCAAATGCCTGGAAGCCATTCCGAACTGAGAAGGATAGCGATCAGCACTATATTTTCCATATTTTGATAACTTCTGGATGAACTTTCCAGACTGAAGAGTCTCTTCGCTGTTGGTATGCTCAGCTTTTGACAGCAGCAATACAAGTCCCTGTGTTTTTTCTAAATAGAAATGTGTGTTTTCTAAATAGAAATTATAGCAGTGATTTTTCACGAACATAGGGTTACTTAGCATAACCCGAATAAATTGTGGTGTTAGTATAATAAATGAAGAATGGTGTATTCACTTTTATTCTATGCATCCTCCCTTCCTCTTCCCAATGTGCACATACCTTAGGCCTGATCCTGAGGTGGGATATAGAAGCCTATTCCTATGAGCAGACCCCTTGCCTGACACTTCTGGTAACTAAATAGGCCCTCCACTAGAATACTATGTCATACATTGTATTGGGTAGAAATGGACTTAATTACCATCTGCAGAGCCACAACAAGCTACACCCTGCACAACAGGAAAAGAGGACTTCATTGACAAACTTCATATGCTGGTCAGACAAAATGGCTGTGCAGCAGCAACCCTAGATCCATGGATTTACTTCTTCTCCAAAGCAAGATTAAGTGCATGTAGACAGGAGTACGTGCATGCTGGGTTACCACCAGTGTCAGCGGTAAAAACATATGTCCACACCAAGCACTGGGTCTACTTGATGTTAAAGTTATTGAAGAGGGTGACCAGTATCAACAGTTATTTTTAGCTCTGCAAATACATCAGATCTGAGATCCCCTTTAGTTTTAAAACCAAGTAGGTGTGAATGTTTTGAACCAATCTGCGGATAGTAGTTGCCATGAACACAGGCAATCACATCCGTTGATTGGTACAAAGTCCTGCAGTTGCAACGAGTGTGTCCAAAGCCATTCAAACCCCTCCTAGACTCTTTCAATTGTGATCTTCACTGGTATGTAGTGGCATGGAATATTTTTACTGTTAATTTGGAACTAATAAAGCTAGATATTGCCAACTTCCACATACAGCAGCAGTGCATATGATTCTCTGAGTTCCATAGTTACTTGTTTCACTATTTATACTTCATGCCAGGAGTCTGTATCTTTGAGAAGGGAAAATCACTCACCGGTAATTCAGTTTGCAGAAGTCTCATCTTTTCTCCCATCCTATAGATGGTTCAGAAAATCAGTGTTACGGTGCTGTTTACCAGAAAGCCAGGAGGCAAAGAATAGTGAAAGGCTGAGAATATTTGAGCACTGACTCTTCCCACCATCTGATCAGTAAATTTCAAACTGGTATCTCTCTGTCCAGAACAAAGGGGAAAGAGAGAAGGTTGCCGGATGGGAGAAGAGGAGGGAACCTGACAAATTGAATTACAAGTGAGTAATTTTCCATTGTTATTTGTCCCCATCTTCTTCCATCTTGCAGAAGATTCCAGACAATCATCAGACATAGCACACAGATGGATCAAAGGAGGTTGGTTTGGGGAGCTTTATAAGCTAAGTTTGCCTCTGCTGTTAATGTCCTCCTAGTAGAAGGCACTCACACTCTGTCTATCTTAAATACCCATCACCAAAGAGTCCTGTGGCACCTTATAGACTAACAGACATATTGGAGCATAAGCTTTTGTGGGCGAATACCCACTTCGTCAGACGCATGTGAATGCTTATGCTCCAATATATCTGTTAGTCTATAAGGTGCCACAGGACTCTGTCATTTTTTACAGATCCAGACTAACATGGCTACCCCTCTGATACTTAAGATAGACAGTATATGATGAAAGTGGAAGGCAAGCACCATGTAATGGCCTTGCAGATTTCCACTGAAATTATGTTGGCCTTTTCGGCACAGGAAGAAGAAATATACCCTGAGTAGAGTGGGCTTTCACTGGCAGAGGTGGAGTCTTCCCCAGCTACAAATCAGATTAATAATTGACTTTAGTCAACAACTCACAGCTGCATGGAAGCCAGAGACCTGTGCCTTGGTTCATGGGAATGGACAAACAGACTCTTTATCCTTCTCATGGGCTGTATATGGTGCAGGTAATCTTTTTACACCCAGAAAAAGTCTCTTCTCAAAGGAATTGGAGGGATTTAAACAGAGGGTTGTCAGGGCCACAGACTCATTCATGTGGAATTCCAAAATAAATTTAGGGCTAGTGAGAACTGGGCAGTGATAATTAGGGAGTACAATAATTATCCAATAAGCTCAACAGGGGTATAACAATTAATAGAGCCACTTTCACAGTCAACAAATGCAAGGAAACTTTTCATGCATATCCTAATTCTGGACCACAGTTGGCAAGTCTCATTGAGCGCTAACATTTCTGAAAACTAGTTCCCATAAGAAAAGGGCTCTTAAAAAAATGGAGGCATCAGTATGGCATGAAAAATCCCACTTGACTCTGGAATGCCAAGATAGCTGAAACCTGAACACAGAGAGGGGAATTTCAGGCACTGATGACCTAAGCAAAAGAAACGGTGAGACTTTTTGAATAAAAAACTTGAAGGTGTGGTATGCCTGCATGCACAACAATTAAAAAAGGCCATCAAGACCCATGATTAATGTTCTTGATCAAGGCTTGCACGTACTAAAGTCAATACTCTTCCTTTCTCTATGAATTTGTTTCATTCATCCTCCAGGTCATAAAGTAGAGGAAGATGGAGTTGAGGTAGGGGACTAGGCCCTGAAAGAGGAAATCAGGGGAGATTGAAAGGGTCCACATGTGCACCATCACTAGATCCAGGACTTGGAGGGCAGAATCTCCAAGGCCAGGTGGAAACAACCTGGATACTGACTGCCATGTCCACTCTAAACTCTGATCTTGCATAACTTCTAGGGAATTTAAGGGAGTTTAGGAAAGAGAGAAACAAACTTTTCACCTATCCCACAGACAGGATCCCAGTAAGAGGGTCTAAGGCCTAAGGCCAGAATACTTGTCATGGGATCTGGAGACAGTTCAAAACACTGAAAAAGATCCTTGCAGATGGCAGAAAAAGAGAGGATGCCTCTTAATTTAACCCCCTTTTCCCAAGGATAAGGGAACAGAAGTCTGAGCTGGAGTATCAACTCTCATTCCTTCAACTCTCATTCTCATGTCTTGCATCTGAAGAAGTGGGTATTCACCCACGAAAGCTCATGCTGCAGAACGTCTGTTAGCTGAGTATCAACTCTCATTCCCTTTCACACTGGAGAAAAAATAGATGTGAGAACTGAGGAATGGGGCTGCACTCAATGTTTTTGGGGAAAAGAGTGTCTGGAGCTCGTAAAGTGAAACCAACATCTGATTCTCCATACAGACAAAGTCATGAGCCACACAGGGCTCTGTTGCAAGCAGCACTGCAACATACCTTCCATGAGACAATCGGCAAGTTACCCCACACATCCATGCCTCATGCTCACCATTGACTCATTCATGTGGTCACAATGATCACAGGAACACAATAATCTATCTCAGGGTGATGTGTGAGAACTGACTCATTAATATTTGAAAAAAGTTCTCTATGATGCAAAGAGAGAAGGTGCTATTGAATGAAAATATTGTAGAACAAGTATTTGACCTATTAAGACCTTTGCCATAGTTCTCACAGAGAGGGTGCATCACAGATAAAAGCAGTTCTCACAATCTCTCTCTCCCCTCTCCCTGCCCCCATGCTCAGTGCTGATCTGGAAAAAATGATGGTTAGGCCTGAGGTCTACAAGTAAAGGATCTAAGAGGAGAGGTAAGTCCAACCTCTGAGCCCTGTAGAAAATCATCAAGAGCAGCAAATCTAAGGGACAATACAGAGATCTCAAAAAATCCATAGAGGGAGTTTTGGCTATCTAATGAGAGCATCAGTAAGAATGGTCATAGAAGCTGAGAGAAACACTGTATTAGGCATCTCCAACTCCAGCATGTTAACTTTAAGGATAGAAAATACAGGACATCAACAGGGATGCTTTAAGAACAAAATGTCTGAAATGTGGAATTCCATTCCTGCAACACAGCAGCATGAGATATGCATACTGTCTCTAAGTTTGTAGCAAAACGTTTGGCTGAAGGGGGCTGGGTAAGGTTCTTGAGAAGTCTAATAAAACTCTTTTTGTTTAAAATTGTACCTACAAGACAATCTCTCAGGTGTTCTTCCTTACTGATACCTTAATGATGTTCTGCTTACTTATATAGGACCATTTATTGAGGCTTCCATTCCTTCTCCAGAAGCATAAGCATGCTTATTCATGTAGCAGACCCATTTTGGGGAAGAAATTTCATCAATATTTTTAAATAATGTCATAGTTATTTTTACCTCTTTCTATTAGCAAAGGCAAATGATTTAAAAATATCTTTCATCAAGAGAGACTATCTAAGCAAAAATTAGGGAGAAGGTAAGCCTGACCTACCAGATTGTTCTGTCTAAAAATGGGGTAGCAGTCAGTTACCATGCATTGAAAGTATGCAAAGTCCCTGAAATGACAGACATTGTAACTCAGAAGGGAGCATTGTAGCAAGTAAGCTATTGAGATTTCTCCAAAGAGCCTTCTAATGGGGAGAGATACCACAACAAAGGAACACACACACACACACACACACATACACTTGAAGGGCAACCTGTCACCATGGAGTAGAAGAACTAAAATGAACTTCACCCAGTGACTGACAAGAGAACAGAAGTTCCAAATGAACCAACAGACAATACAATCTGCCTGAGCTAAAACAGAAAAACAGGAGGGAAAACAGCCTCTAAGGAGAGAAGGAGGAGGAAGATGAGACCCACCCAATGTCAGAAACCAACAGAAATTCCTATTAAACAAACAAAGAAAAAAGGGATGGAGGAACCTTAGGCATTGCAATGTTCAGTGTCTGGAGCATCACAGGAAGAACACTGTCATCCACAAAAACTGAGCAGGCTCGTAAGCTCCCTATAGAATGAATGGGGAGAGAAGGGCACCTTAGAATGTGAACTGCCAGCACACTAGGCAGGGAGCTGCCCAAACTAGCAAATTTAAGATGCTGATGAGAGGAGTGTGTCCTCAGCCCTGCCCCCCCTCTCAGAGATAGACACCTAACTCCTGGCTTCAGGGAGGTGCCTATCTCCGCTAGCAATCCACAAACTACAGGAAGATAAGTGTTCCTCTGTCTAGCTCGCATGCAGGGCCTGGCCTCTGCACATGCATACTATATCAGGCCCTGCATGCAAGTTAGGCAGAGGAGCACCTGTCTTCCCTTGATTTGAGGATCACTCTGGGACTTAGGCAGGAGACAGGCATCCAGACTCCTAGAATGAGGCAGCAGTGTGCATGCCTAGAGGCAGAAACATAGGTGCCAGGGAACTTTTATTGCAAAACTTAGGCATTGAGTGAGTTTAGGCACCTACACAGTTAGGAGGCAGCAAAGCAGGAGTTTTATGGATGCCAGTTGTGCCTTAAAAATGGGCTTAGGTGTCTACCTCTTAGGGGTAGGTGCCTAAGTCCTCTGTGGATCTGGGACCTAGAGTTCTAGATTCCTGCTCTCACTGATGAGAGGGCAAGAATGTAGAGACTTGAGTCTGTGGGTCCAGCACTTGCAATTAGTAAGATGGAATGGAAAGTGAATCTGAGCTGCAGCTCCTGTGGAGGTGGAGGCAACTAACCTTGCTAAACCTAAACTATCTTGCTCTGTAAGACAATAGCTGAGCTGCTTCAGCCCACTGGAAGCTGTAGGAACTCAGCACATCTGAAAATCAAAATACTCATTTATTACCTACTCTTTTAGAAAAGGGAAATAAGATCCCAAAGAAAGACCAGATGTGGGAGCTGTACTCATAATGCCCAATATATAAAGGAATGCAGGCAGGAGCTAGCAATGTGCATGCTGTGCTGAAGGGGTGCCTGCTAAGGAGAGCTATTTTTGACAGAAAATTGACAGATGAAATCTAGGTTTAGGGGTCATGTCCCACAATTCACTGGCTACTTATATATCTGTTAGAGGGCATGAATGACAAACTTGCCTTGGATTTCATAAGCAGGGGTCCTGTTTCCTGCTCCTGCGGAGTGGGCCACGGTTCTTTGAGGTTTCCATCAGTGGAAAATATTAGGGGGGAGGGGCTCATGCATACCCAGTAATGAGGAGGAAAACCCAGACAGAAATCAAGCACCTATGACCAATTTTGCAGCAGTGAGAAAGACAGCTGCAGGAGGCAAACTGCTAAGAGAGTGTCTAGAAGCGCTCTCCACTGAGCAGGAAGAAAAGCCACTGCATTGCCAACACTGGAGTGGGGTTACAAAGATCTGCACCCAGGAACCAATGACGGATAGAGAAGATGGGGAAGATAAAATAATCCCTGTAAATTACTTACATTTTAGGCATGAGGAGTGAGGGAAACAGAAGGAAAGAGCAGCAGAAGCAGAAGGAGCACCAGAAACAGGACAGCATTCAGACTGAAATGACCGAGGGAGAGTTGAAATGGAATCAGCATTGGATTCCAAACTAAATCCACTGGACACCAGCAGGTTGGGATCAAACCCCTGGGTCTAGATGGAATAAGGAATCAGAGCTAGAGCTATTAGTCCCCTGATGAAAGAAAGCTTGCAAAGCTGGATCCCATGAAGGGGTCTCTCCAACATCCTTTTTGATGTTGTAAGCCTGTGCAACTGGTATACAGCCACCAGACAGGGGCTTAGTCTTGGCTGAGTCCTTCCTATTCTTGTCCCTCTTCTTCAGGTTGTGCTTGCTCTTCACTTTTCATCTTTCCATGAATGGAAAGCGGTTATTGAAAGAGCTGAGAGGTAGGTTCCATGCTTCCAGGAAAAGAGGCAAAGGATATTGAAGGTCTAACTTTACATATCCTCTTGCTTTCACTAGTCTTTGCCTCCTTGCTTCCTGATAGATGGCACCAACATGCTGATTGTCTGGAATCTTCACCAGGATGAGAGAAGAGGCAGTGAACAACGAAGAACAGTCATCTCAAAGCTACTATTTAGTGTGGCCTGACACTTGCATTTTTCTTTCATATTTCTGAATATTTTAAAAACAATAAACTATTAGCCATTTGCAGTAAACCCCCTCCCTACATTTAAGCTTACTGTTTCATAATGTACTCATCATGTGAATAACTGCAATAAAGATGGTAAAAAGCCAGGCAATTTTAAAGCTCCATGATCATATTGCACTCTCCTTCAGACTATAGAGCTCTGATTGACATTAATGGGAATTACAAGCAAAGTAATAGAATATGGACCTTACTATCCATAAGGAATTTTGATGTGCCATTTAGAGACAAAAATCTAGTTTTACTCCATATTTACACTCACAATTCATTCCAAGAGGCAAAAGAAATAAAATTGACAATGGGTTTTCACACATTATAAGAGAGAAATCAATGCTGCAAGTAGATTTTCTCAGTAAACTTCTGTTTCTTTTGTAACAACGTAATGCAATATATTTTAACGTGTGTTTACCTCCTCCCCATCTCAGACACCTTGCTAAATCATTGCCAGTCCCAAGAGGCAAAATAGCAACTGGAGGATGTTTAAGCAAATTTGCCTTTTCTGTGAATAAAGAAAAAAATACATAATCAAAGGGACAAAAAAAACGATAAGCCAAAATCAAGTTGTACATGTAATACTTAAAATTATGGATAAGGTAACTGGGTTAGATTTTGATTTAACAGTTCAGTGAAACATGCTTTGCAAAGGAACTCGACCCCCCACAGACAGGGATTTTATTGGCTGCAGTGCTGCCCCTCCAAACCTGCTGCTATTCAGGTCCATAATTACATTATTATTATTACAGGCATTTTTGGCACCCAGGAATGTGGTATCTGGCTTAAACAGAGATAGTCAAGATCTCAGTAAGACTGAACATCATGCTCCCTGTTGCTTTCAGCTTTACCACTCAGCTAGGAAAGCAGAATTTAATCAGCTGAGAAGGCCTGTGCAAAGAAGTGAGTCTTGTAGATTTTTCTTACTATGGCCAAGTTTATGTTTAATTGTATTTCCACATGGAGCGAATTCCACATGAGACTCCACCACCCAAAGTGCCCTGCAACCAGCACCCAAAAGCTTGGGAAACCAAGTTCCAACATTCAGAATAAGCACCGATTATGTGATCAGTCAGAGATGGGTGATCAGACCTCTAAGTTAATCTGGCACTAAAATGTTGAGGGCTTTATATATGAAAACCAGTACTTTGAAAGTCTATAGGCTGGAACACAAGTAGTTTTTGACTCCACACATTGGCTCCATAAGGTATAAGCATAGATCCAGTAGTCCCACCCCAAACAAAATTCCATGCTCCACTCAGACCCTCCCACCCCCCACACCGACAAAGGGTTATCACAGGATGGACAGCCTTTTGTGGCCCTTTAAATAGAGCAAATTTCACCCAGCAAGAATATTTAAGATACACATATTTCAAATACAAAACAACAAATAATTTCAAATATGTGCACAAAACACATTTAGTAGTAATGAACAGCACTCCTAGCCCTAAACTGATATTTGCATGAATAAGGTAAACAATCAGCTATTTGATTACACAGGTTGAAGCACACACTATCAGTAATTTTCACCAGGAGTTCATACATCCAGTAGATCTGAGGGGAACACGGTGTTATTTTACCAATTTATCTGTCATCTTTGCAGAAAGCTTGCGGAGGATTTGGTATTTACAAGTGGATTTTAAGACTCTAAGCTTTTTAGAAAAAAATAAAAATTCAGTTTAAAAAGGCTCAAACTGCTTAGATAAAGATTTGGGATTTTCTCTTGCTTTGATCCAAACTATGATTCTCCTTTTCATGTTAGGGGTAGTGGAGATAGGGGGACAAGAGGGGAAAAGACGTTCGAACTGAAGAGCATATTTATTTCCCAGAGTAGATAGTTTCCAAAACTTTATATACATAACTTGTGGCTTTCATAATCTCTTCCTGGCATCAGTGAGCTTGATTGAACCAAAAACTGCTTACTAAGTCTGCACTACTCAAAGCTGTGGAAGCCAATATTTAGTTAGCCAAAATACAATATTTTGTTGAGATAATTCCACTATAATAGAAGGGAAACTGCATGGAAATCTGAGGTATTCCCCATGACTACTTAATGACAGGAGAAGAGTTTAGAAACTTCACACTTTCGGCAATATGTTTATGATTATCAAAGTTTGCAGATGATACTAAACTACTCAAGATAGTTAAGACCAAAGCAGATTGTGAAGAACTTCAAAAAGATCTCACAAAACTAAGTGATTGGGCAACAAAATGGCAAATGAAATTTAATGTGGATAAATGTAAAGTAATGCACATTGGAGAAAATAACCCCAACTATACATACAACATGATGGGGGCTAATTTAGCTACAACGAGTCAGGAAAAAGATCTTGGAGTTATCGTGGATAGTTCTCTGAAGATGTCCACGCAGTGTGCAGAGGCGGTCAAAAAAGCAAACAGGATGTTAGGAATCATTAAAAAGGGGATAGAGAATAAGACTGAGAATATATTATTGCCCTTATATAAATCCATGGTACGCCCACATCTCGAATACTGTGTACAGATGTGGTCTCCTCACCTCAAAAAAGATATTCTAGCACTAGAAAAGGTTCAGAAAAGAGCAACTAAAATGATTAGGGGTTTAGAGAAGGTCCCATATGAGGAAAGATTAAAGAGGCTAGGACTCTTCAGTTTGGAAAAGAGAAGACTAAGGGGGGACATGATAGAGGTATATAAAATCATGAGTGATGTTGAGAAAGTGGATAAGGAAAAGTTATTTACTTATTCACATAATATAAGAACTAGGGGTCACCAAATGAAATTAATAGGCAGCAGGTTTAAAACAAATAAAAGGAAGTTCTTCTTCACGCAGCGCACAGTCAACTTGTGGAACTCCTTACCTGAGGAGGTTGTGAAGGCTAGGACTATAACAATGTTTAAAAGGGGACTGGATAAATTCATGGTGGCTAAGTCCATAAATGGCTATTAGCCAGGATGGGTAAGAATGGTGTCCCTAGCCTCTGTTCGTCAGAGGATGGAGATGGATGGCAGGAGAGAGATCACTTGATCATTGCCTGTTAGGTTCACTCCCTCAGGGGCACCTGGCATTGGCCACTGTCGGTAGACAGATACTGGGCTAGATGGACCTTTGGTCTGACCCGGTACGGCCTTTCTTATGTTCTTATGTTCTTATGTTCTTATGATTCAGGTACAATGATTTATGATTATTAGGCTATTTTGTTTTTAGAAAACCTTTTTATCTCATTTAGAAAGGTGTCTTCTCTACCATCTTTGCCCTTGACCTCAAAAGGTTCTCTGGTGCATTTGCCTTACCCCACACCTCCCAACAGCACACTCTACCCAGCACTCCTAATCAAAACTCCAACTGACTCCCTTACTGCCTTCTCCCATCAACATACACTCCCTTTTCATGACCTCCAATACCGCATACTACAAGCTCTTCTCTCTGCAGCCTTCCTAAGGCTGAATAACCAATCACATGGTGCCAATAGTCTCTATTTTCTCCCATAAGCCTTGAGTGGTTCACAAAGTTCAAATTTCATGACCTCAGGGGTTCCTTTATTAGATGATTCCCAAAATGTACAATATCTGACTAACTATAGGAATCTAAAATTTTAAATAAAGCATGTGGCCAATCTGAGGCATTACAGAGAGACTGGAGGCCTACTCTACCACGAAACAGACCCTGTCAAAGGAATATGGGAAGTCTCAGAGAGAAAGCAAGAATATGGTAATAAAAAGGAGGGGATGACCAAAGGGAACTTGCAGGAACTGGCCTAAACTTTGAAAATGGCTCACGTTTAATTCATGTTGAAGAAAGGAGACAGAAGCAAAAATTAAACAAATTCTACCATCCCTAATCTGTAGATAGCCCAAGTAATACCATATGGGAATGAGTGACCCAGGTATTCTAGATGTTCCTAATTATTTTCAATTACAATAACTTTTAAAAGGTAATGGATTTCATACTTCAAAGTGTCTAACTATCAGCATTTTAAGTGACTGAAATATTTGAAATTGTTGGCTCCACAAGCAGATAAATGAGATATAGTCTTATAAAGGGACTCTCAAAACATAACAGCTCAAGAGCAAATATAAATAAACCTCCTCATTACCTATGCAATCCAAAATCCAACCCACTGTTCCATCTCCACCACACGCCAGTACTCGGAAGTCAGGAACATCTCGGAAAAAATTTAACCTGCAAAATAATAATTAAATGTACTTGTTTAATTTAAATAAAGCAGTTATACATTATGAGTCTTTCAGTTTTATGATGCCTAATCTTTGTGATTTGTCATATAAAAGAAATACATGCTTCATCAAATAAAAACTGGGAAGTTGAACATCCCAATAAAAATCACCTGTATCCACAATGCTGATTTTTTTTCTTTTGAGACAGAAAACAAACAAGATCCAAAAAAAAAAAGTTATCCAATAAATCTAATTAATTAGAACACATTCATTCTTGAGTTTAGAACACTGTAATATTTTACAAATTGAAGAAGTCTGAATATGAAAAATTTGAATCAGTCGGTCTGTGGAAAGAATGGGGAATCCTTGGTCTAAAATTCTACATTTGTCCTATTTAAAAATTGAATTTTACCAGAGGCATGTGGTTATAAAATGCCTTTTCTATATCTACATTGAGACACCTAAACACCTAGCTATGTGCACCCCAGACCCACTGCAAAATAAACCAAAACAAAACTTAAAAATAGCTGTAGCTTAGTGATCTAAGAAAATCCATGTTTAATGATTCATATTTGTAGCAGCTTTCTGTTCATCACATTATTTTTGCTGGTGGTATAGCTTATCCTTTTCTAAAGTACAAAACACAAACGATGTTTTGTTCACTCATCAAAAAATATCCTGCACATACTCAATAAGTCATCAAATACATAATTTAGACCAATTATGAAAACAAAGGCAGGAAAATTCAAATATCCTAGATTTGTTTGTATTTAAGAGCCCAATCCTGTAACCTTCACTTAGTTCTACAAATAAATCATGGCAGGACAAATGTTAAGAAGCTACGGTGCTAAAGTGATTGTGCACATGTCGCAAATGTTAATACCCAGGTTTAATTTTCAGTTTTGCTTTGTATCCTCCCCACAAACACACAAATATAAACAAATATAATTGGAATATATAAATTACAGAAGTATTTTAGATCAGCCATATTCTGAATGAATGTTCAGGTCTATTCTGAAATATCTTATATTTATACACAGTAACTTTTCCAAACAGTGAACCTTTACAGTTATATCATGAACTTCACATAATGTTTCTTCTGGCTTTGAATAAATGAATGTATACATACAGCCCATTAACTACAATACAATTTTCAATCCTGCATTAATAATGGTTCTCATATGGTTTCACTCAAACACAGTAAAAGTCATCATTGTAAATAAGGAATGGGATGGATTTGCTAACATAGCTTGAAGGAAGGTATAAATATGGTCTATCAAGATTTCTCTAGTCAATTAGAATGTTACTGGCACCTATAGTCTCCAATCCACAGAACAGATTTTTTTAAACAGTTTGACGGAAATGTTGGGCCTGATTCTCATTTATACAAAGGCCCCTTTATACCACTGTGGCAGTATAAAGTAGCCTTAAAGTGGAAGTAAATTTACATTTAATTTAAGTGTACTGTGCACTGTCAGAACACTAAAATGAGCCTTACTGTACATGAGAATCACACCTACTATCCTTAACTTGCTCAGAAAATTGTCCAGTTACCATTGCTTTACCTATAATAGCCACAGTTAAATAAAAATATAAAATACTTAATTTATAGTGGATCTATATTTAAAAATAACTGTATATGTATGTATGTATTTTTTCAGCCATTTCAATTCTCTATGCTCCGACTTACATCACCATTGTATAGAGATTCGACCAATGAGAATTCATTTTGTTCTTTATATAATGAGATTTCTAAAATTGCATTAAAGATAGCTGATAAAGACTAGATGTATAAAAGCAGGACTGCTCATCTGCCAGTAATGTATTTTTTCCCCTAGTACAGTGTTACTCAAATGTGGCCAATAGGGGCTTTTCTTGCAGCCACAGCCTCCTGGACTGTGATGGAGGGTCGGGGGAAATATAGTGGCCCCTCCGCTCCGTTGCTCCTGAATGCACCGCCTTGGTGTTGGTGCTGGGGCCACCAGCAGGGGTTAGGCTATGCCCCCCTCTGGAGACATCGGGGGCATAACACTGGAGGCGCAGCCAGCCAGTGAATTCCCCACCTTCTCAGTGGCAGTGGACTCAGGCTTTGGGTTTCAGTCCGGGGATGGTGGGGCAGCAGGCTTTGGGCTCCAGCCCTGGGCTCTGGCTGTGAGATGGCAGGCCCCAGGCTCCGGCCGTGGGGCTTCGGGCTCCAGCGCCCTGCTGCCTCCCCGGTCCCCCACCCACCAACCTACATTGCCCCTGGCCCCCGCTGCCTCCCCTGACCCCCATCCAGGGCTTAATTTGTCCCCAGGCTTGCCAGGGCTGAGTAAGTCTGCTGTGAAAAGTGATAAAAGTGATATTAATAAATATACAAGTAACAACAGACTTATGAGCTAGCAACAAATACATTACAATGATTTGCATGTGTATATGTACATATTTATCTGTTTTTCCTAAAGCTAATTAAGTATTTTAGGAAAAAGTGTGAGAGCAGCCACCAGCAAGAGTTGGTAGCCGCAATCTGAGGCCACCAACAAATTTGTTCTGAGAACCCCTACCCTAGTACTACATACATACAAACAAATCATATTGCAAGCCTGTTGTTAACTATTATGGGCAAACATCCATTACATCAGGTATCCCCAGAGAAATCAAACAGACTATAAGAAATAGTTGTCTGGATTTCTTAAAAATATGCATCATACTATCAAATTTCTCTCTACCAAAATCCATATTGAGTTTGCTAGTAGATCATACTCTCAGATTTACCTGCCCCTGGAAATTTCCACTACTTGCATCCAACGAAGTGGGTATTCACCCACGAAAGCTCATGCTCCAAAACGTCTGTTAGTCTATAAGGTGCCACAGGATTCTTTGCTGCTTTTAAAAAATTATTGCCATTAAAAGAACATTTCATGCATTCTTTCTATACAAGATACTACTTGTTTTTATACCACCTCACACAATACCTTGTGCCAAGCATTGCTGAATCACATAACTCGTCTTCACTAAAGATCTGAATCATTTGCAATTGAGCCAATTGTATTGAACTGGCTTAAGAGCATATAGTGTAGTGTTTCCAAACTAGCCGAGTAGAATCACGTTAGGAACACTTGAAGATTTGTTTCACATCCACACTAGCTCTGTCTTAAACCATTTCAGTTGTAATGGCCTTTAAATACCTATGACACAGTTCCTGCTCAGCTCCTGGAAGCAGAGCTTTCTGCATGGAAACTTCACAAGATCAGCAATGCCGTATGGGATAGTAGCTGAGGACTACCACCAGTCTGCAACCATAATGGCAGGGAAGTGGCTGAGATTGGAATGATGTAAGATCAGATAGTACTGACCCTGATAACACATAGTCCACTTGGACTGGTACTTTAGCATGGTTGGTACTGAAAAGTTGTGTGTGTGAATGCAAGGCTTGTCACAATCAACTGAAGAAGTAAAATGTTATTTAGCATGCTGTATTTCTCTAGTGCAGAAAAGGTCAAAGAGCCAAAAAGAGAATGAAACACAAGGGCCTACTCTACAAAATTCCAACCAATTTAAAAACTTGTGGCTTAAACCATGGTGTCCTGAACAGGTTTTAAAAACAGTTTTTCCCAGGGCAGATTAGGCCCACATGTTTGGAAAAGGAAAGCAAACTTAAATACTCATTGCAATTGGGTTGTTTTCTAATCACATTTTTTGCTTTTTATTATTTATTATTATTATTATTAAAACTTTATCTGTTTTGTGTACGTACTGCATCAGCTACAGCAATAATGTCTAATTCCAGCTAATTTCAACAATCTGATTTATAGAAAAACTGTTTTAAACATTATTAAAACTAAATTACTACTATTACTTTCATTCGGAAACCTGTACACGCAAGCTACTCTGAGATCTGTACATTCATGGTAACTAAGGAGGCTGGCTTTACAGGTGGAGGGATAATAAAATAGTACTGAACCAACAAACGTGTTAAAATTCTAATATATTCTCTAAAACAACTTTTCTCTAAAGTCTAGCATAAACCATATACAGGAGAACCTCAGAGTTACAAACACCTCAGGAATGGAGGTTGTTCGTAACTCTGAACAAAATGTTATGGTTGTTCTTTCAAAGTTTACAATTGAACATTGACTTAATACAGCTTTGAAACTTTGCTATGAAGAAAAATGCTGCTTTTACCATCTTAATTTAAATGAAACCAGCACAAAAACAGTTTCCTTACCGTGTCAAATCATTTTTTAAAACTTTCCCTTTAGTTTTTTAGTAATTTACATTTAACACAATACTGTACCATATTTGCTTTTTCTTTTCTTTTTTTTGTCTGTGCTGCTGCCTGATTGCACACTTCCAGTTCCAAATGAGGTGTGTGGTTAACTGGTCAGTTCATAACTCTGGCGTTCGTAACTACACAGTTCTACTGTACTCAGATTATACCTGCACTTATCTCAGATGACCTGTATAGCTCTTTCATGTCTTTGGCCTGGTCCACACTAGGACTTTAATTCGAATTTAGCAGCGTTAATTCGAATTAACCGTGCACCCGTCCACACCAGGAAGCCATTTAATTCGACATAGAGGCCTCTTTAGTTCGAATTCTGTACTCCTCCCCGACGAGGGGAGTAGCGCTAAATTCGACATGGCCGTGTCGAATTAGGCTAGGTGTTGACGGAAAT
Organism: Mauremys reevesii; assembly: GCF_016161935.1. Lineage (NCBI taxonomy): Eukaryota > Metazoa > Chordata > Testudines > Geoemydidae > Mauremys > Mauremys reevesii. The sequence goes on from NC_052624.1 coordinate 54,042,615, forward strand.
CGACCTTAGTAGCTCCGGGAGCTATCCCACACTGCACCACTCTGTTGACGCTCTGGACAGCACCCCCTCTCTCTGTACCAGCACTCACACAGCGAACGGGAGGAGAGGTGGCGTGAGGAAGACAAGCAGGTGACTCAAACACTGCTTGGACTAATGAGGGAGCAAACGGACACGCTCCGGCGCCTTGTGTATGTTCTGCAGGACCGCAGGCAGGAGGACAGAGCCCCCCTGCAGTGTATCTGCAACCGCCTTCCCCCGCCACAAAGTCCCATACCCCCCTCACCCAAAATAACCAGAAGGAGGGGCGCCAGGGGGCGTTAAAACTGTCACTGCACCCCAGCAGAGTGCTCAAGTACCCAAAAGCTCTCATACCCTAAATTTTGAGAAGTCCTTTCCTTCCCGCCTCACCCAAGCCCCGTCCCAGTTTCATCCCCTAACTGGCTAGTTGATAATAAAAAATACTTTTCTGTTAATTACTGTTTCCGTCATGTTCTTTAGAGGAGACTGTGTTTGAAGGGGGGGAAGGGGGTTGGTAATTGGACAGGACAGTCACCTTTACCAGGGTACAGACACGGGGGCAGGATCAGCAGCAGGTCACACACACAGTGCAGTCAGTAGGCACCCTGGTCAGTATGGGAGGTGGTTTCCAGGTTCTGTGTGGGTGGGGGGAATGTGACTTTGTAGCGGGGGAGGGCGGTTACAGATCTTATGCAGCGGTCCTTGTCCTGGACCGCTGAGTCACGCAGCAGAGGAATCTGTATCCATCCTCCTCCGCCAGAAGGTCACATAGCCCCCGCACACAGAATCCCATAAAGGAGGGATGGCAGGCTCCATTGAAACAAGCAGTCCGGCACTGCGGACCGCTCTAGGAGCAGGAGCCTCTCATTCCTCGAGTTCAGAGGCGGTCTTTACATCACCGCACACCCTACCCAGCACAGTCTGTGTCCCAGTTTCAACCCTTTAACGCAAAGTCATTAATAAAGAAACCTTTCTTAAGTAACAATGGAACATGTATTTTATTTTTACACATGTGTTGGAAGTGGGGGAAACGGGGTGAATGGGGTATGTAACTGCAGAGGATAGTCAACAGTAACTGGGTAAAGAAACAGGGGCAGGTTCAGCTTCTCTGTAAAGAAACTGAACAGTCACAGGTCACGCTGCTCGCTGGTACTTGAAGAGTTCCTTGTCGCTATCCAAGGTGCCTGTATAGGGCTTCATGAGCCAGGGCATTAGCGGGTAGGCTGGGTCCCCGAGGATCACTATAGGCATCTGCACAGCCCCAACAGTTATTTTGTGGTCCGGGAAGAAACTACCTTCCTGCAGGTGTCTAAACAGACCACAGTTCCTGAAAACATGCGTGTCATGAACCTTGCCTGGCCACCCGACGTTGATGTTGGTAAAACGTCCCCTATGGTCCACCAGTGCTTGCAGCACCATTGAAAAGTAGCCCGATTTCTCAGCAGCTGACTGTGGAAGAGGTGGAAGATAAGGTGCGAGGAGGTGAAAACGGCCATAACTGCAGCGGGCTCCATGCTCGCAGTGCTGTGGCGTCCGCACTGTCACTGACCAGAAAAGTGCACAAACAGATTGCCCGCAGGTGCTTTCGGGGAGGGAGGGAGGGCGTGATTGACGGTTCAATGATGACAGTTACCCAAAACCACCCTCGACACATTTTTTCCCCCAGCAGGCATTGGGGGCTCTACCCAGCATTCCAATGGGCAGCGGGGACTGCGGGAACTGTGGGATAGCTTCCCACAGTGCACCGCTTCCAAAGTCGACGCTGGCCCCGTTAGTGTGGAATCACAAAGTCGAATTACTGTCCTTAGTGTGGATACACAAATTCGACTTCGTAAGGTCGATTCCACAAATTCGAATTAAGTTGAATCGAACTACTCTTGTAGTGTAGACATACCCTTTGCTACTTGTAAGTAATGTAACTAATATCTCAGTCAGACACAGAAATACAGTTGGCGTTTTTACCTTGATGCAGTTTGTGGATGGGGGAGAGTGGAGAGGGGAAGAAGAGGAAAGCTCACCCTTGTCACTACTTCTTCATAATAAACTAGAGATAGATTTTAGCAGGTTTCCACTGAAGCAAGCGTATGGTCCCATGGGTTTCTCCCCTTTCCAGGTGATCTCTGCTACTTACTTTTTTCTCCTTCTCTATACACAGAATCCTGGGATTAACTGACTTAAGCCAACTGATGTATCTTTTCTATCTAATTCATCATTAAACCCCCTTAAACCAAGCACCCATAGAGCAGAACAGAGCCCAAAGACATAGCAATTAGGTTGTGGAAATATTTACTTCTTAATTATATTTACTATCCCATACAAAAATTGGATGCTAACATGAATATCAATGACTGAAATTGCTTATTTTCTGGACTCTATTCTATGAATGGAAAACTAAACACAGCTTTTCTCTCCATCCAGACTGCCAAAGCTGGCTCAAGTTGGCCGTGTAACTGGACAGCACACACTCCATCCTCATTATAACACTCAGTTACAGTGTTATCTACACTGAAAAGACACTATTCATGAGATGATAATTACAGTAAATCACTCTAATAAAATCACTTTAATTAAACATGCAGTTTATTACAGTGAGGGGCAAAATATTTCTCTCCTGAGGACTATATTTTAATGTGAGAAGATTAACTGGTATGTGGGTGCCAAGCAGCTGAATAGTTGAAAAATACTGATTTTCAGACAGCACTGTCTGCAAACTAAGGGTGCAACAGTTTTCAACACAACAGATTAGATAACTAATTTAATAACGTATTTGCAAATATAAGACCCCAATCCTTCAGTGCATTGTGTACAGGGAGATCTTTTGTACTTGTGTGGAACCCCACTTAATTCAAGGGATTCCATACAGATGAAGGCTTCTGCTCATGCAGAATGCATTTTACGGTCAGGGTCTAAATTCATATTTTGGTGGTCAACATAAGTCATCCAAGTTGAAAATGTTGGCCACTGATGTGGATATTATACCAGTCCAAAAATATACTGTGTTTTCCTTAAATCAGATTTACGGACCTATTTGGGAATCTATCGCATAAAACAAAACAAAAACGGTACAGGGCAGTATATGCTAATTAGTGATACACCACCAGTCAAACATGGACGTGAAAGGATAATTCTGATGTAGAATAAATGACCTCCATTTAAGTGAAATTCATTTAACCTAATTAATGCCTGAGTCCAAACACATAGTAAAGAGGCACTGTACAAATATGTAGTAAAAAGACATCACATGTTATAATTAGCCTACAATCTAAGTTAATGACAAGACACAAGAGGTGGATGAAAAACAAGGATGAGTGGGGAGAGGGAAACTGAGATAACCATGGTATGAATATGTTACATATAGATTAGGTGTGTAAACAATGTAGCTCACCGCCTGCCTAGCCATTAACAGACAGTGTTCTGTGCACAGCACAGCAGAAATCAGTCTTAAGGAAGGATTTAGTAAAAGGAAAATATCACTTTCCAGATTTTGGAGAGAAGTTTATAACACATGGAAGAAACTACGGAGTTGCTTGTGGGAGGAGATTAACGTACTACAGGCTGGAAAAATAAGTTGCTGGAGTGAAGACAGTGGTTGATGATGCATGAAGGTAATGGGTCTGGTTGGCAGAGCGCAGCTCAGCTGTGAAATGCCTTAAAGGTGGAGATATTCAGCTTCTATTTATATTTGATATGATGGAGAAAAAGAATCAGTGATGGGTCTCAAAGAGCAGGGTGACAGAATTGAAGCAATGAGTCAGATGATTTTGGCAGTAACTTTTTGAATGGACTTGATACTAACAAGGTTACAGTAGTGAGGAAATTACAGTAATTTAGATGCTAATTAAAAAAAAAACCTGGATGGGAGCTTTGGCACTCCGGACAGACAAGGAAAGGTGTCTCATGATTCTGTGAAAAATACTTTAATATAAACAATTCAGTTGTCAGGTAACACAGGGTATGTACTGCATATCTGTGTATTTAATACTTTATATACTCCCTTCCTTTATTGACCAACAGGGAAAACAAGTTGTTGAAAATATACACGTATGGACGAGGCTTAAGTTACACCTGCTACCATTTATTCTGAGTCTTTATCCACTTGTATTATATTCTTAGGGTTTTAGTTATGACAGCAGCAGGGGGCCATGACAGGCTACAGATTTTCTTTGGGTAAAACATAACTCTTTAAAGGGAGCAAGTATCAGAGGGGTAGCTGTGTCAGTTTGGAGCTGTAAAAGTGGGTATTCACCCACGAAAGCTCATGCTCCAATACGTCGGTTAGTCTATAAGGTGCCACAGGACTCTTTGCTGCTTTTAAAGGGAGCAGTCCTTAAGAAAAATCATGGACTCACAATTTTGTTTGGAAGGCTGTGCACCACCACCTTTACTTGCAGGGGCGGCTCTACCTTTTTGGCCGCCCCAAGCAGTCATGCGCGGGAGGTGCCCCGGAGCTGCGGGAGCAGCGGACCTCCCGCGGGCATGACTGCAGAGGGACCACTGGTCCCGCGTGGCTCGGCTGGACCTCCCGCAGCTGCGGACGGTTCGCGGGTCTGGCGGCTCCACTTGAGCTGCCGCAGTCATGCCTGCGGGAGGTCCAGCCGAGCCGCAGGACGAGCGCCCCTTCCGCAGTCATGCCTGCGGCAGGTCCAGTCATCCCAGGGCTCCAGTGGACCTCCCGCAGGCATGACTGCGGCAGGTCCGCCGGCCCAGCCTGCCGCCCCCCCCCGGCAGCAGGGGACGGGCCGCTCCTCGGCTCGCAGCGGCAGGATGAGCTGGGACCCCAGCCTTTTGCCGCCCCCTAGATTTCGCCGCCCTAGGCACCAGCTTGTTTTGCTGGTGCCTAGAGCCGCCCCTGTTTACTTGGCAACGTTTGCCTTCTAAGAAACAGTTCTGGAGTGTATATCTACTTCTCTGAAAGGCCCCATAGATCCCTGGATGTGTAACAACAAAATGAGCATGAACACACTGCGATAATGGATTTCAATAATCAAGGAAAAACTCTCATTCTCAAAATAGCTCTGTCATTTGTGAAGTCACAATGGTCAAGTTGCTATAGATTTCCCACTGTACTACAAAGAAAGTTGTGAGGATTCATGCTGCAGACTTATGATGTCTTTTAAGTGGATGGTAGGGAAAGTTTTTGTGGTACAAACTTCCATATGAATTCCTAAAAATGACATTTTACCAAATTAAGTGCTTAAGACAGTTAACACAAGTACAGTTTTTGTGGACATAATTCCCATTATCAGGTATAAAATAATATAAATTAGACATTTCAAATAAAGCACTTAATGTAATATGGAGTCTTTTCAGATGGACAAAGCCTTTGATAAATGGTGACCTCTCTACAGTGTCATGTGGTCTACAGTCCAACTCCTATTCATCCAACTAGTATTTACCTCTCTGTAAGGTGAATGATGACTGAATTTCAGATTCTTCAAGATCATTAAATCCACAATAACAGTTGTTGACAGAAGTAGAAGGCTCCTATAGAGATATAACAACCAAACACGGAAACTCTTTTCAAGGCTAAAAACACAGGTGCTAGTCACAAATTACACAATGTATCAGCCTGGCAATTTTCATGTCACTTTGTTAACTGTGGCAGTTTATAACTGTGCAGTACACCTTTTATACTTGTCAGCCGCTGCATTTGCAGGGTTTTGCACCCTTATCTTTCTTCTCCCTAATAAAGAATGTCTAAACCATTAATTAATGTGCCAATGCTTAGAGAACTGCTGCTCCTAGGCTGAGCAGCAGTTGATTTTGGGAGCCTGCAGCTGGTCTTTGGTGAGAAACTAATGTCCCTGAGTCAGATGTGGTGTGATTTGTTTATTGACATCATGTACATGTTTTTATCTACACTATGTACATGAGTGCTCTCAATCTTAAACTGAGATAGACCCAACCACACACAGCTCTGAAAACAATAGCTTAGCCAGTCTGAGACGCCGCCAGGATGTTGTAGACTGGGACGTAGGCAGTTAGACCCAGTAGTCAGAGCAGTGGTGATCATGCCTAATGCTCAGATCAGTGAACCAGAGGTCAGAGAGGAGACAGAGTCAAGCCAAGTGTCAGAGATGGAGTAAATGGCGGTGGGGTGTAGAAGCAGGGATTTGAAACAAGGCTGGAGGGGAGGGACCAGGAACAGGACAGGAAGGCAGGAATCAGAAACAAGGCAGGGCTCAAGAGTCAGGTGAGAAGGCATCATTCAATGTAACAGCCACCCAGAGATTCATCTAGCTGCTAAGACAACTTTCTTTGCCTCTTTCTGGCTTAAACAGTGAATTTGAGGCAACTGAAGAGGCCATAAATCTCCTCCAGTGGGGAGCTTGGTGGATGGTGCCTATGGTGAGCTATGCTCCACTAGCCCACACTCTCTGCTGGTACAAGCAAGTGGCTGAGTGGTGGCTGAAGACTGCCTGGGGACCAGTGTTTGAGACCCCTGATCACTTACACAGGAGATCTCCATCCATCCTCTGAACTGCTATAGAATATCTCCCTCCGAGATGACCTGAGCATTTCCCAGTCAGGATACAGAGAGCAGCAGCAGATTCAACACATTGACCTCTCCTAACCTGTAACTCTTCAGCAGATTCATTATCATATGCACAGTAACTATTGTTCTAAAAGGTACAATCTCCTTCTGAAATGCTTTGTTGAATAAGAGAGAATTAGTGGGGAAAGTTGAATCCACTGTTTCCAGAATTTATTTAAACTCTTCAAAAAATTACAGATATAAGATTCCATTAATGGGCCAACTTTGCCCCTGTCTCCGTCTGGGCTGAGGTTCAATTGGTACTGCAGCAGCAGCAGTTCAATTATGTGGATGGGCCCTCTGAGACAATATGCACTGGGAAAAGGCTATGGGCATTCCATCATAGAGACAAGGCTGAAGGATCCAGCCAGTGGGTTCTAATTACTTCCACAAAGTGCTACAGCTTCAGACCCGTTCTGCAATCTGGGGTTTTCCTACTCTCCTGGTTCCCTTGCATATTTGTTCAGTGTTCTTAACAGCACAAAGATCTCCAGTGAAAATAAACTGAAAACTTTCAATTAATAATAACTGAACAGAAAACAACAAAAGTGCACGGTAGTAATATAAACATTACGTAAGTCCGGTAAACATATCTGAAGTGAAATGAAATGCTCAATAAAATAGTCCCAAGAGAGAAAATTTAAATGGATTATGGTGATCATGAAAAATGTGAATAAAATAAATATTTATGTTGCATTTATATAGCCCTTTTCGATTTAGTAATAGTGGTGGGAAGTGTATAGGTCTTGATTATTTCTCGTGGTATTCAACTCCCCTCCATAATTTCCCTTTTCTTGAAATGCAATATGTGGTGAAATTTAATAAATATAAAGTTTTGACTGACAATCTAAAATAATTGGCTTGTGTTTGATAAAATGCCTACAAAAAAAGCAAACAAAAATGGGTAAATGAATTAGATAATGGGTTTATTCAACTGTCTGGAGTTTCACAGAACCAACTTCCTGTAAAAGGGACAAATTATATACAGTCCACACTCTAGTGCCTGAATGAAGAAGGGCTGGTAAGAGATACCTGGAAACATATGATTATTCATTTCTATGGAGTGAATAAAAAAAACTTAATTAAATGCAATACCTGCTTGAAAATTGATTAGAAATTTCTTCAAAGAAACACTAAGTAAAACAGCTAGTTTCCTAAATAGAAGAGAAATTCAAAAAAACACCGTTATGGTTCAAGGAGAGACGGCGTTTGAAAGTTGAGACTCCCAGTTTAGGGCTTTGAGTCTGCACTTAATATTGCCCTCTTGTGCTTGTGCCTTAAAACACATTCTCTCTTTATATCATCACAAGTTATCTGACAAAATGTTATGAAGTAAAATATAAACTACAATTACTGTACAGTACACAAGTATCTGAGGGGTAGCCGTGTTAGTCTGGATCTGTAAAAGCAGCAGAGTGTCCTGTGGCACCTTATGGACTAACAGACGTTTTGGAGCATGAGCTTTCATGGGTGAATACCCACTTTGTCTGATGCATGTAGTGGAAATTTCCAGGGGCAGGTATATATATATGCAAGCAAGAAGCAGGCTAGAGATAATGAGGTTAGCTCAAATCAGGGAGGATGAGGTCCTCTTCTAGCAGCTGAGGTGTGAAAACCAAGGGAGGAGTAACTGGTTTTGTAGTTGGCAAGCCATTCACAGTCTTTGTTTAATCCTGAGCTGATGGTGTCAAATTTTCAGATGAACTGAAGCTCAGCAGTTTCTCTTTGAAGTCTGGTCCTGAAGTTTTTTTGCTGCAGGATGGCCACCTTAAGATCTGCTATTGTGTGGCCAGGGAGGTTGAAATGTTCTCCTACAGGTTTTTGTATATTGCCATTCCTAATATCTGATTTGTGTCCATTTATCCTTTTCCGTAGAGACTGTCCAGTTTGGCCGATGTACATAGCAGAGGGGCATTGCTGGCATATGATGGCGTATATTACATTGGTGGACGTGCAGGTGAATGAACCGGTGATGATGTGGCTGATCTGGTTAGGTCCTGTGATGGCGTCGCTGGTGTAGATATGTGGGCAGAGTTGGCATCGAGGTTTGTTGCATGGATTGGTTCCTGAGTTAGAGTTACTATGGTAAAGTGTGCAGTTACTGGTGAGAATATGCTTCAGGTTGGCAGGTTGTCTGTGGGCGAGCACTGGCCTGCCACCCAAGGCCTGTGAAAGTGTGGGATCATTGTCCAGGATGGGTTGTAGATCCCTGATGATGCATTGGAGGGGTTTTAGCTGGGGACTGTAGGTGATGGCCAGTGGAGTCCTGTTGGTTTCTTTCTTGGGTTTGTCTTGCAGTAGGAGGCTTCTGGGTACACATCTGGCTCTGTTGATCTGTTTCCTTATTTCCTCATGCGGGTATTGTAGTTTTGAGAATGCTTGGTGGAGATTTTGTAGGTGTTGGTCTCTGTCTGAAGGGTTAGAGCAGATGCGGTTGTACCTCAGTGCTTGGCTGTAGACAATGGATCGTGTGGTGTGCCTGGGATGGAAGCTGGAGGCATGAAGGTAGGCATAGCGGTTGGTAGGTTTTCGGTATAGGGTGGTGTTAACGTGACCATCACTTATTTGCACCGTGGTGTCTAGGAAGTGGACCTCCCGTGTAGATTGGTCCAGGCTGAGGTTGATGGTGGGGTGGAAGCTGTTGAAATCGTGGTGGAATTTTTCCAGAGTCTCCTTCCCATGGGTCCAGATGATGAAGATGTCATCAATGTAGCGAAGGTAGAGAAGGGGCATGAGTGGACGAGAGCTGAGGAAGAGTTGTTCCAGGTCAGCCATAAAAATGTTGGCATATTGTGGGGCCATGCAGGTGCCCACAGCGGTGCCACAGCGGTGGAGATATATATTGTCATCAAATTTGAAATAGTTGTGTGTGAGGATAAAGGCACAGAGCTCAGCAACCAGTTGTGCTGTGGCATCATCAGGGATACTGTTCCTGACAGCTTGTATTCCATCTGTGTGTGGGATGTTTGTGTAGAGAGCCTCTACATCCATGGTGGCTAGGATGGTGTTTTCTGGAAGGTCACCAATGCATTGTAGTTTCCTCAGGAAACCAGTGGTGTCACGGAGATAGCTGGGAGTGCTGGTGGCATAGGGTCTGAGTAGAGAGTCCACATATCCAGACAGTCCTTCAGTGAGAGTGCCAATGCCTGAGATGATGGGGCGTCCAGGATTTCCGGGTTTGTGGATCTTGGGTAGTAGATAGAATAACCCTGGTCGGGGCTCTAAGAGTATGTTGATTTGTTCTGGTGTTAGTGTAAGGAGAGCCTGAGTAGATGGTGCAGTTTCTTAGTGTATTCCTCAGTGGGATCTGAGGGAAGTGGCCTGTAGAATTTGGTATTGGAGAGTTGTCTGGCGGCCTCCTTTTGGTAGTCAGACCTGTTCATGATGATGACAGCACCTCCTTTATCAGCCTCTTTGATTATAATGTCAGGGTGGTTTCTGAGGCTGTGGATGGCATTGCATTTCTGCACGACTTAGGTTATGAGGCAAGCAATGTTGTTTTTCCACAATTTCTGCCTGTGCACGTCAGCGGAAGCATTCTATGTATAGGTCCAGACTGTCATTTCGACCCTCAGGAGGAATCCATGTACAGTACACAGAGGCTCCAGACTTGGTTTGATTTTTAAGTCTCAATGAAAATTACAAAGCAAGCTATTTCAGTAGCTTTAAAAATTGTCAAGTTGGTACTCAATCTGAAGTTTGGGGTCTGAAGGAGTATACAGTTCATAAAATGGTGAGGTGCTCGTCATGCTCTTGTAAGATTTAGCAATAACTCCCGATATAGCATGCTATAAATTTCCCAATCCATTCATGTTTGGTCTATGCCCCAAGGTGAGTTTAATGAAAAACAAAAAAATCGCCAAACTCCTCAAAACAATAAAAGCAAAAACCAAACACCTGCCTTTGCATCAGATGCAGGAGAATATCATAGGCAGGAAAAAATATATAATGGATCCCAAAGTTTCAAGCTTTTTCCAACATACTTTTTCTCCATTCCACAGATTCTAAGTTTCTATTTTCCTTCAGAAGAAACAGCCAACACAATGCAACACATCTTGAAAATGCAACTCATAAAAAAGCCTGAGCCTGATTTTCCCTCACTTGCACCAATTTTACATCAATATAAAACTGCAATGATATTAATGGATTTACACTTGATTTACACTGGTATAAAAGGAGATTTAGGCCCTGAGTCTCCAGCCTTCATAATGTAAGCAGCAATGGCAGAAACTCTTTACCATACCATTCTTAGTGACTTAAAGTCACTCTAGTTGGTTATATGCTACCCATTCTGCTTCTTCCACTGGGAGTGGGAGAAGCAGGGAAGGGGCATGTCAGGGGTAGATTGGAGAACCAGAGGGACTGCTGCAGCCAGCATAACCTAGTTAAGCCCTTAGGCTCTTCTAAATTATGTCAACTGCCATTTTTGTTCCCGGTGGCTCCAGGATCTATGGAGTGAGAAGATGCCTTAGGGCCAGTGTCATTTTTTTGGGAAAAATATTCCATAGTTAGGAGACAGAAGGAAATATTTCTACCACAGCTTTTTGAGGCTGATGAGATATATGGAACATTAGAGGCAGTCATGAGGTGATGGGGGAATCAGAGTACAGATTTGACACTGCATTCTGGGCTATCAATACCACATATATGCTGTGTAGTTTTATATATGTACATTCACATATTATTTTTGTCATTTCTGCAGTTAATACATAAATATGCGCTGCTGACACATTCAAAACATACCATATCTATGTGTATCAGGCTGTTTATTTAATTATGCAGTATTTTATTAAATGAGTTCCTGGTAATGCTATTAGCCTTTGACTTACCCTGGCATTGGTCCATTTCCAGCAAGACTGTAAACTTGACGAGGATTTAAAAGGTACTGAAATTTTCTGTAAATTCTGCAGAGGTGAAAAAGTTAGGAAAAAGTGCTTAATAATTTTTTTAATGAATAAGTTATGCTTTTGGATTAAAAAAAAACAAAAGAAAGAAATTTGGATAAAAGAACTTAAGCAGTAACATAAATTGTACCTTAATAAATTTAATAATTTAAGATAAAATCTCACATTATTACAATAAAGCAAATCAAATATGTGATTGTTTCTATTACAATTTATATAGCCTTGTAGACGTGCATACAGCTTTGCAGATATAGCATTGAGACAAGGTTCAAATACAGAGTATATAAATAACAGGTGAGTAGACATTATCAGCTCGTGGGTGGGATAGGTATGGTGACAAAGCATGAGATGAGGCAAAAAAGCACTTGGGAAAGCATTTGGGTACAAAATTTTAGAAGCACAATTTTATACCTGCAATTAATTATTCGCATAAAATTACAGGCATAATTAATTGTGGATGCAAATGCTAGCATTTAGACATCTACTTGATTTGAGGGTGCAATCAGATGGCAAAATAGTAGTGTTTTTAACCACAAAAAATTACAAAATCATTTTTATTTCACTTTTATTTTTCCCAATGTTTTATATATGGAAATTTTGCATTGTAATAATTGGAGTTGTCATGTTCTGACCATTTATTGAAAATACGTAGGAATGCAAATGGGGAGCACCTGATAGAGCAGGCTGATCCAGAAACAGGAATCATCATGAAAAAAGCTGTGGAGTCATCACTGGGAGACAAAATTAGTGTGAAAGTGCTGAGCAGAGGGTGTACGGGGAGAGTACAAGTATAGTAGAAGAGCGGAGCAGAGATGTATGAGGCAGTCATGAAGAGGCTTAAAAAGCCTTAGTTAAAATTAAGTGTTTTCCACGAATATCAATGTCACAATGGGACTTATTGATATAGTTATATAAAGATTTGTCGTATCCCATAACCAAAGATAGCCATCAAATATTTATCAGGATAAAGAAAACAATTTTCAAAAAGGTGGGCAACACATTTTTTTTTATTGTAAACTTTTTGGGACTAGCACAATGGGGTCTATGTTCAAGATTAGGGGTTTTAGGCACTATGATAAACAAACAAAAAACAAATAATAACATTAGTAATTTTCTGTTAAAAATTAAGCTATGTCTCCTAAAACCAGGATACATGTTTCCTTTCACAGTATGGAATTGTTTAAATAATTCCTAGTAATGGCTACAACTAGAATTGTTTCCTTGTCATAAATATTCTTTTCCACTTCTCACTCATGGATGAGAAAATTCCTCATGGAGTGGCCCTCTGACATGATGACTGGGATCTGTCATACTAATTTGAGTTCATAAAGCCTTTCCTCCTTCTTGTAATTTAAATGTATATTTCCTCAGAATAATTGACATTTGGGAATCACACATTTTAATACTGTATTAGTTTTTTCACTGTAATATCTCTCTCTTCCTTATCTGCTCCTTTTTAAAAGTCTCTGTTTAGTTGTTTTTTTCCCCTACTCTGCTCCATTTTCACTCTATTTTTCCATTAGATTTTTCCTCTCTGCTCCTTTGTCCACAGATGTTCCCCTAAGCCAAATGGGAATCTAATAACATCTGAACTGAACTTTTGAACTTACAATGTTTGAATGGTTTCAAATGAGAAAAAAAAACAAAGTTGCCTGTACATAATCTCTATGTACTTTTTTGTAATAGATGTGTAATTTACTAGGGTAGGAGAGGGAAAGGCTTTATATAAACAAACCTCTTAAAATATGGTCATCTGTAAATGACCATATTGAAGATTTTCTTTAAAGTGCGATAATTTATCAATGCTTGTCAGTCCCTTGATAAATCACCTCACCCACTCTCACTCACTCATATTACTACAGCTCTGGTACCAGTCATGAGAGAAAGTCAATGTGTGTGACTGGCTTCATCCTGAAGATGGGCAGACTACTCTGAATTATCATGATGATTACTAAACCAGACATGTGACAGGTGGATTTTTAAAATGCTGTCTGTCTGCAGTATCTAAGGGCTGGTCCACACTAAGAAGCGGGGTCGAACTAGGGTACGCAAATTCAGCTACGTGAATAGCGTAGCTGAGTTCGAAGTACCCTAGTTCGAACTACTCACCCATCCAGACGCCGCAGAATCGAAGTCCGCGGCTCCAAGGTCGACTCCGCCACCGCCATTTGCAGTGGTGGAGTACCGGAGTCGACCGTGGCGCTTCCGGAGTTCGAACTATCGCGTCCAGATTAGACGCGATAGTTCGAACTCCGAGAAGTCGAACTCACCGCGTCGACCCGGCTGGTAAGTGTAGACTAGCCCTTATTCATGAGAGGGCAAATGATTGCACTTTTAATTTGCTGGCTGGCGTACATGTGTACCACTGCTCTTTGATGGGCAGAATCTCACCTAAGAGAGCACCAACCCAGAATCGCCAGTAATCCTGTTAGGACACAACAGAATCTCTCTTTCAATGTCTGCTGTTAGACCTGCTCTACTTTGTGTAAATAATTAAATATTCATTGGGCCACAGACTAGGAAACTCTGACTCTTTAGCCTGGTGGTCAGGGCACATCACAGGTGAGTGCCTTAAATGTTCATTTATTAGCTACTTGGGGTGGGTCATGACTCATCACCGATAGTGCTGATTTTAATTACTACCTGTGCACAGTTTACAGTGCAGTCAAGTGACATTCTTACTCAATATTTTCACCACACTAATAATCTTCACCCAATCACACTGTAATGTAGAGACTAGTGAATAGTCTTATCACTGCCCTCTTACTTGAACATATCCTATTCCAGCCAGTACATATGTTCAAGTCACCACTATCAGAATCATTCAGTGATGAGTCATGGTGAACCCACACATCTTGCTTTCTACTAGTGTAACCCTAAGATTTTAATAACTTACACCTTTATGTACATTACTCTTTGTGCAAAAGCCAGAACTCGGGAATGATTCATTTCAGTTCATATGTTTACCAAGAAGGAGGAAGAAATTGCCTGTAAATGTTTCCCTTCATGTTAAACTGTAACTGGCTGAAACAACATGAGTGATATGCTCAAGATTAGGAAATGGACAGTTAAATAATTTCTCTGCCCCAGTTTGATATGTAGAGTAGCAAACAACATAATTATTCTGACATGTTCTGATCAAATAAGTTGCTTTTACATGAAGAGGAGGAGAATTAAGACACCCTGCCTTGTGACTGGCTCTGGGGAATGGAGGAATGGAATGGAATCACGTGGCAGAGTGGTGGGTAACGCCACTGCACATAGCTCATTGGGCGGACTGCTACGTTGGGTTGGGCTGACTTTCTTGGGACTAAAATCAAGCCTTTAAAAGAACAAGACAGACAATAATCTACTGAGAGCTAAAAATCATCTCTGTAAAGGAAAGGTGGCTAGACTGGGAGGAGAAATCGGTCATAAGAGTGATGCTTAGTCATATTTAAGTGAATTTAGCTTTAAAACATCCATACTGACATGGAGAAAGGAGTAGAGCATAAGGCATAGTGAGATGTACCTTTCATTAAAAACTGTAAAAAGTAGCAACGTTTCCTGCTACGACAGTCTGAATTCAAAAAGCATATTTTTGATAGATGGTGCAGAAACAGTTGCAATGCCAAATGAGAGTTTATGAATCCATAGTAGTCATAGCTGGGACCTTGGTTGGGTAGCCACTTTGAACCAAAGTTATCTGAAACAGCCAAGGTCAAACATCAGCCTGTACAGCACAGACACTGAACGTGGAGTCAGCAGGAAATGTGAGTGTATGAAAGCTGATCTCCAGTGCGTCCCTCTGTGCACTTGCCAAGGAAATAATTGTCCAAAATCACTTGCTGGTCAGACAAACAAAATGGGAAATGAGGAGGGGAAAACACTAGCGTTGGTTATCGTATAACATCTGTATGATTTAGTAATGATGTTACATGAGAAATGTAACCTCTAACAATAAAGATTCTTGGGAAATAATGGGTACCACATGTGTAGCCATTTGTCAAAAATCACTTTCTGTTGATTAAACTATTCTGTCAGTGAGGCAGTAAATCTATGTATTTTATTTACAGAAAACAGAAAGTTGCTTTGATTAGTTAGATTTTAAGGATACGCATATAGAAGTGTTGTCAGCTCTAGACTGGATTCTAGAACATCTTTCAGACTGTGTGTGTTCTCAACCACTTAATTTCCATTTTACGCACACAGTATTTTTTTAAATCATATGTTATGATTTGGTTTAGTATGTGAAGGCTATCTTAATATCAGTATGAAATTTGCTGCACTTCTATATAACCTCATTTATAATGGGAATATATGTTTGGTATATGAAAAGCTTGAAATTGTCAGTTTAATCTTAATGTTATTTTCCTATTATTATTTATTTAATTGTATTTTTTTCTAATCCTTTATAAACACACTTTCTATACAGCTGTAGTGTATCCTTGCTCCAAGCCAATGTTAAAATGTTGTAAACAGAGAGTCACTATCTAGCCCACCACTTAAAAAGAAAGTATAATTGGAGTAAGTTTCATAGTATCCTTTATTACATAAATATATCAGCTCATCATGATCCATCAAATAAAGAAAATCCTAAATAAAGACTGTAGAACAGCTTTCAGTAAAACATCACCTTAATCTGAGTGAGCCAAGATAATGAAATTCTAGTCTATAAAAATTAGGTGTTTTTACACTACTGTAACTTCTATTTGGGGAATGTGCCATAGCTCATAAACCTTATATTTCAGCCACTTGATAGTACGCTGCTATTGCTGAAATAAGTGCACACACTAATATGGAGTCAGTACAACTCAGTAGAAAATGTTCTTCCCTCTGGACCGGAAGTTTAAGGGTACAAGTCTCATGCAAGACCTAACCTAATTCCCAAATCTGACATTGCAATGAAGTACTAAAGGAAAGAGTTCTTCTATAAAAGATTCCACTCTTCAGATGAGATGTTAAACTGACACAGTATTTCCCCTTACCTCCTTCAAGTTCCTTAAAAAAACTCCACAACAACTAAAAAACAAAACCAAAAAACCCTAACTACAAAAACACACCAAAAGCACATTTCTTCCAAGAGACCTAAAATCACTAGTTCTCCTTTCAAATACTATTTTACTAAATAACAAAGAAATCCAGCCTCAAAAATCCTGGGACTAACAAGGGACAATAACAAACACGGACGGCTAATCATTGTGGTTTTGTTGCATCCTATCCTCTACCCTTTAGCTATATAATGTCTGGGGCAGAAACCATGCACATGATTCTATACTGCCTCATGCTTTGAGTAGTCACATTTACACCTGTATAACATGAGTGCAAAGTGGGTGTAGTAAAGTGCTATGACTTCACTTTGCACAGGTGTAAATGAGTATACAAGGTACTAAACAGTAGAGAAAAATGCCCTATTTTGCCCTGTGCAGCCCCTGTGCTGATGCTACAGTCTATAATTATCTGTTACCTGTCCTTGGTTGCTGTCCAGATAGCAATTCAAAAAAGACATTCCAAGAAAATTTAAAAAATAAAATACTACTAATATGACCAGGTACTGAAGACTCATTCACACTTAAGATTTAATCTGTCAGCACAATATGTGCCCTTAATTACATTCTTGTTATTTTTCTGAAATGTTACTTGCACTGAGATGAAGTGACCACAGCAGTACACCTTAAAGATATAGAGCAAAATCCTCTTCAGAGGATATCCTGCATATGGGCCAAGAGCACAATTTCTAGCCAGATTAGGTCTGCCTATGGTGCAAAGATAGTTCCAGATTCATTTATAGACAGCCTCCTTGTGGTGATTGATTGGGAAGTCTCCATGAGGGCTATTTTAGATCAATTACCTGCCTTTGACACAATTAACCATAAATTATTGTTAACATCTGTATGGGTTATGCCAGGGATTAGCTAATTCGCTTGAGTTGCCCCGTTTTTCTTTTCCATTGAGTATTCAGATGGTAGTTTTAGTCAATTACTTTTTTGGTCTGAGAATCTCTCCAGTGGATGCCACAGGGTTCTATTCTGTCACCTTTACCAATACAAATTACGAGAGACCATTAGGGGACACGGTGAATTAACTGGGCTGTGGTGCCTTAGAATGCAGACAACAATCTGCATCACCATTTCATTAGACACAGAAAGAACAGCTGATCAGCTTTCTCAGTATCTAGCCAAAACTGGGGAGTGGCCAAGACAGACAAAATTAAGGTTGGTGTTCAGGGGGTGGGCGTGAGTACTGGAGAAAAATGGCAGAGGTTATATTTACTCCTTCCCTTGACTAACAATTTGGAAGTCCTGCTGGAACCTTTGCTGCTTCTGGATATCCAAATAGCTGCAATGCCCAAGAATGCTTTATTTAGCATTTGGCTAGAAGACTGCAACCTAGCCTTCTGGGAGTGTCAAGGCGAGATTAAGACATTGGCACTACAAGCACTACCCTGGCTCCTGAAGTTGCATGATGACACTAGAATTTCAGCTTTAGTTGAAAATAAAATTATATTTCTAGCACTCGTGGCTTTTGAAGTAAATCTTGAAAATATGATTTGAGAGTAACTGATACAGTGATTTCTGCATGAGTGGCAGACAGCCTGACAAAATAGTTTTAAGAAGTCTAAGCTGCCCCAAGCATCATAGTGGGTATTAGCTCTCAAATTTGCTGCTTTGGGGGGCCCAGCAGACACAACCTCGGCAAATGAGTTGGGGGTGGGAAGGGGCTCTCTGCCAGTACTTCGTCATGGCTGTGCTGGGGTAGTGTCTCTGCTAAGCTACACTTACACACATTAAAGTCAATGTGACTATTGACATACATAAAGTTAAACACATATGTAAGTGTTTGCAGGATCAGGACTTAATACTTTAAACCCATTATTTTAATGCTTCCCTTTTGTAGTCCTCATAATATTTGGCCATTGTGGCCAGTATTATAATGAGGGTAAAAAACTTTTTTTTATTGTTCATATTAAGGGTAGATTTACATCAGAACAAAAAGTATGTTTATTGCTCTTGATAGAACATAAGCCTAAATGGCTAACTGTTATGGGAATTATAAAGAGAATT
The DNA here is from genome assembly GCF_016161935.1 of Mauremys reevesii. Lineage (NCBI taxonomy): Eukaryota > Metazoa > Chordata > Testudines > Geoemydidae > Mauremys > Mauremys reevesii. Next base: position 54,061,115 of record NC_052624.1, read on the forward strand.
GTTAAAATATCAAAATTAATATGAGAGATAGAAGCCCAAATTAAATTATAATACTCCTGAGAGGATTCTGCATAACTGCGTGTCCGCAGAAAATGTCCCCTCGTAGAATTCCTGCAGAAAATGGCAGGGAAGCAAAGCGATGCCACATGGGGTGGGGGTGACCAAGGACACATTTTTTGTGGGGGATTACCCCCCTCCAAACAGAGGAAAGGCACTGGGGGGCACAGGGGGTTACGTGCCACTGTCCCCACCCCAATTTTTGCAAGCGCAGAGCTGCGTCTGGGCTCTGCTGACTCTGAAGCTGAATGCCACCTCCTGGGTCCTAGTGACAGTCGTGCTCCTTTTCTGTGTACAACAGTGAGTGACCGCAGTGGGGCTGGGTAAGAGGAGATGAGGGAATTGAGGGAAGGGGTGGCAGAGGGAAGAGACAATGGGGAAGAAGGGGGGTGGAATAGATCAGGGGGAAGAGAATGTGGGAGTGAGGGTGGGAATGGAGAAGAAAAGGGGATAGGGGAATTACTGGGGAAAGCAGGAATCTGGCTTGCGACATCCCCTTGGCAACAGCTGGGGCTCCCCCATTGAACTCTCACTCTGACAAACCCTTCCCCTCTACACATGGACCCCTCCAACAAGCCCTGCACACCCAGACCCCCACCCCACTGATCCCAACCAGTTGCACATGGACCCCACCCCATCAAGCCTCACTCCCCCAGCACCAGACCCCCACACTGAACCTGCCACCTCCAGACTCCCCCTGCTGAGCCCCAACCATCTTCACCTGGATCCTTGCAGAGTCCCATTGCCCCTGCGCCTGGAATCCCCCAGTGAGCCCCTGTGCATCCAGATCTCCCACTGAGCTGCCCGCACCCTGATTGCCCCACACAGAAACCTTACACCTAGATCTCCCCACACTACGCTCATCCGCACTTGGATCGAGATGAGCCTGCCCACCCACACCTGGTGCACCTGGTGCAGAGGGCCAGGCCCTGGGGTATTTGTGGAGCAGGTGCAGCCCTTGCACCGTGTCAGGATCAGGTGAAGCCTCACTGCCGAGTCCCTATACCAAAGGAGGTGGGGGCTTCAGGCTGATGTCCCATCTCATTGCAGCCAGTGGCCTGAGCTCCCCACTGCCATGCTGGAGCCACATTTATTTATTAATATAATTTGCTAAAATTTGCAGAATTTTAAAACATTGTGCAAATAAAATTTTTTGCTGCATAATTTTAAACTTTTTGGGGCAGAATCCCCTCAGGAGTAATTATATAAATAAATCACTGGATATAGTTAATATTGGGGGTCTTGAAGCAAAAATGTCGCACAGAACCCCTTTCATCACTAACTACTGTACTAATAACTCTGCTGAAAAGGATACTAGGGATGTCCAAATCTAAGGCATCACATTGTTAAAATGTACTCCCAAAGTCATTCAAATTAGTTGCTCTAGATCTGTTCTTCAGGTTGTCAACTGCATTTTGACACAAAGGATCAACATATCAGAAAGACTGACACACTATTAAAATAAAAAAAAGTAAAGAGCATACCTTTCTCCTTGTTTCCCCCCACTTTTAGGGTTGACAAAAACTAAAAGCGGATGAGTTCCTGGAACCGGAGTGATCTAAAAGTAGGGAATAACACATGCATTCATTAATGTTGTGTGTTGCCTTCGATTTATCCTAAAGTAGACAGAAAGCAACAAGCTTAATGCAAACTCAGGCTGTGCTCCTGTAACTGTAATCCAGTTGAAACAATTCCACAATTTGCAATGATTCCCTTTTGACTGAGTTTTTACAAATTGTGTCATTTATTATTCTCACTCTGGCATACTGTTGTGCTGCCATTTTAAACATAAGTTCCATTGAAATCAATTCAGCATTGGCACATATAAACTATATACCTAAATAAAGGATGTACACATCTGCTGATGCAAGAAATTAATTACTTTGATCTGAGAGAGCAGGTATATCCCATGGCAGAAAAGCAATAAAGAAAACACAATATCTCAAGAAAAAAGTATCTTTTTAAAACAATTTAAAACTAGCATTCCCAGTCCTTTGGGGTATGTTTTCAGCCAAGTCTCCAGGTGTGTCTAAACCTAAACTATGTGAAATGTTGAACCTAAAGGTGATGTCACAAGATGATCAGTATTTTTTTTTCATGTTACTAACCCTCACTAATTGAAATGGCATAAAACCATGCTTTTTTTAAAAAAAGTGTAGCAATCAGTACCAGTCAAAGATAGAAATACTAATATTGGAGAAATGAATGCTCTCTATCTGCTTCCCCTCCCTCAGTTGGGGATGTAACATAATAGATATTCACATCAGTTTTTAGCTTAGATGCAAAACTATCACCACCTTAGTAAACAATATAATTGCTCTGCACTTTCAGATATTATGGGGCACATCCTCAGCTGATGTAAATTATCATAGATTGACATAAATGAATTTATGAAAATATTCACCAGCTGAGGATCTGATCCTGTATCCCTTTTCAATCCATTAAGCAACAATTTTACATTAAAGTTCTCCACACCATTTTATACAAATATTACATAAAAAAACACCTTAAACGAACATTAAGGTTGTAAAGTTGAGCAGTCACAAGTTAGCAAAAGCAAGAATTAAGAGTGTCCCTGCCAGGGGCGGCTCCAGGCCCCAGTGCGGCATGCCGCGGGGGGCGCTCTGCCGGTCGCTGGGAGGGCAGCAGGCGGCTCCGGTGGACCTCCCACAGACGTGCCTGTGGAGGGTCCGCTGGTCCCGCGGCTTCGGTGGAGCATCCGCAGGCATGCCTGCGGGAGGTCCACCGGAGCCGCGGGACCAGCGGACCCTCCGCAGGCACGTCTGCGGGAGGTCCACCGGAGCCACGGGACCGGCGACCGGCAGAGCGCCCCCCGCGGCGTGCCGCCGTGCTTGGGGCGGCAAAATGGCTAGAGCCGCCCCTGGTCCCTGCTCTCAGCTGTTATATCTGATCCCCGTGGCAAAATCCTGTTCAGCTCCTGTAGCCGTGGGCTGGAGCATATTCAGTGCAGATGGAATCTTCAGGGAGTTTTTTTTGCTAAACTCTAGCAAGTCTCCACTGAGTATGTATAAACTGAGATTTTTCAGAGGTTTATAAATTGGCCAGATTAGGTTGATTTTTGATGGAGACAGCGAAAAGCACATACCGAACAAAAAATTTGGTTTCTCTATCAAAATTCAAGTCCTTGCTCCAAAGCACTGAGGCACTAGTGCTTCTAAATGAAATAACTGTACTTTTTTTTTAAACATTGGCAAAATAAAGTATTTCTCCTTAATCTCATTCTCTGAAATGGTGAAACCTTTTCAGTGAAAACTTCCAAAATACTCAGTCTAAGACAGATATATACAATGGAAAAATTCAGGTAAAGTTTGATAATGCAATAAGCAACGGAAAAAGGCCTTAAAATGTAAAGTGTCAGGCAACCTTACCTATAGATAGTGCTATCAGTTCCACCTATAATTATATACAAAGTGGATCTGATTCTGATCTAATTTACACTAGGGTAAAGTCCAGTGAAGTCAACGTAGTTACCCAACTGTAAAACCAATACAACATCAGAAGCAGGCCCAATATACCTATACAGAGTATGCATTGGATGTTTGTGCATCAGTATACTTTGGATATAAAATTGCAGGATATATTAAGGATTGTCATATATTTATTTCTTATCTATAATTTTAATCAATTTTAGTTGTTTAGTCCAATTCCAGTTATGTTTGTTCCTGTGAACTAAGTGTAAACCAATGATACTCATTGTGACAAAGATGGACTACCTATCTGAAATCCCTTAGGACTCAGGTTAATTAATGAGACTCATCTTAAGGTTACACATGATCTATTACTTCCTCTAATTAGAAATAATAATCCTGATCATTATGCTGGTTAGCTAGAAAGAAGTAAGATTAATGTGCTTAACTATGATTAATAGTCTTCTCTAAGTAGCACAGATCCTCAATGCCATTGAGTTACCTGCATTTTCTTCTGTGATTATGTTTTTTTCTTGATACTTTTCTAAACAAAAAAATAAATCTCATAGATGCAATTATTTCCCTTTCAAAGCTTTTATATTTCAAAGTCCAACCATATTATCATAGGTAAAAGTTCCTGGACCATCTAAATAGCCTAATAATCAATTTCTATTCTATTCCATTCTGAAAAAAATAAGGTCTCTTTCAATTAATTCCTTATAGCTTTTCTAAATTACTTTTCTAAATAATGTAGACATTTCCAGATAATTCAAAATGCAACCTGAGATTTAGACTAAATTAGTGAACGTTTTATGCCTTAATTTAATTTAAAGAAGGCCTTCCTGAAGTTACAGAACAAGTCACTTAAATTATCTGGGCCCAATCCTGCAGCAGAAGTCTTGCCATTGTTTTCAATAGGAGAAGACCAGATATATCTTTAAAATGAGGACACTACTACTAATCTCACAGAAATGTTGTGAGGATCTGTTCATGTTTATATAGTGTTTTGAGAATATAAAACAGTAAATAAGTGCCAATTATTAAGTTTTCTGATCCAAATATTTGTCTTCCAAGTTAAACTGCCTGAACACCTGTTCTGAGTAAATTACTGATGGCAGTTTCTATATTTTATAGGGAGATGGCAACATTATAAAATAAAATTTTTGTCTTGGATTATTATTGATCCAACAAAGTATAAGCATTTGTTATCTAACTGTGTAATTAAGTAGTAAAATACACATTAACCTTAATTACCCAGCTACAAAAATTTAGCATCAGGGTATCTTTATACAGAAAATTAGGACAACAATATGAATGGACAATTTACTATATTTATTGAAATTATTAACCAAATCTGAGTCCTTATATAAACATTGTTAGGAAGAACTATAAATAAGTTCAAAAATTAAAAGCCTCACAGATCTGGAGACTCTTATAGATCCACAGACTTTGCGACCAAAAGGACCATCATGATCATCTGTTCTGACCTCCTGCACATCACAGACCACAAAACCTCACCCCATCCACCCTGTAATAGACCCATAACCTCTGCCTGAGTTATGGAAGTCTTCAAATGTTGATTTAATGCCTTCAAGTTATAGAGAGTGCATCATTTACTCTAGTTCAAACCATGCTGCAGAGGAAAGTGAAAACCTCCCAGTCTCTCTGCCACTCTGATCTGGGGGAAAATTCTTCCCCGACTCCATATCTGGCGACCAGTTAGGCCCTGAGCAGATGGGTGAGACCCACCAGTCAGAAACCTGGGAAAGAATTCTCTGTATTAACTCAGAGCCCTCCCCATCTAGTGTTCTATCTCCAGCCATTTGAGATATTTGCTGGTAGGAGTTGTTGATTGACCATATGGCATTTTAAGCACTCTCATCATACTATCCACTCCATAAACATACCAAGTTCACTCTTGACACACATTAGGTTTTTGCCCCCACTATGTCCCTTTAAAGGCTGTTCCAGAACTTCACTCCTTTGTCTAATTTCAAGCCTAAACATATTGATGGCCAGTTTATATCCATTTGCTTTTGTGCCACATTGGCCCTTAACTTAAATGACTCCTCTCCCTCCCTGGTGTTTATCATTCTGATGTATTCATAGAGAGCAATCATAAGTCCCCATAGCCTTTGTTTTCTTAGGCTAAACAATCCAACCTCCTTAAATCTCCTATCATAAGGTAGGTTCTCCATTCCCCTAGTCATCCTAGTAGCCCTTCTCTGCACCTGTTCCAGTCTGAATTCATCTTTCTTAAACACGGAAGACTAGAATTACACACAGTATTCCAGATGAGGCTGTAACAGGTTGGACCCCTTGAGATACCACTGAGCTCACCTCTTATGCCAGTTTGGGCACCCTTTTTACCTGTCTTGCTGAGTCAGGCTATTAAGCCTCCTCCAACACACACACAGGCAGGGCTACAACCAACTGCAGAACAAAACAGACACTGAGATCAGTTCTGGGAAGGCTCAGCTTAAGGCACTTGCCCCAGCACACACATGTCCACCTCCATTGGAGTGCAGACCCAAAGATATATTATAAAATCCGTCTCTTCCCTCAGTGTGGAGGAAGCTATGCACAACTTCTCCCCCTCACCCCCACCCAGTTAGAAATTACAGAAACTGGGTTTAATAATAAACAAAACAAATTTTATTAACTACAAAAGGCAGATTTCAAGTGGTAAAAGGGGTAGCAGACAGAACAAAGCAGATTACTAAGCAAATGAAACCAAACACGCAAACTAAGCTAGCTTCACTAAAGAAATTGGTTACAAATAGAATTTCTCACCCTAGATATTGTTGAAGGCAGATTACAGGAAGTCTTGAAAGGCAACTGCACTGGTCTCCTTCTTGAGACCTCAGGTATTATTACTCACAAGCTAGATGCCCTTTTAACCCACCTTGGGTTCAACCCTTCTCCCCCACTCCATTCATTTCTTGCCGCCCCTGGGTTTTTCAGTGTCTCTTTGGGCAGAGGAGAACCATGATGATGTCACTCTCCTGCCTTATATAGTTCTTGTGCAAGGAGGGAACCCTTTGTCTTCTAGTGAAAAACCACTGGCATTCCAAAAGGAGAGGAGGAGTATCAAGTACCGGTTACTTGGACACCTGTCTCTGCATGGCTGTGGCAGCCACTGCTCATAGGCTGTCTCCAGCGTCCACAGGAAGACTAACCTCTTTCACAGTCCATTGTCTCTGATAATGGCCCATTAGCCCTATCTGGCTTTTCCACTGTTGTACCTGAAGGGCTGGTTGGGGTTGAGACTCAAAGTAACACATTTGAAATACAGAAACGTAGTTAATATTCCTAACTTCAGATACAGAAATGATACAGGCATACAAATTGGATAATTATATTCAGTAAATCATAACCTTTCCAAACATATCTTACATGAGCCATCTTGCATAAAGTATATCTCAGTTATGTCATATATGTATCATAAGCATATTTTCATAAAGAATATGGAGTGAAATGTCACAGAGGCCTCACTAGGGCCTTGTACAATGGTAATAACACCCCTCTTTCTCTACTGGAAATATCTCTCCTGATGCATCCTAGTATTTCTTTAGCCTTTTTTCATGCCCACACTATATTGGCAATTCTCAGTCATCCTGCAATTGACAAGGTCTTTCTCTGGCTCTGTTGCTTCCAACTGATACATCCAAAGCTTATAGCAAAAATTCTTGTTGTTAGTCCCTAAATGCATGACCTTTCATTTCGCACTAGTAAATTTCATCCCATTTCTACTCCTGTTTTAAATGACATTCAAGTCATCATGTGTGATATTCTCATCCTTCTCTGTATTGGCAATACCTCCCAGGTTTGTGACATCTACAAATTTTATTAGCACACTCCAACTTTGTGTGTCAAGGTCATTAATGAAAATGTTAAATAAGGTTGGTTCCAAGACTGATCTCCAATAGTAACCTACATCCAGCCTGACAGTTCCCCTTTCAGTATGACCCACTGTGGCCTCCCCTTTAACCAGTTCCTTACCTGTCTTTCTATTTGTGTGTTTATCCCCATCTTCTCCAATTTAACTAATGATTTCCCATGTGGAACTGTATCAAATGCCTTACTAGAAATCCAAGTGGATTAATGCATTACCTTTGTCTAGAAAATCATTTTATCTTATAAAAAAAAAGATTGGGGTTGGTCTGGCATGACCTTTTGTAAGGTCATGTAAAACCATGTTGTATTTTATCCCAATTACCATTTACCTGTGTGTCCTTAACTACTTTCTCTTTCAAAATTTGTTCCAAGACTTTGCATACAATTGAAGTCAAACTAATGGGACTGTAGTTTCCCAGATCACTTTTTCTTCCTTTCTTAAAAGATGGTTACTCACCGTTGTAACTGTTGTTCTTCGAGATGTGTTGCTCCTATCCATTCCAGTTAGGTGTGCGCGCCGCGCGTGCACGGCTCTTCGGAACATTTTTACCCTCCAGGCGCCCCCTGGAGTGGCGCCGCTACAGCGCCGGATATATACCCCAGCCGGCCCGTCCGCTCCTCAGTTCCTTCTTGCCGGCTACAGTGGGGAAGGAGGGCGGGTCTGGAATGGATAGGAGCAACACATCTTGAAGAACAACAGTTACAACGGTGAGTAACTGTCTTTTCTTCTTCGAGTGATTGCTCCTATGTATTCCATGTAGGTGATTCCCAAGCCTTACCTAGGCGGTGGGGTCGGAGTGAGACATGGCAGAGTGTAAGACTGCTGAGCCGAAGGCTGCATCGTCTCTGGATTGTTGCACCAACGCGTAGTGGGAAGCGAAGGTGTGGACAGAAGTCCAGGTGGCCGCTCTACAGATGTCTTGGATGGGAACATGGGCCAGAAAGGCGGCCGACGAGGCTTGCACCCTTGTGGAGTGAGCGGTGAGGCGGCTAGCTGGCACGCGAGCAAGCTCGTAGCATGTCCGGATACATGCAGTCACCCAGGAGGAAATCCGCTGAAAGGAGACCGGCTCGCCCTTTATGCGATCAGCAACCGCTACGAACAGCTGGGGCGAATGCCGGAAGGGCTTCATCCGCTCTATGTAAAAAGCGAGGGCCCTGCGGACGTCCAGGGTGTGAAGCTGTTGCTCACGAGGTGATGCGTGCGGCTTCGGGAAGAAGACCGGAAGGAAAATGTCCTGGTTGAGGTGGAAGGCCGACACCACCTTAGAGAGGAAGGCCGGGTGTGGTCGAAGCTGCACCTTGTCTCCGTGGAAGACGGTATACGGTGGACCAACCATTAGGGCACGGAGCTCGGAAACTCGTCTTGCTGACGTTATAGCAACGAGGAAGGCCGTTTTCCACGAGAGATAGAGCAGGGAGCACGTGGCCAGGGGCTCGAAGGGTGCTCCCATAAGGTTGGCCAGAACTAGGTTCAAATCCCAGGATGGGGTAGGACGTCGTATCGGCGGGTACAAGCGATCCAGGCCCTTAAGGAAGCGGGAAACCATCTGGTTGGAAAAGATGGACCGACCTTCTATGGATGGACGAAAGGTGGACACGGCTGCCAGGTGTACCTTCAAGGAGGAGACCGCGAGTCCTTGCTCCTTAAGGGACCAGAGGTAGTCCAGGATCGTAGGAATAGGGACCAGGAAGGGATTAAGGCCTCTGTGATCGCACCAGAGCGCGAAACGCTTCCATTTCACAAGGTAGGTTGAGCGAGTGGAAGGCTTCCTGCTTTCCATCAGGACTCGCTGCACCGCTGCCGAACAGTCCCGCTCCGCGTGGGTCAACCACGCAGGTACCAAGCTGTAAGATGGAGGGACTGCAGGTCCGGGTGGCGGAGTCTGACGAAGTTTTGCGTGATGAGATCCGGCCATAACGGAAGGGGAATGGGATCCTGAACGGAGAGTTCGAGCAGCAGAGTGTACCAGTGCTGCCGTGGCCAGGCTGGAGCGACGAGAATGAGGCGGGCCCTGTCCCTCCGAAGCTTGAGTAGCACCCGGTGTATGAGTGGGAATGGAGGGAAGGCGTAGAGGAGGTGATCCGTCCAGGAGCAGAGGAATGCGTCCGACAGGGAGCCTCGGGAGCGACCCTGGTAGGAACAAAACCGGTGGCACTTCCTGTTTTCCTTGGAGGCAAACAGTTCTATCTGGGGAAACCCCCACCTTTGGAAAATTGTGAGCACCACATCCGGACGAAGGGACCACTCGTGGGAGATGAATGACCTGCTGAGATGGTCGACCAGCGTGTTCTGCACTCCTGGAAGAAAGGACGCTGACAGGTGAATCGAGTGGGTTACACAGAAGTCCCACAGGAGCATCGCTTCCGTGCAAAGTAGGGAGGAGTGGGCTCCGCCCTGCTTGTTCACATAGAACATCGCCGTCGTGTTGTCCGTGAACACCGCCACACAGCACCCTTGCAGATGTGCGCGGAAGGTGCGACACGCCAAGCGGATTGCTCGCAGCTCCCTGACATTGATGTGCAGGAAGAGCTCTCGGGGCGACCAGAGACCCTGGGTGTGCAGGTCACCAAGGTGAGCCCCCCATCCCAGCACCGAGGCATCCGTGGTCAAGGTGACGGACGGGCGAGGAGGGCGGAACGGGACTCCTGCACACACGACTTCTGGGTCCAGCCACCAGCTGAGCGAACCGAGGACTGGCTTCGTGACCGTGACTACCATGTCAAGGGGGTTGCGGTGCAGACAGTACACCGATGCAAGCCAGGTTTGAAATGGGCAAAGGCGCAGCCTCACGTACGTGCAGGACGCCATGTGGCCCAGGAGGCATAGGCAGGACCGAACCGTTGTCGTGGGAAAAGCGTGCAGGTCCCGGATGATGGAGACCATAGTCTGGTGCCGAGGTCGAGGGACGCAGGCCCTGGCCAAACTGGAGTCCAGGACCGCTCCGATGAACTCCACCCTCTGCGATGGAGTTAAAGTGGACTTCTCGGTGTTTATGAGGAGGCCCAGGCACCGAAACAGGACTAGGATCTCGGCCATTTGATCTGCTACCAGCTCTCGGGATGGCCCGCGAACCAGCCAGTCGTTGAGATACGGGTAGACGTGTATGCGACAATGGCGGAGGGCTGCAGCAACCACTGCCATGCACTTTGTGAAGACCCTCGGCGCGGTGGAAAGGCCGAAGGGAAGTACCGCAAACTGGTAGTGCGTGTTGTTGACCACGAAGCACAGGTAGCGTCGATGGGGAGGGTAGATCGCGATATGGAGGTAAGCGTCCTTCATATCGAGGGCGGCAAACCAGTCTCCCGGATCCAGGGAGGGAATGATGGTCCCCAGGGTTACCATGCGAAACCTGAGCTTGAGCAGGTACCCGTTGAGCTCCCAGAGGTCTAGTATCGGTCAGAGACCTCCTTTCACCTTGGGGATGAGAAAATATCGGGAATAAAATCCCCTGCCCCGCATGTCGTGCGGCACCTCCTCTATGGCACCCAAACTCAACAGAGTCTCGACTTCTTGTAAGAGGAATTGCTCGTGAGAGGGGTCCCTGAAGAGGGACAGGGAAGGTGGGTGGGAGGGAGGGGGCGAAACAAACTGAAGGCGGTAACCATACTGGACCGTACGAAGTACCCAGTTGTCCGTAGTTATTTGGGACCACGCCGGGAGGAAGTGGGAAAGGCGGTTGCAAAATAACAGGGAAGGATCCAGTAATGAGACTGATGGGCCGTCCTCGGGCGTCCCATCAAAATGACTGCTTAGGCCCTTGAGGGGCCTTAGAAGGTGCCTGGGCCTGATTACGCCTGTTGCCTGATGGTCTACGGCAGTTTAGGCTGCCTATGCGGCTGTTATAAGGCCGTGACTGGGCCTGGGTAAATGGTCGGTATGGCTGCTGCCGGAACGACCTCCGCTGGGTAGCCGGTGTGTGCATACCCAGGGTGCGAATAGCGATTCGACCATCTTTGAGGGTCTGAATCCTTCAGTCCATCTTCTCAGAAAAGAGCCCCTGAGTGTCAAAGAGCAGGTCCTGCAGGGTGTACTGCACTTCGGGCGGCAAGGTGGAGGACTGCAGCCAAGAGATGCGCCGCATGGTCACTCCCAAGGCCAGAGTTCTGGCACCTGAGTCCGCCGAGTCCAGAGCGGCCTGGATGGAGGACCGGGAGGCTTTCCTGCCCTCCTCAAGGAGGGCAGAGAACTCTTGTCAGGAGGCTGCTGGGATTAGCTCCGAGAACTTGGACAGGGACACCGGAATGTCATAGGTGTAGCGAGCGAGGAGAGCCATCTGGTTGGCAATCCGGAGCTGGAGACCACCCGCCGAATAGACCTTCCAACCCAACAGATCCATGCGCCGTGCTTCTTTGGATTTTGGCGCCAGAGCTGGTTGCCCATGTCTTTCCCGGTCATTGACGGACTGCACCACGAGGGAGTCCGGAGATGGGTGGGTATATAGGTACTCGTAGCCAGTGGGAGGAATCGAGTACTTGCGTTCGACTCCGCGAGCGGTGGGAGGGACGGACGCTGGTGACTGCCAGATGGTAGTGGCGTTCTTTTGAAGGGTGCGGATAAAGGGGAGGGCCACCCGCAGCGGGGCCTCAGCTCCGAGCACCCTGGTCACCGGGTCATCATCCTCAGCGACCTCTGCCACGGGGAGGTCAATAGCCTTCGCCACCCGGTGAAGAAGGTCCTGGTGGGCCCGCAAGTCAATTGGAGGGGGATCCGCCGTAGAAGCCCCCACCACCGCCTCGTCCGGCGACGAAGACAGACCCTGGACCACGGCCTCTGAAGGTGGGACTTCCAGGGGGTGGGAAGCCGCCTCGGCCACAGCATGCTCCGCCGTAACAGGTGGCGGTGGGGCCTCACCCGGTGGTGATGGGGGAGGCCTGCTAACTGTGGCTTCCGGCATCCTGCGTTTGGAGCCCGCGGGTAAGGGGAGCCCTTGCAACTGGTGGTAGGCCCAGGGGGCCCAAAAGCCCGACTGCTGTGGTCCGTGGTCCTGGCCTTGAGGGTCGGCCCGGAGATCTCCACCACTGCCCGCCTGAGAGGCGACCATGGGGGGGCCATGGGGGGGCAGAGAGGCCCAGAGATTGCGCCAATGCCGCCAGTCTGTCCCTGGACGGTGCCGGGGATCGGTGCCGGTCGTCGCGGTGCCGGGAGCGAGAGCGGGACCATCGACTGTGTCGGTGCCGGGAGCTCGACCGCGATCTCGATCGACGGCGGCGGAAGCAGCTTCGGGAGTCACGGTGCCGGGAACGGTACCGGGAGCCGGACCTCCTGCGGTATCGGTGATCAGTGACCGGGACCGGGAGCGTCTCCGGGAGTGTGACCAGTACCGCGATGCTGAGTGGTACCAGGACTGCGACCAGCGCCGAGACGGGGAGCGGTACCGCGATGGTGATCGGTGCCAGGACCGGGATTGGCGTGACGGCGACCGTCTCCGGGATCGGGATCAGGACCGAGACCTGGAGCGCCGTCTATCCCGTCTGTCAGGGGACAGGGGCCGCATCATAGCCGGCTTGCCCGCTGACTGAACAGCCCGCACTGGCGGTGCCGGGGGCCGGAGGCTCGGTGCCTCTGCGAGCTCGATGAGCTCTCTCGCCGTCGAGAAGGTCTCGGGCGTTGACGGGAGAGGTAGCTCGACCGCGGTTGGCACCGGGGAGCAGGGAGGTACCGGACTCAACGGCTCTTGGGGTGCCGGAGTCGACGGAATCGTGCACGGCTTGTGCACCACCACAGTCGGTGCCGGAGGTGCCGGCAGTGGCTGGGTGAGCGGTCCCGGTGCAGTATCAAACGGAGAAACACTAGGGTTGTGGAGGTGAACGGAGCACTCCACTGTTCCAACTGGCTGTCACGGGCAGTAAGAAGGAACTGAGGAGCAGACGGGCCGGCTGGGGTATATATCCGGCGCTATAGCGGCGCCACTCCAGGGGGCGCCCAGCTGGCCCGCCGGAGTTGCTAGGGTAAAAATGTTCCGAAGAGCCGTGCACGCGCAGCACGCACACCTAACTGGAATGCATAGGAGCAATCACTCGAAGAAGAAATATAGGTACTATATTTGCAAATCTCAAGTCACAGGGCACAACCCCGAGTTTACAGATTTATTAAAAATCCTTGCTATTGGGTTTGAAATTTCATGTGCCAGTTCCTTTTTAATATTCTTGGATGAAGATTATCTAGGCCCCCTGATTTGGTCCCATTAAGCTGTTTGACTTCCTCCTGAGATGTAGTAATTTCTACTTCCATATCCTCTTTCCCATTAGCCACCTGCTACTGCCCCCCAAACTCCTCATTATTCTTATTAAAAACTGAGGCAAAATATTCGGTTGGAAGTTGGACTACCCCTATATTATCTTTAATATCCACCCATCCTCTGTCCTTAGTGGTTCCAGTTCTTTCCTTGTTTCCGTCCTATGGCTAAAGTACCTTTTATCGTTGGTTTTAATTTCCTTTGTAAACTCCAGCTCTGCTTGGGTTTTGGCAGTTCTCACTTTTTCCCCTACACTTTCTGACCTCCAGTAGGTAGCTTTCCTTTATGATCCACCTCTTCTTCCATTCCTTGCAGGCTTTCTGCTTTCTCTTAATATTTTGTTTGAGAAGCTTGTTCCGCCAGTTTTGTTTGCAACTCTTCCCTACAAATTTTTTCCCCTTGTTTGGGATGAAGGCTCTAGATAGTTTCTGCAAGTAATTCCAAGCCTCATCCACATTCAGATTCTTGACTTCAGTCCAGTTAACTTCCCTAACTAATTCTCCCAGCTGCAGATGTAATTTTAGCTTACACTGCATTAAGTCATGATCACTCAAACCAAGGTTGCCCTCTAAGTAATTCTCGCTACTTATCAATACTAAATTTAAAATAGCATCCCCTCTTTTTTGTTCAGTGACTATTTGGTGAAGAAATCTGTTTGCTATCACATCCAGGAATATCTGGGTTCTATCATTATTAGTAGCACTTGTCCTCTTGTCTATATCTGGGAAATTAAAGTCTCCATAATCACACAATTCCCAGCCATATTTATTTCATTAAAAATGTTAAAGAAGTCTCTGTCCTTATACAAATCGAATCCTGGAGGTCTGTAGCAGACCCCAAGCACCATCCCACTGTTGCCTCTCTTTCCCAAAGTGATTTGATTTTATCCCTTACACCAAACAGATTTCATTTAATCCTTACACCAATTCTAATTTCTACCTCACCATTGGTATACGATACTACTCCACCATCTTTACCTTTATCTCTATCTTTCCTGAGCAGCACATACCCGTCAATACCTGTATTCCAAGCATGACTACTATTCCACCAGGTTTCCATTATCCCTATAATATCTGGTTCTAGTTCTAGCATTTTGTTACCCAGGCTCCTTGCATTGGTGTACAGGTATCACAGTTGTCTCTGCTTGGCTTCACCCAGATCCCTTGCCCAAGCAGGTACAGTCATTTTACTGTCAACTGCTGCAGCATCGCATGAGGAAAAAGGGGGACTTTGAAATACACAGGATGAACCAAGACATTTAAAACTTTAAAAGTTAAACCAATACCTGAAACTGCACCTTAGTGCTTCTGAAAATTCCAACGGAAACACCCTAATGGGCCCTAGGGTGCCACTATCTTCCGGTTGTTTCCCTGACCTACTACTATAAACTGAGGCTCATATGGACAAAGCCTCCGCAATTTTGCCTTCAATCAAGCTTGAATCCTGGTAAGAAACATGGTACTACTCTATTATTGTTCATATAGTTCCATGTGTGTGCATGGTGCTTTACAAAGTAAATAAAAATGGAGTCCCTTCACCATGTATCAGATAAATGAAAACACAGAGCTTAGTGTTATCTGCAACGTACGGACAACATAGGCTGTACAATCAGCTACTGAGGGGCCTGAATCATGCTTCGGCCTGGTACTGGTACATTTTTGTGGCTAAAAATACTTTAAGAGCTTCAGAAGTTCCACCTGTCTCATTCTAGAGAGCTGAGAACCAGGAATGAGAATCTTGCACAGATGACATCCTTAGGGAAGGAAACATTTACATTTTTGTAAGGTAAATGGTAGTATTTTCTAATACTTAGAAGTATTGGAAATATTCATACCGTACTGTAGGAAATGGTTCCTTTTTAAGGTTGCTCAGTGTATTGTCTTCTCTTAATTTATAAATGCCCATATAAAATAAATAGAACAACAACAACAACCACACCTGAAGTCCTTGTCCATCTACAGTGACAGAATTTGCTCTTTGCATCTTAGTCTGTTCTCCCAATTTGTTCATTTGCTGGGGGCAACTCTTTTCTTTTTTCACAGTTGCCTGTCTTTCCTAGAAGAAAAGTACAAAAGGGCATTTTAACATGGAATACAAATTTACTCTAGCTGACAGAGTGGAACCACGTACTAGCTTTTCCACTAGAGACAAACATTCAGATCCCGCATTAGCGAAAATGAGATCTCGGTCAAGTCACTACGTGATGTTTGGGTACTTCACACAACATCTATTTATGTGCCTAGATGTGCCACAGAGACTAGGCAATAGATAGATGACAACTGTCCAATCACAAAACAAATGCAATGGTGTGAAAGATAATCTGACATTGTATTATCCTCATCTGCCAGGTCTAGGTTCTCTAACGTGGAAGCTAATCACATAAAATCCTAATAATTTAAAATGAAATTCTTTAACAGATTACTAATCGCTGGAAAACTGTTTCTGATGCAGGACAGACAGTTTTTTGAAGGCACTTTCATTGGGTACTGGCAAAATATACTCATACTTTCAGGTACTGTAATAAACTGACTATATAGATTCAAGAGAAATCTTTTCTTTTATAAAAGATACATTTTGGGGAATAGGGAAACAATATACAGAGAGCATAGCTAACCTACATCAGACTTCTAAGAGGTTTGCAACTTCTGATAAGATTGATGTATAGGGCATATGGGTGGGTGAAAGGCAGAGAAGATACAACTCTTTAGAAAGAGAAATACTGTGAGATTTGACAACCAGATTTTCAACTGTTTATCAACTAGTTTCACCAAACTTTGTGATATCATTAAAATTAAAAAGAGGAAGAATTCTACTTGTTCTCTGTATTATTCATTTATTTTTCTATTTATAAAATAGATCCATCATGTCCTTTTTCACGTGTCCACAAAATACAATGCAAAATGATATGGCAGATCTTGATTACTTAAAATCTGTGTCCCCAATCCTGGGCTGTGCTCCATTAATTTTATATCACTCCAGACATGCAAAGGGGCTTTAAACTAGCCAGGGGATTAGACTGACACAGAACTACCTCAGCAGGAAACCACATGAAGGGCACTTTTGTGCCACTACCCACACTCCCCCCAACTGTGCTCAATAAGCAATGTATTAAATGCCACAGCTTATGTTACATACTGGGGCAAATCAGTCCCTGGGGTACTTGCAACAAAGCCAATGGGGTTTCACTTCAATTATTTTGTCCCATTCTTTCTAAAGGAGTTTAAACTAATTAGTAAGAGATTTTGACACAGATTCTCTGGCATAGCTGACAGGCATTCAGCTTAGTACAATGCCTGAACAGCACTATTGTTATCGGGGTTTAGTTGGGGGGCATCAGTGGCTTTATACCATCATCGTGTTCCCAAAATCAGGGGCTGGGCAGGGGTCATTCTTGCCCCAGCAGAAATTAGTGCTCTTAGTTGGCTCAGGATGTTCTAAGTTGTACCTGGCGCCTTTTCAGTAGCCAGGGATTGCTGAAGGACAGTAGCATTCTGACCTCCAATAGGAGCCTGCAGGTGTACAGCACAGACCAGATATGGCACTCTATACTTGCTGGATATTTTCCCTATACAGGGAGAATCTTCAAGAGGCCAGTTAAGTTGGCCTTTTGGATGTTTTGCACTTCTGTACCAGTACAATAGGATTATAGTGGGCTGGGAAAGGGTTCCCTGCACCGTCCATTGTTTACCCTCTGGCACTTGGGGAAGCTTTCTGAGGCAACTGCAGAGGGACGGAGAATTGGCTCCTCCTCTTCCCTTCCCCTTGTGAGAAAGGAGGATCTGTTTGCAAAGAGGGCCAGTCTCTCAGATAGCCCCTGGATATTCAGCTCTAAGGGCTTAGTCTCCCAGAGTATATTACACCTTCGTCAGGTTTACTTTCTACCCCTCTTCCTGGAGCATATTTCTTTGCTGTCAATCAGAACGGTTTTGGGTTTAGTGCATCTTGTGACTGTTTCCTCCTCTGCTGAACTACTTCTGTTACCCTCGGTCTCTGGGTGGAGCAGCCTTCTTCCTGTTCACCACCCCTTCCAGTGGTAAGTTCCCCCTTTTAATCTCCTGCTCCTTCAAGGTGCATCTTGTTAGCGTGGAACATGTCCAGAAGAGCTTGTCAGTCTCCTCTAGACCAGTGTGAGGACATGGCCCTTCACAGGGCCCAAGAATCTGGCATGTAGCTTAGTTGTTTTAAATATCAAAGTACATTTAATGCTTATTCAAGGGACAGATTAACAGTGTTGGCCAGGCATTGTACAAGCTTACCTGAACAGCCTTGGCAATGCACCTCAGCACTGACCTGAAAAACACGCGCACTCTCTGTGTTGCCCCTAACACTGTCAACAGTGCCTGGCTTTTATGATTTTTACAAATTGGGACCAGGATGAGACAACCAATCTGATTTTCATTTTTTATCTAACACAAGAGTTAAACTCAGGTATGCCTTGCACGAATCCACTGTGCCACTCACTCTAGTATTTTTTAAATGGGAAATCTGTTAGTGCAATGAGCAAAGAGAGACCATTTCAAATATTAAAACAAATTCTGCATAACAAGAAACATTCTAAATAACTGGAAATAATTATCATCATCAACATCAACCACTCAAAAATTAATAAGAACTACATGAAGAGAAAATACCCGAGTTAAGTAGGATTTAGTAATACCTTGGTGCAAAAGATCAAATATGGCTATTGACGTTGCAGTATTTTCAAATTTCAAACCATCTGTGGCTGATATACAAAAATGGTTTAAGGACAGAAGTCAGGGGTTTGGGGAGAATTCAAACTCTAAACTGTGTTAAACTGAGCAACATATTGTATAGTAACTCCAGAGCACTGACGATAAGGGAAAGGGGTAAAATCCAACATATAAAGGGGAAAATAATTTTAAGAGAGAAAAAATAAATTATTTTAAAAAATAGGTCTATTCCTAATATGTGCTGTTAAAAATCTCTTTTTACACCATGCTGTTTCTCAGAGAAAAAGTATTTTTACATTGCTGAGAACGGTCTTGACAAAAGCGATGTTTACCACAATGCCCAAACCTGCTGTTATTGATCATTCACAAACTAGACGCAGCAAGTGATGATTACCTCAAGCACAGTTGTTGTTTTTTTTTTTTAATCCCAGCATGAGACACAGATAACAGCAAAGCCCCTCAGTTGGCACTATGGCTGATACTTCCATTTCCAGAATCATCCTTTATCCAGCTTGTATTACTTGTGGTCTGGGTTAGAGAACAATTTGCCTAACTGAACAAGAAAGCTTCTCCTGCAGTTATACTACAAAATTTCTCCACACACTGGAAACAGAAAAATCTACAGGCTTTAAGAGAAATATAAGAGTTTTCTATAGCATCTCTATACCCTATAGAGTATAATGGAAAAATTATATTCCTGCTATAGAACTCCATTAGAGGTTATGAAAATCTACAGAACAGACATTATCTACTATAATCTATTGTTTTACAGTGATTTCTAAAAAGTATATTTATTTTGTATTAACTTCTACAGGACTTTCTCACCAGGGACGGCCTCAGTGAATCTAACGCCTGTTTCAAAAATGGTGTTGCAATACATCCATCAATCCCAACTGCAACTTTAAACATCTCAAATGTACAGAACCAAAACAGTGTTTCTCTGTTATGGACACCTGCTGTCACTTTTCCAAGTGATGGTGGGGTCACGTTGCTGGGGCAGGGATGTAGTGGCAGAACCAGAGTGAGTGGTGTGTTGCAGTGTGCTTAGGATCATGAATTGCCTTATTTTGGTCTGACATGTACACAGGCTAGCCTATACTCAGCAATCTCTGTACTTCCTGCCATCTAGCTTAGATATAGGACACCAGAGTATGTCACTGGGTGCCAGAAGAGTGTCCTCTCTGTAATGTTTTGGAAGGGGCAGATGAGGGACTGTCCACCTTCTATCCCACACTCCTGCTGCTAGGCACAGGTTTTTTATGTGTGTTGCACCAACAAGGATTTGGCTCATAGTATAGATACATTTATACTATGACCTACATCTTGACTGTTTACTCTACATTTGCATTAATACAGAAAGAAATTTACATTTCATGGCCAAAAAATCTTCTCTCAGATTCCCTGGCACTGATGTTCTGTATACGTCTATCAAAGAAAATCTAAATGAAGGTTCCTTTGTAATTACAATTAAAAAGGGATATTTTTTAAGAATTAGGATATTACTGTGATATCCAAGGTTTTATCAGAAACTAAAAATGGCATTTTAAAGAGATAATAACAATTTAATAAACACATTTCTGAATAATGGTGCACAACTTCTAAATTAATGTTAGGCAAAGCTGACACTTAAAATAAATGAAATTGCAAAATGCAGACATTTATTTTCAAGGTGGGAGACATTTATACTACAACTATGTTCTATTCAATGATTTTTTTCATTAGGACATGCAAAATGAATGATGTAGCTGTAAATTATTTTGTCTGATGGACATGGGTGAAGTTGAGTGAGAGTTACTCAATGTAACACTTTAAAAAGTTAATGTACATTTTGATGGCTTAAGGAATCAAATTGTTCTGCTCTTCTGTCCATTCTTCAGGTTGATAACATTTAAAACAACGCTTGTTACACCAAGTGAGTACTCTAATTCTACACATTTTCCCACCTTTCATATCCCTTTTTCTCCCCCTCACATTCCCTACTTTGTCAAACTATCCTTTGGCTGTTAGATAGGATGGAACTTGGATCACTCAATATCACTCCAGGGAGTCACTGTTGAGTACCATGAAGCACTGCCTCCAGATAAGAGAGAAAGAACCTGAAAACTGAAATAGGGCTTTTCAAATGACAATGTACACTTCCACCATTAAACCGCTAGGCCAGCCCCAAAATGCACTTTATTGCAAGAAGAATGTTGCAATATCAAGACCCTTTTACACTTATGTATATGTGGACACCTCTATGTTACGCACCTCAGGGAGTGAAACTCCTAAAGTGGGTAGAGTCTGTTGGGAAAAAAACAGTTTCAGCTAAAACATTAGAACAACAGGAGATGGGAAGGGAAATCTACTAAAAGGAACATTAAGTTACAACAGTCATGCTGAACAAGTAATCAACAAATAAGTGAGCTGGTTTATTCCTATTACTGACACACTTCCACAAAAGTATATTCTCACAGCATTAGGGCTACCACATCATATGATTCATATTTCTGAGAATGAGGCTGAGAACACTTGGTTACAGATTCTGAGAAAGAATGTGGAAAGAATGTCTGTGTTGCCTGAAATAGTTTAAAGAGACACCTTTTGCTTCTTGTAAATATTTTCTTCTTTTTTTGTCCTTTTAATTTTTTGAATCCTAGTCCAAGGCCAGGAGAGCCTGATAAACAATCTTTTTCTACTAATTGGTTAAGAACCTATACAGTGTGCATGTACAGAAATAATTTCTGTTTTCTGTTGATAGCAAAGGTATACACTACTACACCTTTTAAAAAATGAAATTGTGACATTCACAAATACAGCTCTGTCTACTCCCACTAGGGTGCGCAATAAACTGTATTGAAGGCACCTGACAGAGCAAATAGATTCATGGACATCTGATCTTCATCAATCTCCAGAAGCAGAGCATCATTCAGCAAAAGCTGTCTCTGTGCCATAAGCATCTTGGAACTGACTAACAAGGGTCAAGGAAACATGAGTTACCCATTTATTGTGAGAGCTGTTTTATTACAAGCTTTCCAATAATATTACACAAACATGAATGAGAGTAAGAGCCAGATCAAAGAAGGGAGAGATTGTTGACATCCACATCTACATATTTTTTAAAAGCAGGCTGCTCTAATCTTGCACCAGCTGCCCTCATTCCCAAGGGGCAATGCCAGCAGCCCAGGATCAACCAGGTACCTGGACATCTTGACCAAACCTCTTTCCCTTAGCTATATGCCTGCACTGGAGGCCAGGAGAGGGGACAGCCTCAGAGCTACTATGGAGGCTCTCTCTATGCCTCCCAAGGTTTCCCTCAGCTGTCTGGTTACGTTAAATATGAGACTGCTTTGCAACAGGAGAGTACCGCAAAGCATCTGGGCTGTACTGGCGAATGTAACCCAAAAATAGCACAGATAAGTTGTTTAGAACATTTTCTGTATCAATTACTCTTTCCCTTGTACTCTGTTGTATAAGCTATTTTGAGAACAAGGCTATCTGTGCAAAATATGGAGTGTTTAGCTATCAAATTTAAAAAATAAAAGAGTCCTACTAAGATCACAAACTAATTTTTTTTCCTGTTTTTACATTTGTGGACCATTGGTGCACTTCTTGAGCGATTGAAGACAGTTGGCCTTTGATCTCACAACTCAAAGTGCACTCAAAGAATGCATCAACAGCAAGGCCCAAGACAGCTTATTACTTACATTTAAAACCTAAAATAAACGTATACCATAGTAGCTAATAATACATGATCTTCTAAGAAAGAAGATACAAACTGAAAAAGTAGATTTAAGATAAACGTGTATTAAAGTCCAATGGAAGATGATCTGAGAAACAAACTTAGGAATGGATAACAGTGATGGGGAGGGCAGGCAGCAAGGTATAATTCAAAATGATTGAATGTCTGCCATTTCAGTTTATCAGCATCTTATTCATTTTAACATTGAACTGTGTTTGCAATACAGATAATTAGTTGGAAAGATACTTTCTTTCCTCCAGGGCAATTATTAATTTCAATCTGACTTCAAAGAAATGGAAAAGCTCTTGCTGTAGATAAGAACACCATTGTATTTCGACTGTTTTAGGTTTGCAGAGAATTGAATCTGAAATTTCATATAATGTGTTTGAGGAAAATACCTCTCTCTGTGTTTTAATCTCACAGTTTCATTATATGGTGTGCAACACTATTATATAAATTTTGCAGTGCAAGGACATACATAAATAATGCTTACTAGTGTAAATGAAAGTTACTTAAATAGGGTGAAATTTACCCCCTGCAGAAGCCTTGAACAAGTCCTATGACCCACTTAACATCTTTTTTGATGGTTTAAAAGGTGCTTTTGAGCCGACTCTCTGCACAAGAGTGAATTTCACCCATACACTATACATGAGAAGAACAGATGAATAGTCTTAAGGTTAAGGCACAGGAATAGGATCCAGGAGAACTAATTCCCAATTCTGTCACTCATTTCCTGTCATGCCATTGCCAAGTCACTTACCTTTAATATGCATCATAAAGCTTGCTTTTATAATGTGTATTTTTACCAGATAAAAGAAAATCTGAATTGATTTATGCAAGAGAATGTAAAATAGGGTGAGGTATTCTAAGGTTTCTATTGCAATAACTTTTAGGAGTAACCAAATCACTCAGAAATGGCCCAACAATGACTTAGGCAGATAATCCTAACTACTGGCAATAAACCCCCTACACCACCACATGCTGACTTTATGCTCGATTTGCTTTATGGTCAATTTTATCCATTTTATTTCTTTCACTTTTTGATACAGCTTAATGTCACTCCACTTTCTCTTTTTGAAATTTATTAGTTACTATGGAAACAATGACGTGTGGCGTTTCATAATGTACCCCATGTAAAGTCAATGTACATAATGGTTTACAATTTGTACCTTGATTTGTAAAAACAAAGTTTGGATTATGGTTTTTAAGATCACTTATGTGGATTGAAGTAATTATATGCAGTAACTCCAGTGAAGTAAATGAAGTTTCACCAGAGTGAAAGCGGTAAAAATGACAGTAGAATCAGATTTATTATGTATAAATCATATTGTGTGATTTGGTTGGTTTGTTGTTACACAAAGGAACATACATGATTTAGAGTGGATAGAGAGAAAATCTTATTATTTTATTACTTGTTTACACTGATAGACAGAACAGTGTGATTGTACATTGATAAAATGAAACAAAGAGAGAGAAGGCACCAAAATGGAGAAGCCAAGATGTCAGGCAGCCTTACTCCTTTTTTGCTTCGTATAACAAGCCATATTGTAAAGAGAGAGCATCTTTTCTTTCTTATTGGAGACTCACTCATCCCATTCCAATACTCCATTTCTAACCTGGTTATAGTCTAATTCTATACTCATGCTAGGCTAGGATTCAATTGAGTTAAAGATTTTTAAACTCACTGCCAGTCAACTTTATCATGAACTTTCATTATGTGCATGTAATTAATTGGGTCCAATGAACAATATCAGCACTGAGTTATAGACTTTTCCCCCCACCATATAATTAGAATATAATTACCCACAGGATATCAGAATGATGCAAAACCTTTCCTCTAAATGTGCCCTCATTAGGAAACAAGTCTCAATGTACATTTATTCAATCAGTGTGAATTAATTAAAACGTTACTGAAATAAAAGAGGATAGCAATAAAGTGTATCTGACATCTATTAAAAGACTATCACTTGAGATCTGCATGCACAGTTTATAACTAAACTCATTTAAGTCAAGCAAGAAACTTCACCATACAATATACAATATGTACCATAAACTGGAACTGTGAATATGGCCTATTTTAAAGTAGACAAAATATGTCTTATTAAAACATGTAAAAATGACAGAAGAGCCATGTACAAAGTGCTAGATCTTTGTATGATATGGAATCATGCAAAGTTTTCTGTGTATCTATATAGTTGTCAGGGCCAGCTCCAGACCCCAGCGCACCAAGCGCGCGCTTGGGACAGCATTTTGCCGGCAGGACGGCAGGCAGCTCCGGCGGACCTTCCACAGTCATGCCTGCAGAGGGTTCGCTGGTCCTGTGGCTCGGGTGGACCTCCCACAGGCATGACTGCGGAAGGTCCGCCGGAGCCGCCTGCCACCCTCCCAGCGCACCCTCCGCAGGCACGTCTGCAAGAGGACCCCCGGAGCCGCGGGACCAGCAGCGCGCCCCCTGCAGCATGCCGCCGTGCTTGGGGCGGCCAAATTCCTAGAGCCACCCCTGATAGTTGTTTTAAAGAATACACAGTGCCAATTCCCAAAATGTGTGTGTTTTCCATATTTTTCAGCTGAGAGCTTTGCCTTCTGAATGTATGGGCAGAATCTGGTAGGCCTCGTTTTTAATGTTTTGAAAGATACTTTGTGTCTGGATGGCAGATTTAAATTTAATGTGTTCCTAAACCCTGCTTCTTTAACGGCTATTAGAGTCACATGTTAGAGGTGACAGTCTTGCATCCTCTTTGGGAGTAAGTGCTTTTTTTGTTTGTTTACATATTTAACAATCTTAACATTTTACTGTTACTCAAAATTGGAGGTTTTATGAACCTATATGTTATATCAGAGCTTAACATTATTATGAAGTACTTTAGATATGTGACAGAGAATGCATCTCTGAAAGCCTGTTAGTTACAGAGAGTCAGGTCATGATCCTGAACAGTATTCTCCATGAGTTGCTCCATCAGCTTGATGGTAGCTCCACTGAAATCAGTGAGGTTCTATGTGGGTACAGAGGTCTGCCCATGCATTGCAACTTGCAGGATTGGGGCTACAGACTGTAACCCCTTTTGCAATAATAAATGCAGGGCTATGATGTATTACAAAGGACATTAATTCACATTAAAGAAAATACATACATCATACGGAAAGTTTGTAAAATGGCCTGGGTGAAATCTGTGATCTGATTTGCTGATTTACTAATATGTAAAAAATAAAAAAGCATCTTGTGCTATTTTGAATGCAAAAGAGTACATTTAAAAAAATACATAAAATTAGTTATTTGATACCCATTGTAATTCACAAACAGCAAATGGATTTATATCAAACTTTCTCAAACACCTAATTTCTGTGCTGAGAACAAGCATAAGAAATTTAAAACCAAAGGACAGTAGAGGAAAACAGTCACAAGTGACCTAAAATAAGGAGTTTAACATGTCATGTCAATCTTGTATATAGTGTTGCTCACAGAGCACAGGGCAAGATTTTATTTACTGTAATATCAATGATTATTAAGTTTATCTTAGCTGCTGCCTGTTTTCATCTCTTCCAGCAGGCTGGTGATATTCAATCCATGTAACATATCTGGATAGTTTGCCCCCTTTCAACTCTACCACCTCTTCCCCCATCCCCACCACTACCATACAGCCAAACTTCACTGATCATTGCATTGTCCTTATTGTCTTCCAAACAGCATCAATCTTCTCAGTGAAATTCAATGATATTTCATATTTGATAATCATTAAATTATTGTGAAAACAAAAACAAAACATAGCATCAACATAGAAATGTAAGACTGTAAGGCACCTTGAGAATTCATCAAGTCCAGGCCCCAGCGCTGAGGCAGGACCAAGAATACTTAGACCATCCCTGACAGGTGTTTGTCCAACCTGTTCTTAAAAACTTCCAGTGATGGGAATTCCACAACCTCTCTTAGAAGCCTATTCCAGAGCTTAACTAACTTTATCATTAGAAATGTTTTCCTAATATTTAACTTAAATCTCCCTTGCTGCAGATTAAGCCTGTTATTTTTTGTCCTACATTCAGCAGACATGGAGAACAATAGATCAGTCCTTTTTATAAAGGCCCTTAATATATTTGAAGGCTATTGTCGAGTCTCCTCTTAGTCTTCTTTTCTCAATACTAAATATGCCCCGTTTTTTTAATCCTTCCTAACAGGTCAGATTTTCTAAACCCTTTTTTCATTTTTGTGGCTCTCCTCTGGACTCTCTCTCATTTGTCCACATCTCTCCTAAAGTGTTCCACCTAGAATTGGACACCATACACCAGCTGAGGCCTCAAGTGTCAATTAGAATGTGACAATTACTCCTGTGTCTTACATACAACACTACTGTTAATGCACCCCAGAATATGTCTTTTTCACAACAGCATCACATTCATGACTTGTATTCAATTTGTGATCCACTATATCCTTTAGATTTATTCCAGCAGTACTACCACCTAGCCAGTTATTCCCCATTTTGTAGTTGTACATTTGGTTTTTAATTTCCTAAGTGAAGTACTTTGCACTTGACTTTACTGGATTTCATCTTATAGATTTCAGACCAATTCTCCAATTTTCAAGGTCATTTTGAATTCTAATCTTGTCCTCTAAAGTGCTTTCAACCCCCTCCCAGAGGCTGTTATCCACCAATTTTATAAACACACTCTCCACTCCATTATCCAAGTCATTAATGAAAATATTGAATAATATCATACCCAGGGCTCACCGCCATGGAAACTCACTAGATACAACCTCCCCGTTTGACAGCAAACCACTGATAACTACTCTTTAAACAGGACCTTTCAATTGTGCACCTGCCTTATAGTAATTTTATTAAGACCACATTTCCCTAGTTTGCTTATGAGAATGTCATGTGGGACAGTGACAATGGCAATAACAAAACTGTAAGATTGCTAAAAAGGCACATAGGTGAAGGGAATGACCTCTACGAGTGAAGGAGTATTCCAAGGGATGGCAGTTTGAGGTTTGAGAACCCAGGCTTCTAACTCTGCCTAGGGACCAATATACTGCTACCTTGAAATGAGAGTGATGCAAGGCTTCTCTCTTTCTCAGCCACTAGGGCTTCTGGAATTTCTAGGCCTTCCCAGACAGACATGGTGGGAAGGGGGACCAGATACAAAAAGCCCCATTCCCTCAAAACAGGACAGATTGTGGAGGAGTCTGGCCTGCTGGCAGTTTTTCAAAGAGATAAAGAAAATCTGTCTGTCTGCTTTGAACTTTGACTAACAGATACCAATACCCAGGAGGGAAGGGCTATTTTCTTTAGAAGACCTTGATGCAAGAGTTTTCAGTTTGCTGTTTGGTCTTTGCCACCAGACCTCTGGGGAGAATCTGGGTTCACTGGAGGAAGGCTTAGGAAAATGAAACCTCCAAGTAAGGGGATGATATTGGACGATCTCCAGGAGCATGGCCTTCTACAATGTTTATTTGCTTTTTCTTTTTATGACACACCAAATTTCTACTCATGAGCAATAATGCAAAAAAAAAAAAAAACAAAAACAAAACAAAAAAAACCCACAACAAAAACACTTTCTCTAGTGATCAGTGATACCAAAGTAGTGTACCAGATAAGAGATTCCCCTCTTCCTAGTACATAATGTACTGTCTCTGAAATGCAACATTTCTACTGATGAACGAATGAATTTGTTTACTATTGCACATTTACAGGATTACGTCACTATGGTTCTTCCTGCACACAGGTATTCACTGCTTTGCTACAGTTATTGATAGAGCTGGTTTCATATTCACTGAAGTATTACATTCATCAAGAGCAATCTCCACAACAAAGGAAGTGGGAGAAACCAATTTTAAAAATTGTCAAGACAAACAACATATGCACTGTAATCAATCATATCCAGGAGGAATTCCTGTTACCCAGGTCAGCAATGTGCAATTTGTAATGTGAGTGTACATAGTGCTCTATTATTACACATTTTTGGAAGGATCAACTGGATGACCAAACATACTGTATTGTAAAACAGTAAAGTTTCCAGTGAAATACATTGCACCAAAGGCAACCACCTCCTTCCCATGAAAATGTACATGTCCAGTGCTGCAATGCACTGTCCAAATTGATTTACCGGTATGTAGTTTGAGTCAGATTTGTTTACTTTAGGTCACGAATATTTCTCAGTACTTTTACTCCTTTTAAATTTGCAGAATCAAAAAAAGCTACACAAGGGTGAACTAGGTTTACATATCAACAGAACTGTTAACTAAATTCCAACTTCAGGACAAAAGTCTGCCTCCTTTGCACTTGGAAAAAAATGGAGTTGCACAAATGTAACCAAGGGTAAAATTTCACATGCAGAAGCTTTATTATTGGTGATGATGCATAAGTAGTATTTATTATTATCTGAAATTCAAGTTGGCTTTCAGATCTCAGGCTAAGTTTAAGAAAACAAAAAGCAAAATCTCTTTCTACACATAAACTTACATTATCTGCAATCAGTGCAACACAATAATCATGGAAATCAACACATCATTACAGATAATCTAGGAAGCTACCATTTTGCAATTTAAGTTACTAACACTAGCTTAACATAGCTTTGACTCCAGTGACTGCAATGGAGTGATTCTTGATTTACATAGTTGTGGGGTGAGACTCAGGCATTAACAAACAAACAGCAAAAAGAGAACACAGATAATTTACAAATCATTACAGACTATTTAATAAGCAGAAGCATTTTTAAGGAAAAGTTTAGAGTTTAGAAAGCCACTTTTCCTAATTTTTCTGACAGCTGTATAGTTTCTCAAATTCAACCATTACTTTTTTTTGTTATGAAGTGTATTTAAAATGAAATGTCCATGTGTCCATGTATATCACATCTGTTATTAGCATATTAAGATGATGATGATGCTGTGACTTTCATAAGCATAAAAACTCAATTTAATGTATTAATATAGATGTTAATTCTGAAGGTCTCTTTCTCATGACAAACTGCTCAGCCTTTTTCAGTCGTACCTATGTACAGTGTGCATTTCTTTTTCTATTTTCATTGAACTGAGTAATTGTTTTGTGGACAGTGAAATTTACTGTCCACTCCTGCAGAATAAAATACACCATAATGTTGACGCATAGCTTGCTGCAAGGCCAATGTCATCATTCTAGGTAACCTCCGGTTGAGATGAGAGACCTCAGCACTGCAGATATACAATGTGCATCCCAAGCAAAAACTGCCCATAAGAATAACTTCATTATTCTGGGAAGTTGGATCTATAAAAGATGTAAAATGTAGAAATGTTCTGCCTATACAATTTCTGGTAAGTACAGCATGACTAAGTAATAAAACCTGAGTCAGCTTCAGTTATAGCATATCCTACAGAAAGTTCATTGTCACATGAAGGAAAATGCAATATATTGGGGGGTGGGGGAGAGGAAGGGGGGAAGCATTTCTGCCTGTAAGTCATGAACTAGAATTATCTGTTCTGTTTTGGGCTTATATATTGCTGTCAAATTAACAAAAAGCTAAAGCAGTCAAACATTCATTCAGGTTGTTCCAGTGTCTCTGACACAAGGCTATATCAGAATAGAGCATATGAAGAACTCACCAATACTATTGGGCAGATTGCTGTGGGTGGTAAAATATGGTCCTTCAAAGGGCCACAGTCGCATTCAGGCTTTAGATGTGAAGCACATTTATTATGGAGCTATGGGGAAAAGAGAGAAAATTAATAATCACCATGGTATCTCACTAGAATATTTCTATAAAGAACCTGTGCCCTATCTGGAATAGCGTGAATATGAAAACATTAGATCAGTACAAGAATTAATACAGGAAAATATTTAAGAATTGTTGTCATCAAGTGACAGAATTATTTGACTCACATATAGTATTCTAGGAACTCATTTGCTTCAGTTTAATTATTTTTTCTGAGTTTTCAAAATTCTAAAAGTTAATTCTCTCTGTAGATCAACCAATCCTGAACAAATGAACTGCCCTTTTTTTTAAGCACATACAATAGTGAAAACTTTGCATCTCTTTGTTCACTTTTGGAAAAATATAATGTGGACATATTTTCTGACTGCCCAGACTTCCAGGAAGGGTAATTGCCTATAAGTACTTTTCTAACAGAAATGTAAAGCAGGGATTGCTGCATTCGGGTGGAGGGGGTAAAATGAGGCTCGTCTGCACCCCCTGACCCCGCACACAACAGTCTCTTGGAACAACTATAAAAGGGTGGCACTAGGACCCAGTTGCTGCATGGTGCTCCTGCCCACCATGTGGCCCTGGGAGAAAAGTTCAGAGGAGCCAGACAGAGACTCCAACGGGCGGGAGCAAACGCAGCCAAAAGCAGGGACCTTTTTCACCTTTAGACATTCCATTTAGAACTGTTGAATGTTCTCTTATTTTCCCTGCCTGGTACTGATTGGATGTTTGCGCCAGCCTCCCCTCTCTCTCAGTCTCTTCACCTCAGCTTCACTTCAACCTGCCCTGTCCCTCTCATTCTCACTCCTTTCCTTTCCCTTCCATTTAGCTGATCTCTTAAAAAAATTGTGGAACCAACATGCTATTTGCTGCCAACATATTGTTCACTCTGCTTCTGTGTTCCACCCCCGATTCCTCCACCCTGTGTGTCTGTCTTGTCTCACTAGATTATAAGATTTTGGGGGCCAGAGACTGTCAACTACTCTGTGTCTGTACAGTGCCTAACACAATGGGGTCCCATTTTGGTTGCCCTTTAGGCTCTATGGTAATAAACATGATTATTATTAATAATAATATACTAATATACTACATCATAATATATTCTGTACAGCCCATATATTGTCCAGAAAACTATTTTTCAAGTTTTTAAAGAAGTACAAAAAATGTAATTGAGACTATTCTTCATACAACCTATAAATCCATTTACATCCCACGTTGTTCTCTTTATTCAATTGTTCAATTTCTCTGCATTTCTCATTCAGCCATTATTAATCTGTGTTTATTCTTTATCGTTATATTGTGACTTCAGGGTTTTTTTTTCCAGTTCTTGATCTTTGTTGTTTTACTTTTGTTCTTTCATCCATCAGAGCAATGATTTCATATGTTATCCATGGGTTTTTCTTAGTTATTAACATCTTCCCTAGATGTTTATCTGCAGCTTCTTTGATAGCTTCTTTCAGACATTCCCAAATCACTCGGTCTTTGTTTTTATTAATGA
This sequence comes from Mauremys reevesii, assembly GCF_016161935.1. Taxonomy (NCBI): domain Eukaryota; kingdom Metazoa; phylum Chordata; order Testudines; family Geoemydidae; genus Mauremys; species Mauremys reevesii. The sequence continues at coordinate 54,092,311 of NC_052624.1, forward strand.
TCTGCAACACTTCATCTTGGTAGTAACTTTGTATTTCTTGATTCCTCAGAGCTTCAAGGTTCCATGCTAGATAACATTTGGCTTTCTGTATCTTTCTCAGTTTGATATTCATTCTCACCGCTACCAATCTATGATCTGATCTACAATTTGCACTTGGCATAATTTTAACCTTCCTAACACTATTTCTATAACTATGGTTGATCTGATAAAATCAATTTGGTTTTTACACATCCCTCCTGGTGATTCCCATGTATGCCTTGCACTGTCTTTTTAGTCAAAATAACTATTGCAGATAATGAGGTCATGTTTCGCCCAAGAGTCTATGAATCTTTCACTAAGGGCAAATAAACCAACTGTGACCGATATTCCTTTCCCTCCTACTTTTGCGTTCCATATAAGGATGACTATTTTTCTTTCTACCACTGATTTCCGTTATTTCAATGTTTAAATAGAATGTTTGGACATCAGAATGTGCATTGTTGAGGCATATACTTGAATAATCATATCTTTTGGAAGTCTTTTTATCACTATTATCATTGCACATTCAGATGATATATTCACTTGTTCTATCCTTCCAGTTACAGTCCTGTCTACTATAATTGCCACTCCTTACCTACTTTGACATCCACTTGCACTGATAACTCTGTATTCTTTGCCGCTCAGCAGACCTGAAACAAAATCTAGACCTCTTCAGAATGCTTCACTTAGTTTCATTATGGTAATGTCTAGCCTTTCCATTTCTTTACATATATTGGCTAGGTTCCTGGGTTGATTCAATCCCCTTACAGCCCATGCAGCAATCTTTACAGTTGCCAGTTACAGACATATAGCCAGGCAGGGAATGGGTTCACACTGAGGGCCAATCATTTTGCGTGGCAGTTGAGGAATAGTAAGTCGTGTTTATCATCATATAACTTTGGGGTCAATACTCACAAAGGCCCCCAAAATTAAGTGCAGTTAGTTTGGGCATGGCAAGGGAGTTGGAATTCTAGCTTTTAGCCAAAAGGCACAACCCATGAGGCAGCAGGGATTTTGGCAACCATCTTTTTGAATGGTGACCTGCACTTGCCATGTCACAGTGCCATCTTTGGAGATTTGAAGCATTTGCCCCCACCTCTCCTTGTTAATATGGTCATCAAATTGTTCAAGACTGCTTATGTGACAAGTTTTCCTGCTTATATCATAGTTAGCCTCTTTATCTAAAGGCTGTTACACCATCCTCAGCCTGTGACTGCGCTTGGTGGCAAAAGACACTGCCCCTGGGAAGTTTACGCACAACAAAACAATTGGATAAAGAGAACAAAGAAAGATGTATCAGAAGATGAGTCTTCAATTAGAAAAGGTGACCAATGTGACCCTTAAGGACAAAAATGGACAATACTGTATTTGATAGATTCCAAAGATAAAAACAAGAAATGGGGAGAATATATCAAGGAACTACATAGTGATAAGCCTGAAAAACCTCAACTAGAGATGATAGTAAACCCACTAAAAATGGATGAAGAAATCACAGCAGCAAGTTGTGTTTGAATACAGACTGAATTGTTAAAAAGATAGGGGATGAAGGCTTGAAAGTGCTGTCAGAGGTAACGAAGAATGTGTTTGAGACAGAATTGTCAAAAAAATGTACAACCTCATTGTGTATCCAAATCCAAAAACATTATGGATCTGGTTTTCAAAGCCTGAACAGGCAGCAGATCCACCCACTTGCACACTGCTCCTGGTTCCCAGCAGTCAAAGGAAATTCCTGATACTATGTGTGGATCAACATGGAGCCAGAAGATAGCTTGGGTCTGTGCCAACAAATACTATTGTGAAACTGTGTAGCTATAGTGCTACTGGAAAAGCTCAATGGAACATTGCCACAAACTCTTGCTGCAACCAACATTAACATGTTACCTGAAAGCAGAAAATTGGGTGAGGGCCCTCAAAGTTAACATCTTGGGCCATGGTTTTGTGCTGCGGAGAGTGTATATACACTTTAATGACATCATGTTTTTGTAATATGTTAACTGGTGTGTTTCAGGGTGCTTTACGGGGAGCACTTACTTACCTACTGTTACAGTAATTTAAAACAGTTCTGCACGATTTTGGGAGGGGTTTTGCACATTCCTTTTTCACATTTTCTGACACCATTGCTCACAGCACTTATCAGGTACTATGCATGAGTACTCCCATGGATGCAAGTTATGACTGCATGGTGGGAGTGAAAGAGGAAGGGTTATAAAAAGCACCATTCTGTGTCAGATATCTTCACTGTTAATTTCCTTTTGTTTCCTTTGTCTGTATTGTCAATTAAGTCATTAACAAAGCTATAAAGACATTACAGTTTATTTCTCTTGTTTTTCATTCTGGTGCTTTGGACAGTAACAGATATTTCTTAGGTTTCAGAGGCGTAGCTGTGTGAGTCTGTATCAGCAAAAACTATGAGGAGTCCTTGTGGCACCTTAGAGACTAACAAATTTACTTGGGCATAAGCTTTCATGGGCTATAACCCACTTCAGGCATCTGATGAAGTGGGTTATAGCCCACGAAAGCTTATGCCCAAATAAATTTGTTAGTCTCTAAGGTGCCACAAGGATAACTCGTTGTTTTTGTAGATATTTCTTAGCTTAGTTTATTTCTTAGTTCATGAGCCTTTTTAAAAAAAAAAAAATAGTAGGAAATTCATGGCTGGGGTTGTGGGGGAGAAGGGATATGGATGGGTCAGAATTCATTCCATTTCTTTGACACCACACAACTACAGAAATTACAGTCGTGTTGTGAATCCAGCGCTGAGCCATCCCAAATGTGTGGAAAATATGTTCATCATACTCAGAAAGCAAGGCGCACATACCAGTGAAGTGAACAATAACTTTTATTTACATACATTGAACATAGAGCTAAAACAGTTTGTAACAGGAACAAATGAACAAAACACCCAGTCAAATTCCCTGAGAAGCGGGCAAACATTACTGTCTGTAGACACAGCTCCTTGCTTTTCTCCTCCCCCTCTCCCTGATAAGGGGAGGTGGGGACAGCTGTGGAATATTGTGTGAGGATCAAACAGGGATGTCTCCTGCACGGGATTTGGGAGCTGTACAGAGGCTGAGCTACAGGGAGTAGTTCTGGCTCATTTTCCCCCACCTGCCTCCTCTGAGGGGATCCTCTGTGAGGGGCTTCAGGTGCTGGCAGAGGATGTTGTGCCAAGGGTCCAGTATGCTCCTTCCTGGTGGGGATGGGTGTGGGATTCATTGTCTCAGCAGCAGCTGGAGGAGGGAAAGTATTTGGAGGAGGCAGAGGAGAAGGTGTTGCTCTTCCCAAAGAGAAGCAGTAGCCACAGCAGTGAGCAGGTCTTGAAAGTGTTCCACCAGTTGTATCAGTGACTCCATGAGTGAACGGCTCTGTTTCCTCTGGACATACTCCCACTCCAGGAACTTTAAGGATAATCTAGGCATGGCCCAATATCTAAACAAATACTTTGCCTCAGTCTTTAATGAGGCTAATGAGGAGCTTAGGGATAATGGTAGGATGACAAATGGGAATGAGGATATGGAGGTAGATATTACCACATCCGAGGTAGAAGCCAAACTCGAACAGCTTAATGGCACAAAATCAGAGGGCCCAGATAATCTTCATCCAAGAATATTAAAGGAACTGGCACATGAAATTGAAAGCCATTAGCAAGAATTTTTAATGAATCAATAAACTCAGGGGTTGTACCGTACAACTGGAGAATTGCTAACATAGTTCCTATTTTTAAGAAAGGGAAAAAATGTGATCCGAGTAACTATAGGCCTGTTAGTTTGACATCTGTAGTATGCAAGGTCTTTGAAAAATTTTTGAAGGAGAAAGTAGATAAGGACATTGAGGTCAATGATAATTGGGACAAAATACAACATGGTTTTACAAAAGGTAGATCATGCCAAACCAACCTGATCTCCTTCTTTGAGAAGGTAACAGATTTTTTAGACAAAGGAAACACAATGGATCTAATTTACCTCGATTTCAGTAAGGCGTTTGATACGGTTCCACATGGGGAATTATTAGTTAAATTGGAAAAGATGGGGATCAATATGAAAACTGAAAGGTGGATAAGGGACTGGTTAAAGGGGAGACTACAACGGGTCATACTGAAAGGTGAACTGTCAGGCTGGAAGGAGGTTACTAGTGGAGTTCCTCAGGGATCAGTTTTGGGACCAATCTTATTTAATCTTTTTATTACTGACCTTGGCACAAAAAGTGGGAATGTGCTAATAAAGTTTGTGGATGACACGAATCTGGGAGGTATTGCTAATACAAAGAAGGACCGAGATATCATACAGGAAGATCTGGATGACCTTGTAAACTGGAGTAATAGTAATAGGATGAAATTTAATAGTGAAAAGTGCAGGTCATGCATTTAGGGTTTAATAACAAGAATTTTGGTTATAAATTGGAGACACATCAGTTGGAAGTAACAGAGGAGAAGGACCTCGGAGTATTGGTTGATCACAGGATGACTATGAGCTGCCAATGTGATATGGCCATTAAAAAAGCTAATGCGGTCTTTGGGATACACCAGGCGAGGTATTTCCAGTAAAGATAAGGAGGTGTTAGTACCGTTATACAAGGCACTGGTGAGACCTCATCTGGAAAATTGTGTGCAGTTCTGGTCTCCCATGTTTAAGAAGGATGAATTCAAACTGGAACAGGTACAGAGAAGGGCTACTAGCATGATCCAAGGAATGGAAAACCTGTTTTATGAAAGGAGACTCAAAGAGCTTGGCTTGTTTAGCCTAACCAAAAGACGGTTGAGGGGGGATATGATTGTTCTTTATAAATATATCAAAGAGATAAATATCAGGGACAGAAAGGAATTATTTAAGCTTAGTACCAATGTGGACACAAGAACAAATGGATATAAACTGGACATTAGGAGGTTTAGACTTGAAATTAGACGAAGGTTTCTAACCATTAGAGGAGTGAAGTTCTGGAACAGCCTTTCAAGGGGAGTAGTGGGGGCAAAAGACATATCTGGCTTCAAGACTAAGCTTGATAAGTTTATGGAGGGGATGGTATGATGGGATAGCATAATTTTGGCAATTAATTGATCTTTGATTATTAGCAAGTAAGTATGCCCAGTGGTCTGGGATGGGATGTTAGATGGGGTGGGATGTGAGTTACTACAGAGAATTCTTTCCTGGGTGCTGGCTAGTGAGTCTTGCCCACATGCTCAGGGTTTAACGGATTACCATATTTGGGGTCGGGAAGGAATTTTCCTCCAGGGAAGATTAGCAGAGGCCCTGGAGGTTTTTCGCCTTTCTCTGCAGCGTGGGGCACGGGTCACTTGCTGGAGGATTCTCTGCACCTTGAGGTCTTTAAACCACGATTTGAGGACTTCAATAACTCAGACATAGGTTAGGGGTTTGTTACAGGAGTGGGTGGGTGAGATTCTGTGGCCTGCGTTGTGCAGGAGGTCAGATGACCATAATGGTCCCTTCTGACCTTAAAGTCTATGAGTCATTGGCTCATTTACTATTGTTTTACTATTGTTTTTAACTGATTTATCAGTGCCACCTGCTGCTTAAGAGTCAGATCCTCCTTTGCTCTATGGAACTTGAACTGCTCCTGACTCTGTCAATACCAAGGAGCAGCTCCTCCAACGTCCCTCTCCATCTGGTTCTGCTATCGCTGTGGTACTGCTCTTGCCCAACCAGCAGAATAGTTTCCCTGTCATTGGAATGTCTGGGCAAGTCAACGAAAAGACTAGCATGATATTACATTTCTCCTTTGAAGGAACCTAAGAACCTAAGAAATGCCCCCGCATAATGTAACTGTGCTACCGAAGGCCACAATATTGATACTTTTGAGCATATCAGGAATTATATTGCTACAGCCTCCTATATTTGCAGCTCACAAGGAAAGAGCTGAGGGTAAAAATGGAAATAAACCTGCAGTACTGTTAGTAAAATGTTGCACTGTTTACAGTGCATCAAGGAGTCAGCAGGGCAGGGGGTGGTGGGTTTGATTCTCTTCGGGGATTACATTACTAGCTACCTATTTATTCTTTAAAAGCTGGCTATCATTTGGAGAACATAGCAGCGTCAAAATGGAAAACAAAAGCGGCTTTACAGTCCTGTGGAAGTCACCCAGCCACCTATATCAGAGAGATGTTTCTACACATTGCTTTTGTGAGCTGTGAAGCTGGATAAAGCTCATTTTCCCTGCCGTTGAAGCTGAAGAACCAGTTTGAATTTTTGCTACACCAAACATTTGCTGAAATATGCTTACAGGACTGGAGGAAACTGACTGTGTTCTAAGCTAGCAGACAGAGTTCCCATGGATAAAGAACAGAGAACCCCATGTTTTTTCCCCTCATAACTCCCTATCTCGCCAGAAAGTCTCACCCGTGCATCCAGCAAACAGCATTGAAAGGGACAGGGAAACAGTGAGTCACATCACAAACACATTTTCTTCCCTGAACTTTTTGATTAATACCACAAACCAGTCGCCTCTCCACTGCTAAGGGACATTGCATTGTGTTTGTGCAACTGCTGTAGTGGATGCTTCACCCAATCCTGCTTCTCCCAGCTTCTGTAGAGTGGCTCAGGGAGGGGAGAGACCAGACACTAGGAACTCGAAATGGTAACCACCATTTGAAATGTTCACAGGGAGAATGGACCACTAAGACATTCCTTGGATGACCAACAGTTCCTTTTCCTTTCCTGGCCCAAAGCCAGTCTGCAGACAAGCAGACAAGCACCCCCAACTCCTTCTACCTGGCTCCCATTCATAAGGGGAAGGAAAAACAGAGTGTATAGGGGGAAAGGGGTAGTGGTGGGTCTTTGCACAATGAGCAGGGTCACAAAACTGTTCTTTCACCACCGGGGCCTTTCAGAACCCATTGACTCCCACGCTCCCTTTCCCCCCCAAGTCTTCACAGCCCAGAGTGCTGGCTGAGAAACACACACATACAGGGGCACAATAACTGCTCACTAGTCATCTATTATAGCAGTGGTCCCCAAATTGTTGGGCATGGAGGAAAAATTTGAGGAGGGCACATGGCAGGGCCCAGGCAAGCTCCCACGGAGGCAGGGAGGATTGTCATGCTTCCAGTCCCTTTCCATCCACAGTCTTTCTTCTCCTCAAGCCACATTCAGCCCCCAGTCCTGCTCTGCCTCCAGGCCCAGCTCCACCTCCAGGACGGATCTGCCCTCATTCCCTCTCTGCCCTCATTCCCTCCCCCACAACAGCTCCATTTCTAGCTCCAGGTCCTTCCCCATCCCCAATTCCACCCCCAACTCCATTTCAGCCCAAGCTCCACTGCTGAGGAAGACTTGGCTTTGCAGTAATTGAAGTGGGGGGCACAGACAGATGGTAAGAGGGCATGACAGGAAAAGTTTGCGCACCACTGTTATAGCTTCCACTAAATACTTTACAGTGGATTTCAATACAATCATTGATTTATAGCCATGTCTTACTTTGGGACCATGTCGGGATGGAGCAAGGATCTGGTAGAGGCACCTTCAAAGATGAATTATCAGAGCAAGTGGGGATATTTTCGGGGCATGTAGGGATGTATTACAACTTACCAGCCTTGGGTTCTGGTTCTTGCAGTGGTTTGGGGTCCTCCTCAGTGGAGCGTCTTCAACTGGGTCTGCTGGGTTGAGATGCAGAATCACATGCTTCTCTTCCTCTGGGTCTGCCAGGGTTTCCTCTTGGAATTCCTCTGAGGTCCCTGCTGCCTCCTCGCCCTGCCCCTCATTGACATCCTGTCGTACAATGAGGCCGGCTGGGTTAAGAAGGTGATCATGAGTCAATTCGTGCACTGTACACGGAGCCCTGGAAAGCACCTGTCCATTTCATCATAACATGGACATGTGCTAGGTCCCTTCCTGGACAGACTGTTGGAGTCCTTCTCTGTATGGTCCAGGAGCCTCAGGTGCTTCATATGCTCCTGGCACTGCGATGGAGTCTGGTGAATGTCGGCCTCCTCAAGCTTCTTTGAAATCTCCCAGTACAGGTGTATGTTCCTGCCACTCTGAGCAAAGTTGTGGAGGACAGTGTACTCTGACCATACATTGATCAGTACCCAGGTGTGCTCTAGACACCAGGTGGCAGCTCTTGGAATATGAGCTATGATCATCTCTGCCAATCAACAGAGTTCACGGTAGAACTATCTGAAAAGTTCAGCATAGGGCGCTGAGAGGGCGGGGACCTTTATACCTTTGGGTAAGAGTCAGGCAGCAAAAGAGATCACTGCATTGTGGTAGTGGCCCAGGAGGACTATTGATTCCCAGGACCTGATACACACTTTTTGCCCCCATCAACACTGCACTTTAGAATCCGCATGGGGCCATGCCATAGCGGAGGTATTTACATACCCACCCCTCTCATGCATGCTAGCTTTCATGCTGAGTACTCTCTTTCAGTGCCTCAGACTGAACGATGATGGGGGGAGGATTATGGCAAAACAACATGCATGTAACGGTGTACAGTCACAAAACAGCCTAAGATACTTTTGGAAGTTGTTCAAGACCAAATGTGAGAACAGATTCATAAGAAAATAAGAGATCAACAATATGTTTTCGAACATGGAAAGGGAACAATGAACACCATTATGAACTGCAGCTTATATCAGAAAGATCAACTGATATGTGGAAAACAGAATACTTGTGTTTTATTGACTTTCAAAAAGCATTGATGGAATCTACCATCTACGCTATGTCCAACATACTAAGATGTGTGAGTACGAACTCCAAGTAATAAAACAATTATACTGGAATCAGAAGGCAATATAATAGGCAATGAAAATGAAAATCTTGTAGCGATCAAGAAAGGAGTGAGGCATAGTTGTATAATGTCACCATCTTTATTCAACATCTATAGTGAATGTTTGATTAAATTAATCGAAGAAACAAGAAGGTATAAAGATGAATTGAAAATGAGTGAATTACAATTCTCTGTGGAAATGATACAGTGCTATCGGCTGATTCAGAAGGTGGTCTGATGAAGTTAGTGGAAATTATATATGAATATGCAAAGAAAGTGCTCTAGAGTTGAATATGGACAAGACAAAAAAATTAATGGTATGCAAGGATCCTGGGAAAATATGCAAGATTCCAGTGAATGACATAGCCATATAGCAAGTATCATTAAAGATGGAAGATCAGCTACTCAAATCAGAACCAGAACTGCAAGAGTGAAAAAGACATTCTGGAAGAATGAACAGCATATGAGAATGGACATAAATCTAAAGACTTAATTCTCACTCTTAAAAACTTACTTTTAGTCTGTGTTAAACTGTGGCTGTGAAACATGGACTTTAAAACAATCAATAATAAACTACAATCCTTCAAATTAGGGAGTTATGAAAGAATTCAGAAAATATAATGGAGTGACCATGTTATCAACAAAAAAGAATTGGAGATGATTAGCAAAGGCTAAAGAGATCTTAAGAAAAGAAAGATTTGTTTTACAGGCACATTTTAAGAGGTTCAGCAGGCAATGCATGTTTACAGGAACTGCTATCAATTTTCCTTTCCAGATGAATACACGAAAGAAAAAGAAGATCTTGAATAGATGATGTGGTATCACCATCATGATGAGGTGGATCAGTAAGTTTCAAGCCCTCCTGGCTAGGGGCAAATGTTTGAAAACATAGAGAAAGTGTGACCTAAAGGCTCAGAAACCAGAAGACAAATACAAAGAACCTAATATTCTTCATTTTTATTTTAAAAAAACAACCTCACACCCAGGGGTGAAAATAACTTAAAGGACTTACCGGTACTCCAGAATCCTGCGGAGGGGGAGGAGCCTCAACCGGAAGAGGCATGGCCTCTGTCGGAAGAGGTGGGGCCTTTAAATCCCGAGGCTTTTAAATCAGGATTTAAAGGGTTCGGGGATTCGGCTGAAGCTAGGAGCCGGACCCTTTAAATCATCCCCAGAGCTACTAGCTGCAGAGGCGGCTGGGAGCCCTGGGGTTTGGGCAGGGGCGAAAGTAATTTACATTTCTTACCCATATGGTCCAATCGCAAGCAACCCACCTCTCTTACGTATTTCATGGATCCCTCCCATTGCATGACATAGATAGAGAAAATAAAGCTACTATTACTACTACCAGTACTGTCTGTAATAAAACTTTACTATTGGAATAAGCCTGAAAAAGTGAAAACTCACTGTCACATTTTTCTCTGTGTTTTCCCTCCTCCTCCAGCCAGGCTGCCGACACTAAGCTCTGTGCTTTCTCCCTGCTTGGCACTCAGTAGCTGCAGGGCTTCCCTCTAGCTTAAAGCAGTGAGACTGGCTAAGGGAGGGAGAAGCCTGCCTCCTGCATAAGAACAGTTTAAACTCAGCTGTTCCCTGCGCAGTTCAGTAACATTTCAAAGAGGATCTGCAAGCAGTTTGGACATCACAACCATGATCCTATGCTGGGGAGGGAATGGGATAGATTTGAACTTGGAAATGGTTCCTGATTTTGATTGTGTTTTTTGTATATAGGAGATCCCCCTCATCCCGGGGGCAGAAAAGAACTGCCCCTGACATGGTCACCCTCCCCCGCAACAACTGGGAATGAAATTAACAAGGATGCCAGAAATGGCTCCTAACCCTGGGGATTGAACTGCTCAGGGAACAGCTGAGTTTAAACTGTTCTTATGCAGGCAGCAGCAGCAGGCATTTCAGCCAGTCTCCCTACTGCAAGCTAGAGCCTAGAGGAGAACCCCTCCTGGCGGGTGGGGGGGGGAAATGCAGAGCCTTTTCTGCAGCCTGGCTGGAGGAGGGGGAGGGAGGAGACGAGAAAAAGACGGTTACTCACCGTTGTAACTGTTGTTCTTCGAGATGTGTTGCTCCTATCCATTCCAGTTAGGTGTGCGCACCGTGCGTGCACGGCTCTTCGGAAGATTTTTACCCTAGCCACACTCGGTGGGTCGGCTGGGCAGCCCCTGGAGTGGCGCCGCTATGGCGCAGGATATATACCCCTGCCGACCCATCCGCCCCTCAGTTCCTTCTTGCCGGCTACTCCGACAGTGGGGAAGGAGGGCGGGTCTGGAATGGATAGGAGCAACACATCTCGAAGAACAACAGTTACAACGGTGAGTAACCGTCTTTTCTTCTTCGAGTGATTGCTCCTATGCATTCCAGTTAGGTGATTCCCAAGCCTTACGTAGGCGGTGGGGTTGGAGTTAGATGTTGCAGAATGCAAAACTGCTGAGCCAAAGGCTGCATCATCTCTGGACTCTTGGGCCAATGAGGCAAAGGTGTGGACCGAGGGCCAGGTAGTTGCACGACACATCCCCTGAAAGGGTACATGAGCCAGGAAGGCAGCAGAGAAGCCTGAGCCCTGGTGGAATGTGAAGTAAGGTGGCTCTATGGAACATGGGCCAAAACACAGGAGGTGCGGATGCACAACATCATCGAAGACGAAATCCTCTAGGAGGAGACAGGCATGCCCCTCGTCCGGCACGCCAGCACGACGAAGATTTGGGGGCGTTACGAAAGGGCTTTGTCCGCTCGATATAGATTGCGGATGCCCTACGGATGTCTAGGGAGGGCAATTGTTGCTCTCCTTGCTATAAGCGAGGCTTCGGAAAGAAGACCGGAAGGAAGATATCCTGGATGATATGAGAGGCTGACACCACCTTTAGGGAGGAAGGCCGGACGTGGTCACAACTGCCCTTGTCCTTGAGAGACACAGTATACCGTGGGTCCATCATGAGCGCCTGAAGCTCGGAGACTCGTCTGGCCGATTGAAGGGCTACAAGGAAAAACTGTCTCCCAGGACAGGTATGTTAGCGAGCATGTCGTCAGTGGCTCGAATGGGCAATCATAAAACTGGTTAGAACCAGGTCGAAGACCCAGGTTTGGCGGGGGCCAACTGGGGGGCGGGGGTATAATGCTCCAAGCCCTTGAGGAACCTAGAAATCACAAGGTGTAAGAATACGGAGCGGCCATTCTCCGCTGGGTGGAAGGGAGAGATGGCTGCCAAGAGTGTCCTTAATGAGGACCGCGCCAGGTGCTGCTGTTTGAGAGACCAGAGGTAGTCCAAGACGGAATGGATCGGGACCTCGGCGGGAGAAACGTTGTGCGTTTTGTAGCAGCAGGAGAAACGCTTCCACCCTGCCAGATACGTTAACCGAGTGGAAGATTTCCTACCACCCAGGAGAATCCTGTAGAACTGAGGCAGAACAATGTAATTCGGATCGGTTTAGCCACGCAGCAGCCATGCTGTGAGGTGCAGGGATTACAAGTCTGGGTGGTGAAGCTTGCCGTGATCCCACATTATGGGGTCTGGGCAAAGAGGTAGGGAAATAGGGTTGGCTACTGACAGGGGTAGCAACCTGGTGTACCAGTGCTGCCTGGGTACGCTGGAGTGATCATGATCAGGTGCGCTCCGTCCCTGCGGAGTTTTAGCAGGACCCTGTGAACCAGCGGGAATGGTGGGAAATCGTATAGCCGATGGCTCATCCACGGCATCAGAAAACCCCTCCAAAACTGAGCCCGGGGAGAGGCTTTGGAATGAGGAGAACTTCTCTCTCTTTTCGCTCTCGTGGGAGCGAAGAGAGCTATGCGGGGAAAGACCCACTTCCGAAAAACGGAATGGATAATGTCCGGAGGAATGACCACTTGTGAGACAGGAAGGATCTGCTGAGGCGATCCGCCAGCTGAAACACCTGGTATACAAGGCAGACTGCTCTCAGCTCTCGGACATTGATGTGTAAGGCCAGCTCTTGAGCCGACCGAAGGCCGTGAGTGCGAAACTGACCCAGGTGAGCACCCAGCCGAGAGATGGGGTGTCTGTCATGAGGGTCCCCGAGGGGTTAATGGAACAGCCTGCCTGGATACACCAGGGAGGGTGCTGACTCCCGGTCGAGGGAGCCTAGGATGCTCAGGGGGAACGAGACGACCAGGAGTATGCTATCTCTGCCCGGGTGGTACACCAAGGTGAGCCACGATTGAAGTGGACGGAGGCGAAGCCTGGCATGTTTGGAAACAAACGTGCAGACAGCCATGTGACTCAGGAAACCTAGGCAAGTGCGAGCCAAAGTTGTCGGGAAGGTCCGTAGACCTTGTACAATTGTTACCATCGCATGAAACCGAGGCTGAGGTAAGCAGGCTTTGGCGAGACTGGAGTCCAGGATGGCCCCAATAAATTCTATTCCCTGTGTGGGAACCAGAGTGGATTTTACTGTTGATCATCAGGCCTAGACACAGGAATAGGTCCGTGTCGATGCCCACAGGACTGGTAACTTGGGCCGGGAGGTCCCTCGAATGAGCCAATTGTCTAGATACGGAGAATTACCTCCCGGTGGCGAAGAGAGGCGGCGACTACCGCCATGCACTTTGAATACACTTGGGCTGTATAGAGGCCAACCGGGAGGACCGTATACTGGAAACGACGGTAGGCCCCCAACCAGGGGTACCTTTTGTGTGGAAGAGAAATGGCGACGTGAAAATACGCGTCCTTCATATCGAGGGCGGCATACAGTCTCTGGGATCCAAGGATGGGATGACGGTCCCCATGGGTACCATGCGGAACTTATCTACATCGTGAACTTGTTGAGGTCCCACAGGTCTAGGATAGGTCTGGGACCTCCCTTTGCCCAGGGGATTAGGTTTCGTCCTTAGGTACCTCCTGTATAGCTCCGATGAAGAGGAGCGTCCGCACCTGTTGCAAGAGGAATCGCTCGTGAGAGGGGTCCCTAAGAGGGACGAGGATGGGTAGGCTTTTGCCCCATTGGTGGTTAGAATGACCTTAATTTTGGCTCCTTTGGGGGCCTGATGGATGCCTACAACCACGTAAGTGACGCCTGCTGGTAAAGTCCTGTCTTTGTCTAGGCGCAGGGTGAGGCTGGGGACGGAAAGGTTGGCGCTAAAGCGCCGGCGTATGCATGCCGAGAGAGAGAGCGCAAAGTGACCCTGCTGCCCTTCAGGCTTTGCAGCCTAGGGCCTGTTTTTTCAGAGAACAGGCCTTTGCCATTGAAGGGCAAGTCCTGTATAGTGTACAGCAGCTGCGAGGGAAGGCTCGATAACTGGAGCCATGAAATGCGCCTCGTGGCAACACCCGAGGCCAGGGTCGTGGCAGCGGAGTCAGCTGCATCCAATGAGGCCTGGAGGGAAGCTCTAGCCAGCTTCTTCCTTCGTTCCAGGAGGGCATCGAACTCTTGAGAGGAGTTCTGAAGAATCGACTCTGTAAATTTGCCCACCGTCACCCATAGTAGCGGCTAAGCAGGGCTTGCTAGTTTGCTACACGAAGTGGCAGGGCCCCAGCCGAGTACATCTTAAGACCATTCGCCTAGCCTCCTTGGCTTTAGGGGCTGGTGCCTGCTGGCCATGGCGTTCCATCCCATTGAGGGACTGGACGACAAGGGAGCAGGGGTGGGTAGATGTACCTATAGGTACTCGTACCCCCTGGATGATACCATGCACTTGCGTTCCGATCAGAGGAGGGCCCGAGGAGTATGTTCCTGCCCCCGCCTCATCTGGGGAGGAGGCAAAAGAAAGGCCAGGGACAAGCGGGTCCTGTGTGGGCTCGCGCTCCTGGACGACCTCCTGATCCGGTGGGATCTGGGAGCCCGGTGGCTGAACCGGGGCTTGCACCGTACCGGTCGGAGGGGGATGGCTAATTGTCGCCTCTGGCATCCAGAGCTCCGATGGAACGGAGCGAGATGGGAGCACCGGTATGCCTCTGGCGTGGTAGTACGCCCAAGGTGACTAGAAGGACCACAGGTCTCCTGGAAGACTCTGGAGGGCACATCGGAAAACAGAGTACTGCGCATATGAAGTGTCCGCACGTGGCAACACTGATGTGTGGCTGGATGGCCCTGAAGGAGCTGAAGAGCCTTTGGTAGAGTCTCCTTCTCTAACTGACGTCGCTCGACGCGGCACCGGGGATCGGTACCGGGAGACATACCGGTACCGAGAACGGGACCTGCCACCGGAGCTGTGCCGGGCGGTCGACTGAGAGCGCGAGGCTTGATGTTCCGGAGTGGCTACGGGAGTCTAGGTGCCTGGGGTGGTGCCGGGAGCGGGATCGGTGCCGAGTGTACCGGGCCAGCGAATGGGACGCTGACCGGTGCCGCGAGTACTAAAGGTACCGAAATAGAGAACGGTGCCGAGACTGCGAGCGGCGTTGGGACCTCGATCGGTGACGGGACCGAGAACGTCTGCGGGCCCGCGATCGTGAACGGTGCCGCTCTGCGGTGCCAACGCAGGGTGGCGTGAGCAAGACAGGGTCGCCGATAGACAATATAACCCGCACCGGCGGTGTCGGGGGTTAAAGCAGCGCAGGCTCTGCCCTTGCCATCAACTCCCTCGCTGTGGAAATGTTTCCAGCGTGGAGGGAATAGTGAACTCGACCACAGCTCTCACCAGGGAGCGTTCAGGTGCTGGACTCGACGGCTCTTGCGTGTCCGGAGTCTATGGTGCTGATACCATCGGTGCCGCAGCAGGTACTGGTGCCGGGCAGTACGACGTAGTAGAGCGCTCAGGCTGCGGAGCAGGCGGCTCGGAGGCAGCTTAAAAGCGAGCTTGACCACGGTTCGTACCGGGGAGCTTTCCAGCACCGGACTCGACGGCTCTTGCCTGGCCGGAGTTAACGGTGTGGATACTGTCGGTGCCGCGGCAGACATCGGTGCCGGGCGATCCGACTGAGCGTAGCGCTCGGCTGCGGAGCAGGCGGCTCGGACGCAGCTTCGTAGCGAGCTCGACCACGGTCCATACCGGGGAGCTTTCCAGCACCGGACTTGACTGCTCTTGCCTGGCCGGAGTTAATGTTGCGGATATTGTCAGAGCCGCGGCTGACATCGGTGCCAGGCGCTCCGACTGAGCATAGCGCTCGGCTGCGGAGCAGGCGTCTCGGACGCAGCAAGTATATTGTGCCTCTTCATCCTCCAGGAGAGGGAACCATGCCGAGTGGACGTCGGAGCCAGCGAGGGCCAGTGCCGGGAGGCCTTGGCGGTACTGGCGATCCGGTGCCGAGGGAACGCTCCTTGAAGACTAACCAGCGCTCGGTGCCGAGAGCGGAGGAGCAAGAGCTGCCTCCCTCAGGAGCTGCTTGAGACGAAAGTCCCGCTCCCCTTTGTTCTCGGATTAAAGGCCTCACAAATGCGGCACTTATCTGTTAGTTGAGATTCCTCGAGGCACTTAGGAGAGGATCTCTTGTCGGCATCGGCTTGTGGCCGGCCGAGCAGTGTAAAACCCTGTGGACCGGGCATCGGACCCAGCACCGGGTGAGGGGAAGGGGATAGACCCCGAACCCCTGAAAATAAATACTATACTACAAACAAATAAAGTTAACTACAACTATAAACATCTGAACTATATACTAAACGAGAGAAATTACGAGTAGCTAGGGAAGTGGAGGTCAGCTAAGCCGCGCTCCACTGTTCCAACGGCCGACACGGGCAGGAAGAAGGAACTGAGGGGCGGATGGGTCGGCAGGGGTATATATCCTGTGCCATAGCGGCGCCACTCCAGGGGGCGCCCAGCCGACCCACCGAGTGTTGCTAGGGTAAAAATCTTCCGAAGAGCCATGCACGCGCGGCGCACACACCTCACTGGAATGCATAGGAGCAATCACTCGAAGAAGAACCAATGTGACAGTGAGTTTTCCCCTTCCACTTGCTTTTATTAGCTCTGGATTTAAGCTGTGCAGCCAAATGCTTGTATTTGTTGTGTATATTAGTATTGGAGAGATCCCCTCATCCTGGGAGCAGAAAAGAACTGCCCCTGCCATGGTCAAACACACCCTCCCCCCAGGTACTGTGAGTGAAATTAACAAGGATGCCAGAAACCACTCCTAACCCCCGGGGGGCTGAACCACTCAGGGAACAGCTGAGTTTAAACTATTCTTATGCAGGGGGCAGGCTTCTCCCTCCCTCAAGCAGTCTCCTTTTCTTACCAGTCCTCCGTACCGGCCCGTACCGGCTTACTTTCACCTCTGCTCACACCTTATGCTTGGTGTATGGTACAGATTTACGTCGGTATAGCTACATTGCTCGGTTGTGTGGAAAAACCATACCCCTGACACAGTTATATCGACCTAACCCCCAGTGCAGTCAGCACTATCTCAATGGGAGGGCTTCCTCCACCTTTCAGGGAGGTGGAGTACCTACCTGATGGGAGAAGCTCTCCCGTCAGCGTAGGGAGCATCTTCACTAAGTACTACTGTAGCTGTGCCACTGAAGCGCTGTATGTGTAGACAAGTCCTTAGGAATTTTTGGCTAATCTCATGACTTTTGGAAGGCCTAACTCATGATTTTTGAACACTAGGATTCCTTCATACTTCATTTAACATGATCTAACTATACAGGGCTCAGCAAGAGCCATACAAATCTTCTAAAAATAACCTAAAATTGCTTCTATACCTAAGTATGTCCATCTGTAAAGACTATTATCCTCGGGAACATGTTGTTATAGGGGTAATCATCTCTTAGAATATACCCAGATTCTGCTTCACTGACCACCTCCCCCAAGAAGTCAACCTGCAAAGCCTAAGACATCTTCCACCACATGGCAGAGGGGCAATGCTGGTGTCAGAATGGGTCAGATGTGCCAGCAATTACAAAAGTAATCTGGTAAAATTGCTTTAGATCTAACTGAGTATGCCCTGCTATGTAACTGACAAGTTTTGAGACCTCCGAATAACTTCTGTTACAGAAACGAATTGTGGTTTAGCTTCTCCCATTTCTGTGCTCCTTCCTTCAATCCTTTCCCCCCTCTTATTCTCCTCTATTTTCCTCTCCCAATTTTAATCCTCCTATTTCCTTCTTCTCTTTTGTACTCCCTCAGTTTCATCTCTACTTATCTACTTCTCCAGTTCCCCTCCTTGAGTGACATTTCAGCAGCCACTGACTACTGGATGGGTAGTGGGTGTGGCTGGGATGAGTGCCAGGGCAGCTGGGTGTGCTGGTACTGGGGATACCTATGGTGGATGCTAGAGCAATTGGATGGGTGCTGCATATGCCTGGGGTAGCTGAATGGTTGGGTGGTGGGTGCATGGAATGGCTGCTGGTTGTCTGGGTAATGGGGTGCGGAAAGGGTGGATTGAGAAGTACAGCCCCCAGGGCTGAGTGATGGGGGAGAGCTTGTTTACAGCTAACAGAGGGTGGAGCACAGTGGCACCAGTTGACACCGCCTCCTCTTTGCATAGCCACCTCTGGCCACTGCCTCCTCCTGGTTGGGAGCCTTGGAATTTATGATATTATAGCAAAGAGGAGCTATAGGTTTCAAAATCCCTCCAATGGTGGAAGTCGAGCATTTGATCCAGACTGCAGAGTAATAGCAGTGCTGCAGGATGAGGAAGGCAGCACATCACTGTAGTATTATCAGTGGTCACAATCTTTATTATGGAAGATCTCTTCTTGATCTGTAAGTTCATCAGGCCAGGGAACTGTTTCTTACTATAGTTTGTACAGTGCCTTGCACAAAGGATCCCCATTTCTGGGTGAAGACTTTGAGCACTTCTGAAATACCACTACTACTTCATTAGATTAATAACGACACCAATACTAAGAGGATACCAAGAGTGACAACATAATATATTCCTAAGGGAACATCAAACAAAGCTCTGAAGGGCATGAGTGAAATCCTGGATCCATTGAAGTGAATGGCAAAACTCCATTAGGATTTCACTTCTCCATTTTTTCCTAACATGGAGATTCTTTTGAGAGCAATTAGAATAGTTCCACTCTCAGAACAATGAGAGAATATTCCAAAGGTCATTGACTAAAAAGCACTGAGTTACTGCTATATTCAAAGAAGAAAGGGAGGGATTGTAGAAGTTCAAGCCAACATAAAATATTAAGAAATACAATTAGTGATATAAACTGTTGGAAAAAAATAGTTTGAATTAGATAGAAGTCTAGGTTTCTTATTGGTGCCCTAGAATTTAACTTAATTCAAATTTCCCTAAACAGCATATTTTAAATATACGCATCCAAACACAATACAAAGCTATAATGTTATCTCTGTTTATAGAGACAGATGCAATCCACTCAAGTTTCATTTTCATGGTTTACAATATCAGCAGACAATCACAATAAAAACACCACTTTATAGTGTGGAATTTGGTGTAGTTTATTATCGCTACATTGATTTAATATACTGCATATTAAGTCTGTCAGATAGTGTGTGCATGTCACGTAAGAGCATGATTCCAAATTGATGCGTTTTACTACCCGCTATGTATATTTTAATTTATAGAGGGTACCCTGGTGTACTAAGCATCTAAAACTTTAGGAAATATATCTAATTTATATATTAAGTGGTTTAATAGGTAGCATACAGCATCTAGCTCAATAGGTGATATTTCATTCAGCAGGTGATGTAAAATATGTAGTTCAACAGTTGCTCCTATAAATCATATTTTTCCAGTGAGTGATTCATTTTTCTTTAGATGATTTATCCATGTTGGCATTAACTGTATCAAACTTACAATAGAATCAATTCAGTAGGTGATATATACACTTTACCAGTAACACATTTTTGATAAAAGCACAGTATAATGTAGACATAATATTTCTGAATTTTGAAGAGAATGACACCCAGTATTAGTCTTGTCCGTACTCATTTATACTGCAAAGTTACCTTTTAAGGCAGTTACTTAGCAACGGAAAATAAAAGTTAATGAGTTTGGATTTACTCTGAGTATTAAAGCCTTATTGTGAGGGTATTTTGGTAGCCCTGTAATCTAAAGCATTTGTCATGCTAATTCCCTGCCTCAGTGGTAAGGCTACTTGTACCATAATTAATGCACACTAGGCCATGTAACATCAAATAAAAGTATCTTCGCACACTTGGTGATAATTAGCAGCTCTGCTACTCAGTGGCATGCAAACTTATCTCTGAAAAAATAGCTTAATCTTATTAGTCTCTGCTGATCTTTGACAAGAGAAGTGAGGTATAGGAAATAAAAGGAATAGCTGAAGATGTGCATGCTATAGCTAATGAAAATAACATAGTGAGATAGTAAAGTAATATACTAAGCACCTCATATTAAAAAATAATTGTTTTATTAACATTTTTGTATCCTCCCCCTGCAATAGCGCCATGTCCACAAAGCTAGCTAGTTTACATTACTTATCTCACAACTGGATGCCTAGGAGATGTGGAAATGAGGAACTGAAGTGAAAGCCAAGAATTTGTGGAGTAGCCTGAAGTAGAATGACTTCCCTTAGGGAAGAGGAAGGAAAGTCTGGAGGTCTGTGAAGAAGCCTTGAAAAGAAGACCAGTTGTAAGGCAGGACACAGCTGGACAGGGAATTAGGAAGAGTCACAAAGAGCAAACCAGTAGCCCAGGGAAGGAGGTCTCATTAGCTAAACTCATACTGAAACTCTGAAAAGTGTGTGATTTGGTTTGGAGGTAGAACTGATGTCTAAAATGGCTCTTATCTTATAGGAATTAATCCACACATCTTTACTCTTGCTACCTCCAAAAATAAAACTAAAAGAAAAAAAGCCCTATTACAATCAATATTACAAAATACTAAAAGATATATTGTATCTCCATCCTGAAGAGAAACCCGCATGAGGGGAAA
The DNA here is from genome assembly GCF_016161935.1 of Mauremys reevesii. Taxonomy (NCBI): domain Eukaryota; kingdom Metazoa; phylum Chordata; order Testudines; family Geoemydidae; genus Mauremys; species Mauremys reevesii. Next base: position 54,112,808 of record NC_052624.1, read on the forward strand.
ACTTGCTTAGAAAACTTCAAGGTGAATGTCATGAAATTTCTGAACTAGCAACCCCTCTGGGAGAAGAGTTTGCTGCCACTTGGAGGGGATGTGGACCTCTAACTGCAGAGAAACCCCAGAAGCTGTAGTGAAATCTGGAGATCCATGCAGAGACAGACAACCATATTCTTCCTCCCAGCACAGGGATGCCAGAATGGTGGCATAGGGAGAGGGTCAGGCAGGGGGCCATGGCCCCATCACTTTTAAAAGTTGAAGAAAAAACAGAAATGCATTGAAATAATCACTCAGCTACTGGAACAGGGATAGGAACTCCTGCTTCTCCATGGATGTTTTGCTATAAAAGCACGAGAGGTGATTCAAGACACCTTTTAACCTATTGCCTGCTAAGAATCAGGCCAAAAGAGAGAGATTCAGTGTAGCTAACTGAGTTGCAAAACAAAACATACAGCAACACTGGCTTGCTAAAATGCAGTGCTTGTTAAAGAGCATTATTACACAATGCCAAATTATTTTTCTCTGTGTGTTTCTCTGTTTCTTCATTTATAAAAAAAGGCACACATTTTAAATGGATGCAAGATAGGTTTTACAAGGCAATTCTGAATCTGACAACTGCTCACACTGCAACTAAATATATCATCAACAAGCAGCAGGAATGCTGTATATAAGCAGGTGAAAAGATATGATTGCAAAGAGTGGTGATCGTTTTAATATCTTCAATATGACCATTCAAAAGTCACTTGTGTGTCTGTTACAAATATATCGGTTTTGTTTTGGTTTTAAGGCATTTCAGCAGGTTTCTATAACTACAGTGATAGTTACGGAAGGAGAAAGGGTTAAAAAGGGCTCTGAACTGGAATTACAAGGGAAATGAATATTATACGAGAAGTGGTATAAAAATGAAGCAGAAATATTTGTAAAGGTTGGTAAAACTAGTAGGTATTTTACTAATGGACCGTCTCTAATTTGCACCTGAAATCCTAGAAGTAAGTTGAAAAGATGAATACACTGAATTTCAAAACAAAGCACGTTATTTTCAGAAAAAAAACCACATATAAATCCTTAAAATATTGGCAGATAGAGAGAATCATGGCTGACAGATATGGAAACCCCAGGGCTAACATTTTCAAATTCGGAGGTCTAAATTTAAGGATCCAAGGGTCAGATTTTAAAATGCACTTAGGCACCTAGAGATGCAGCTAGGCACCTGAGGAATTTTCGAAAGCACCTAGGCTCTTAATTGCAATAGGACCGAGGCACCTAGGAGCTTTAGATAAAACCTCCTAAGTGCCTAAATACCTTTTAAAATCTAGCTCCAAGTCTATATTTAAGTACCTAATTAATACGAGTATGATTTTCACAGGTACAGGGCATTTCCAGCTTCCTTTCACTTCAGTGGGAGTTTTAGATGTTCATCACTTCTGAAAATATCATACCACTCTTATTTAGGCACCTAAATGCAGATTATAATTGCCCAATTTTAGTTAGTTACTCACATTGAAAAATTTGGCTTAGGTGTTTTACTCTCAAACCAAACTACCCAGGGGCGGGGTGGAGCAGGGGCTGGAGCAGCACACAGGTGCACGAAGCACCAGGAAATTTGATGGCCCAAATTTCCTGGTGCCCTATGCAGCTGCATACTTTGCATATGGGTAAGAACAGCCCTGTCCATCAACAAAGTCAGCATTCCATGAATGTTCATACAGTTGCTGCTAAATACACATTAGCTAGAGGAAGACTGGATTTGGCGCATGGATTTCCTGGCCCTCTATTTTTACAAATTTCATGTGCTATGAAAACATTTTGCTCTGCTGTTTATTCAGGGGCCAAGATGCAATTAATTACCTCTATTCCATAGTGCAACATGGAATTTTTACCTCTATTCCATAGTGCAACAAGATTTTGCCCTAACTTCACAGAGATCTTGGCTTTTACTTTTATCCACAATGAAAAACATTTATGATCTTTCTATAAAATATAGACGGAAGCACTATAATGAATTCTATTCTTCTGCAGAAACATATATACAGCTCTCATTAAGTTTAACGGATTCACATATTGGCATAGAGAAGAGAATATGTTTCAGTGTGTTTAGGCTATGCCACCGAAAGACGCTCATAAGTATTCCGAACATATCAATCTTATGTGCACACTGACCATAACTGATTGTACAATTGAAAGAGACCTTTTGCATTAGGTGTCTGTAAAAGGAAGCTGCAGTGTTTTCAGCCTACCTTATCAGTGCTAATGTTTTCACTGTAGGTACTCACTGTGATCTGACACCAAACACAATGAAGTCCAGTCAGGCCTTGGTAACATTTTATATTTTTGTGACACTTATCACATTTTGTCGGACAGTTTCCTTCTACCCAGTAGTGGTGCATTACCTATGAAAGAAAAGTGTAGGCGTAGGTAGGAGTGCCAAATTTAACAGCTACATGCCAAAGTAAACACTACTACAGACTTACATCAGTGTTCTTTTTGGACTTCACATATGTTTTGATACAAGAGGCAGGTGCTCTTGAGACGCAGCGTTCATGGACTGTGTATTTGCAAACTGAAAAGAGAAGCATGTTAAGACTGAGTTAATGCTGTTTCTGACTACATTTCTATGAAAAAAAATGACATTAGTAGAACTCGGTTTCATATCTACTACTACTTAATCAATCCAATCAGTCAATAAAAACTCAAAGTAGGCTGTTTTTTCCATACAATACAAAAGGCCAATTAGTACAGGAAATATTATGCAAGTGAAAAATCCAAGAATGCTCTATCATGGCACAGCAGGAAATGCTTAATTAAATCAGTCCTCACTAAAATTTTTCACAATAATTCCCAAACGACAATAATATTAAAGACAAATTGATGACTGCCAAATGGTTTGGTGTCATTTGCTAGTAGGAAGAAATCTATATTTTACAAACTATAGGAAAGAGAGCAGCTGGTAAGCATGAAAATAAAAGCCAATGAGTTTATGTTATTCTCTCTATTGATTTATAAATCTTAAATGGTTGATTAGTTCATTTCCAGATAGCTATTGTTGTCATGCATTTCATATAATCATCCAAAGTTCAACTCTTGCTTGCCATAACGCTACTCTTATACAGAGAAGCTTCCTTTTCTAAATCCACTACCATCAGTTTTACATACTTGTCTTTATTGACAAACCTTGTCTATAAAGATCACACTAACTATAATGGGGGAATATAAAAGTGCCAGTTTATGATGCAAAGCTCCCCTGACTTCAATTATAAAGCTCTCTCATATTTCTGTGATGACTGAATAGTTAACTTTAGTGCATCACTGTGCGTTGATGAGGAAATAATGCTAGTGCTTATAATGACAGCATTGAATAGATTCAACTATTTAAAGCTAAGGATGAATGTCTGCCTGCATCAGATAAGTCTCATGCTTTTGGCCTTGACAGCAATTAAGCACAAAGCACTTCTAAACACCTTGCTTGCACCTACTACACAGACCCAGTGGGAGGTGCAGCCATTAATCAGACAAACTGCAGGGAGTAACATTGTTGATTGTGCCATGGAGAGATGGTGGGGCCCCCTGCAGTTCTCTAGCTGTTGTTTTTCTCCCCCTACACAATTAAAAAAAAAAGTGCAATCTATAGCAATGCTTCAAAAATATGTGGGAGGGGAATCATTTATTAGGTAGACGGAATGGAGGAGGTTTCAGGAAGATATGGAAGTGTAGGAGTGGTTTCGTAAGAAAAAAATTCAGGCCCCTTCCTACTTGCTTACTTGAAGAAACTGAAAGGAACCCTTAAGTTCCCTACAAAGTGATGATCACTACTGAAAAATGATCAATTCAGTGTCAAGCAACATAGCAAGTAAAGAAAAGAGAAGGATATCGCAACAAAAAGAGACAGTCATGGTAAATGCAAATGAGGAAGTTTACGAACAGGAGCACTCTTCTTTTCCAAGGAAGTTTTATTTTCTAGACAGGGAAAGTCCTATTTTCATACTACTGATATTTACAACAGAATAGAATACACCTGCCATATGCTGGGATGTAGGCAGTCTGACCTGGTGGTCAGAACAGGAGCCAGGCCTAGTTGTCAGAAGAGAGTTGGAAGGTGGAACTGGAGTCATGGTCAGGAGACAAGAGTCAGAACAGAAATGGAATTGTGGCCAGGAGACAAGCCATTGATTGGAGCCAAGAGTCAGGGTTTGGAGGAAGGTAGAGGCTAGGGCTGAGGTGCAAACAGGCACGGGTTGGCACAAAGACAGGTACAGGAAGCAGATATGACACAACTGCAGGCGTAGAACATATTGAGCAGCTGATGTGCTACTGTTGCTACAAGGCTTAAATGATGTCTGGCTCTTCTGTCCAACCAGGGAGCACAGTCACTTAGTGAGAGCTTATTGGGCCCAGACATGCAAATTGTGTTGCCAGGAGACTGTGTCTGGAGCCAGTTGAGTTCCTGACATTACCTCCCCCAGCTCATACCCTGAGGGCTCCTGCTAGGGGCCCTCAGCCTTGGCTTGTCAGAATATCTTTGGTGAAATTCTCAGAAGAGAATGGGAGTGTGAACATTTTCCTCTGGCCCGGTACCCCTTCCAGTCTATCAGATACTGGAGCTTCCCTCTGACCCATCAGGAATCAAGGACCTGATGGATTTCGTATTCTTTCTGCCCCTGGACTATTACGGGGAGTGAAGGAGGGTCTACCCAGTCAGGGAAGGGGTTGTTAACAAACAGCTTGCAGAGGGAAACATGAAAGACAGAGTGAATCTTGATGGATTCGGAGATATGAAGCTTAAAGGGCACTGGGTTTATTTGTTCAATGATCTGAAAAGGATCCAAGTATTGGTGGTCGAGCTTGGTGGAAGGGCAGTCTGTTCTCAAATTTGGGACAAGAGTCCAACCTTTAACCCCTATGGCAAGTTGAGAGATGGCTTGTTGCTTTTGGCTGGCATAATATGATGAGATTCTTTAGATGCAAGTAAGTGCTCTTTGAATTCTTCATACTGTATATTCATTGAAGGTGAAGGCCTGGGTCTGTGGCTGCTGGGACTGCGCAGCCATCTGGTAGGTCCGGATGAAACTAGGGACGAAAACCAGAATTCACAAAGAATATAGTCTGTTGAGGTGAAGCGTAGGTTGAATTGTTGTATGAGAACCACAGCAGTGGAAGCTAATCATCCTGATGGAAATTCTAAAAACAGTGACAGTACTGCTCCAAGGTCTGCTTGACTCTTTCAGTTTGGCCATCTGTCTGCAGGTGGTAGGCTGTTGAGGTGAAGGGCTCAGTGCCGAAAAGGTGGAGAAATTCCTGCCAGTAATCAAGAAGCAATCCCTATAATAGAGGAGGTTGTGTTGCAGGTGGAAGCTTGAATCCGAGGACACACCAGTGTTTCTTAGAGTCTGACAGACTAGGGCCACAAATGGATCACCTGGGAGCAGAATTAGGATAGTGGTTGTCAGATGTCACTGATGCCCCCACAGACAAAGTGGGAGCATTTAAGGATGGTGGTGAGAGCTTCCTCCTCTGCTTAATGGTACTCGTCCTTCTGAGACAAGATGTCCACCTTTCTTGCTTGTAGTCCCTGGACAGTGCGTAACCATAAAAAGTCAAATCAAGAGAAGAAAAAACACAGCCAATCTGAAATCGGTTGAGTCATTGGGTTGTCTGTAGATGTTCCAAATTCTTGTGATCTGTCCATACTTGGACAGGACCATGCCCCCTCCCTTCTTATTCCTCAATGGCAGACCCAAAGGCCAGACGTTCCTTGTCCCTGTGATGGTCTGTCCACCCCACACAAGGCCTGAAGGATTAAGGTGGCTAGTTGGTCCAATTAACTGCCCTGGCTGCACCTGGAGGAGAAGTCAGGGAGCAGGTATTAATTAGATGAGGCTCAGCTGGATGAGAACAGGAGGAGCCTGTAATAAAGCCCAGGAGCAGAAAAGGGGACTGCAGAGTAGTCAGCAGTCATGCCCTGGAAAAGGGAGTTGCTAGATTGCTATTTATTTAAAATGTTTGGAATAAAAAGGGCTATTTTACTCCAATGAATTTGATTATTTGATGTGGAAACCAATATATACAGGATTCATTTCCTAAATGGGACAGCGTTCGCCACTGAAAAAGGTAAATGTCTGATTCTGCCACCTTTATTGACAATTGGTAGTCTCAAGTTCATCAGTACAACTACTTGCTCGGAAAGATATGTCAATATACCTTTGATGGGCTACTTTTAACTCAAGAGAAGGAGAAAACGTTTTACAGTGACAGATTTAAAGAGCCCAATCTGATTAATTTATCAAAAAAGAATACTAAGAGGTGATTTGATTACAGTGTGTAAGTACCTTCACAGGGAGAAAATACTGGCTATTGAAGGACTGAAGGCACCCAGCACCCCCTCCTGCACCCCTCCCCCCTGTCCCAGCCCTGAGCCCCCTTCTGCACCCAAACTCTCTCCTGGAGCCTGCACCCAGCACCCCACCCCTCACCCCGACCCCATCTCATCCCTGAGCCCTCTTCTGCACCCAAACCCCTCATCCCTGGCCCCACCCCAGAACCCACACCCCCATCTGGAGCCCACACCCTCTCCCTCACTCCAACCCCCCGCCCCAGCCCTGAGAATGCATCCCCTCCCTACACCACAAACCCCTCATCCCCAGCCCCAAGCCAGCACACACACCCCAACCCCCCTGCCGCAGCCCAGAGACCCCTCTTGCAGCTTGAACTTTTATTTTCTGGCCCCACACCGGAGCCTGCACCCCCAGCGAGAGCCCTGACTCCCTCCCAGACTCCAACCCGCTGCCCCAGCCTGGTGAAAGTTAGTGAGGGTTGAGGAAAGTGAGCAACTGAGGGAGGGGGGGATGGAGTGAATGGAGTGTGTGGCTCGGAGAAGCGGCAGGGCAGGATGTAGGGCCAGGGGCAGGACAAGTGTGTTCAGTTTTGTGCAATTAGCAAGTTGGCAACCCTATTTATGATTGTACAGGAAATCATAGCATCTATGTAAATTGATTGCCAGTCCTAGGAACCTGGTACTTTGAAAATCAGGCCCCAATATGGTAGATAGAATGAATTATGAGGAAGATTAGAATAACTAAATATGGCTATACAATACCTGGGCTAGTTGATGACTAAGGAAGAATATGAATAACATAACTATTTACAATTATTTAAAGGGAGAAATACCAGAGAAGGAGAAGAAATATTTAAGGTCACACCACAACCAGGATGTACAGGAAGAAATTAAGCCAAGGTACATTTATGCATAATATAAGAGGAAATGCCCTAATACTGAGGTCATTGTAATACAGAATATGCTCTCAAAGGAGGTTTTGAAAGTCTCACTGTTTGAAGAATTTAAAACTGGTTCAAACACTCAAGTGTAAAATACAGGAAAAATAATCAATATGGCAGCAGGAGCATGGATACAGAGGATCTAGTAGATCTACTGTGAATGTAACACTTAGTAAGCAGCAGTACTAGAGAATGCTCACTGAAATACATATACTCACAGGAACAGCAGAGACCCTGCTTGCCTACTCCTATTAACATGTTCAAGCAAAGATTACAGTAGGCAGGCTTGTTAAAGTGTTTCAGTCTCCATACATGCTGCCCATCATCCTTCACATTCTGCACAGGACATAAAAGAAACAGATTTCATTTAATGAAATACACAGTGAAATATATGTGCCAATAAAAATTGGAGATTGACTCAAGAACAAAAAAGACAAGCTGTTACTTCATTTATTACTTCACACCAGATCACAACATAATCCTTCTAAATATACAGAAACTGATGTGATAATAGATTCATCAGAAGCTCATGGATGTCCATGCATTTCCAAAGCCATGAAGAAAGGTAGACACCAGTAGTTAAGATTGCAACAGATTCCTGTTTATAGATGTAATAAGGCAACTATTTAACTAGATGGGAGTTAGTTCTAAAATATATATTGCTCCAGCTTAACAGCTACAGAATTGTTAAAATTTCAACAGATTGGCTTTACGGGCCTTCAGGGTGTAAAACATACTGTCTGTGGAAATCATATGGTTTGTGTTAAGCAAGAGGTCAGACAATGATCATAATGGTCCCTTCTGGCCCTGCTTCCTATGAATCCACTTCCTTCTGTCTATCAGAGAACCAATCTCGATTGGGGCTACACTGGGATTTATATCCTGGACTTTCAGCACTAAAAGAACGAGCCCCTAGTACTTGATCCAAAGGAATAAATCCTCCAGTTGGAAGCAGTAGCAGACTCATAAATCTTGTGTGTGGACCAGCCACTAGATGGGGATAGACCTAAAATATCCTAGTGTAGATTACACTTATGTTTAAAAAGTGAATGAAAACATGAATGTTTAAAAGATTTCTTCCCCGTTTTAATCAATATAAGCTCCCATTTACAAAACACTCAAACACTATCACTGAGGATTTGGTTTTTTTTGATATTGTAGCTGTTTTTTTTTAAATGTTTGCTTTGTGCTACTTTCATGGTTGCTAATTATAGTTTGTAATTGTTTGTGTAGATCCCAGGTTCTTTGGCTGGTGTGTTGGCAGGCTTCTTTATTTTTCTAAAATTAGTAACTATTAAACTTGTTTTAATAAGCAACCGAGACTCACCTAACATATACCAACAGCCTTATTAAAACTACCTTACATTCTTTTTTGAGACACTAGATGTCAATCTGTATTTATAAGTAACACAGCATGTAACATAATAAAAGTAGTGAATCTCTGTCAGTTAAATACAAGCAGCAGGAATTTTTTAAATTTTTGTTCTTTGATTTTTGTGTTCTGTGTGTTCCTATATTGCTGTGAGTGTCCTGGCCATTTCTTTATTAGACATTCTAACCAAGATTACAATTATATAAGGAATACATAATTTCTGATTGAAAATGCAGGGTCTGGACAAATGAACATTCAGGTGACCCAGAAATTTTACTTGTGTGTGCAACAAAAGGCAAAACTCTGCCCAATATTTCTGAATTGCTCCAATTTTCATCCTAGCTTTACAACCAAACCCAAAGGAGGTGTAGCCCAACAATACCATATACCTGACTAAAATATACAACAACACACTGGGCCAAATTCAGACCTGCCCGGTGTTGCCGGATGCAACTGAACTTGGCCAATACTGCTTAAGCACTTTCCACTCTGTTGTGTTTTGACACATGCAGAAGTGTTATGAAAAAGTAAAGTAAATGATCATCCCTCAATATATTTGTTGGACATGAAAAAAAAATAGCTATGAGTATGGCTGGTTCTTACCCAGTAATTTATTTATGATATCAAAGACCATAAAAATGGGTTTCACAACGCTATGTAACAGCCCTGATTTTGAATGTGCTGTGTGAGGCCTCAGTCATAGTACTGTCAGCGTAATTCAAAGGACATAATGCAACTCAAATGTCATGTAGCTCTATTAGAATTTACACACACTAGCATTACTAGTTAAATTCTGAAAACCATAGTATTGTTCTATTCTTTAAACTCAAGTTATTTGTCACTGAGTCAAAGTCCCTGAGGATTTATACAACATCATGAAGATATTGGGGGGGAGGGATAGCTCAGTGGTTTGAGCATTGGCCAAACCTAGGTGGTTGTAGTTTCACTGAGGGGGGGCCACTTAGGCTAAACCCAAAAAATTGAGTGAAGGCAGGGGCTGGACTAGATGACCTTTCAAGGTCCCTTCCAGTTCTAGGAGATTGGTATATCTCCAATTATTATTTATTTATTTATTTTGATAACAATGTCTTTGTAATAAAGAATAGTAAATTAGTGAAATAGGAATTTCTATATCTGGTCCAAAGCCAAACCCTACTTAGACACAACTCTGAATGATTTCTACAAAATACCTACATTAACTAAAGTCCACAGAAGTTGAAATTAGTGGGAATATTTTTGCCTATCGGGACACTTCAGGATCAGACCCTGTATGTCAGGGCCTCCTTTCTGTAGAGGGAGCAAGAAAGATACCTAATATTGGACTTTAAGGCTGACAAAGAGTATGGAGGTTTTCCAATATTCCCTGAAGAATCAGAAATAGATTCTGCAGCTGTGGAGCCCCAGAGTCCTGTTGAGGTTCTTCAGGACTGGCAGCTGTACACAGTATGTTTTATTAGATAGAGCTCCATAATTTTAACCCTTATCTTAATACCCCACTCAACACATTTTTTAATATTGTTAAATTTTACTGTACTGAATACATTTCAAGTCTTCTAACAGAGTGACTAGCACTGGAAAATAAAGATTATGTAAATGTTTTCTGAGATAAATAATTACAAACTTTACACACTTTCATTCTAAGACATATTAATGTTGTCAATATATACAGTATTAAGCTAAAAAGCACCTAAAATCCAAACTGATCTTTTTTCTCAAAAAGAAAATTTACTCTGTATTAAAGTTAACATAAAATAAATTATAACCCATAAATACATTTTTTGTTTCACATTAGTTTCATTTTACTTTTTTCAATTTTAAGATTGGCCATTCCATGTGAATGTGCCTCTTCTTATTTGAACAGAACATATGGACTAACTTAGCTGGCATTTTCCTTATCAGAAAAACAAACAAGTCTTGATGTGGGTGTTCTGCCAATTAAAACACTTAACTGTGTTACAGGCTGCAAGTGATGCAGAAATCCATTACATAAACACAATGCACTTTTAGAAAATAGCAAATTAAATTTTTGCTCTTGTGCACTGCCAAAAATCAGCAATAAAGTACTGCAGATTTTAAAACTGCCTGGGGGGGGGGGGAAGCCCACACAATATGAAACAAACCCCCTCAGTGTAAGACTTTAAATATAAATAAAATCCACATTACTGACACATAGTGCATTGAGTGACATTCAGTCATTTTACTTCCATATCCTGAAACAGAATTTAACAACAAATAGTCATTTAGAAGATCTCAAACCAGGGCAGCTTCAATACAAATTTCTTCCTCAGTTCATTATAATACACTTAAAATGAATCCTCCATATGGCATACACAGACGTTAGCACACAACGGTAACAGTAACATTTTTTCACTCACACCAAGTCTCATGACTGACTATGGTCCTGATCCTACTTTCACAGAAGTTAATAGGAGCTTTGTCACTGATTTTAAGACAGAAGAAGTGGACCATAAATAAGCAAGAAACCAAGGAACAGCCAACTCTAAAAATGAAAAAAGTTGCACACAATCACTTTCTATACCACCCTAGACTAGTTTTATGTTAATGCTCATTTATTTTAGTTTTTTAGATATTTATTAGTAATTGTGATTTTGATTAGGAACCAAGGTGCAAGATTACAGTTTATAAACTGAATTTATAGGTTCTATGCAGGGCAAAGAGCTGCCTCTTTGTCTGCTGGCACATAAACACCTCAGAATTATCAGACACATAGATGAACATAATTTGTCTGGGAAGAGTCAACATGGTTTTTGTAAAAGGAAATCATGCCTCGCCAATCTACTAGAATTCTTTGAGGGGGTCAACAATCATGTGAACAAGGGGGATCCAGTGGATATAGCGTACTTAGATTTTCAGAAAGCCTTTGACAAGGTCCCTCATCAAAGGCTCTTAAGCAAAGTAAGCTGTGATGGGATAAGAGGGAAGGTCCTCTCATGGATTGGTAACTGGTTAAAAGATAGGAAACAAAGGGTAGAAATAAATGTTCAGTTTTCAGAATGAAGAGAGGCAAACAGTGGTGTCCCCTAAGGGTCTGTACTGGGACCAGTACTATTCAACATATTCTAGGGTGACCAGACAGCAAGTGTGAAAAATTGGGACAGAGGGTGGGAGGTAATAGGTGCCTATATAAGAAAAAGCCCCAAATATCAGGACTGTGCCTATAAAATCAGGACATCTGGTCACCCTAACATATTCATAAATGATCTGGAAAAAAGGGTAAACATTGAGGTGGCAAACGCTGCAGATGATAGAAAACTATTCAAGATAGTTAAGTCCAAAGCAGACTGCAAAGAGCTACAAAGGGGTCTCACAAAACTGGGTGACTGAGCAACAAAATGGCAGATAAAATTCAACGTTGATAAATGCAAAGTAATGCACATTGGAAAACATAATCCCAACTATATGTATAAAATGATGGGGTCTAAATTAGCTGTTACCACTCAAGAGAGATCTTGGCATCATTGTGGATACTTCTCTGAAAACATCCACTCAATGTGCAGCAGCAGTCAAAAAAAGCCAACAGAGTGTTGGGAATAGGAATAGATAATAAGACAGAAAATATCAAATTGCCTCTATATAAATCCATGGTATGCCCATAACTTGAATAGTGCATACGGATGTGGTCACCCCATCTCACAAAAGATATATTGGAATTGGAAAAGGTTCAGAAAAGGGCAACAAAAATTATTAGGGGTATGGAACACTTCCATATGAGGAGAGATTAGTAAGATTGGGACTTTCCAGCTTGGAAAAGAGACAACTAAGGGGGGAGGGGATATGACAGAGGTCTATAAAATCATGACTGGTGTGGCAAAAGTAAATAAGGAAGTGTTATTTACTCCTTCTCGTAACACAAGAAATAGGGGTCACCAAATGAAATTGATAGGCAGCAGGTTTAAAACAAACAAAAGGAAGTATTTCTTCACACAACACACAGGCAACCTGTGGAACTTTTTGCCAGAGGACGTTGTGAAGGCTGAGACTATAACAGGGTTTGAAAAAGAACTAGATAAATTCATGGAGGATAGGCCCATTAATGACTATTAGTCAGGATGGGATAGGAGGGTGTCCCTAGCCTCAGTTTGCCAGAAGTTGGGAAAGGATTGCCTGTTCTGTTCATTCCCTCTGGGGCACCTCACATTGGCCACTGTCAGAAGACAGGATACTGGCTAGATGGACCTTTGGTCTGACCCAGTATGGCCGTTCTTATGTAGGGCCTTTCCCACTATGCAGAAATAGAAGCTATTTATGATTCTGAGGGAGTATTTCCTCCTAGGTAATAACAACATAGTCCCAGAGCGGGCATTATGTTCTGCTTATTATCTGTTCTATGGACAAATTTTTTGGCAACCAGACAGAGAAATGATGTGAAGGGACATGGTAGGCAGATTATTCCCTAGCTGCCTGCAGTTGTTTGTTTGGTAGTGTGTGGTTTTCTGTTTGTTTTTTAAATGACCTACACAGCTTAAAGACAGAGCTTTTCATGACAAATCGCTCTGTCTGTCAGCCTAAAGTTAGGAGGAAAGGGTCTATCATGCCAAGGAACTCCTCTTTTTAAACACACACACACACACACACACACTCTCTCTCTCTCTCCAGGGAAGGCCTCCCCTCCCCCACAAACTTTTCAACAACTGGGAGGTCCCCTTGTCATTCTGCTACAGTTATGGCAGGATCAACCTCCCCTGCCAAAGAGATGGGTGGGAGAGGTGCCCATTTCCTACTCCCAACTAATAACGAGAAAAAGGAAGGAGAGGTTACTCACCTTGTGAAGTTCTTTGAGATGGGTATACTATGGGTGCTCTGCTTGTGGTGCACATGTGCCCCATGAATCTTCAAATGGAGATTTTCAGCAGCAGTGCTTGTTCAGCCTGTGCAAGCACTCTCGCTATCCTCATGCCCCTTATCAAAAATATATAGGGCTGCAATTGATGAACTGGCCTCAGTTCCTTCTCTACCACTCAAACCCATGGAGAGGAGACACCAAAGCAGAGGGAAAGGAGGGTGGGTAGTGAAACCCCTCTTAGGGACACCCCTCAGAAAACTTCAGTTATTGCACACAGTGAGTAACTGCTCCTTCATGCTCCACTTAAGGTGACTTCCAAGCATTACCCTCTGAAGGAGGTGGAAGCTTCAGAACCAGGTCTAGAACTGTTTGCATAACTGTAGAACCAAAGATAGGATCTGCTCTAGAGGCATGCACTAAAGCATTGCGTTTTGAGAAGGTATGATCTGAAGCCCATGTAGCAGCTTTGCAGATTTCTGGGCTAGGAACATCTTTCATTGGGGCAACAGATATGGACTGAGATCTGGTAGCATGAGTTATAATCCTAGGAGGACACAGCACATTAGCAGCTGCCGAGCAGCAGAAATGCAGACGGAAACCCAGTTAGAAAGTTTGTGAGTGAACCCTTTAACTTTGTCCACAAAAAGCCTTGGAGAATCTTGAAAAGGTTTAGTTCTGTCCTATTAATAGGACATCTAAGGTGTAAAGGGCAACATTCCCTAAAGATATTTAGGGTGGAAAACTGGCAGATGAATTGTCTAATTTACACAAAAGTCTGAGATGACTTTGGGTGAGAACTGTGGGAGTCTGATCACAGAGATACCTTACCCTAAAAGCCAAAATAAGAGAGATCCACAATCAAATCCAACTAATTCACCAACTCTTCAAGCAGAGGTAACTATCACTAAAAAGATGGTTTTCATGAAAAGGTTTAAAAGGGTGCAGGTAACTAACAACTCAAAGAGAAGTTTCATCTAAGAATTAAGAACTAAGTTCAAGTCCTAAGTTGGAATGGGCTCTTTGACATTCAGGAATAGGTTGGATAACACTTGATGAATCTGGAAGTTACAGGGTCAACAAATACCAAAAAACCTTCCACAAGAGAACAAAATACTGCAATGGCCCCTAGGTGAACTTTAATGGAACTCAAAAGAGATCTCTTTGCTTTAGAGTGAAAAGCTATTCTTAGAATCTCCAAGAGCATCATGTCAACAGGAAAAAGGTAATGGTGAGTGTACCAATGGTAAAATCTTTTCAATTCCTGAAGGTATGTTTCTTTCTATTGTTCAACAGGACTTCTTGAACCTCTCTGGAACAGGAGAGTTCTAAACCCATGAGCCATCCAAATACCATCTTCTGAGTCAGAGTGGACTGAGGTGACAAACAATCCCCAAATCCTTAGTGGGAAGAATAGGCATCATTGGGAAATAGGTGGAAAAAACACATCTGTCTCAGCCAGGTTAGTGATTAAGATTACAGTGGCTTTGTCCAGTCTAATTTTTTTTAGAACCCCGAGGATTTCAGGCATTGGAGGAAAGTTATATAGGACATCAAGAAAGGAGAAACGTGTCCCACAGGGACGGTGATCAAGACCTCCCCTCAAGCAGAATTTCACACTGCAGAAGGTAGCCTGGGTGTTATAATCTCCAAGATTTGACCTGCAACGACCTTCTGCAGTGGAGACTGCTGAGAGGAAATGGAGGGAATCAAACACTGCTGACCACTGGATTCCCTGACAGTGCTGAGAACCCTGGAGACCTGTTGGCAGTAAACAGTCAAGGGTCCCAATGTGGCCACTGGGGAGGACCATAAGAGAATGGGGGAGGCATCCAGGACTGATTGTAACAATGAGCAGAGCAGGTTGAGTGCATCCTAGCTCTGAAGTGTCCCTCAAAGGAGCAGATTCAGATGAGGGTGGTCTACACAGAGCTCTGAATGAGCTCAGTAAAGGATTCTCAGGTACAACCTGAACTCCTGCGGTGCCAGATGCAGTGGTACCATGTCTGCAGCATACTAGGCTCCCACAATGAGGTCTGTGGTACCAACAAAGGTGTGAGGGGTTCCAACAAGTGCTAGATGGTCAGTCAAGGTGCCAAAGATGCAGTCAGTGCAGCTGGAGGTACCAACTTCTTCAAGACTGTGGCACCAAATGAGAACAACAGGGCACAGCAGCAGGAGAGCATGAGGTGAAAGTTCATCTTCTGATCTGCAGATTCAAGAAATGCCATTTCAGCAAGGCAGGTTTATATGCAAGCAGAAGATAAGCAAGAGAGAAGTGTTAGTTCAATCAGGAGGGAGAGGCCCTGTGGAGGCATGAGGGTGAAAAAAACCAAGGAGAGGGGAAAAATTGGGATTGGCTGTAATTTCTTTGTTCTTCTGTGAGCTGTTGCTGTCTTTTTTGAAAGAATTTGCAGATGAGATCATTTGCAGATGAACTGTCTCTCTCAGTTTCTTTTTTTTTTTTTTTTGGTTTAAGGATTAAGACTTAAGGATGTGTGTGTGGGTGTGTTGAGGTGGGTGGACAGGTTTTTGTATTTTTTTTTTTCTAATGTCTGATTGATGTCTGTCCATTCTTCATTTATCCTTTTTCAGAGACTTGGCAGTGGAGGGCATTGCTGGCATATGCAGGCAGCATATGATGCATATTACATTGGTGGTGGACATGCAGGAATGAACCGTGATGGTGTGGCTGATCTGGTTAGGTCCTGGTGTGGTGTGTGTGTAGATATGTGGGCAGAGTTGGTGGCAGAGTTCGTTTTTTGGGGTTGGTGTGGTTGGAGGGCTAGTGCAGTGCGTGTGTGTGTGGTGGTGTGTTACTGGTGAGAATATGCAGGTTGTTTGCTGTGTGGCTGACTGGGGCCTGCCCCCCAAGGCCTGTGAGTGTGGGATCATTCTCTCCAGGATGGTTGAGGATCGATTGATGATGCGCTGGGGGTTTTAGGGGGGGCTGTATGTGATGGCCAGTGGAGTCCTGTTGGTTTCTTTCTTGGGTTTGTCTTGCAGTAGGAGGCTTCTGGGTACACGTCTGGCTCTGTTGATCTGTCTCCTTATTTCCTCGTGCGGGTACTGTAGTTTTGAGAATGCTTGGTGAATGCTTGAGAATGCTCAACTTCTTCAAGGTGTGGAGTCCCTGGAGTTTTTAGCAATTCAGTCATGTTTCAATGGTACCGAACTCTTTGGTATGGATTGTCGGGCACTGTGTGATTTAGATGAGCTTGAGGACTTCATTTTAGCATTCTCGGTACTGAAGTGCTTGAACCATCCCTGGAAGCCTTTGAGGGGCTTGGGGTCTCCCATACAGCAGAAAGGAGGAGATTTAGTACTCCTCTTGGTGGAAGTCTTTCCCACACCCCTTGCAGATCTCTTGGAGGTAGAGGAGGCACTATGGTCACTTGGAAGCCACTGTACTGAGGGGGGAAAGAGATGAGGTCCAATGGAGCACTCGGTCATAAAGTTGAATCTCCCTGTCACTCCTGAAGCAACTCTTAAAACTAGTGTAGATTTTGCATTTTGAAGGCACTTGTGTATCCTGGAGGCAGGAGAGAGAGCTTGAGTGGCTGTCACTAACTGGGAAGGACTCCTGACAAGTGAGGTAACATTTGAAGCCTGGGGACTTAAGCATTCCGCCAAAACAAAACAGTCTTCTTCTTCTAACAGTAGAGAAGGGTGGATGTGGGAGGCAAAAATTTCCATCAATGGAAAAACTAACCCACAAAGAAATAAAATATGAACGAAATAAAAGATTAAAGACTTAATTATAAAATAAAATAAAACTATAAGAGTAACAAATAAGCAGGTATCTGTGAGCACTACGAATGGTCCTTCTCTAGCAGGATACTCGAGAAGGAATCAAGCACAGTTCATATGAGGCATGAGAATAGCTAGGGAGCATGAATGGATCGAATGAGCACTGCTGCTGAAAATCGCTGATAGAAGGCACCTGGGGCGCATGCACACCTCAAGTGGAGCATCCACAGGGACACTACTCAAAGAAGAAGACAGACTCATATTAGGCTGGACCCAGGACCATCTACCGTTTTCAGGACATGCACGGGAGCTACAGGCTTTAGAACTGCCAGTTCAAGTGCAAAATAAACAGGTGTATAATAGACCGGGGAGCACAGGAGGAAGGGAATCTTGCTTCTGTGAGCTTTGCTCCCTCAAAGGCACATCCAAAATTCACTACTACAACACCATTTTTAAATAGGTAGGCTTGCTGCAAAGCCAGTATCTGCCAGCCCTCTACTGTATGCATGGCTTGGAAAGCTACAGACACTTTTTAATGCACAGTACAAATATGGTACAAATAAAAGTGAGCTGTTGATACAATTTGGAGAAATATAATATGCATAATGTATATTTTATTCACAGAGAATGAGCTAGAGTTACTCCTGGTTCTACAACAATGTCTACACCATAAGCCTTGGCAGAAGGCTCCCAAGAAGGAAAGTCTTCCCGAGACAAGGCTGTAATAGTGGAATATGTCTGCAAGCTCCTTTGCAAAAGGCTCTGAGGTCTTAGTGCAGGTGAAAGTGGGCAGCACTGACAAGAAACAGTGCATACATTTTTTCCAATAGTTCCTGGTAAAGTCTCCAGGAAGGAATTGAAGCTACTCCCTCTGGTGGTAAATCTAAGAGATAGCAGTGATAGAAATAGCACCTATTGTCTCTTAGGGTGAACACACCCCTCTGAGAAGACGACTCATGGGCATCGCATGTGTGAGAGCCAATGAATTTTGCCCTGGAAATGGTACACAATCCATGTATGCCTCATTCTTTTAAAAACTCAATTGATAGTTGTGACCTCTCAACCATGAATTGCACATTTAAGGTTGAAATAAAAAGAACAATTTATCTTAGTTCTAATTAAAGAAAAGGGCAGAATCTTATAAAATCATAAATTGTTGGGTATCATCCACGAGCATTTTTGCATTTCAATCTAAGAAGGACCACTCACAATACTATGGACCTCAAACAATTCACAACAAATTTGGCAAGACATATAATAATGAATTGTATGAGTTCCAAAACCAGTTCCTGTTCTACATATGTAGGGCTCAAACAACAGACGACAATAACATGTTAGACAGCACAAGAGGAGGCATTTCACACAAACAGGTTGAACTCAGACTAAAGCACTTGATTTCACATTTAACCAAAAAAGGGTAAAATACTTATCTTTTAAATTTTCTGTGGTAATAGCATAATACATTAGATGCATGGGGACATGAATGAATCTCATTCACAAGGAAATGTCCTTATAATTCAATTGTAGCTTTGTCATGCTTGGGTTGTATAGTATTTACCTCACTGAGATGATCAATTCTGTATTTTACAGATGTTCAGTGTCTGTTTCATGAATGTAGGTGTAATGGGTTAAGACTAAAAGGGGTAATTTAAAAAAGAAACGTGATTTGTTTTCAGATTACTTGTGATACAAATAAATATAGGTTACAAGTAAAGCTATGATTTAGTCATGGAGGTCATGGAATCCATGACTTCCAGCGACCTCTGGGACGTCAGCCTGCAGCGGTTTGAATTTGTGGGGGTTTCCCACTGCCTGCAGGGGCAGGGAGCTCCTGGGTACCACTGCCACCTCTGGCGGCCCAGGGAGCTCCAAGCCTGCAGCTTCCAGCCACCACGGGTGGCGGTGGCACCCCTCAACTCCCAGCTGCCACAGGCATTGGGGGTACCTTGTAGCTTACGGCTGTCACAGGCAGCAGGGGGACCCCCAAGCTCCTGGCCACTGCAGACCCTCAGAGCTTTGGGCGGTGGGAGTACTCCACAGCCCCCGGCCCCCACGGGTGGCAGGGGAACCCCTGGATCTTCCAGGGTACCCCGCAGGCCCCAGCTGCTGCAGGCAGCAGGGGCCTCGCAGCTCTTAGCTACTCTGCAGCTGCCCCGCTGCAGGTAGTGTGGGGACCTGCTTATCCCCACTTTCTCACAGATATTTTTAGTAAAAGTCAAGGACAAGTCACAGTTTCCGTGAATTTTTCTTTATTGCCCGTGACTTTCACTAAAAATATCCATGACAAAATCTTAGCCTTAGTTATAAGGCATTTCTACCTGTTGAATTTCTCTCTTACTATAGAAAAGCAAAGCAGATCCTTTCTGAGTTGCAACAAAATAGCAGCTGTGGTGCAATTATGACATCTAGTGGCAATCAAGAGGAGAGCAAATGTAAAATATTCAGCTCCAAAATCCCTTGGCTTTTGTATGCAGTGGTAGTGTAGACATGTCGGTCCCAGGGAATTAGAGAGAGAAAGTGTGTGAGGTAATATTTTTTATTGGCCAAATTCTGTTGGTGAAAGACACAAACTCTTGAGCTTACACAGAGCTCTTCTTCAGGTTTGGGAAACCTAATCAGAGTGGCACAGCTAAAAACAAAAAGGACCAGATTATTTAGCATGGTAGTTAACACGTATTTGAAGGGACCACTCAGGGTGAAGTGGCCCATCACAAAGGGAGAAAAGGATGGGTGGGAGGGGAAGCAGGTGGAGTGTGGGGGAGTTGGTTAGTGGGTAACAGATTGTTATAATAAGCCATAAAACCAGTATCTCTAGTCAGTCCATGATTTTTAGTGTCTAGAAGAGTTATGCATTTATGCTTCCAGGATCAACTTTTGAAAGTGTTGTACAGGTTTCCGTTGAGAATGAGGACTGATCAGCCAGTTATAGAGTGATCACTTTGTGAAAAGTGTTCACCCATAGGTAGGGCTGCCCAGAGGATTCAGGGGGCCTGGGGCAAAGCAATATCAGGGGCCCCTTCCATAAAAAAAAGTTGCAATACTATAGAACACTATATTCTCGTGAGGGTCCCTGTGAGGCCCAAGGCCCCCCCCCCCCCTCAGGGAAGCCCTGGGAAAAATAAACATTTAAAAACCTTCCGCATCTCGGCACAAACCCAGTTTTGAGAAAACTTCTTTTCAAGTCACCTTTACAAGGTATCACTGGTTCTCAGCATCAGCTAGTGCTAAAAGGCACTAAAGCTCATTAAAAGGGCTGGACAAATATTTTCTGTCAAAACTTTTTTTGGATCAAAAAGTAGAGGTTTTTAAAAAGCAGAACAAAATCACAGACAATGTCTGCTTTCCTTCGAAATGTGCTGCGGGTTTTTTAATTGAAAAGCTGAAATTAGTCTGCCAAAACCTGAACACGGTTTGGGGTTTCAGAAGCGAAATATTTGCTGCTTGCTGTGTTTGTTTGAAGAAACAATAAAAAAATTCTGCTTAAAAAAAAATCCAAAACTTTTGAACCACCTCAGTTTGTGACCAAACGCTTGAGCCCATCCAGTCAGAGATTCTTCCAGGTTTCTGATATTCTGCTGGCTTCCTTGACTCATATCTGTCTCCATAACTTTGGGTTCATTTATCTTAGAACATAAGAATGGCCATACTGGGTCAGACCAAAGGTCCATCCAGCTCAGTATCCTGTCTACTGACAGTGGCCAATGCCAAGTGCCCCAGAGGGAGTAAACCTAACAGGTAATGGTCAAGTGATCATTATCCTGCCATCCATCTCCACCCTCTGACAAACAGAGGCTAGGGACACCATTCCTTACCCATCCTGGCTAATAGCCATTAATGGACTTAACCTCCATGAATTTATCTGTTTCCCAGAGACTGGCTCAACAGGGTCCCTCACAAACTGGAGACGGTTACTGTGGGTTTGTCTTTAGTATAGACTATGTACATACTCCACAGACTGAACATTTGAGCTTGTTCCAGAATCTGGGATGAGCCTATGCTGTGAAAACTGAAATGCTCAAAATAGCACATGCATGTGATTGGACACAGGGTGCTAAAATTAAATTAACCCAGAGGTTCTCAAACTGTCGGTTGGGACCTCTCAGGGGGTCATGAGGTTATTACTGGGGTTGTGAGCTGTCAGCCTCCACCTCAAACCCTGCTTTGCCTCCAGCATTTATAATAGTGTTAAACATATAAAAAAGTGTTTTTAATTTATAAGGGGGGGGTCACACTCAGAGATTTGGTATGTGAAAGGGGTCACCAGTACAAAAGTTTGAGAACCACTGAATTAACCCCTCTGGAGCCTCGGGGAATGCAGGGGAGGGGGATCTCCCTTGGTAGGGTTGGGAAGGAGGTAGGTGATGTAGGATATTGCTCTTCTCATGTGATCCCTCCCTCACGGAAAAGATAACAGCTTGGCTCTTTGTGTTAAATAGCTGTCTGCAAGCCTCAAACTGCTGAATGAGCTTTAGTGTAGGGAAGGCTGTGCCTCCCCAAACAGCCTGGCCCTGCTCCCTATCTGACCCCCACCCACTTCCTGTCCCCCCGACTGCCCCCCTAAGAATCACTGACCCATCCTGCTCCTTGTCCCCTCCCCACCGCCCTGAGATCCCCTCCCCAACCACCACCCCGGGACCCCACCCCCCACCAATCTCTCCATTCCCTGTCCCCTGACTGCCCCAACCCCTATCCCCCCGCTGAGTCCTGACAGACCCCTGAAATGCCCACAATCTGACCCCCCTGTCCCCGTCCCCTGACCAACCTCCCAGAACCTCTGCCCCCGCCCTGTCCCTTATCCAACCCTCCCCGGCCCCAACCCCCTGCCATGCTGCTTACCCCTGCCTCCCCCGTCTCCCGGAGCCTCAGCGTGCCGCGCCCATGAATGGCCCTGGACAGCGCTGCAGCGGCATGGCTCCAGTGGGGCCCTGAAGCTCACAGCCCCGCCCCCTTACTATGCGGCTACGAGCAGGGCGGAGCTCATGCCCCGCTGGAGCCATGCCGCTTTAGCTTTGTCCAGGGACGCTCCTGTATGTGGTGCGCTGAGGCGCCGGGGGATGGGGGAAGGCGGAGGCGGGGCCAGAGCATTCTCTTGGGGGCCCCTGCGGGGCCCAGGGCAAATTGCCCCACTCCCCCCCCCCCCTCCCCCCGGGCGGCCTTGCCCATAGGTGACTGGTTGTTTGTCTTTTATCATTTTCCTGTGAGTTCATTAGAGAGCATAGCAGTTGTCTAGTTTCACCCACATAGGTGTCATTGGGATATTTAGTGCACTGGATGAGGTACACCACATGTTGTGATAGGCAAGTGTCGGACACATGGATCTTGAAAGGTGTGTTGTGGAAGGGTGTTGATCATTGTAGCAGTGGAGATATGTTTGCATCTGCTGTTTTAGCAGGGTCTGGTGCCACTTTGAGTTGGTGTGTTCTGGTCTGTAGGGAGCTTGCTCCAGATGATGAGCTTGCAGAGACTGGGGTTTTTTTGAAGGCCAGAAGAGAGGGGTCAGCTGTGTTGCTGTAGCTGTGTCAACTCCAGGATATTAGACAGACAGGATGGGTGAGGTCATATATTTTATTGGACCAACTTCGGTTTGTGAGAGAGGCCAACTAGAAGAGTTCTGTGCAGCTCGAAAGTTTGTCTCTCACCAACAGAAGTTGGTTCAATTAAATTATATTACCTCACCCACTTTGTATCTCTAGGCTTTTGAAAGTAAATCTAGTGCTTGTGAAAGTTGTTAGCCTATTGGCCTTCCTTTTGTGGGCCCATCCATAGAAATGACAGTAACCCCTGCCCACAAAAGAAAAGGCACCAAACACAAATAGGTATAAACTGACAAAACAAAAGTGAAATCATGGGGATGTGAACAAAGGTATAATAAAAACGTGCTAGTACAGGACAGCAAGCAGAGTATTCCAGACAATGCCAACTTCTCCACACAGAGTTCCAAGGAGTAACTGGACACCACCCAATGGAATTCTGCCCAGATGTCTGAATAAATGAGGGCAAGAATAATTGTCTCAAAATTACACAGAATCTCTCTGTGACTGATCTTCCTTCTTCTGGAACTATATATGGCAAATGGGAACACAAGAAGGTGATTAATGAGGAGGTACCTGAACTTGGTGGGGTCTTGGATGGGTCAGACAGGTGGGGAGGAAGAGGGGAAGAAACACTGCCAGAAACTCAGAAGGAAGTACTGGAGGAGAAGAATAGGGGCTTCAGCCTGGCACTTGGGAAGTAAGTGTGTGTGTTACAGGGTCCTACTCTCACTGCAGAAAGAATAGGTATCAGGGTACTCTTGTTCTGTGAAGGAATCACCAACTAACTGCCCAGAAGGTTGCAGAACAAGGCTGGAGTGGAGGCACCCCAACAGGGGAATCTCGCTCTCCATGAGAGACTGTCAGGGCCCGACATAGAGGCCCTCCCCTTGGCACAGCAATGGCCCACCCCTCAGTCACAGGGGAGAAGCCACAAAGAAACCAGCATTAAAATCAGGACAAACAAAACACAAAAGTGTAGGACTGGTAGTGGGATTAAATGATTAACCACATTGTACAAGTGGAGGATACTAATCAGAGAACCTCAGATGACACCCACTGCTCAGAGAAAAGATCACAGGAATCAGGGGACATAGCTCATTGGAACTCTGCCCAGATAAAAAAATGGAGGAGTCAAAGGAAAATGGCCATACGGGCCCAGAAAGTCTCCCAGTGCTTGAGCTTCTAGATGGAAAACTTGGCCAAGGCCAGGAAGAAGTTCTAGAGACATAATCCACTCTACGCAGTCCTGAGGGTGATTAAGCTACACTGTCTGGACCTATGAATTTAGCAATGTGTTCTCCCATCTAAAGTATCTCTCATGTAAGGGGCTTCCAACACTCCACTTTGGAGATTATTCCAAATCCTAACTGATCTTAACAGTCAGAAAGCTGAAAATGACATCACAAATCACTGGCAGAGCTAAGAACAGAACCCATGGCCAATTACTACATTCCCCACCTTTGATTTCTTGTAGCTTTTCATACACTGTCTATCAAATCAACGGAAGAAATACTAAGTGCAGGCTAGGGTCAGGTCTACAATATAAACTTCCATTAGTATAACTACCTCACTCAGGGGTGTGAAAAATCCAGACCTGAGTAACGCCATTATCCTGACCTAAGCCATGGTGTAGACATTGCTACATTGACAGGAGGGCTTCTCCCATTGATAGAGTTACCGCTTCTTGAAGAGGTGGATTAATTACAGCAATGGGAGAAGCTCTCCCATCAGCATAGTAGCATCTTCACTGAAGTGACAGAGTGGTGCTGCTGCAGCATTTTAAGTTTAGACCTGCGCGAGACACCAGGAGATATGGATTCTTTAAACAGCCCTTCAACAAACTTCCTTTTGACCTTGGACAAATCACTTAAACTGTCTGTGCTTCAGAATCCCTATTTGTAAGAGAGGGATGAACATGCTTTGCTACCTCATGGTGCTGTTATCTGGCTTAATTTATTAGTGTTTTTAAAGCACTTTGAAATCCTCATATGGAAAGCACTATATAAAATAGGTGAAACTATCATAGTGGTGGTAGTAGCAGCAACCATTAGAATTAAGACTGTATGATGGTTTCCATTCGAACTCCCCTTTTTTTAATCACTCAAAATATTTTCATTTAGTCAGAACCAGAGCTACTTTACTGTAACATCTCCAAGGGAAGCAATTTAAGCAAATGTTATTGAATAGTTATTATTGGTGTTTAATGGGAACAGTTTTAGTAGATATGATGCTTGATGGATGCATTCAGCCAGAGCTAAAGGGTTAACTGGTGATTAACCAGATATAATATTCTAAAATCTGGCCTTTTAATACAAAAATTACAAAACAGTATTTGTAATACACAACATTCAGATCTTGCTTTAGATTTTCAAAGCATTGTATAAAACAAGAGATAATTAATTAGCAATTAAAATTTAATTGCATTGTGTTATAATTGTTTGTTCAGCATGCTGATTGCCTTGGCAAGAGGCATCATACAAATACAATTACTGGTCTCCATTTTGCAGCTGCTCCACAGGCTTTACAACTCCCATTTATTTCAATGAAAGTTTTGCCTGCAGTGCAGCTGCAGAATCAGGCGCTAAGAAAGAACGAACAAAGGGATAAAGCAAATAAAGGGAAAAAAAACCAGAGAGAAGATCATTTTTTAATTCTTGCAATTTATGTAATATAGTTCTTTGTTTCATTTTAACTATTTTCAGATGGCTATTCCCGTAAGAAAGACTAATTAAAGGATTGTTAGTGATTTAAGATCTTAAATAGTTTTTATGTTAGCATTTTAGTTTTCTTTTAAGGGATATACACAGTATAGGTGTAACACAGAGGTGATAAATGTATCATGGCAGATCCACAGTTGATATAAATTGTCATAGTTCCATTGAAGTCAATAGAACTGTGACCAAATATACCAACTGAGGATCTGTCTCACTGATTGACATAGGTATGTTTTATACAAAATGAGAAAGAATAGCTCAGCAAGAGAGAAAATCCCTGTAGACAGCCAAAAATGAACCAAGCAACCCCACAACCCCACCCCTATTTGTCCCAATATTAAGCAATTAAAAGACTTTAGGATCTTATTGAGGGATGAGGGGGGAAGGTTAGGAGCTGACTCAATCACAATTTAAAAGTATCTACAAAGGAAGACAATATTTGACAGAAGAGGACTTTTTAACCTAGCAGGAAAAGGCATAACTAAATCCAATGGTTGGAAGTTGAAGGTACACACGTTCATAGTAGGAATAAGGCGCTTATTTTTTAACACTGAGAGTAATTAACCATTGGCACAACTTACTATGGGATCGGGTGGATTCTCATTCACTTGTAATCTTTAAATCAAAACTGGTTGTTTCTCTAAAAGATATGGACTAGTTCAACCACACATTATTGATCTTGGTGAAAGAATTACAGGGTGAAACGGTGTCTTTGTTATGATGATCACAATGGTCCTTTCTGGCCTTAAAATCAATGAATTAAGACAATCAATACACCATTTTCTTTCAGATGATGTCAGAGCTGGAGATAGTGGAAATGCACTGAAAAGCCTCCAACAATTTCTGTCAGGCCAATCCCAAAGACAAGTGCTTACATGTGGAGTTCTGTTAAGCTCACTAGTCTCCCAACTTTTATACAACTTAATTGTGGAGCCATTGGTATACATGAGACATATTAGACTCAAAAGTAAACAATACTCAGGTCCTAAATTCCCTGTAAGCTGCACAGCCATGCAACACCCTATTTAGCTCTGCACAGGCACTCAGGGAACTCACCCAGGGACCTGTTATGGCCGGGGGAAGGGACGCTCCTCCCCTGGCCCCAACCGAACACAACCCCCAATATGCCACGGCTGGGGTGGCCCCCACCCCCACCCCAACTGTGCTGTGGCCCAGACCTGCCACAGCCGGGGCAGCCCGGATCCGAACCCAGGCAGCCTGGCCTGGATCTGAACCCGTGGTTGGGGGCAGCCTGGCCCAGACCCAGCCACGGCCGGGGCGGCCTGGCCAGAACCCGGAAGGCCTGGCCTGGAACCAACTGCAGCCGGGGCAGCACGGCTTGAACCCAGCCGTGGCCAGGACGGCCTAGTCTCAACCCAGCCATGGCGGCCTGGCCCAAACCCAGCGGCCCAGCCCAAACCTAGGCGGCCCGGCCCGGCTCTGTCACAGGGAGTCCCGCCCCAAAGCCAGCCCTGGCCCAGACCTGTCTCGGCCAGGGTGCCCCTCCCTGTACCCAGCCCCAGCCTGGACCTGCAGGGGCCAGGGGAGGGGCGCCTCTCCTGTGGCCCCAGCCCTGGAGCTGCTGCAGCGGGGAAAGGCGCCTCTCCATCCCAGCCCAGGTGCTGCTGTGAGGAGAGAGAGCTGGGGGGAGTCCTCTCTCCCTGCCGTAGCCCCTGAGCACCCTCCTGCACCCCAACCCCCTCATCCCCAACCCCACCTCAGACCCTATACCCCCAGCCAGAGGCCTCCCCCCTCCCAACCCTCTGCCTCAGTCCTGAGCCCCCCATCCTCAGACCGCCCCACTGCTGAGCCTCAGCCCCCTACACACCCAGAACTCCCCCACCCAAACCCATACCCCCCTGCACCCGGCCCTCCCTGCTGAGCCCCACTCCTCCTGCACACGAACCCCTGCTGAGCCCCTCCCTCCTGTATCTGAACCCCTACCCCTTCACCCAGACCCCCCTGCTGAGCCCAACCTCCCTGCACCTGGACACACACACCCCGCCCACCCCTTGCCAACCCTATCCCCTGCATCGGGACATCTACCCCTGTACCCAGACCACCTTCTGTTGAGTCTCCCGTAATCGAAATCCTATCCCCACAAGCCCCACCCCCTACATGTCTGAATCACACTGACTAGACCCCCATACTTGGACCCCCACCCCACTGAGCCCCAACCAGCTGCACCCAGATCCCCACCCCACCAAACTCCTCTCCCTCAGACACCCCCACTGAGCCCCCCCCCACACCCAGACCCCTCCTGCTGAACCCCAACCACTTTCACCTGAACCCCTCAGCAGAATCCCATTCCCCCTCCACCCAGAACCCCCCAACAAGCTCCTGTGCATCCAGATCCCACGCACACCTGGATCCCCTCACTGAGCCGCCCATACCCAGATTGCCCCACAGAGAACCCTCTCAACCCAGACCTGGATCGCCACACAGAGACCCTCCACACTAGGATCCTGCCAGACTGAGTCTGCTTGTCCACACCTGGTGCACCTGGCACAGAGGGACAGGATCCTGGGATGTTTCTGGTGCAGGCCCAGACCTTGTTCTGTGTCAGGGTTGAGTTCAGCCCCACTGCCAAGTCCATGTCCCGGGAGTGAGAGGGCTGCAGGGTGATCTCCCACCTCCATGCAGCCAGTGTCCAGTGCTGCCCACTGCCATGCTGGAGCCTGCACATTTATTTATTGACAAATAAAATTTGCAGAATTTTAAAATATTGTGCTCAGATTCCAAATTTTTATTTTTTTGGCACAGAACTCCCCCAGGAGTATTATGTAGTGTCACAACTATGCAGCATCTTTATCAAATAGAAATATTTCTCAAACCATTCCCACAATTATGTAATCTATCATTTTGTCATCTATCCTATGTTTTCTTTGTAAATTATTCTGGAGGACAGGGATAAACAGTTTCATATTACTTTACTTTTCAGTATCCAAAAATATATCTAGATTTGACCATTCAAGATGTACACAAATTGTAAACCTAACAGTAAAGGCCAAATAACTTTTTGCTGGTTCAATGGAAAATGTGAAATGTTGACTTTCCTCTAGAAACAGCTGTATGATTCCATTGGACCAACAGGATTTTTCCTCTAAAAAAAAGTTAAAAGAAAAAAAAATGGGGGCAATGTTAGAACCTTTCACCATTCCTGTGGTAGTTTTACACTACTTTTCCTGGTAGACCAATGATGCAGCTTGTGTAGTCCCCTGAGTTGGTGGCCTATCCATCCATGAACAATAATATAGTGTAAAGCACTACAGTTTCCCTTAACCACCTATACTAGTCTTCAAGAAATAAAACTTTATGGAGTCCCCTCAATATTATTTTGTTAACTGATCAAAAATAAACTTCACATAAGTTAGATAAGTGTTTGCTCAGAACTGTGTATTTAAATTTTTCCCACATAAATCCAAATATTCCTGGATAGACAAAATACTGATGCACATCCACACTGAAGTACTTCAGAATGCTAGGGAATTCTGATTGCTGGAGTGGCTTAGGAAAATATCAATTACCAATTTTTTCCTTAAAAAAAAATTTCAGAAGGAGAAATGTTTAAATAAGTTATGACAGTCTATACGTCATTTGTTTAATCTAATTTAGTATTTTCCAGGCTTATATTCAGTATGTACATCACTGGAATATTTCAGCTTCTGCCTTCAATATACTCACGCAATAATGTTATAGAGAAGTACTTACATTAATTGAAGATGGAATAAGGCAGATTCAAATTCTAAATGAGTGAAGTTTGCCCACTGAAAACTATAGTGTCTAGGGGCAGGGGGAGAGATAGCTCAGTGGTTTAAGCACTGGCCTGCTAAACACAGGATTGTGAGCTCAATCCTTGAGGGGGCCATTTGGGGATTGGTCATGTTTTGAGCAGGGGGTTGGACTAGCTGATCTCTTGAGCTCCCTTCCAACCCTAATAATCTATGATTCTATGAAAACAGCCATTCCATATCACAATGAAAAGCAGCATATAGACTTTCTATATCCATTATATGAGAGACAGCACTGCTTACTATTCAATTCAGCTAAACATGAGCTCCTAGTCTGATGCTGTGGCCAAAAGGAGTAACACACTCCTTGGAGGTGTTTTAGTTTTTTATTGGTTTTTTTCTCTCCCCAGCGTAAAGATACCCAGAGAGAAACTTAAAGGGTGACTTGATTACAGTCTTTATGTACCTACTTGAGGAACAAATACTTAATAAATGGGGTCTACAATCTATCAGAGGAAGGTATAACACAATCTAATGGCTGAAAGTTGAAGCTAGACATATTCAGACTGGAAATCCAAGGTAAATCTTTTACAGTGAGGGTTATTAACCACTGAAACAATTTACCAATGATCATGGTGGATGCTCCATTACTAACAACTTTTAAATCAAGACTGGATGTTTTTCTAAAGGATCTGTTCTAGGAACTGTTTGTGGGGGGAGCTGTATGGCTTGTGCTATACAGGTCAGTCTAGATAGTTACAATGGTCCCTTCTGGACTTGGACTCTATGAATCTAACTATGAATCTAGGAATATGAGTCAGGAAAAAGGGCAACCCATTTCTGGCAGCGATTTATTCTGTGATATTAGCCAAGTAACTTAATCTTTCTGTGCCTCAGTTCCACACATATAAAAAGAAGAAAATAATATTTACCAAGGAATACCTCCTTCACAGGCTTAATCAATAATATTTGTGAATAAATCTGAGATCCTATGATAAAAAACTATTATATTGTTATACATTTAGCAACAGAAAGTGCTCAACTTAACCGACCTTCATAACAATATCATATAACTGATTGCATAATTGCAATACTCTGGGCTTGATTTGGGGTGGAGGGACTTCTTTAATATCTCCATTTAAGTGTCTGTAAAGTACTACAGATGATTTTCAGTACTAATATTTTTATATCAAAATCATACACCTGAGATATATGCTAAAAGAGAGGTGCCCAAAGGCAAGAAGGCCAACGGCATTGGCAATTTGCCAACAATACAACAGCTGCATCCAACTGATATAAAATTAATATTACAGTTGTTTTCATTGTTAATATGATAATAGGTCTCATTATGTAATTCTCCATCCTGGGATCAACTGCTCCCCCTGAGGTAGCCACTTATTGGATAGTCTCTGCCTGTCATAGTTCCATAGCTAAGATGAAGGTGGTGGCAGGTTGCAAATATATTAGTTTTCGGGCCACGTCTGACCCACAAGTTACCCTTTGGACATTGCTAGACTAATGCTCACATTCTCCAATCCAAGGAGCACCAGGAGTGGGATTGTCGTCATTCCACCTTGGATCCATTCCTCCAGAGATACTGTGCCATCATGGTCATAATCAATTTCTTCCATCATTTCATGAAGGATCTGTAGATTTAAAAAAAAAAAAAAACCTATAAATTGGATATTCTAAAACAATAAAAATATGCATTAACCCTGAGCCACCCTATCCTGAGTCTATATCCAGTGTGGCAACTTTGGAAGAAAGGTATTTAAAGTCTTTTTACCCCTCACCTCTCCCCCAAACATAGGTCCTTATTAGAACTGGTATAACTTTTTTTTTCAATTAAAAAAGGACATTTAAAAATATTTTTGTGGAATTTTTTTCAACATTTTCAAATTTTGAAACAAATAAATTAAATATCCCAAAATTTTTATTGACCCCCGTATTTTCTGTTTTCTCCTCCCTCTTTCCTCCATTTTGCTTGGGTTGGCGGAAAGCAAATAAATAAATAGGGAGATAATGGAGACAGGGAACCTGAAATATTACGTTTTCCAGTTTTCAACAAAAACTTCAAGAAAATGATTTTTTTGTGAAATATGCTTACTATTTTTATTTAGCTCTAGTAGTGACATTATATACTATAGTTTCATATTACCATCTTTGTAGCATTACAGATTCTTAGGATTCTATGGCAGGATAAAGCTTTGGGAAAAATTCACCGTGAGCCAAGGTTAGCACAAGGCCCTATGCATCACTTAAATTCTGTTTTTATGGCTTCTGAATTTAGCTTTTGACTGATAAGCACCAAGAAAACATCACCAATAAAAACAAATAAAAAAATTAAATCAATGTTTAGCTAATAAATCCAGTAAAAATACCAGAAATGGTTGCTTGCATCTAAGGGTTTGTCTATATGGAGCAGTAATACAGACTATGGAGTGGGTTGTGGGGATTTCTAAAGTGCACTAACATTGATTGGTCTGGGTAGATTCCGCAGTTTGGGACCCATTGTACTAGGTGTGCTGTACACAGATGATAGTTCCTGACTCTCATGGGTTTTGGGTTAAGTATGTGCCAGGCACACTGAGAAGGTGAATTACTAAATGTAATGGGGAGAAAGCCTTAAACTTTAGTGGAGGGCATATATTTCAGACTTATGACCATAGTGCTATGTTGTCCTCATTGGAAAAAGATTAGGAAAGGGCTGAATGGCAGCCCCAGAAAGAAGTAACAACTATTATTATTTTTACTACTCAATATATGTATTAATATCACAGATATTCATGGGACATTACAGAATGTTTTCCAGAATTAATTGCATCAATGATCTGACAAAATACTTACTGGACTGAGTTCAGTGACATCCCATTCAAGATATTCTGCAACATGCATCATTTGAGTGATGATATTTTCTAGCTCCTAGGCAGGAAAAAAAGAACAAAGATATTTTAATGAAATATCAGACTGGCTGATTTTCTTACAATTCAGATATATAGTTTATAATTGTTTTAATATAGACTAACAGTGTATTTGGATGTATCATCTCTATGGATGAAAATATTAAATGTATATTTTAACAAAACAACAATTTAAACCTCAAACCATTTACTACATCAAAGTATATAGTAAAAATATTCAATCAGCAGTTATATGCTATATATTTGAATATCAATATAATTACTAGTAAAAGTTAAAATCAGAAATAAATATCCATTGGGGACTCCATTAAGCAGAATAAAAGGGTTACTTTTAATTATTTTAAGAAGGTAATATTTTAGGGTGAGGTTTTTGTGTGTATGTGTTTGACCTTGGTGAAAGGATATCTTTCAGAGAAAAAGGAGGACCTCAACTCACATTTTGTAGATGCTTTGGTCACGTGTTACTTATGCTTATCACATAACTGGGATGACTTGTGCTGTTGGAAGCGAGACTAGTAAGGATTTGCTCTCACTGAAACATGTTTTTTTCAAATGTGCGGTGTTATCTCCCCCGTGCTGATTTCAGTTCCACAAAATGTCATTAATTTAAATCCATGGGTTTGGTTCACCAAGGTATGAACCCCACAAGGTTTGCTTGAGTGTTTCAGGATCACAGGAACTTAATGTATGCAAATGGTATTTTAACATTTTTGGGTAATGTATATTATAAGGTATGGGTATGTTTTAATGCAATTGTAAGTTTGGTACACTTACCATTTAGATATTTGTACAAACCTGGGGGAAAATCCTCAACTACTGTAAACTGAAGCCAATGGAGCTATGACAGTTTACACCAGCTAAGAATCTGCCCCTTTGCTCTAGGGTCAGCACTCAAGCCAAGTATAAATTGCATCCATATGAAATCAGCAAAGAGTCCTGTGGCACCTTATAGACTAACAGACGTATTGGAGCATGAGCTTTCGTGGGTGAATACCCACTTTGTCGGATGCAAGCACAACGTATTCACCCATGAAAGCTCATGCTCCAATACGTCTGTTAGCCTATAAGGTGCAATATGACTCTTTGCTGCTTTTACAGATCCAGACTAACATGGCTACCCCTCTGATACTTGACATCCATAAGAAAAGCATGCATGTCGGGGGTGGGGAGCGACACATTCAGCCCTTCTTCACTTCTGCTCTCAAAATAGTGCAAGCGAATATATACTATTATTACAATTATTTCTATGGGGCCTTTATTTTCAGAGGCGCTAAGGACTCAACTCCAGTTGCAGTCCAAGTTGCCAATACTTCAGAAAATGGCCATAATGTATAAGGCTCAACAAAAATGGCATTATTTTGCAACATTATTCAAAACACCAGAGTTCCTATAACCGCCTCCCTCGCCACCGCCATCACCACAACCACTTCCTACACGTGCAGCCAACAAGTAATGCCAGCAAGGAAGGGCACACAGGGGTTCAAGAAACACACACTTGAAGATAATATGCTTCCTGACCTCAGATTCCTCCTGGAATGCATCTATGGAGTGTGAATTCCATGGATCTTTGGGGAGCTAGGAATAAGGTACACAAGTTGTACCATGCTTACCCTCCTTTTTTCTTTCTTATGAACAAGAGGCAACATGAATTTGGCCACAAAATTTTTGGAACAAACTCTCAAACACTGGCATCAAAGTTGCACCTGCAAAATACATACACACAAAATCAGTAGTTGTGCATGCAACTGGATGCATGCTTGGATGCACAACTGCTCAGATACACACACAATGGGAGCTACTCATGGTGATTTTACAGGCACACTTTAGACATCAATGTTTGAAAGAGTTCCCATCAATATTTTTCTGCAGTTATTTATGTTTTCTGCAGAACCCAACCTTTCATTTTTAAAAAAAAGTTTCTAACCCTTTTTAGTATAGTTATTGCATTAATTTATACTACTTAGTGAAGGCTCTCTAATCCTCTCACCAGCTTCTTCATTTTCTGTGCTTGAAAAAGCTTACAAGAACAAGGCAGAAGACATACTGTGGAGAAACAAGGACACTTTATCCCTGAATAATCTTACTTTTGCTTAGTCCTTAAAATGTGGACTTTAAAATGTGATTTTTACATTCCAAAAAACTCTTCACATTGTCATAATTCATATTTTTATTAACATCCAAGAGTGCATTAATATTCCTTTATGAAGGGTGATGTTTTAATCAGGGATAGAATTTCTTCTGATTAAATTTAAAGATCAACTGTATATTATGTTCTGACCTGTATATTAGCATTGGGCACCATGACTTCCCTCCTTTGAGTTGTCACTGATCCTTACTTAATTCAATGAAAGGCATATTTAAATTGGTTCTCTCTTCTGAATTGTGCTAACATGGTGTTTGCCCACTGGAAAATGTCTGTTCAGACCACTGGGTCAAATTCACTCCAGCACATAAAGTCTGAGTAGGTAAGGGGAGGCGAGGGGAGTGTAACACAGTTGGGGAGATGAAATCTAGCCCTATAGCCACTGTTTCAGCCTGTGAATGGAAATAAGAAAATAGAACCTCTTCACACTCATTCTACAGGGTGCTAGAAGCTTCAAGAACCTAATCTATGATCCTACGTTCTATCCCTTACACATTAGTTGGCTGATATTTGTTAAAACCCCCGTTGCCTGGCCCTAGAACACTATCAGTACCAGTTTAAGTGCATGTCCTATTACTTTATTTCCTCCTATATGCCAATCTCTCTCTTTTCCTGCCTCCCCTTTTTTCGGGGTGGGAGGGGAAGGGGGGGAGAGGAAGCAAAAGACAAAGATGCCTGCCCTATCCCCATTTCCAATAATTTGCTAGTCTTTGCTCCTTCCCAATACCTGTAAACAGAGCCGGTGCTAGCCTCCCCCCCCCCCCCAACAAACAATACTAAAACAGGCAAGTTCTTATAATAAAAAGTGAGCAGTGGGTCCCCTTGAGCTGTTCAGGGCTCTAAGCAATTGCTTTGTCTGCTTATGCCTAGCGCCAGCTCTGCCCACAAGCCACACTCTTCTTGAACATCTCTCTGATGACTTTCTCTGACGCTCTCTTAATTGTATAATCAGGCACTACTCCTAAACTTCTCCTTTAACAATGTATCCTCATTCCTGGCCTCTCTGAACATGCTAGCCTTTCCCCTTCATCTTCTGCTGTTACCTTCTCCCAGAAAGTTGAGCCTCACCTTTCTTCCATCTCAGTGAAACCCTACAAATAACTCTTTCATGTACAGCTCCCAATAAGTACAAAGGGGTTTTGGGAGCTGTGTTAAGTTGCCTCCTGCAGTAAAATGTTACAACTAAAAATCAGAAGAATGATTTCACAGTGGGAGATTCAACATTTGACTATCTTTATAGTTCAGGGGGAAGTGGAGGGGAAGTGGATATGCTCAGCAGAAGGACAAATTGTTAGGAGTAGCCTCAAAATATCCTGGATGACAAATATTTTTATTATACACAGTTATTACTTCTGTTTATCCAGTGTGCGTTCTGCATGGATTCATACAAATACACTATTACAGTTCATGCTAGTATAATATATCAATAGAAATAAAATTACCGAACTGTCCAAGTACCCATTTCCATCTGTGTCATACAAGCGAAACATAACTAAAAAAAAAAAAGGGGACAATTAGAAAAAAAATGTAAGATGTACATCATTTTCCTTTAACTCTAGAGCAAGACAGAAAATTAATGTCTGACTTGAAACGGGGATCCTGATTATACCTATAGAAAATTTGCTGGCCTCCTCTTGCACTCTCACTGTGCTTTTAGTCCACTATGATGATAGCGGCTCTACAAATGCTTACTCATTAGCTAATTGTACCATTGGAAATTATTGAAATTAGTTTTCAGGTCAGCTGAATGCAACAGTAAATATACTTTCCATACCTACAAAGTAAAATTTTCCCTGGTTTCACTGAGTTCACAATATTGGTATATAATTAGGGCTCCATCAAATTCATGGATGTGAAAAACACGTCACGGACTGTGAAATCTGGTCTCCCCCATGAAATCTGGTCTTTTGTGTACTTTTACCCTATCCTGCAGAGCTGGGTGTCTGGAGAGTGGCGGCTGCTGGCCAGACGCCCAGCCCTGAAGGCAGCGCCGCCACCAGCAACAGTGCAGAAATAAGGGTGGCAATACTGCTGCCAGCATACCATGCCACCCTTACCTCTGAGCTGCTTCTGGTGGGGCTGCAGCCTCCAGAGCTGGGCAGTTTGAGAAATGCTGAGTCTTAAGGACTTTACATGTTTATATTTTGCTGTTTTAAAAATACATATTCATGGTTGTTAAAACACCGTGACATTTAAGATTTAAATGTCTGAAAGCATGAAATTCAAGATTTTTACAATGCTATGACAGTGAAATTTACAAAAATGGATGATGAATTTGGTAGGGCCCTATATATAAAATAGAGCTGTTGGGCACAGTTCTGCTCCTTTTGAAGTCAGTTGTAATGCTCTCTTAGGCTACGTCTAAACTGCACACTTTACAGCAGCAAAGCTGTGCCGCTACAGCAGTGTCGCTGTAAGGTATACAGTGTAGCCGCTCTTCGTCGGCAGGAGAGGTCTCTCCTGCTGACAAAATAAAACCACCCCCAATGAGCAGCAATCACTATGTCTCCCACCAACAAAGCACTGTCCACACCGGTGCTTTTCGTCAGGAAAACTTTTGTTGGTTGGGGTGTGTTTTTTTTCACACCCCTGACAGATTAAAGTTTTACCAATGAAAGTGCAGTGTAGACATAGCTTTAAAGCATCTCACTGGTCTCACTGTCTGAAATTTTGCTTACATGTCTGGGCCCAATTCAAGAGCTCATTTCTATTCAGCACTTGATTACATGCTTAATTTTAAGTATGCACATAAGCTAGTTCTACTACAGAAAACAGAACGAACTTAAGCATGCACAAAAGTGCTTTCCTGAATTGGTGCTCGAGGGCAATTCCATTCTGCCCCATAGGTCGTGCTTAATGCACACTGTTTGGCCCCTTGTGAGTGTAAATATCTTAAAGGCAGCATCTCACATATTCTTCTCTGTAACTAATGGTATAGCGAGCATAAAAACATTGAATACCTCTTAAAAGGTACAGTGCCTATGCATAAAAGTGTCTGTCTTTATTGTCTCACCCCTTGAGCAGCCACTTGTACTACATTTGAGGAAACTGATTTACTTATGACCCCTTTCAGAATCTCCCAAAATGAAAGAGACTCATCAGATAATGTTTAAATTAAAGAAAAATAGATCTTCTTAAAAGTTCTCAGTTCAAGGTAAGAAAACTGTTTCACCATCCCCCTTCTCTTCCCAGAATGGATTTCATACTAAGTCCTGCAGTCTCTAACAGTACCATCAGCTGGGGAGCTTTATACAACACCGAAGTTGAACACATGGTGCTAGAGTAAAATGCACTAAATCATGAAAATATGTATCTCTGTACAAGACAAAGATAACTATTGATATACAAGCATCAATAAATAGCTATAATACATAGCAGAATCCCAATAATGTTAACAATTTTAAATAATGTAGATTAAATCAGGCCCATGCATGATTTAAATTCCACTTAGGTCCTCAAATTAGTATTTAAGTATCCTCTGCACAGGGATATATCATAGAACTGGAAGGGACCCTGAAAAGTCATTGAGTCCAGCCCCCCACCTTCACTAGCAGAACCAAGTACTGATTTTGCTCCAGATCCCTAAGTGGCCCCCTCAAGAACTGAACTCACAACCCTGGATTTAGCAGGCCAATGCTCAAACCATTGAGCTATCCCTCCCCTCTAATTGAATGAATTAAACTGATTAACACAAACATATTCAATATGAATCTGTAGAGCTTCAGTTCTTCAGTCAGTATTATATTCCTCTCTGATCTGCCACACAATCTTAGATAACGCTTTGTATTAAAATTCCATTTATAAATAGTTTATAAAGGGTTAATAAATGATTAATAGGTGTTTTAAGCATATCACAGATATGATTAATAGCATTAAAGATGGCTTTAAGTACATCAGTAGAAGGTGTTATAAATAGTTGTAAGCAACCTATTGACCCGTTGGACTTGATAATCTATAACAAATGATTAACCAATTATTAAAAACATTTATTAATCATGATATCATACTTTTATCTCTCTGCCTCAATGGGTCTCCATCATATTTCAAATTTTATCTGAAAGCATAACTTCTCCCCTTGTTTGTGTGTCTTGGATCTGATTTTCAAAAGCATCCAGTTTTGATCTAATTCTGCTGACAATGAACACAATGGGAGAACCGTTGACTTCTTTATGGGCACAGTTAGATCAATCCACCTCTTATTTTTTCTCCTACTATTTTATATTGAGTTCTCCCATTGTGTTATGTAACTAAAAATTTTTCACTTTAGTAAGTACTTAGTTCCTGGTTCTACAAACAAGACTACTCACATGCAAAGTTTCTTGAGTACTTAAATGTTTGCAGGATCAGGATCTCATTTAGTAAATACCATTAATTTACATGGTGAAATATACTGTGATTATAAGACAAATTTTTCCTCTGTTGAAGGTGATAACCAAAAATACATAATCTCAGTGTTAGCCTTATATGCTTATCTCATGCAATTAATTTTAGTTCTCAAAGGTCATCCAAAGCATATGTAAACTACTTATTTACAGATTTTTGTTTTGTAAATTAAAAAAGTTGAATTATGTACACTTTCATTTTCAAATGCTACTAATTACCACAAATATCTCAATCAGGTTTCCTTATGCACCAGTCTTTGTAGTAGAAGAAAAATAGAACAGCAAATAAAATCCTGATAATCAAAAAACAGCATTTCAAGGAAGCAAAAACAGTTATGTCTACATTAGAATAGATTTTTGAGCTGTTTTATGTAAATATTGTACTGAGTATGAGGATAACTCTCCAAATAACTTTTAATATAAAATGCATATGGACCTGTTTTTAATACTCTGTGCTCTTGTACTTGGAGACTCTTTTATCAAAGCATTTCTTATAGCATTATAGCAAGTGATTATATTCTGCGTGATGCGTCAATTGATGATTACATATTTATCTCCATCCCAAATAAATTAGCACAATCAAATCTCTTCAGTATTAAGAACAATTTTATAGTGCAAGGGCTGTGATTGAAATCATTGGACTGTATTCTGTGGCAGAGCGCCCCAGGGTATGAAATTTCCACAAAAGCCCCCTCACAGACAATTCTCCACATTGTCCAATCAGGGTAGGATTTACCTCAGAATAGGCCAAGGGGCCCATTCTGAAATCTGGTAGAGACCAGGGGACTGGTGAGAGGATACCACCATCAGGGGTCTTGTGCTTCTGCAGCAACTCTGTACCCTGACAAATCTCTTTTCCCTGGCAGCAGGGCTCCATTGGCGTCTTAATACCAGGGACTTCTCTGGCAATGCAACTTCTGGAAAGGAGACTGCATACAGAAGATAATACAGCCCCAGACTGCAACATCTTTTATGGAGAACCTCTGCAGGACCATAGGGGAGATGTGCATCCTTGCCTGGTGTCTTGGTTAGCACCCCAGTCACTACCTTCTCCCACAATGCAGATCCCTGGGATCAGCAGAGGCAGCTTTCCCCCATTCTGTATGTGGATCTGAAGGTGATGATCTGGGCTTTAGGATTCTGGAATGGCCTATACAGTCTGCCACTTGGATGGGCTCAACGTATTGTCTGCTGAATTAAGACTTAGGAATTTAGATTTTCCTATTCATGGGATCAACACATAATCCACAGATTTTGTTTTGAGTTGCAGAGAAACATCCAATACATCATTAACCTTGGAATATTGTAGCATTTATACGATATCAGTGCTATGATATTGGCAAATTTGGGACAGTCAATACTCAGGCAAAATTCCCACTAACCCTGTCTTATCAGGATCAGGACCTTGGATGCTGTAGTTATAAGCTAGCTATAGACTAGAAAACTTGGAGGTTTATAAAAGACATGGTCATTAAAACTTGCAATGAATATAAATTTCCAGCAGATAGAGCCTAGTGTCTATATTTTTACAGTAGTGATACTGAATAATTACCTATAGTATAATATCAGGGCCTGATACTGCTTTTCTTACGGAAACAAACCTCCCATCAAAATCAATATGATTTTTGCCTCTGTAAGGACAGCAGGACCTTAGTCTACACTTAGAGCTGGGGATGTGATTCCCAGCTTCCGTAGAAATACTTGCACCAGCTTTTGTTGTGCTAGCACTCTAAAATTAGTAGTGTAGCCATGGTAGCACGGGCAGAGGAGAATGATGGCATGGACTAGCCACAAGCAAAAACCTGCCTGAACCCCACGGGTACGTATTAAGGGCAGGTAGACGATGCCCAGGTTAGCCCAGCTACCTTAATATTTTTAGAGCGCTAACTCAATGAAAGCTAATGCGAGTATGTCTACTCGAGCTGAAAATCACCCCCCAGCTCCAAGTGCAGATGTAGCCAGTGTGTTAGTCTAACCCAAGAATTGACTGTAAGAATGACAGCGTGGGGTTCTATATTCTTTGTGTTTCATTGATTTCCATATCAAACTTTTCAGGTCCTGGTTGAGGAAAGCATTTCTGTTCAGGAAAGGTGCTTAGGCATGTGCTTAACTTAAAGCATATATTTAATTGCTTTTCTGAACTGAGGCCTTTGTTTGTAAGTAAAGACATATTTTCTAACTGCTAGCCCTACAGACTCACCTGGACACACAACTGGGTTCTTTCCATCTTGCTGATAACCACTAGCAACATAGGATATACGGGCCATATTAACATCTCAACTACATAGAATCTTACACTTTAAGGTCAGAAGGGACCATTATGATAATCTAGTCTGACTTCCTGCACAATGCAGGCAACAGAATCTCACCCACCCACTCCTGTATCAAACCTGTTTCTGAGCCATTGAAGTCCTCAAATCATGGTTTAAAGACTTCAAGGTGCAAAGAACCTTCCAGAAAGTGACCCGTGCCCCACGCTGCAGAGGAAAGTGAAAAAACCCCAGGGCTTCTGCCAATCTGCCCTGGAGGAAAATTCCTTCCTGACCCCAAATATGGTGATCAGCCTAACCCTGAGCATGTGGGCA
The DNA here is from genome assembly GCF_016161935.1 of Mauremys reevesii. Classification (NCBI taxonomy): domain Eukaryota; kingdom Metazoa; phylum Chordata; order Testudines; family Geoemydidae; genus Mauremys; species Mauremys reevesii. The sequence goes on from NC_052624.1 coordinate 54,154,004, forward strand.
AGACTCACCAGCCAGACACATCTGGAAGCCCTATTGTCTACACTCACACTACACATGCATCTGACGAAGTGGGTATTCACCCACGAAAGCTTATGCTCCAATACGTCTGTTAGTCTATAAGGTGCCACAGGACTCTTTGCATCCTCATTAACCTTACATGGATTTTCAAAGGTATGACTGATGGAGATAATGGGGCCATGCAGGGTGAAGGTATATCTAAGGGGATAATTTGGACTGCAAAGCCTATACTACTAGTGATGATGTGCAAGCTGGAAAGAACCCAGTTTGTCAGAGCCCAGGGTCAATTACTGAGGCTGGAAGTTGGAAAAATACATCTTGTAACTTACTGAGCAAACTTGATAAGGAAATCAGCTAGACACAAGAATGCAGAACTCTGCTACACCATTTTTATAGTGTCACTTTTTTAAGATAAAACTACACTTCATTATGTCTTAAATTTAGAGCCAGAAATTTCCATTTCAGAATTTCCTCAAGACTGCGTACAGCTCAGGTTTGCAAAGCTGAAAATAAACCAATGACTGTTGTTACTAGCATTATAATCAGGTGGATGTATTAGCAAATTATTAGGGGCTTTTGTGATTTTGTTTTAATTCCCTCCAATTTAGCAGCTTTTTCCTCAGATACAAAAAATATATACATACATTCTAGTTTGTCTTCAGGTCTTCCTCTTTCAAGCAGAGACAAATAGCAAACAATGTCTTTCAACTGGATTACATCTGGTACATGTAAATTGGCAGGAGCAGCAGGTCGTGATGTAGTGGTACCTCTATTAATTCTCAAACCTGGAAATAATACATATGCTTTGTTATCTTTATTAACTACATAAATAGGGAATCAAAACCAGGATTCTTGAATATAATTATACTTATAGTCCTTAAAGACATAATGGGGTTTAATTAATATTTAGATAAATAGATCAATTGACAGTTGAAACATCTACAGTTCTATTTCACATTTACCCCAAAAAACAGAATTAAGATGTTGTTACAGGTCTCACAAAAGAGGACTAAAACAATAAAATACACAGGTAGAAAACAAAACACTTCCCTGCAACAGGAAACAAAGAAAGGAATTCTGGGACTCACTGAGTTTCTTTCCATTTAGAGTGATCTGTTGTCATTTGACTATGTAGTAGTTTTTGTTGAATACCCTTATTTCACTTAGTGGATATGTTATTGTTTTTCCCCCTACGTGATGTCACAATCCAGCCCAAATTTGCCTCCATTCCAGCGGCCCTGTAGAAGCTCCATGGGCCTCCTAAATTATGTAGCTTCACAAGCTGCTCCCTATTCAAAGATGCTTGTTGTCATATAATGCTCTTTCATGCCACCTCAATTTGTACCCTTGCCAGTGGCAGAGTTATACAAGTGTCAGAGCAACAAATAATTAAACTGTCAAAATCCCTGCCACTAGATATTATGAAAATAAATATCCCAGTTTTAATAAAAATAATAGAAATACTTATAAGTCAAACTAGTGCTAATACATTTGTAAGATACAAATTTCAGCACTGTCAATCCTCATGCTTCAATCTGGAAGTTAGATGGACTATTCCCAGGGATGTGAGAGTACTTGCAGGATCAAGCCCTAAGTTAAGATGCGAACAACAGGAGGACATGACAACACAGAGAGGAATCATAAAAGTTTCTGATTAAAGGGGTTTAGTATGTCTCTCACTGACCTTGGCAATGTTAAAGAGAATCTTAACAAAAGGATTAACTGTTCTTAAACACTTTGTGTAATTCATTCAGAACAGGTTCTTCACTGATAAACTGCATACATAATTCCTCCCTCACACATTTTTGTGGCTAAAACAATTACTGTAGCCAATGGAAACAGAATCTTCTACGTTCATCTCACAAATTGTATTCCATGCTTATTTCAATGGGATTATTGGAGTGAATAAGGTGAGAAGGATTTGCCTTTCAGCAAACAGAATTTGGACATGCAGAAGCAATTAATTTAAATCAAGTTTACATCCAGCACATTTTTTATGCAGATAGGAAGAAAGATTAAGACAACTAAAATATATAAAAGGGTGTTTAGAAGGCTGTGTGCGCCCAAATATAAATGCTAAGAACTCCTCAGCACTAAATATGGATTTACCTCTGAATTACTTTAAGTTATTCTACATGGGAAAACCAGTACTTCCCAATAGTGCCAGGGACTTTCCTTATGACAAGTCTGCAAATATAACAAATGGAAATCATTAGACTAAAAAACATGTTTTAAAATTAACTCTAAAGTAACTCCTTCCTCTGAGTCTCTCGGTATCTGTCTTCTAGAATGCAAACGTCATCTAAAATCTAACATCTGTGGGATAAGGAAAGTCTTGCTAGTTGCATTTTATACCAACACCTGAAAATGTTGGCATTTAATGAACAACAAAATAATTTCATATAGCAAATGGCCAAGTTCAAAAGAAAAAAGAAAGAAACCAAAGGCAAAGATCAGAAAACTTTAATATATACATGGTAATTAAGGCCTTGTTCTTGCAATTGAATTTGTACTTGAGAGTGAAGTGAGTCTGGGCCCTGCAGAGATGCAGGTGTTTCTCCCATGCAGATCTAGTTGCAGGACAGGGACCTAAACTGATAAGATCACAAGACTTAAGTGCTAATAAATCCCTATAAACTTAAATTGCCATAAAATATTCATCAAAAAGATGTTAAATCTTATCTAGCAAGAACAATAAAATATTTTTCAGCAAGTGAAGTCCATTCTTTTCTTGGTTGAAAGTACTGAGAACTAATTGAAAAGTTTACTTAGTTATATTTAAAAGAAACTACCTAAATAACATGGCAAAAAACCCCGAAGAATTGTTCAAACAGCTATTTAACACTATCATGTGTTACATGGGGATGAATTTTGAAACATGAAAGGTAAAATATGACCTTGTATTCTGTCCAGAGAAATATACGCATATCCCTCACTCCCACTGAAATCAGAGGGAACATGGCATCTGGATTGGAAAGTAGAATTTAGCGCATTGTCAAGTCAAAGGTATAAGAAAGCAAAGGCATTTCTCAGTAAGTTGAGAAGAGCCAATGCTCATTTTCAGGGCAGCAGCTTGCCTGACATAAGGATCAGTTTCTCTTCAGGCCGTTAAGGGAGAATACAATTTATAAACAGATGTGATGGGGGCACTTGTAGAGAGCAACTCATCACACAACTATCTCTGGCAACATTTGTCCATTATCCTTCCCTACATGTCTACTCAGTTTCCAGATGAGTTTCAAATGCATTTGAAATATTTTCTCTACTTTCGCAAATCCCTGTCCTACACTAGTTACAAAATGTCTTGATAGCATAACATAAAATTCTTCAAGTCCTTTGTGTGGACTTGTGCCTTTTGCAGCTTTTTACATTAAAATTTACAACCATCAAGTTATTTCGCATTGCATGTTACCCATTATAAGTGCTGTTGCTATATAAAATCATATATCAGTCAGATTATATAGTTTAATTGCAGTCCCAAATTACCCATAAATCTAATATGAGGTCAGTGGTATTATCTAACTGAATGTTTTTTCACTACAGCATTTGTATTAGGCATATATCATTGACTTCACTGTGAGTTTGAACAGTATTATAACAGTCCCCTTGGCATAATATTGAATCCAAAGGACTTAGCTCAATAGAGTGAGAATGAAATTGTCTCATAATGAGTGGATAATAAGGATTTTATTGAGAGAAAATGGTGCTAAAGACCTGGATGGTAGAGTGAAGGGGAAAATATTTTATATAGTACTGTTACAATAAAAATCACACACATACAATAAAAACAAGCTAAGGATACACTGGCAGAAATAATATTGAAATTCATTTCTTCTTACATCAGATAACATTGTTTTAAAAGAGGCTGTGTGTTTTAATGGGGGGACGGGGGAGAAGAGAGAAAGAGAGGGAGTGTTGCAAAGTAAAGGAAATTCCATATGCACCATTCCAAGGCAGAAGTTAGTCAAATCTAAAATTGACCTAAAAAGGTCGATATCCTTTCCATTTAATCGCGCATTCAGTGCTTAAACTGGGAAGGTGCATGTTTCATGGGATAACAGGCTCAAGAAAAAATACACACATACATAAATAGAGCTGAGTTGCTAAGGGGCTCACCTCAAACACTGTTTTGCCAAACCTGCTAATCCTAGATTATGATAAATACCCCACCACCCCCACCTTTCACAGACCACTTTAAGCACTGCATGTAGTGGTTTGAACTACATAACCATAGACAACATCAAATGTGATTTAAAATATTTTTAATAAAATTATTGTGAAATGAACAAATGTTGCTATCTAAAGATGTGGAACTCCCTTCCCCCTCAACAAAACAAACGAAAACAAGCAAATGAATACACAGATGATGCCTATTAAAAAGTCAGCCCCAACTAAGTTGCTGAGACTGAACAGGAACAAGGATGGGAGAGGTGATGGGAGAGGCTATGTGCCCCTCTCATCCAGATTTACTGCTTGGCTTGGACTGAGCATGCTCACTGGGACTGAGCATGCTCATTAACACTGCTGAAGCTGGATGCCCTAATTCTGTCCCCCCCACCACCACCACCACCACTGGCAGGCACGGGCCATCTCTGTAGTATTTGTGATACCACATTGTGATAACTATTTGGTAACTGTTGATTTTTAGTGGCTACTACCAAAGGTGTATTCGCAGCTGACAGTAGCCACTGTGAAAACATCAACAACAAAAATAAGCTTAATAGAAAAAGCAATTAAACTGTTTCAGACACATTATTGGCAATGGAAACTAACAGGGCAGCAGAAGAAATCCTATTCAGCTGACTATGTATAACATCCAAAATGGCTATTGAAGAAAATCATTTCTAAAGGACAGATTTAGAAAAGCATAGTAGTAAAACAGTGAGCACTGTCATATTATGCACAATTATCATTGTAAAGTGTAAAGCAATAACCAGCATGTAAATAATTATGCCTCAAAAGCGTTAGAAAACTTGGTAAATAAACACAAAATAAATGTATAAATAATAATAGCCTGAAAACGTATTTTGAAATTGAAAAAAATATATAATTTTAAATTGTTTAATAATTATACTTATTTACTTGTAATACAGCACCAATCAAGATTAGGGCCCTATTGTACTATGCACTGTATAAACACAGTTAGAAAAAACCCATCATCAAAGAGCTTACAATTTAAGTAGACAAGACGAAGGGAAGGAGGGGAAATAGCAGTAGAGAGAAGGGCAAGTCACTTCACAAGACTACATAGAATGCCAGTGGCAGAGTTGGGAATAGAACCTAGATGTGACGCCCTGTCGCTGGACCACAGTGCCTCTATTATAGGCCTCATTTTCAAATTATGCTACATATTTTTAAATTCTCGCACCCTACCCTTTCAAGGTACATATTATCTCCATTTTACAACTTGAAAAACCTAGCTTGTTAAAGTCAATTGTTTAAAAACTGTCAGTTAAATTTGGGTGTTTCAATTTCTGGGTGCCCTGCTTGGTAAACCAATGACCTGATTTTAGAGGGATGTTCATCAGCAGCTCACAATGACTGAAAATTATGGTCCAAGTCAGTGTAGGAGCTGAGATTAGAATAAAGGCATCCGTGGTTCTTACTCTTTTGCACAATCCACTAGACCATGCTCCCTATTGCTTGGCATGTTGAGCAGGTCTAGTTGACAAGGTGATTAAAATACTAACTGCTTTCAGCTACTTTACTACACTAGTGCTGCTACTGGTGGAGCTTTATAAAAAGATAGCAATAAAGGAAGCTATTGGGAAGGTATCTCAGTGTATTCAATGCCTATGAAAGTATGTGTATAAAATACAGTGTTTAAAATAAGCTAGTGATGGTAGTATAAAAATATTCTGTACAACCTAGGACAACAGAATAGTAACATGTATGTACCGAGTAATAGACATGAATGGCTATTAACTAAGCAATTAGATCTTTAAAGCCAGAGATCATAAAGCAAAGAGACAACCACTGGAGATTAAAAAAACAGGTGAACAATATTTTATTCAGTGTAAGTATAGTAGTGAACAAAATATATTACCCACTATAGGAACTACCAAATAGGTAGATTTAACAAAAAACAAGTCAATCTCTGTAGGCAAGATATAAAAATTCCTTTCAAAACTCAATAATTGCTGCTGCTTACCAAGATAACTGTGGGTAAGCGGAAGTTGTTTCCTTGGTAATCAGCATGTTTGTTGTCTGATGCATTCCCTGATGCTAGAAACCGGCATTGTCCCAGCCACACAGGAAGAAAGACCAGAGGCAATGGATGCAGTCTAATTAGGTTGCAACTGTATTCATTTAACATACTTGGGAATATGTGGTAATAAATTGTACAATGCGGGTCATCATTTCCTTAATTGTTTCTATCTATTTGGGAGGTTGCTGTCAGCCCTCCTGCTTCTCAACCTGAACCCAGCCAGCCCGTTTCTGGGACCCTACCACCCTGCCCTTGTATGAGGGATTAGGAGCCCCAACCCATCTTTTTTAGGCTTTCTTAGGGGGTGCCTCCCCCGAAATCCACTTCCAACTCCTGTTTATCAGGGAACTGTATCCCCTCTGTAATGACTACCTGCACTGGACACCTGCCACACCTGTTACCTACTAAGTTGCAACATCTTGACCTCACCTTCTTACCTAACTCACTAGGTCACTGACCTGTTGTGGGAAAGACGAAAAAACCCAACCACACTGCCTCAGTCAATCTGGTAGTCAGGTAAAAATTCCTTCTCAGTCCTCCCCAAAAAGGCAACTAGTACAAGCACAGGGAAGATCATAAAATCTGGTTCTACTCTGACCCCTGGGTGTGGAAAGGGAGATTCTGGTCAGTGACTGAGAGAGTTTCAGAATGCAGGGGTATAAATACCATCCCCTTTCCCAATGTGGGGACGGGTCAGTGCCTCTCCCTAGTCCAGCCACTTCCTGTTCCTCCCTTGGCTCCACTCAGGTAAGTCTATCCCCCTTTCCCACTCCCTTGTAATCCAAAAGCAGTAGGAAGCCTTGAAGGTGTCCTGTCCTCTTTTCCTGACACCCAAAGAATCACCACATTTTATAGATTTCAATGCCAGAAGGGACCATTATGATCATCTAGTCTGACCTCCTTCATAGCACCACACCTAAAATTTCACCAACTCACCACATTTTATAGATTTCAATGCCAGAAGGGACCATTATGATCATCTAGTCTGACCTCCTTCATAGCACCACACCTAAAATTTCACCAACTGACTCATGCATCAAGTCCATAACTTCTGGATGAGCTAGAGAGTATCCTTTATAAGGACATCCAATCCCAAATGAAAGACTCCAAAGTGATAAAGATTCCACCACATCAATAGGTAAGGAGTTCCAATGGTTAATTACCCTCACATTATTTCAAATCTAAATTTATCTAGCTTCAGCTTCCAACCATTGGATTTATTAGGTCTTTGTCTGCGAGATTACAAAGCCCTCTATCAAAAAGTCTTTTCCCCTAGAGATATTTACAGACCATGATCAAGTCACCTCTATCTTCTATTGGATAGACAAAACAGCTTGAGCTTCGTTAATCTCTGTAAGGCAGATTGTAAAGACCTCATATAATTCTTGTAGCTCCTTCCTGAACCTTTTCCAATTTGTCATCGTCCATTTTAAAATATGGACACCAGAACTGGACACAGCATTCCAGTAATAGTCTTAGTAATGCCATATACTCCTTCCAGCCAATGACTCTCAATTGCTTCCACACTGGGGAATTTGTGATGTTAGAAACCTTGGATTATAACACCACTGTAAAAATCAGGCAGGCGCAAAAGGCTAACAACACAGTAGAAAACTGCTTACACAAGCATTCTGATAAGTATCAATTGTGAGACTAAAAGGCACTTAAGATAGCATCATGCTAATGGTTAAAATTATATTAAACGGGCACCATTCTTGCATACTCTTACACACATGTAACTTTACTACCATGAGTAATCCTACTGATTTCAATAAGCATGTGAATAAGTAGTTTCAGGACTGGGGCACTTATTTCTTTTCTCCAAGTAGTTATAAGTTCTCAAAATAATTACCATGTGCACTGAAATATCTCATGCTTATTTTTACATTAAACCTAATTTTTCTTGCAAAGTTTATTAAAACTCTGTTTTTAGTGGGGGTGGGAATGTTTGGTGTTTTGTTTTATTTATTATACTTTTTTGTTTTTAGATATTTTTGAGATGCTCTATCCTCTCTGAGAACTCAATCATATTTACTAAAAATCTGCAAACTGAGAGAAAAACTTCAAACTACTCAATGAGGACAAGGGCCTTATGTTGCTTGAGGAAATGTGGCAGATAAATAGTAACTATAGCTATTTAAAATATGCAATGCAAAAGGATGGGTAGGAGCAGTAGCACAAATAGTCAAGGAAGCTTCAAAGCATCAAGCAGGAGTTGTGGGAACCTGCTACAGGAACAGTGGTTTCCTAAATGATGTATAAGTGACAAAGAAAATAGGCAGCAGTACCACGTAAGATTCGAAATTGAATAGGTTTTAATTTGGCAAAGTTAGTCCACTTGGTGCCTCGGCTGGATGGTGACTGTGGATTAATAAAGTGCAACTATTTAATTTCATTTCCCCTTCACAAGCACAAGCACAGCACAGCATTGAAAAAGAGGTTTAATGGAATACTTCTCCCAATTCTGCAAACACCTGATCACAACATGAGTCCTGGATAAAAACACAAGTTCTATACACTGCCTAGAACTCTATACTTCTATGGCTCTTAGAAACAAATGTTACTGCTGTACTTCAATTTCCCATGTAGATATTTTTCTTTACAATAGATCAGTCTTTGTTAAATTGGTATTATTTTGATTACTTACCTCCTGGTAGGAGTTGGGGCTTGCTTTTTACTAAGGGGCTACAATGGGAGATTTTGTTGCTGAATGATGTAAAGAGATGTTCACTGAAATCGTCGGGCAGCTCAGCTTCCAGAAAGGTCTTCATGAATAGCCTGAAACCTTCTAAATCAATTGTCTAAAGTTTAAAAAAAATAAAAATAAAAACACCTTTAACTTCTGGCATTTCAGGATAAATCAAATATTAAATAAATTTTGGTTATTAGTTGAAATAGTAGAAAAACTTTAATAATATACATTTATAAAATATGACAATCACACTGTTTTAACTCACATAACTACAATATTTTGTTTCAAAAATTCATAGCCTTTAAAAGTCCACCTACAGTATTTGGCCCTGATTCTTATTTACTCTAAGGCTCATTTATATAAATCTGGTAAATTACATTCACTCCCACTTTATGGCCCCTTTACACTACCAGAATGCTGTAAAGAGCCAACACCTTTCTCTTGAGGACTTCCAATTGCAAAATTTTTCACATGTTGACCAAACAGCATTATATAAACAAAAGTTTCCTTGTGTTTTAATTTAATTTGTTTTTGTAATCTACAGCAAATTAAAATGGAGAGACTAATCAGCGCTTTCATTTTGGTGATACAGTAATATCAGTTATTAAATGAACAGTAAAAGCTCACAATTACATTTTATCCTACTAAGTAATATAGAGTGACTCTGAGATTAAAGATGGCATGGAACAGATCAAAAGATTTTGAGATATTACAATTACTGTGTCATAACTGTACACTTATCACTGGAGTTACAGTGTTATATCAGTGATAATATCAAAAAGCAGCATATCATTATTTCTTAAATTAATATAAAGGATAGATGATGTTTTCTGCCTTTGTTTCTATATCATAAATAAGGCTGCGAGTCTGTCACGGACATCACGGATTCTGTGACTTTCCGGGACCTCCATGACTTCTACAGCAGCCGGTGTGGCTGACTCGGGGACCAAGTGAGCAGCTCAGGCAGCCCCTGGACCAGCCGCATCAACTGCATTCTTGGGGCACTACACCCTCCCTCACCAGCAGCAGGAGGAGTTTGGGTGTGGGAGGGGGCTCAGGGCTGGGGCAGTGGCATGGGACGGGGTGAGGGCTCTGGGCAGCACTTACCTCCGGAAGCGGCAACATGTCCCTCTCTCAGTTCCTAGGCAGGGGTGGGGTCAGGCAGCTCTGCACACTGCCTCTGCCCATAGGCATCACCCCTGCAACTCCCATTGGCTGCGATTTCCAGCCAATGGGAGCTGCAGAGCCAGGGCTTGGGGCAGGAGCAGCGTGCGGAGCCCCTGGCTGTACCTCTGCCTAGAAGCTGAGGGAGAGACGTGTTGCCATTTCCGGGGAGCCACACAGAGCTTGGTAGGGAGCCTGCCAGCCCCGCCAACACCCCCTAGCAGGGTTCCTGGGCCACCCGCTGCCACCCGCTCTCCCAGCACCAAAATCAACTTTTGTCCTCTTCAGTAAGTTTTTGTTGTGCACATTTTTCAACTCTGATTACCTTTTCCAGAGCTGAAGAGATCTATGTAGCTTGAAATCTTGCCTTCTTCAACAGAAGTTGGTTCAATAAAAATTATTAGCTCACCCATGCTGTCTCTCATATATCCTGGGAACAACACAGCTACACTAACACTGCAAACAACTTATTCATACCTCTAATATGACTGAAGTCAACAGGACAAATAGCCTAAGGACTTTTCACTAAAGTACTGAAGAATTAAGCTATATGTTTGTGTTGTACTTATGTTATATAATGTTACTTTAGTGCTGCAGAAGTCATATGTAACTAATGTAGCATCTGTGGTTTGCAAATCTACTAGCCCCCAAGTAAGTCCCTTCATCACATACTATATTGTTATACATCTACCAGTAAGACATCCTGCCTCTCATTTCTGAAATAATAAAGATATAAGCAGACACTGTTTAAAATAAACCATTCCATATTAATATTTTAAGCAGCAAGGTTCTAGATTTACTATGAACAAATTATGGTGAGCCTGAGGACTAAAATGTACTGCTGAGATATGGATATTAAGGCTCATTCATTGTTGAGATTTCAACTCCCACCTCCAACTGACCCAAGGTGCCATCCTCCATTGCCAACCGTTAAATTTTCATATAAGCATCTTTGTGCCTTCTCCCATGTTGACACTCATGCTTGGGAGGCTGTGATATGATATACAAGCATACCCATATTCACACCCTGCACACTGTTGTAATAATCTGTGTATAAAATATGCCTTGTGAGGTATCATTTGAAAACTAATAATTTGTGGTCATGGTGAAATGTATGCAGCAACATTATGTATAAAGTTATGAAATCCCCCTATATGATGTTATTAGCACATGTCCAAAACCACAAATCCCTAGAACATAAAAACGGCCATACTGGGTCAGACCAATGGTCTATCTAGCCCAGTATCCTGTCTTCCAACTGTGGTCAATGCCAGGTGCTTCAGAAGGAATGAACAGAACAGGTAATCATTAAGTGAATGATCTTCCCCAGTTACTCACTCCCAGCTTCTGGCAAAACAGATGCTAGGGACACTTTTGCCCAGGCAGAAGTTGGTAATCAGGTCTATCCTAACCAAAGAAATGTGTGTTTATTCCAATTTACATATATGAATAGTAAACAGGGTCCATGAGACAGTAGGGAGAGGAAATGGCAGGAGACAAAGCAAAATTTGCATCTCACCAAACACAGGTGGGAAGAAAGAGCATGATGCTTCCTTTACCACTTGACTTTTGCTTTTAGAGATAAGCTTCAGAAGAATTTACTTCAAAGTTTGACTGGACTATAAGCGAGAGGGGCAGAGAACCCAGAGGTATCTCTCTATCTCTAAGAAGACAAAGGCACCAGCACCTTTGAGCTTCTGGGAGAGATCCTGACCAAGGAAAGGGACAGTCACAATCTTGTTGGAAGACTAGGGATGAGAAAGGTTATCTTAAACAAAGCCTTGAACCAAAACTTGCTAGATTAAATTTTAGACTTTTCGATGCGTGTTTTCACTTTTATTTGCTGGTAACCATTTCTAACTTGATCTCATACTTGAATTCACTTAAAATCCTATCTTCTTGTGTTAAACTGTGTTGTTTTGTTTTTTAATCTAAGGCAATCCAGTGCTGTGTTTAAACTAAACTGTTTGGTTACTCCAGTTAAAGTAGCAAACTGTTGAATATTGACTGTTTACAGGAGCAAGAAACCTTTAATATCTGAACTGTCCAGAAGAGGAATGGACAGTGAAGAACACACAATTTTGGGAAAATTCAGGACTGGGAGTATGTTGGGATCATCCTGCAAATAGTAACCAAGGCTTGTGCAAGCCACCATGTGACTGGTGTGTTGCTGGCTGACTGCTAGAGTCAGAGCTGCTGGACCAGGTCTGCAACTATACACAGACATTCAGGGTGAGACCTGTATGCTGGTAGGCTGTTTGTCCATGGCCCAGGTTGGGAGCTACAACAGTAAAGCATTGTTAGGCATGCACGGTTGTGGGGCAGGCAGTGCCACAACCCCTCACTGACCTGGACTCCACTCCGGAATGGAACAGAGGCGCTTCCTGCAAATATCAACAAAGCAGCCTCACTATCCTCCTTGAAATCCCTCCTCAAATGCCCTGCACAATGAGGCCTGTGACTAGGGCTCCTGGGCATTATAGGCTTGTGAAGAGATGACAGGGAATTGAAAATACAAAGCACCATGTAGTCTCTCTCTCTCACACACACACACACACACACACACACACACACACACACAATTATATACAAACATGCAGGAATAGAAGTGTCCATGGTTACATGTATTCTGGTTCCACACACCAGAAGGGCACCAGAACTTGTATTAGGTACTGTGCCCCCAAATTCCATATGCAGCTGTCTAGCCAGGTGAAAGGGCCAAGCAGGAGCTATCAGAGCATCTATTGCAGCTGTCAGATATTTCTTTTAAGTGGAAGCAGACTGTTGTGCAAATGACAAGTTTTGGGGGGAACTACATAAAAGCTACCCTGAGTTCACTATGAAGGCTGAGGTCAGATCTTGAGGGAAATCCCTCCATAGGGATCCTGACAGAAAGCCTAATATGTGCAGAAAAGGCTACCCCTGGGAAAGGTTGTGTCCTCATCCTTACCAACTTGCTTGAAGCTGGACAGGTCTTTGGTGGTTGTAACCATGTGTTCTGAGTTGCTTGCTCATTTTGAATACATATTTGTTAAGAAAGCCAACTTTGTATAATACAGAACTATAAAATTAAAAGGGATGTTCGATGTCATAGGTATTAAAAATCCCTAGCCATTTTCAATCACATTCTCAAAGTTACTGATGTGGTAAACAATTCCATTTTCCAGTTCTCTCTGAAAAGTATATAAATTATTGATAAAATATGATTTTCCCCTCTTTTTAAATCTGATGCATCATTTTATTTTTTTACTGGGGGGAGGGATAGCTCAGTAGTTTAAGCATTGGCCTGCTAAACCCAGGGTTGTGAGTTCAATCCTTGAGGGAGCCACTTGGTCCTGCTAGTGAAGGCAGGGGGCTGGACTCAATTACCTTTCAAGATCCCTTCCAATTCTAGGAGATAGGATATCTCCATTAGTGCTTTCATAACCCAAGAGGTTATATAAATAAATGTGGAGAGGTAGCATGGTTATACAAAATAATAGGATGTTTCTTCATTATAAAAATTACACTTCAAGAAAAACATCCTTCTTAAAAACCACAAGTTTATAAGGAGCAGTTCCTTTAGGATCCATACAGTCATTGGCCCCTCCTCCCACATTTATGTAGTACCATCCTTCTCCAATAGTGAAGACACAGAAATTAACACATTTTCGCCCATTAACTTCATCACTGGTACCTGCCTGAATGTGTGGGTCTCTAAGGGCACATCTTCACTGGCAATGTTAACATGGCTTGTGTAATCGCGGCATAGCTCTCCCAGGACTCAAAAAAAAAAAACCCACCCCCCCACCCAAGGGGAATAGCTACCAGTGGTAGGAGCGCAGTTTGTCTGTTCCATTTTACTTTTGCTCCTCTCCATGTCTCACAGCACATGGAAGTGTAGAGCTCAGAGAAATTTATTGTTCCATTATATGAGGATTTATGCAAGCGACGCCAACTAGTATTAACAAGAGTTAGACTGACAGAGACTCCTGTATTGAACAGATGCCACAAGGCTCTAATAGCCATATAGCTTTAGCTATATCCAGATATTAAGCATACATAACTCCTGCTGACTTAAATGGGATTTCTATATGCAGAACAAGATATGGCCATTAGACGAATTTTGCTCCCCTGTGGAATTTTTTTCTTTAATGACAAATAATAAGAGTTTTTGATCATGGCATATAACATTTAATATCTGACAGTTACACATTTGTACACAATAGGTAATTTTATTGGGGCTAAATGGACTGGCATTGGATCCAAACTGTCCCAGAGGGAGGTAAAATAACTCCTGGAGTTCTCCCGTTTGCTTGTTGTAGCATTCGGTGTAGGGACATGTAATGGCATGTCTACACTGAAAGAAAAAGGTGTGTTCTGTGTCAAGTTGTCTGATGACTGAGCGCTAACCTCAAGGCAGACTTATAAACCAGGGCACAAATCCCAAAGTGGCTGTGAGTTCTATACTTAGATTTCACCAACCAAGTATCAGGTGTGAACTCCTCAGCCACCACAACAGCCTTAACATGGAGTCATATGGGCTCTCCTATCTTGCCACCCAGGCAAGCCTGCCTTTGTGATAAATGATCTCTTACACCAAAAATCACAAGAATATTCAGGTTACTCCCATTCCTAAAGGGCCAGTCACTTACCCCAGGTCAAGTCCACCTTAGATCTCTCACCAAAGGCAACACTTGTAGCCAATCCTATATTAAACTAACTAAAGATTTATTAACTGGGAAAAAGAAATGAGACTTATTCACAAGGTTAAAGCGGGCAAGCATACATACTAACAAATGAATTTCAGTTTTAGGTTCCAAAAAGTAATAAAAGTCGTTGTAAAGCGCAAGCTCTATATGTCCTTTAGGACTAACTTACTTATGCTTAGAAACATTGCCCTCTCCAAACATACCTTACGAGGGAGAGGGCAGAGGAAAAACTTGTTAGTTGTCTCTTGCTCACCCGAGCACAAAAGCTACTATTGTGGGTAGGCTGCAGAAGAGGCTGGACAATAAGGTCCCTCACTCTTCACCAACTCACTGTCCTTGTAAAGGGGATTAGGTACAATCTAGTGCTTCAGAATTCATCTTTAACACAAATAATTTTTAAGATATCATCATACTCCCTTGGTTGTTTCTTTTTTCAAAACTGTATGTAGTATTTCAACAAGCCCCTTTGCAATCATTGTCATGTAAATGGAAAATGGAAGTCATTACACATTCCATCCCATTTTCATGAAATATATGTTTATTTCAGTAAGTAAGGTAATTCCAAGTATAATTAGGATAACGATGTTAAAATACAATTTTCAGTTAAGTGCTTGTTTAATTATACATTAACCTGCCTGTTCTCCAGTTGATGCCAAGCATATACAGTATAAGTGGCATTAACCTAGTGATGGTGATAGCATTTTTTTAAAACAGTATATGGGTCCAATACTTGAAAAATGTTGTGATGTCACAGGGTCTACGTGCACTACTATGCACAGACTTAGCGCTCTCAGAAGTACACATTAGTAAAGCTGGAGCACTAGTCACAGCTGTAGTTAAGATTGACTAAGTATTTCCAATATAAGCCCAATTTTTAAATCATTCTTAAATTTCCACTTTGGGCAGAGCCTAGGTCTGGAAAAGATGCAAAAGTTATTCTATGGTTTTGGAGTATGAAGAGAGCTAATAAAATAGACATTACCCATTAAAACAGAAGTTGAAAGTATTTTTGTTTGTTTTTGTTTTTTTAAACTGTTCTAGTATGGAAATGGATAGGGGTAGAAAGTGGAAATTTATTATGGAAATTGCCCTTACTGAGCATTGAATTTGAGTATTAGGGTGAATGGGTTCTCCCAGCATTTCCTGAATTAAATATTTAGGGTGGTTTTTTTTAAATAAAATTATGGAATATATTTAAAAGGTTTTAGCTACAAATGTAAATGTTATTATCTACCACATAGTAGAAACCTAATTCTGGCCCATTGTGGTGCAGGTCTTAGCACAGCAAAATCAGAGTTAGTGTATGCCCATACATAGACTGCTCCTTGCATATTTGAGCACTGCTCCTTGGGAACAATCTATGTATGGGCACACAATAATTGTGATTTTGCTGAGTTAATATGCACCAAAATGAGCTAGAACTGGATTCCTACTATGTGGCAGATAATGACATTGGCATTTGTAACTAAAAATATTTTCAATATATTCCTGCTAGGAACATAAATCACATATGCAGGATAAGATGCATAATTGCCATTACCACACCAATGCACAGACCACGCACACACACCCATGTCATCACTCTAGGAGCACACACAGAGTGACATGTCTGCTGGTTTTGCTGGTGCCAGATAATGTATTAGAAACTCTGGCTCATAAGTTCCCTCTTCAGAGGTGTTTTCTATTACATGCCCATGCGAATATAGCTGCCAGAATTTTGGCCTGTGTGTTTCCAAATAAAAAAAATAAATACTGGTTACCTGCCTTTTGTAACTGTTGTTCTTCGAGATGTGTTGATCATGTCGATTCCATTCTAGGTGTGTGTGCACCCACGTGCACAGCTGTCGGAGACTTTTGCCTTAGCAGTATCCATAGGGTCGGCTCTGGTGTTCCTTTGAGTGCCACACTCATATATCGGTATATTAGGTGCCGTCGATCTCTCAGTTCCTTCTTGCTGGAAACTCCAACAGAGAAGTAGGAGGGTGGGTAATGGAATGGACATGATCAACAAATATCGAACAACAACAGTTACAAACGGTAGGTAACTGTTTCTTCTTCGAGTTCTTGCTCATATCAATTCTATTCTAGGTGACTCACAACCAGTATCCTTGGAGGTGGGCTTGGAGTCCAAAGTCTTAATGGCTTGCAGTACTGCTCTACCGAAGCCAGCATTGTCCTGGGCCTGCTGAGTAAGAGCATAATGGAACGTGAACATGTGGACAGACAACCAGGTGGCCACCCTACAGATGTCCTGGATAGGCACTTGGGCCAGGAAAGCTGCCGAAGAGACCTGGATCCTGGTCAAGTGGGCAGTTACAATTGCAGGAGGTGGCACCTTTGCCTGATCATAGCAGCAGTGAATGCAGGCAGTAATCCAAGAAGAAATTCTTTGAGTGGACACTGGAAGACCTTTTATTCTGTTGGCCACCGTGATGAACAATTGCGTCAACTTGCGTAACGGCTTTGTTCTTTCAATGTAGAAGGCTAACGCCCTCCTGACATCTAAGGAACGCAGCCAACGCTCCTCCGCCGACTTATGTAGCTCTGGAAAAAAGACAGGTAAGTAAATGTCGTGGCCCATATGAAACTGTGAAACCACCTTTGGCAGGAACGCCACGTGTGAATGCAACTGGACCTTGTCTTTGTAAAAGACTGTATAGGACAGTTCTGAGGTGAGCACCCTAATCTCAGAGACCTGGTGGGTAGATGTTACTGCAACCAGGAATGCAACCTTTCAGGACAGGAGAAGGAGAGAGCAGGAAGCCAGAGGCTCAAAGGGGGGGTCCCGTGAGCTGTGACAGCATGAGATTCAGGTCCCACAGAGGAACGGGATCCCTGATGTGTGGGTAAAGGCACTCGAGGCCCTTAAGAAACATAGCAGTCATATCCCGAGCAAAATCTGACCTACCCTCAAATGGCGGATGGAAGGCCTAGATAGCAGCTAAGTGGACCTTGATAGACAAAAGGGATAGGCCTTGGAGCTTGAGATGTAGAAGGTAGTCCAGGATTAACTGCAGCGAGGCTCACTCTGGCCGAATGCCTTTATCTGAAGTCCAGCAGGTGAACCGCTTCCATTTGGCCACATAGGTTGCTCTGGTGGAGGGCTTTCTGCTGCCCTATAGAACCTGTTGGACACCTGCCGAGCACTGCTGCTCCTCCACATTTAACCACGCAGTAGCCAAGCCCATCAGGTGAAGTGCCGCCAGGTTTGGACTGCTGTGGTTCTGGGACAGCAAGTCCAGCCTGAGCGGTAGCTGCAATGGAGCAGCCACCAAGAGGTTCAGAACTGTGCCGAACCAGTGCTGGTGTGGCCAAGCTGGTGCTATGAGGATTACTTTCACCTTGTCCTGCTTTACCTTCATGAGGATCCTGTGGATCAATGGTACTGGGGAAGAAGGTGTACAACAGAGCCCCTGACCATGGAAGCAGAAAGGCGTCCGACAGGAGGAGGGCCCTCAAGCGAATATCCTGCTCCTTTTGCATTCTAGGGTGAAAGTTTTTACAGATTTTACACTTGTCCTTTCTATGGGACTTCCCCAGGCACTTCAAATAGCTGTCGTGGAGGACACTAATAGGCATCAGCCTGCTGCATGACAAGCATGGTTTGAAGCGGGAGAGTGGGATATGCCCTGCTCCGGGGCGAAGTTCCAGCCGGGACTCTAACTGCAAAACTAACTTAACACTTAACGTAATCACTAATTAAGTACCTACAAACGATATACAAAGAAGATAGACAATGGCTGTAAAGAACCACTAATGCTCTTGCGATGGAAGACTGGGAGCTCCAATAAACCGTCATTGGTGGTAAGAAGGAACTGAGAGGGCGCAGGGTCAGTAGTGCCTAATATACCGATGCATGAGCACGGCACTCAAGGGGGCTCTGCAGCTGACCCTATCGATAACACTAAAGAAAAAGTCTCCGACAACTGTGCACGTGGGCGCAAACACACCTAGAATGGAATCGACATGAGCAAGCACTCAAAGAAGAACAAAGCTTCATAATGTTTAACGTAAATGGTTTGTCTCCTCAGAGAAGTCAATTCAACAGGATGCACTAGAGTAGGATGGAAAAATCTGCATAGTTCCAGTGATGCATGGTTCTGAGGGCTAGTCATACCACAACCCTATGCCTGAATTATGTTTATGCAAAAAAGTGTCATTGCATGAAATCATGCATTACAATAACATGAGAAATGAGAAAGTAACAAATGATGTAGATTATAAGGTCTGATCTCAGTGGTGCTGGTTTAAATCAGGAGTTACCTGATCAACCTCTGTGGATTTACAACATGATCTGTTTAATTCAGAGAAGAATCTGGCCAGTAGTAATTATTTAAGTACATGAAATTTATAGTGTTCAGCAGGAAAGGCAGAGTTGCTACACTAATACACAACTTAATTAATCTATCCCCAATGAACAGCGGTAGCTATGTCAGTGGGAGAACCTTATTCATACCCCTGAGTGACATAAATTATACCGACATAAGTGGTAGTGTAGACATACCCTAAGTGTTAACACAAATACAATTATCATGTGCATACATAAAGGGGAGAACACACTGTTTGCCATGGAGACAGCTGGAAATTACAATTACCATGGAGGACTGAGAAAGGGGGATATATACGGTTTTAGAATAACTGTATGAATGAAAGGGATTAAGCTGATAACAGCAGAAGCTCAGACTGTTTCAAACCATTCCGCTGCCTGTGAAGACAGTGCCAAAATCCAGCGATAGCTTGAGTTTGGATAAATTTTAATTTAATTTCATTTTGATAAAATTCTTGAAAAATTTCATATTATAAAAGCATGTTATTACAGCCATATTACCTTGCTTACTAACTGTAATGAAATTTTCTTTACAGTGAAACCTGCATAGATGCTCCAAATTTTTCAGCCTTTTTCAGTGACAGATTTGCTACCTCTGATTTTTAATGAAAAATAAATATACAAATAAGGTATGTGAATAATTATATTTCTTCCTCATGCCTTGAAAATTGCTAAGAGTTACAAGTTGGCAAATCACTCTCAGTATTCGATCTTGTAAGTGATTGATTTTCTGGGAGCTTTAAATACTCTGGGCCCAAGTTACCATTGTCCTGCACTTTGTATGGTAATTTATACCAATGCAAAGTGAGCGTAAAATGTTACCACTTTGATTTGGCAGTAATTTACATCCACTTTGCACTAGTGTAAAACAATTTACAAGGTGTAGGGCAGTGATGAATCTGGCCCTTTACCCAGTGATGAGCTGCCAAAATCTTAACAACCGGTTCCCTATAAAAAGTTCTGATTTAAGGGGGGGAGGGGCCGGGGCAGGGGGAGACATACTCATGGGGCCGGGGGCCCCTGCAGGGCCTGGAGCAAATTGCCCCACTTGCCCCCTCGGCAGCCCTAGAGCTTGCAACCCCCTCCCCCCTTACCTTGCCGGCAGCTCAAAGCAGCAGGACAACTCCGGAGCTCAGCTGAGCTGCCCAGCTGGTGCCGGTGGCTGGCCGTGCTGCAGCTGGGGGGAAGCGGGGGAAGGGCCGGGGGAGCCTCAGCCTCCCCAGCTGGGAATCCTGGGAGCAACAGGATGGTCCGGCCCGTGGAGCGGAGTTCTTTGCCCACTCCCTGGCCCTTTAACAACCGGTTCTCCATAGAGGTCTAATTTTAGCAACCAGTTCTTGAGAACCTGTGGGAACCGGCTCCAGCTCACCACTGCCTTTACCCCCTTGCTTTGGTTCCCTTCACATTCAGAAATATATCCACTTCAAAGCAGTGGGGCTATGTTAATCTGATCCAACTACGGTTGTGCTTTTTATGATATTTTCTAAGACAAATGATTGTATTTGAAATAGATAGTAAAAGGGGTGACTTACAAGGTGAGTATGAAAGATATGAGTGACGCCATCTGCCCAATAGTGATGTTCCAGGGTGATGCCAGAAAAGATGGTTTCTGGTTTATGTTACTAAAAAGGGCCCCAGGTCACATCCAATGGTTGGCCAATGACTAAGTATTATGATTGGAGGGAGTGTTTTTCGTATATTGTTTTACTAGGGAAATACTTAAGTATCACCTACATACCATTGCACAAGTGCAGAACTGCAGCACAAAGCCATCATCATGAAAACAGAAAGGGATGGACTATATTGTACAATAGAATGAAAAACAGAAAAGCAACAATTAAATATATATTGGGAAAATACTTTAATCAGTATTTCCTAATTCAACCTGAATAAACTTTAATTCAATTAAATGAATTTAGAGATTCTACCAAAGTCTGGTCACTACCTGTAATTTCACAGACAATGTCCATTAGAGGAAAAACCAGTAGGCCTACCACATATCTGAACAGAAAATACAGAGGCTTGTAGAATTGCCTACAAGCACTGAACAGTGCTTTTTCAGCCAACAGATATTAACCAGACATCATAATACAGTTCCAGAGAAACATCTGTTTAGTGTCTTCAGCTTTCTCATTTTATAGAAGAAATGTTCCAAAATTAGGGATGGATTTTTCTAAAGAATGCAAATTTATGAAACTATGAGGCAGAATGAGAAAAAAAAAATTCCCCTGCTGACATCTTCCAACCATTCCCAAAAGCATTCTAAAAAAAATAATAATTGTATCATAATCTTGCAAGATGTTCATGTTCTCTAAGAATCCTAAAGTTTTCTTCATTTATTATTAGTAAGAAATAAACAATGCTGCAAGATGCGAGAAAAATATCAGTAATATCTTACAAGTATGTCAAAGGCTCTTTACAAACACATAATGTGACAGTTATTTGACACACATATTATCTGTCACAGTTCAGGGCAACTGCACCTGTATTCCTCTTCTGTAGTCCAGAAGAGCACCCACTCTAGGCTCCCGGCTCCGACCTCAGAGTTCATCTCTTTGGCAGAGACCCTCATCTCTCTCCCTTCTGATTGGGGTATTTCCAGGATGAACAGTTCCCTGTCTACATGGTGATAACCTCTAGCAAGGCAAAATGCTTAAATGGCCAACATCTGCACTGTCCTTTTTCTTCACAGATTAACAACAGTGTATTTGCCAGCAGTTAAGTTACCACACAGCCCTTTATAAGAGAACACATTTATTCTTAAGGTGAGGCATTACAAAGAACACACATTAAAAACAATAAGAGAACCTACATACATACTTAAAAGCCTGTCAGAGATCACCCCCTCACTCCAACAAGGTTGATTAATCCTTCAAACCCCAGCACAAGGGTTTTTTTCCTGTGGCCACACATTCATCACAGCTTCAGCTCAGAACAGGCACCCTTATGAGCCTGAGTCACTCTTTTATCCTGTTCGGGTCTTTGAAGCCACCATGAATAGGTAATCAGCCAAACAAAGGTCCTCCACCCTCAGGGTGAAGCTTCAAAAAGCTCAGTTCTTGCATAACCAAGGGCGATTCATTTGCATTCACTAGAGATTTTCTGGGAAACCGATTTAAAATTAAGAGTTCACTTATGGTTTAGGCCATTGTTCAAGCCCATTGTTCAAGAGATTCCTCTGAAGCTCACAACACTTCCCAACATTTACATGAGCCAAGTATTTTAGATACATTACATATACTCCGCCAGAGAAGTAGATCGCATCATGGAACAGGCCCCCACAATTATGCCAAGAGAACTTGCTTCAATACAGAAATAACCCTTCTCCCCTCCAACTGCACAACCCTACTTGTCACCTATCACCCCACACCAAAACCCATATAGGGTATCAAACAGCTATAACCTATATGCAATAGGGACCCCTTTCTGAAAGAAATCTTTCCTGAACCCCCTCTTCTGGCCTTCAAACAATCCCCCCAAACTTTCCAAGCTCATCATCACAAACAAGCTCCCTATAGACCAAGACACATTGATTCAAATGTAAAACCTGTAGATATATCTCCACTGATACTATGATAAAAAAAAACCTCCCACAACACAACTTTCAAAATCCATGGGTCTTACAAGTGCCTGTCATAACCATAGGCGCCGACTCCATGGGTGCTCCGGGGCTGGAGCACCCATGGGAAAAAATTGGTGCACCCCAGCTCACCTCCGCCTCCGCCCCTGAGCACGCCACATTCTGCTTCTCCCCCTAGCTCCCAGAACTTCTCACTGCAAAACAGCTGTTTTGCTGTGGCAAGCAGTGGCGGGGGCGATGATGAGGGGGAATGCGGCACACTCGGGGAAGAGGTGGGGCCAGGTTGGGTTGGGGATTTGGGGAAGGGGTCCAATAGGGGCAGGGACGGGGCGGAGACTTTGGGGAAGGGATTGGAATGGGTGGGGGCAGGAGCGGAGTTGGGGCAGGGGGAGCACGAGCACCCACCGGCACCAGGAAAAGTTGGCACCTATGGTCATAACCTGTGGCATACCTCATCCTGTGCAGTAAATGCCCCAGTAACAACTACACCTCTACGCCGATATAACGCTGTTCTTGGAAGACAAAAAAATCTCAGCATGTTTAGGTGAGACCATGTTATATCAAACTTGCTTTGCCCCCCCCCCCACCCCATTCTTTGTCCCCTGACCGCCCCCTCCAGAGACCCACGTTCCTAATCACCCCCAGGACCCCACCCCCTACTCAACCGCCCTGTCCCCTGACTGCTCTGACCCCTATCCCCCCCCACACCACTCCAACAGGCACTCACCGGCAGCGGTGGAAAGCGGAGCAGCCCGGCCCCAGTCTGCTCCACTCCACCAGCTCCCAGCTGCGGCGCTCCGCTTCCCACCATCAGTGAGTGTGGGGAGGTTTGGGAAAGGATGACCTCCCGCACTCACCTACAGTGGGACACGGAGCAATGCAGCCCCAGCCCACTCCGCTTTCCTTGCCCTGGCCCCAGCCGTGTCGCTGGGGGGCGGCTGGGGAAAGGTCCTGCACTCACCGGTGGCAGGAAGTCTGGGAGCTGGCGGAGTGAAGCTGGCTGGGGCTGGGCTGCTCTGCTTCCCGCTGCCGGTGAGTGTGGGGAGGTTGGGGAAAAGGACAGCCCCAGTACTCACCTGTGCTGGGAAGGGAGCACTGCGGCTGGGAACTGGTGGAGTGGAGCGGGCTGGGGCCAGGCTGCTCCGCTTCTGCCACTGCTGGTGAGTGCGGGGGGATCCCTTCTCCTAAGCCCCCTCTCCCGAGCCACATGGCTGGGGCCGGGGCCGGGCATAGGAAGCAGAGTGGGCTGCTCCCGGTCCTCCGCTAATCCCCCGGGCCACTCTGGGACTGTGGGGCCCACAAAAGTGCCCTCGCATGGCTCGTGCCCCCCAGACCCCGGGGGGGGTGAAGCTCCTGAATGTCCCCAAGACCCTCTGCCCCTTATCCAACCCCTCAGCCCCAGCCTGGCCCAGCACCCTTAACACGCTGCTCAGAGCAGCATGTCAGAGCTTTACCGCGTTGCGTGCGAACCCGCGTTAAATCAGGTCGCATTATATCAGGGTAGAGGTGTACATGGGTGAAACCAGACAATCACTACACTCTCAAATTTCACACAGGAAAATGATAAAGGACAAAAACACACCACATCACCTGTCGGTGAACACTTTCCACAAAGCGATCACTCTGTAATTGACCATCAATCCTTATATTCAAAGGAAACCTGCGGAACACTTTCAAAAACGAGCCCAGGAGCTTAAATTCATAACTTTGCTAGACACTAAAAAATCATGAACTGAATAGAGACACCAGCTGACTTGGGCTCGTGGGACTCAGGCTGAGGGGCTGTTTCACTGCACTGACTTTTGGGCTTGGCCTGGAACCTGGGCTCTAGAACCCTGTGAGGCAGGAGCGGCGCCAGGGTTTCTGGCGCCCTAGGCAGAATTCGGGGGGTGACATTTTGTGCGCTCCCCACAGGGCACGCGGGAGCTTCCGGTTCCACTCCCATCGCGCAGCCGAAGAAGGACCCTCCGCCGAAATGCCGCAGGCGACAGCAGCAGTCATTGAGCTGCTCAATTGACTGCCGCTGTTTTCCACGGCACGTCGGCAGAAGGTCCTTCTTCGGCAGCGTGACGGGAGCGGAACCGGAAGCTCCCGTGTGCCCTATGGGGAGCGCACAAAATGCCCCCCCTCAAATCCTGGCGCCCTAGGCGACCGCCTAGAGTCGCCTAATGGAAGCTCCGGCCCTGCTGTGAGGTGGGAGAGTCTCAGAGCTCAGGCTGCAGCCCAAGCCCGGAAATAATAAATCAGGGGTCAGCAACCTCTGGCACGCGGCTCACCTGGGTAAACACCCTGGTGGGCTGGGACAGTTTGTTTACCTGCTGCATCGGCAGGTTTGTCAGCCCGTGGCTCCCACTGGCCGTGGTTCGCCCTACCAGCGGGAAAGCGATGTGGGAGAGGGATGTGCTCGCCGCCAGGGTACTTACCATAGCGAGCTACGTGCCAGAGGTTGCCAACCCCTGTAATAAATAAAATAAGCCCTACACAGGAATGAAATAACCCCGAAGCCCAAACCCCACAAGCTGGAGTCACCTGGCCTGGGCCAGCTGCGAGTGTCTTGTTGCTGTGTAGACATACCCTCTGTGTACATTGCCCCAAAGAACAGCTCTGTGTAAGCTCAAAATCTTGTCTCTCTCATGAACAGAAGTTAGTCTAATAAAAGGTATTACCTGACCCATCATCTCTCATAGAATTCCACAATAACACAAACATTTACATTTTTAATACAATCAACTCCTAAAATATTTAAATTCAATTCAGTAAGGTTTGACTGAATTAAATAAGGTTTGCCCAGTATCTCTCATGGTATCATTTTTGTCATAATTATCAAATTGTCAAAATTACCATAATTATCACAGTACCATTCTTGCTTAACCCCCTAACTTTTGTGTCACACACAGCATGTATGACAAAATGTCCAACAGTGTACAACATGTACCACACACATCACTGGACATCAGCAATACCAGGAGGGATGAGCTGGAGTGCCAATGAGAAGTGCAATCAGAAAAGTAACAAATACTTTCCTCATGGATTGTATTTTCTAAATGGACAACCAACCTAATTCTCAATTACTGAGGGACAATCTTCACTCATTGATATATTTTGCTTTCCACAATCAAATCTCCATACAACTTTTCATGTGTGATGTACCCGAGTATTCGGAGTCTAATATCTAAACTGTGTTGTTAAATCTATCCACCTACATTTGGGTTATCCTGTATCTTGGAGTGAAAGCAGTGGCATTTTGCAAACACCAATAACTCCAATGAAACTGCTGCAGTCATCAGTTAAGTATTTTAAAACAATAATACAGGAGTATTATAACAATAACAATACCCCTTTATGCCACGGTGACCATATAATGTCTTTCTAGTGCACTCTGCCACAAATTATTCTGTATTGTTTAAAAGTTAATTGTCATTTATTTTATTTAATAATTAGTATTATTGTAGCTGGCCACTCTTCAGCTGTATCACTCCTGAGATGGTAAAGATTTGATCAGTACAAAAATCTGTCCGTCTGAAGCAAATGTATGGGCAATTGAAGATAGTGTCATGACACTCCAGCCTTTGGAAGTTTGATACATTCTTTTCTGTATGCTCAAATGTAAATAGATTTAATCCAACAGACACCACATGCAAACATCATGCAGGTGCTTGTCCTGCGAAAGCTTGCTTGTCCTGCTAGGACAGTATCCTTCTTTTTCCTCCCTGTACTCCCTTATGACTACCTCCTGTACTGGTATCTGGGGAAGGAGGGGGAAGGACAAGAGAAATCTAAAGTGTATCTATTCAGGACAGGTGTGCTTTGGCCTATAAAGAATTTTGTTACAGTAGAACCTCAGAGTTACAAACTGACCAGTCAACCACACACCTCATTTGGAACCGGAAGTATGCAATCAAGCAGCAGCAGAGAAAACACACACACATACAGTACTGTGTTAAACATAAACTACTAAAAAATTAAGGGGAAGCAGCATTTTACTTCTGCCTAGTAAAGTTTAAAAGCTGTATTAAGTCAATGTTCAGTTGTAAACTTTTGAAAAAACAACCATAACATTTTGTTCAGCATTACAAACATTCCAGTTACAAACAACATCTATTCCCAAGGTGTTTGTAACTCTAAGGGCATGGCTACACTGGAAACTTCAAAGAGTTGCTGTGGGAATGCTCCCACGGTGGCACTTTGAAGTGTGAGTGTGGTCAGGCACGAGCACTGGGAGAGAGCTCTCCCAGCGCTCCTGGTAATCCACCACCATGAGGGGATTAGCTCCCAGAGCTCGGAGCCAGTTTACACTAGCGCTTTAAAGCGCTCCGACTTGCTGCGCTCAGGGGGGTGATTTTTCACCCCCCTGAGCCAGCAAGTTAGAGCGCTATAAAATGTAACTGTAGACAAGCCCTAAGGTTCTACTGTATTAGTAAAGTATCAGAGGGGTAGCCGTGTTAGTCTGGTTCTGTAGAAGCAGCAAAGAATCCTGTGGCACCTTATAGACTAACAGACGTTTTGCAGCATGAGCTTTCGTGGGTGAATACCCACTTCTTCGGATGCAAGTAAAGTAAAATATTAGTATTAGTATTAGTAAAATAATTTCTAGCTATATAGTATGAAGAGCTATACAGTATGGAATCAAATGTTATTTCTACTTTCTTATGTGCTACTTACAAGGTTCTTTCACACCAGGCTGTCTTATCAGGAGCACTGTGCTGCATACCACTGGGTCTAATAAACAAAGTAATTAGCTTTGGAGCCACTGCTCACTCCTTCCTCTAAAGGGATTTTTATACTGTGAATGTCATTATTTTGTTATATGCAGTGTTGTAGTTGTGTTGTTGTAACCATCTTGGCCCCAGGACTTGCAGAAGAGTTCTGTGTAAGCCAGAAAGCTTGTCTCACCAACAGAAATTGGTCTAAATAGAATACATTACCTCACCAATCTTCTCTCTCTATCATTTTGTTAATTATACAATATAAACACTCGCAAAAGTGTGTTGTGATGAACATGACCACAAACCTCTGATGTGTTTTACATTACACCATCTTGGAACTGGAGTGATGGAATATTAGATATCACTATAGAATTTTCTTATAATAATAAAAAGTTACAGCTTGTAACAAAATATATTTTATATGAATATTCTTGGATACACAAAAAAAGAGGACAATATCTGCCCTGAAGAACACCTTGTTTCTCATGGTTTCTTGCAGCAAGCAATTTCACAGAAAAACTGCTTTTCAATTGATGTTTCAGCATATCAATTTAACAACTGTCCCACATTATCCATCAGAGAAGACTGATACAAACTGACTTGCTGTAACCCATAATCAAGTCCAAAACAAAGACTGTGCTTTTTCTCATTATACTTGTGAGCTCAGAAATGCTTCACCTTTAAAAATTCATCAATAGCCATACAAAAAAAATCAATAGCTATCTGAATGAATCTTGCTTCCAACGAAGTGTTTATCTCACTTTTATTTTAAAGTGAATCACTAAACAGTACTTTGAAATACTGTAACATAAAAAGGGATAATGTTTATCCTGCCTCTTAACATCAATATCACCATCCACAATTGCTACTATATTCATATATTGTTTCCATTATGATCCTGATTTTGGAGAGGCTTAGCATTTCAATCATTTCAGCTTCTCACTTATAAAATCTTGTGTGCACATAAAATCATTTAAAAATAAGTCATATGTCAGTCACAAGTCAGTTTGTAACCCAGGCTGGTGGAAGCCAGAGCTGCCAGACCAGGGTTTCTACTACACACAGACACTTAGCATGACCTGCATTCTGGTAAACTGAGAGTAGCCCAACGGAGAGTGGGAGCTACAACAGCAAAGCATTGTAAGGCACCCTGGGTTAGAGAGGCAGGCAGTGACAATCTCTCATTGGTCTAGATTGCACCCCAGAATGTGACAGATACTAACTAGTTACTACAAGGGTGCACAAACTATGGCCTGGGGGCCGCATCCAGACCTTCAGACATTTTAATCTGGGCATCAAGCTCCCGCCAGGGAGCGGGGTTCGGGGCTTGCCCTGCACCCGTGCTCCAGCCAGAGAGCGGGACTGTGGGATTGCCTGGCTCCACGCAGCTCCCGGAAGCAGCGGCATGTCCGCTCTCCGGCTCCTACACATAGGGGCAGCCAATGGGCTCCGCACACTGATCGCGACCCATGCACCACCCCCACAGCTCCCACTGGCCAGGAACCATGGCCAATGGGAGCTGCAGGGGTGGCGTCTGCAGACAGGGCAGCGCACAGAGCCGCCTGGCCACGCCTCCACATAAGAGATGGAAGGGGGTCATGACACTGCTTCCGGGAGCTGCTTGAGGTAAGCACCACCCAGAGCCTGCACCCCTGACCCCCTCCCGCACCCCAACCCCTTGCCCCAGCCCTGATCCCTCTCCTGCCCTCTGAACCCCTCGATCCCAGCCCAGAGCACCCTCTTGCACCCCCAACCCCTCATCCCTACTCCAGAGCCCACAGCCCCAGCCAGAACCCCTCCCCACACGCCCCAACCCCACCCCACCCGGAGCCCCTTCCCACACCCCGAACTCCTCATTTCTGGCCCTACCCCAGACCCTGCACTCCCAGCCAGAGCACTCACCCCCTCCCACACGCCAACACTCAATTTCGTGAGCAATCATGGCCCCCCCATACAATTTCCATGCCAAGATGTGGCCCTCAGGCCAAAAAGTTTGCCCACCCTGAGTTAGTATGTAATATTTGCTGGCTGACCAGTTCTCTAGTAGTTGGAAAGCTGAGGAACATAATGTTCTGGAATCCCTTCCTGCCACTGTTAGCATAGGCTCTTCAAACATATTGCTGCTTGAGCTGTTATTGTATAATAAACCAATTACATGGAGCATTCACTCGCTCTTCTCATGGTTTCATATCCCAGATAAAATC
Organism: Mauremys reevesii; assembly: GCF_016161935.1. Lineage (NCBI taxonomy): Eukaryota > Metazoa > Chordata > Testudines > Geoemydidae > Mauremys > Mauremys reevesii. The sequence goes on from NC_052624.1 coordinate 54,183,594, forward strand.
TTTCGTTTACTGTTTTGGGGTCTGGGACATGGATGAACTTGGTATAAATGAAAGCTAAGGAAGAGCTGCAGTGGAGTTTTAGAGGTCAGGAACAGTGTTTGACTGCACTACTCAATCTTCCTCACAGACACTTTGTTCCTGAATATAAATCCTGATTTTTAACGTTCCTATACCAAGCACTGAGCCTCTCTGGAGCAGTGGCTACTAACTGTGTTGCACTGGATATGGTTTTGCTATGTGGAAAATAAATGCTCTTTGGCTATTAGAGGAGATTACAAAACTCATTTTCAATTGTGAACTAAGCAGGATTTACAAACCTTAGAATCACATTGTCTCTGGTCCTCACACAGATGTACAGAGGGAAGACACAAGCAGCTGTCAACCTCTAAATTCATCTAGTTAGCTATCTACTGTAGTGTGGATATATTTTGTTGTTTTAGACTCTGAGCACAACAGGGTAATGTTATTATAGAGCTAATTACACTAAAGTTTATATTCTACTCAAATTCTGAAACTTGGATAGTTCATGGGACTAATTGGCTTTGTATCACACCAGTGTACATGTCAATGACACAGTATGATCATTAAAAGATTATGTGACTATATTAATGATTCTCAAAAAATAACATTTCCAAGAGCTTACTAGAAACTACACATTATCTTGTGGCTGATTACCCTGATTACCCTACCTCAATTTTCCAGGTTGCTCTTAATTACACGATTAGCAAAATTTTGGACAGTCACGCTGACACAAGTTAAATTCGCCTAATGAAAAACAGCATGCTGTCTTAGTATGAATACACCTTGTTCTCAGCTTCAAATTCTAATACATTACCTGAGAGAGTGGCCACATGAAATATTTACCAATATATGAATGTTTCAGCGGAACCCTGCAAATAATCACTGTTTATATTAGTAATAATAAAAAATCTAATAAAGAAAGATTACTTACTTGATTAAGAATGTCTTGTTTCTGTAGTGCATGCAAAGAAAGAGAGAACACACATATTAATGCAGTATATATAGTAACACTCAGACTCTGTTTTTATAATAGGACTATTTTAGTTGAAAATTTAGTTTTGTAGATAAACAGGTTTGAAAGAGAACAAACACATTCCATTATTTTATGTTAGCATAGTTGTTAAAAATGTGTCTAGTCTTGATTAGTTAGACAGTGCAAGCATTTGATTTTTAACCATGCAATGATAGATATCCAAGGAAAAAAACAACGAAAATAATGTCTTGAAACTTTCATCATCAGCTCAGTGTACTCTGTGTAAGTTACCTGTTGTCAACAATGGATGTCAGCAACAAATGTTGCTGAACCAGTTCTGAGCAGTTTAACTGCAAGCGCAGAGAAAGATAAACTCTGGTGATGAAATGCTGCGTTTCCTATCATTTGTACAATAAGTAAATCAAAACAGTGCTTTGGAAGAAGGGACTGTATTCACTTTTTCCATTTATTCACAAATGCTCAAAACTACTTCAGAGTAAAACTTACCATTCTCTATTTATCTATAAAAGATATGTTCTGGATATGAATTATATCAAATGCCCCAAAACCTAGTTAACACCGAATTAAGATTACTGGTGCCTCACGCTCTTCCAGAATGTTGAGTTCAGCTAATCTCAAATCTTTAAAAACCAGAAAATATAGAATTAAGGTACATGCCATTGAAACCTTAACTCTGCCCCCCTGCAGCTGGTAATTTCCAATGAAAAATATCTGCATACACTTCAGTATTGTGTTAAGTGTTCCTGTATTGAATAGTGGAGGGATTAGCTGGAGAAGCTTGGAAGAGCTGTAATTGTGATAGGAGGAGAGCTGGAGCACCCCTTCCTATTTGTTTATGATAAAGGAAAGACATGCTTATGTACCAATCAGAGATCCAATATGCCTTACTGCAGCGCTGAGTTCTGTTGGTTGTGTCAGTAGCAGTGAGTAAGGGGTTTCTTGCCATGAAAATGACTGTCAGTGAGGCAGGATAGGAGAGTAGTCTGTGGGTTTAATGATGGGTAAGTAAAAATACAGTGCTAGACAGACTCCTGGGGATAAGGGCAAAAGGGTTGTACAAAGGGATTTTTCTAATATCGGGGGTGTTCCTCTGGTGTAGGCTCAGTATTTGAGTACACAGCAGGTGTAGGCAGCTCCTGTTCAATGCACCTCACCTAAACATAAGTTTGCCTCACCAAAGAGAAGTTGTTAGATCTGTTTTACAGCGATCATGTGCCCTATTCCTCGAGTGTGCTGCACTAACTACAGGGGCAGAGGTTTTGTATGTGTTTTATGGCCATGCTGGGCCAATGCTCAAACGGAGGTAAGGACACATTTGTACGTACCTTAGCTTTGTATTTCCTAGTTTTCAGAAGTTTGTTTACATTACGTTCATGGGTGCTGGAAGGCCTGAAAGAGTGAGGGACCAAGCCCCCCATCCCTCAATGGCCTGACCCTCCCAGAGCCCCAGCCCCTCCCATCAGCTTCACCTCCTGGAGCCCCTACCCCCTCCCGCCAGCACCCCCTACCAGAGCACCTGCCCTTCCCATCAGGTTCACCCTACTGGAGCCCCTGCTCCCTCCCACCAGCCTCATCTTCCCAGAGTCCCTGCTTCCCCCCGCCCAACACACACAAACAGACACACTCCTTACCTTACTCTCCCTGATGACCAGCCTGAAACCCTCGAGGGATGGGCCCTTCCTGCTTCCCAGACCCAGCAGGTCCCCAACACCAAGAGGAGCCTCTGTTGCAGTTTTATTAGCCAACAGATGAGGTCCCAACTGCCAGCATGTGGCTCATTGCAGACCAGGACTAGGGTTGCCAACTTTCTAATTGCACAAAACCAAACACCCTTGCCCCGCCCAGCCCCTTCTCTGAGGCCCCACCCTCACTCACTCCATCCCCCCTCCCTCCATCACTCGCTCTCTCCCACCCTCACTCACTTTCACCCGGCTGTGGCAGACAGTTGGTGTGCAGGAGGGGATGACAGCTCCAGCAGGAGGTGCAGGCTCCAGGGTGGGGCCAGAAATGAGGGGTTCAGGATGTAGGATGGAGTTCAGGGCTGGAGCAGAAGTATGGGAGGGGGTGAGGGCTCCGGCTGGGGGTGTGGGCTCTGGGGTGGGGCCAGGGATGAGGGGTTTGGGATGCAGGAGGGAGCTCCAGGTTGGGGCGGAGGGGTTTGGAGTTCAGGAGGGAGCTCAGGGCTGGGATAGGGGGTTGGGATGCGGGAAGGGGTGAGGGCTTTAGGTCGGGGTGTGGACTCTGGGGTGGGGCCAGGGATGAGGTGTTTGAGGTGCAGGATGGGGCTCAGGGTTGGGGCAGGGTGTTGGGTTTCAGACTCTGGCTGGGGCCGTGGATGAGAGGCATGGGGTGCAGGAGAGGGCTTAGGGCTGGGGGTTACGGTGCAGGCTCTGGGAGAGAGTTAGGGTGTGGGAGGAGTTTCCGACCTGGGGCAGGGCATTGAGGGGCAGGAGGGGGTTTGGCGTGTGGGCTCCAGCCAGGCAGCATTTACCTCAGGCGGCTCCCAGTCGGTGGTGCAGCAGGGCTAAGGCAGACTCCCTGCCTACCCTGACTCCGTGCAGCTCCTGGAAGTGGCCAGCATGTCCGGCTCCTAGGCAGAGATGCAGTCAAGGTGCTCTGCGCACAGGCGCCACCTGCGCCTGCAGGCACCACCCCCACTCCAAATACCACCCCCACAGCTCCTGTTGGCCATAGCTCCCTGTCAATGGAAGCTGCAGAGCTGGTGCTTGGGGTGGGGGCAGCACACAGAGTCCCCTGGCCTCTGCACATAGGAGCCAGACAGGCCACCACTTCTGGGAGTTGCGCAGAGCCAAGGCAAGCAAGGAGCCTGCCTTAGCCCCATTTCACTGCTGACCGGAATTTGAATGGCCCCGTCAGCAGTGCTGACCGGAGCCACCAGGGTCTCTTTTCAACTGGGCGTTGCAGTTGAAAACACGATGCCTGGCAACGCTAATCGGGACCCGGATGCTGTCAACTGGATCATGTCATGATGCGCTCCCTCCCAGCCAGGTTTTAAAGAGGATTGGAGGGAAGGGGGGGCAGCAATGGCCCTTCAGGCACTGGAACTTTTATAGAACTGTAGGGGCCAAGGCCAAAGCGCCGGAGGAGTTGTACTTAAACATATGCACTTTCTGCAGGATATTTCTTTTGTTAGAAAGCAGAACGCATGGCCCTCCCACTTTTAAAAGTGGAGGGAGCCCCCTGACTGCCCCAGTTCCAGCACCAGTGATTACCTTTCCTTTTTTAATTTCCCATTTTTCAGAGATTTAAGTTTAACTGACTTCAATATTCTGGAAGGACACAGGACAGCATTGGGCAACCTTAACTCTGTATTAACAAAGATTTGGGGAATTTAATTTCCATGGCTTTTCAATAAGTAATTTATCAAAACCCCTACGTACCACTGACCAGCTCTCTTTCTCCTCTGCCACTGACTCTTTAGCAACAATTACCCTGGCCAGAGAATGCACTGGCTGCATGTTGGTCCCATCACTGCCTCTGCATCATTATATCTCAGATCTCTCTGCCTGTCTAGTACAGCCTGGTTTTTCCTTCTGAACTGTCCTCCCCAAGAAGAGGCAGGCATCAACATGAGACCCACAGGCAGAGCAGAGAATGTGGGAACAAGTAGGGAGTGAGTGAGGATATTTTTTGGAGGGTGAACAGACATTGTGGGTGATGTGAGAGGAAGGATGGTCCAGGATAAGGACATGGGACTTAGGAGACCCAGGTTTAATTCTTTGCTATGCGACAGACTCCCTGTGTGACCTCAGTCAAGTCAATTAGACACTCTGTATCTCAGTTTCCTATATGTAAAAGTGGGGATGACAGCACCTCCCTACCTCATCTGGGTCTTGTAAGTGTAAATACATTAAAGATTGTGAGACGCTCAGATGCTATAGTAATAGGGCCATATTAGTACCTATCATTGTTTGATTGATGGATGTGGGGGATGAGAGAGACAGAGCTGAAGACCCCACAACAGCCTCCACTGCACCGCTCTGACCCCTTCTTTCCACTTCACCCTCTTCTGCAGTTTCCACACCACCCCTCACCTACTCTGACTCATATAGTCCTACTAACTGCTGAGATATCACTACTCCACTACTACTGCCCCAGTCCCTCCAACATGCCCGTTATTCCAAGCCACCCCCATGCACACCTACTATGCCAAACCCCCTCATCTCCCGCCACACACACCAGCTGCTTTGAATACCCCCTACACACACACACACACACACACACCCCAACTCCATCTTGCCACTTCATGCTACCAGGAGTGGCCATAGGGAGGTGGGAAAGTGGTGAATCTGTGAGGAGTGCATGTACCAGCTGAAGACAGAAAGGATCAGGAGAAGGGAGTTGCAGAGTCACTACCCCAAAAATCTGGGACAAGCATATGGGAAGACACTCTACACATTCATCTGCAGCATAGAAGGCTTACGGTGTGTATACATTGCAATAAAACATCCGCAGCTGGCCCAGGTCAGCTGACTCAGGCTCGTGTGGCTATAAAATTGCAGGGTAGATGTTCGGGCTTGAGCTGGAGCCTGGGCTCTAGGACCCTGAGAGCAGGGGAGGATCACAGTACATTACAATTTTATACCCAGCCTGAGCTGAGTCAGCTGACCTGGGCCAGCCACCAGTCTTTTATTGCAGAGTAAACATAACCTCAGAGAGCTGAAGTGGCCATTTCATGTTAATGACATGTTCTCAGCTAAATGAGAACACCCCAGGGAGATCAATACAGCTTTAAACAATATCTCTGAGACACGTGAACTGCTCTATTAATCTCAGTGGGTGTTCTTATTCCTCTCCCCAGTGACTGCACTGGTGAGCCCGTGCTGTGCACCAAACATGCCCATTCGCAGCCCCTCACCTTAGTGTTAGCACTGGGTGCAAGTTCCAAGAATGCCTGTTCTCAGCTTCCCACACAGAGGGACTAGGCTCCTCCAGACCCCAGCTCACATGGGGGGCAGAGAGGGGCCCCACCAGGGAATAGATACCTTGTAAAGTAGCTTTACTAAGGTAAATGTCCCCAAAAGTATAAACTCCCCTTGACACAGGTGGATAGTAGCAACACACTTACCTATTGCTCTCACATTTCTAACAAAGGCAGGACCTCAAGCTCACAGTTCATAGGTGCAGCTTAGGTTCAATGGCCACAGCACATCCCCTTGAGCCACACAATTCCTGAATCAGCCTGCCTTGAAACAGTCTTGTTACAACAGAACCCTGGTCTTGCTATACATAAACATTTCCTTGTCTTTGGCTCCATCTACTTTCTTAACTTAACCTTGACTATTTCTTCAATATAGCTCTTCTAAAAGGCCAGTGGGTGCCATGCACTAGCTGAGATAAATCCTGAATAACTGAGATGAGTTTTAGGGGCTCATCCCCTAATGAGTCTAAAAGGCTGCTCCAAACTATGCTGGCTGACAATGACTACGGTGAGATTGAAATGAGAGCTGGGAATCAATGGTCTTTACAGAAGCCTCAATCACATTCCATACACCAAAAGCAGGAAGAGGGAGTGACATAGGAGCTGCTACAATCAGGTCCATGACACTGGAGGGTCCCCCCACCTACATTGGATAACCCTCTGATGGCCAAGTTCATTATCTCCATTGCTGCACTAACTTCCCAATCTGACCACTCTGCACAGGTTTATGTGACTCTACAAGGTGAAAGACAATAAAGCAACAAGACCCCATGATTTCAAAACTTAGTTTTGAACGTCAAAAAGATCATAATTGTACTGGAGCAATCTGATTATTAGAGTGGCATATAGTGAAGAATTGCACTAGAACAGCACTAGAGTGGAATACAGCGTTAAACCCACAGGACAAGGAAAAGTCTGGAACATGAGATTGTTTAGGCACTTTTATCTCCATAAATATAGCACACTACAAAGTTTCATAGCATAGCTCCAGGCATAAAAATAATGCAGATTCAAGATAATCAGTCACGGACAACTCATTGCTCTACATCAGTGGTTCTCAACCCGCTGGCCACTTGTGGCCCAATCAGCACACAGTTGCGACCCATGTGACATCCTCATGGCCATACAGGTAGTGTGTGTATATATATATATATATATATATATATATATAGTGTGCATGTGGCCCATAATGATAAATAGGTTGAGAACCACTGCTCCACAGATCCAGAGGTCAGGTAAAATTACTTATTATTGTATTTTACCACCACAATTTAAAGTATCACACGAGATCTCAAAGTTCAAGGGGCTTTAGCTGGTTTACTTGCCAATGTTTAATATATACAATACAAAGTAATATATGGGAATTGATTAACAACACAAAGTTTACTTAGTACAAGTGCTCTCATATTATGAATTCCATATAAGTCTGAGAAAAATGTGCCAAGGAGGAAAATAATATTGAGCTAATTAGCTATTTTAATATACATTATATGGATGTGCTAAACAGCATTATCTGGCTTTATTCCATAGGTTTAAATAGAAAAATACTCTTAAAGATAAACAGAAATGCTTTTTCTTAAATATATATTTATTTTAAATACTGATTAAGAACCCATATCCATACATGTGAACTTTCTACAAGAATTGAGGACAACACCAAAAGCAGCATGAATTTTGCAGCTCCCTGTTCAGCTAAGGATTCCCTACATATCACTAAAAAAAGTTAATATTTAAAAAAAGTTTATGAAAACCAGTCAAGGTCCTACTTCTTAAAGCCTACATTTTAAGGCCTGAATGGACCAATGTGATCATCTAGTCCAATTTCCTGCACAGCACAGCCCATAGATTTTCACCCAATAATTCCTGCATGAAGCCAAGTAACTTGTGGTTAAACTTGAGCAAACACCACCTTAATTATCCTACGCTGATTGCAATAAGAACTGGTAACATCAGAGTGCCCCTACTCCTCCTTAACAATAATGGGCATTATATCTGTGTCTGCCATAACTCCAAATCAGAATTCATATTCAAGGCCCTGTATGTAGCTTGTGTAGCAGCACTGATACAGGAAATGATTGCTGCTGGTTGACAGCCATCACTCTGGACACACTGAGCTACCTCTCCTTATTGGTCTAGCTGCACTACCGCAATTACAGAACCTAACAATGCATTGGAGAATTTCCTATTATTACTCTCAGACAATTTGCAATTCAGGCAAATATTCTTCACTCCCAAAATAATGATACAACAAGGTATTTGCGTCCTTATGTGGCTAGGATTAAGGTTGCATGTGAAGCAGCACCACAAATAAGCATTGCCTGATTTTGAATTTGGTGTTTTGAAGTCCCACATCTCAGAAGGATATATATATGGAGCAGAAGGCATTGTTCTGTGGCAGCATCTTAACTTCATCTCAAAGATTTTTGTAAGTGATTATTTTTTAAAGAAAAGAGCAACTATAACTTTGTTTACACAAATATATTACTCATCAGAATAAACATGAATGTTCTCTGGCTTTTTAATGATGAACTAGATCACTTCCTGAGGTCCCTTCCAGACCTACATTTCTATGATTCTATGAAATGATCATATTAACAGACCCTTTTAATTAAATAAATCTTTTTTTTAGTTCTTCAGTGTATATTTTACTTTCAAAAGAATAAAGCATCACTCCAAGCAGCAAATTTGTATATAATTATCTATTTATAAATGCTTATTCTGCCATGTCATTTTTTAAAAACATTTTGTTATATTAATCACATTTTTAAACCACTGAATAAAAAAAGAAGAATTACCCCTTCAGGATTATATTTTGCTAGCACACCATTACCATGGAATTCTTCCAGAACATCCTTAATTTTCTTGGTGGAGTCTAGAATAAAATAGAAAAAATAACAGGAAATTGATTTATACGGTATGAACTGTAGTCAATAAAAGTATTATTTGTTTCAGATTGGGTTTGTGCTGTTGAGAATATAGTCTCTTTTCAAAGTGCATGCGTAATCTCCTCTAGGAGTATGGGAATTACCAGCGCAGTAAGTAGAGAACATATTGTGCCCTCCAATTTAATAAAAACGACGACAAAAACATCTGAAAAATTGTATACTCTGTGACCTAACCTTTGACAGTGGTTGAATAACACATTTCAGAAAATGCTGTTTGCATCAGCGACTTTAAGTCATTTTTGCACTCTCCTGATCCTGTGCCAGCTGTGAATCAGGCTAGTCCTCCTCAGTGTAAGTTAGATGCTTTCAGGCATAAGTCACAATGGACACAAGGGTCATGAAAGCAGCCAGGACACACCAGAATGCAGGGAAGACCAGGGCAATGCCCATTCTCCACAACCAGGCCCTCTATACCAGCCACAGGGAAGGGCATAGAAGCCATTGTACCAACTCTATACCACTCAAGTATTCTCTTACTGTGGCCAGTTTTGCAAGTGTTAGAGTTATTTTACCCCAGCAGAGTGGTGCAAAGCAACACTACCGCAGCAGACATATGGCTCTTTAACTTTTCTATTTTCTCCCCACCACCCCCTGTTATAAATGTTAAACTGAAATAGAATGATTTTAAGCACTCCACCTGCAGGAATTCTCTGTAGGTATTGACTCACAACTGGTAAATAATTTTCAACTGACATTCTGACTGCTCACTATTAATACAAAAATTTCAATAACTATTCACTGTGCAAATCCCTGGACTCGGATTCTTTCAAAACACGCCATTCACTTACATGTGAGCATTTCACATTATCTGAAACAGCTAACAGAAACTAACAACTCAGTCATGTCTTAAATAGCATTCAGTAGGCACTTTACGTTACAAATAGCAGGCGTAGCTCTGTGCATATTTTTAAGTTATAATCAGCAAAATACAATACTGTGGTAGCTTTTGAGAGTTAAAAGAAATTTACCATCTGCAAACTGACGTAAAAAAAAGAAAATGCATCTTTAAATTAATAAATAGACCTGAAAAGGGAAATATGGCACCAAGGAAGAATGTATGTAATAAAAAAAAAAAGTCTTAGTTGTAATACATTACAAACTGAGGGGAAACAATTGCAGAGCAGTTCAAGCACTGTAAGAACTAATGCTTTCACAGTTCCATTATAATGAAAGCTCAGGACAATATAGCTCTGACGGTCTTTAGCCCACGCAAGCCTCTCCAGCATGACAATATTGCGATCCATCAGAAAAGACTCCTCAGCCCCCTAAGAGCCCAACAATGAACCCCCTTGGCAGACATAATCTTTGTATTGAGGGATAGACGAATAAGACTATAACGAGAGAGACTGTTGCTAATTGCTGTCTTGTTGCATGATCTAAGGTGTGTGGATGCCCCACAATCTGAAATGCACCAAACAAGTTCACTTCATTTTCCAGACAAATAAAAATCTTTGTAATAAGGAAAACAGTACTGTATAATGTGAATTATACACTATGTTAAGAACACCGGTACAGGGCAAAATTAGCCCAATTTGTATTATTCAACATTAATGTGATTGTAATGTCCAGAGGAGGCCTGACTCAGTATTAGGGCCCCACTGTGCTAAGTGCTATATAAACTCATATTCCATGCACAGAAGCACTTCAGGTTCTAAGGCCCTGATCCTACAAAGATTTAGTCATGTGAGGAATTGCACGCGGGAAGCACTCAGTTGGATGAGATCTTTCCTTTTGGGCCGCATTCGGAGCTTGCTGATGGACAACTTCTCCTCTTTTACTGGACCCCTCACACTTGGAGAATCTCTCAAGGATCTATTCTACTGACCATCCTACTGAATAACCATATGAACACACCTGCACTATATCCTAATCATTTCCCATGCTGATAGCAAAGTCATCCAACTATCTGAGAGCCTGACTGAGATCAGCAAGTGTACGAAAGGTGGATGGCTGAAACTAAATCCAAGGAACACAAAGTTGATGTTGGTGGGAAGACAGCTAAGTAGAATAGACAAATATAAAAATTCCCCCCTTTCTGGGGCAGAAGCTACCCCCAAATGAAAGCCTCACCTTTCTGAAGTGCTATAAGGTTGAGTCAAGGCTTTCTATCAGAAATGGCCATACCTCCTCTTTCTTTTGTTTTCCCAGCTGTATTTTTAGTCATCTTTAAACAAACATTATATACACATATAACTTTAAATTATACAAACAGTATTACCAAGTTGGATATGTTTCTTATAACTTCAGAAAATTTTTAATTCTGCTCCCAGCAGTGATGCTTAAAATAAAATAAAAAAAAAATCTCAAGTAGAACTAAGATGGGGAAAGTTTCAGCAATAGTATCTCTAACCCTTCTCTTTATGCATGCCAGCTGGACCCTGTGGTCTAACGACACACTTCTCCCATACTCTGCATGTCACTGAAAAGGAGGGATGTGGGTCTAAGTTCTGCCTGGGTTACCCCAGCTCCCCAGGAGTCTTTTAAATTCTGGACAGGTAGTATATTCATCATAGGAACAATGTGATACATCTCCCAACAACTGAGGCATGGTCATTTATCATTTCCCTTTGTTTATAGTCTTTCAAGCAGTTTTAAATCCATAGGACAGTATTAATATCCAAGCCAACTTGAAATAATTTTTTAAAATGTCATGAGACAATATATCAGCTTTTTTTAAAAATCCAAATATATTACATCTACTGCCTGCCCTTCATTCACTAGGTCTATCAGAAAAGAAATCAAGTTCTCCTTTCACAGTTTTGGTAATATAAACCAATACTGGGAGCATGTTCAGCCCAGCTTGCTTTAATAGGTTTCCGTAAAAGGACTTGTATTGTAAGATCATTTCAAAGCTTCGTTACTACATGAAGATCACATCAAATAAAATAAGAAATATTGGTTCGGAAAGTTATAAGCCAGTGAAAATGGGAAGATCCAACGAAACACTTTCTCAACTACACTGATAATTAAAATAGCTAATGAGTAAATGCTTCCTGGGAAAACTAAACAAATTGCAAAGTATGATGTGGATCAGGCATAATACAAAAAGGAAACAAAGTGATTAATCGTCCAATGAATAATTATTATCCTTCTTTGTGAGGAAACCATTCTAACAAGTAATTGCCCCGGAAATGCTGCTTCTACAAGCAGGACTATGTATTGATCCAAAGTAGGCAATTTCAACTTGTGTGTTTTTCTTTGGGGATAGGTAGGGTGACCATACAGCCCATTTTGACTGGGACTGTCCCTTTTTTTAAGCTCTGTCCTGACCTTTTGTGTGTGGTGGGTTTTTTTGTGGGGGGGAGAGGGCGACAAAAGTGATGATCAGTTGGCAAGAGCAAATGGGACAAATGTCCACTTTTGCCCAAAAGTTCCATAGAGGAATGTGCAGGAGGGGCAAATAGCGATGCCAGTTCTGTGGGGGATGAGGGGGAAATCAGACCTCCGGCGAGCAGCAACAGCCATGCAGGGGAGGGGGCAGACAGGGCTCTGAGCAATTCCAGACCCATGCAGGGGGCAGGCTGGCTCAGATGAGAGCCCTGCGTGAGGGAATTGTGGGGCAGGACGTAGGCCAGGTATTACCTTAAATCAGTATTTAGATACACATACCCTAGTTGAAATGGTTACAACACATAACAAAAGCTGGGGTACAAGAATCATCCAATGTGATTATTATACAACAGTGCAGAGCAGATAGGATTAGCTTTGATTTGGTGGATTTAGTAGGCTAAAGGTTGGAAATGACAAAAAGATCATAATACAGCTAGTACATAAGGTTGCAATCTGAATTATAAGCAAGGTGAACAGTTTAGAAAAGTTGAATCAGATGTGAGGGAGCTACTTTTGTCTTTCAGTTAATTTGGAGAAGAGAGACACTTTTTAGATCTGGGGTGGGCAAACTACAGCCTGCGAGTCATTTTAAACCAGCCCATAAACTCCTGCTGGGGAGTGGGGTCTGGGGCTTGCCCCGCTCCGGCACTCCACCTGGGGAGCAGGATTGGGGGTGCACCACACAGCTTCTGGAAGCTGCAGCATGGCCCCGCTCCAGTGTTCCAGCTGGGGCGCACCACATGGATCCTGGAAGCCACGGCATAGCCCCACTCCAGCGCTCCAGCCAGGGGATACCACATGGCTCCTGGAAGCCGTGGCATGGCCCCTCTCCAGCTCGGGCACAGAGCCGGGGACCACACCACACAGCTCCCAGAAGCAGCTGCATGGCCCCGATCCGGTGCTCCAGCCGGGGCGCAGAGTCGGGGGCCACATCACACAGCTGTCAGAAGCCATGGCACAGTTCCCTTCTGGCGCTCCAGCTGGGGCACAGGATCGAGGGCTGCTCCATGCAGCCCCTGGAAACTGTGGCATGGCCCCGCTCTGGCTCCTACACACTCCAATGGCCCCACTCCAATGGCTCCCTGTGGCGCTCCAATGGGAGCTGCAGGGGCGGTGCCCACGGGCGGGGCGGGGCCCACGGGCGGGGCAGCGTGGAGAGCCGCCTGACTGCGCTGCCACATAGGAGCTGGAGAAGGAACATGCCGCTGCTTCCGAGAGCTGCTTGAGATGAGTGCTGCCCGGAGCCTGCACCCCTGAGCCTCTCCGCACCCGCCCCCAACTCCTGCCCGACCCCTCATTCCTCTCCCGCCCTCCAAACCCGTCGATCCCAGCCCAGAGCACCCTCCTGCACCCCAAATACCTCATCTCCAGCCCCACCCCAGAGTCCCCCTCTCCCCCCAGCCAGAGCCCTCACACTTCCCCCTCTCCCCCCAGCACCCCAACCCCAATTTTGTGAGCATTCATGGCCCGCCATGCAATTTCTATTTCCAGATGCGGCCCTCTGTCCAAAAAGTTTGCCCACCCCTGTTTTAGGTACAGACGGTCACAGAGAAAGCACATATACATATAATGTATAAACACTATCAAGAAAAGTATGATATGCAGAAAAGTAATGAAAGGAGCACAATACTTAGTAATTAGAATAGACAAAGGTAAACCATGCATCCGACGAAGTGGGTATTCACCCACAAAAGCTCATGCTCCAATACGTCTGTTAGTCTATAAGGTGCAACAGGACTCTTAGCTGCTTTTACAGATCCAGACTAACACGGCTACCCCTCTGACAAAGGTAAACCAGTGGCAGTTACCATCCACACACAAAAATGGAAATGAGGCTAGTTTGGAGTGCAAAGAATTAAAGCAGGGGTGGCCAAACTTACTGACCCTCAAGACGCATACGATAATCTTCAGAAGTTCGAGAGCCACGGGGCGCACCTGCCGGGGCTCAAGGCTTCAGCTCCACAGGGCATGCCTGCCAGGGCTCGGGGCTTCTGCCCCGTGGGGCGTGCCTGCTGGGGCTTCAGCCCCACTCCTGCTGAAGCCCCAAGCCTCAACACATGTGCCCTGAGCCCCGGCACCTCCCCATAGGGCTAAAGTCCTGAGACCCCCTTCATCACAGGGCATAAGCCCCTACCCCCCACTACCCTGCCACAGGGCAGAACCTCCATCTACCAGATTGGGTGGTGTGGGGGAACGGGGGCGGGGAGGGCTTCACAAGCTGCACTTTAAATGTAAAAGAGCCACATGCAGCTCATGAGCTGCAGTTCAGCCACACCTGAATTAAAGAATTAGGCAACTCTGGGCTGGTCTACACTGCCACTTAAATCAATGTAACTTAGGTCGCTCAGGGGTTAAAAAAGACACTCCTCTGAGCAATGTAAGTTACATCGACGTAAACTCTGTCCACACTGACACTATGTCATCAGGAGATGCTTTCCCGCCGACAGCTTCCGCCTCTCACGGAGGTGGAGTAATTATGCCAACGGGACAATGTTCTCCTGTCTGCATAGCACATCTTCACCAGATGTGCTGCAGCTGCACCAATGTAGTGCTCTAGTGTAGACTTGCCCTTTGTAGTTAGAAAAATATGATAATTAAAGTTAGCATAAAAGTATTCTAAAATTTATAACACACCCCCGCCCCCCCCGCAAAATGATTGAAGTGAGACTCTGAAGTTAAAAGGTAACTCTTCTCACTCACCCACTGTAATATTACAATGGGGCGAGATTTAGGGTACGTCTTCACTACCCGCCGTATCGGCGGGTAGCAATCGATTTCTTGGGGATCAATATATCGCGTCTCATCTAGACGCGATATATCGATCCCCAAACGCACTCCTGTCAACTCCGGAACTCCACCAACCCGAACGGCGGTAGCGGAGTCGACATGGGGAGCCGCGGACATCGATCCTGCGCCGTGAGGACGGTAGGTAATTCGATATAAGATACTTCAACTTCAGTTACGTTATTCACATAGCTGAAGTTGCGTATCTTATATCGATTTTCCCCCGTAGTGTAGACCAGCCCCTAGAGATGCTTCTCTCCTGGCAGGTAATTCACACATGCAAAAGCAGCATAGCTGTAGAGGGTAAGTGTGTAAGATACAGGGCACAGCAAAACAGTAATTTAATGGAGTTAAAGTTAGGAATTTAGTTGAAGCAAATCAAAACAAAAAATAACCAATGATTTTTCCCAGTTTGAACACAATTAATTTAGATTTAGTTATGTACTTAACAAATCACGGATTTTAAGGATAGCTCTTTTAAGCAGTAAGCCAAATAATTTAGTAAGTCAAGTGAAGGGAGTTTAGCACTATACACAAGATGTAAACAATAATTCTGACAGATACAAGTGAAAACCTGTAGTTTAAATCAGTATTAAATCAGTTTTAGTCAGAGGTGAAAGTAAAGTGGTACAGGCCAGTACAGCGTACCGGTAAAAAGTGTCCGCCTGTCCCAGCCCGTACCGCTGACTTTAAAGTGCTGCAGCAGTGCTTTAATGTCCCTGCCCCTTTTGCTCCCCGCCCCAGGCCGCTGATGGCGGGGGGGTTGAGGGAGGCAAAAGGAGTAGCTACCCTAGGGCCAGCGATTTAAATCACCGCTAGCAGGCTGGCTAGGGGACGCTGACCCCCCAGCCCTGCCCCTTCCACCTGAGGCCCTGCCCCTTCAGGGGGGGGGAACAAAGCTGCCCCCTCTCCCGTACCGGTAAGAGAGAAATTTTACTTTCACCCCTGGTTTTAGTTACAATGTTGTCAGATTCAAATGCTATAAAAAAATTAGTCCAGTTACATTTTTAGGAGAATTTCCCCCAATTTAAAACAATTTTAAGGCTCTATTACTTTCCTACTTCTAGCATAATTTTTCTTGGTGTCTATTTGGGATCAGGATATCTTTACAGTATCTATGGACGATATTAAGTTTATTAATTCAAAGATTCAGAAGAATGGCCTGAATTTAGGAGCAAGAATCTAAACCACAAGGGAATGCAGGATTCTAGAAAGGCAGTATTTACACTTTCCCAGGCCAAATTCTGCCTTCCTTCAAAGCACAGAATTTCCCTATGGAATCATATCAGTAAGTACTGACTTAACTCTTTCATTTAGATCAGAGTGGGATTTATTTCATGCTTCCTTCTGTTGTCTGGGGAGTCTTCAGGTGTGGTGAGGATCTCTTTCTTGATGTCTTCGATTTTCAGGAAAGCACTTTCTTTCCTAAGGCTGCTTATATTGGGTATTTTGGCCCTCTAAGGATATGTCTACACTACAATTACGCACCTGGCCTATGCCAGCTGACTTGGCTAGTGGGGCTCGGGATAAAGGCACTGCTTAATTATGGTGTAGAGACCCTCCCACCTCACACGGTCCTAGAGCCCAGACTCCAGACGAAGCCCAAACATCTTCACTGCAGTTAAAACAGCCCCTTAGCCCAAGACCCGCAAGCCTGAGTCAGCTGGCATGGGCCAGCCTTGGTTTTTTAATTGCAGTTAGACATACTGTAAGATTCCAAAACCTGGGTTCTAGCCAGTAAAGGACTTCAGTTATAAGGAACTCTTTCTTGGGAGAACAAAATCACTGAACACTGCTGACAAGAATAGGGGGTCTCTTCCTGAGTCAGGATCAGAATGTCTTAGTGTTTGGAACCTCTGTACCTGTAGATAGAGGATTTCTTAGATGAAAAGAGAATTCTTCTGCAATGGAGAGAGAAACAACAAACTGGGATTTTGAACCATATTTATATAGTTATTTACCCATTTAGTTGTATTGAAGGGCCCTTTTACATTTTGGGGAGGTATTTCTTTTTATTGCAGATGGTTATCCAACAACTGAACAAGTCCAAGAGTCATGACAAGTTTCCTGCCCAACCAGCAGATGGCATTCAAACTCCAAAAAAGTCCATCTTTCCAGGGATTTCCATCCTCCTTAATTTCTTCTTTGGCATTGTTAATTAAAATATACAATAACAGAATTGTTCAAAAAAGTCTTTTGGCTCAATTTTCTGCCTTGGTTATGTTTGGATTCAAGAATATATAATTCAAGTGTGAACTGTTTCATTGTATCATTACCTTATAACTTTTAAGTAAAAGAATATCACAATTGCATATTCAGGGTCCAAAATCAGACCCTTTGGACACCACACTTCTGATAATGTTCCTTCTATGGAAGAGTATACACAGAAAGATTGATGACACATATACTTATAGTCAAGAGAACACTAAGCAGGAAACATTCAGTATTATTTATTTTGAACTGCCTAAATAAATAAAACTCAAATGGGATAATGTGCAGATGGAACCAAAATTCTGTCCACTCCCTATATTTTTTCACCCAACTGCTCAAACAAGGGATCTAGGAGCTCTATGACACCCCCACCCCCCCCCACACACACACACACTGGACAGGAAGGTATGGCACACTGGCCCAGGGAAGTACTCTAAGAACATCACATGACTTTTAGAAATGCATGGGATAATGCTGAACAAAGCATATATTTTGTACTTTGAGACAGCTTTACTTCCTTATACTGAAAGGAAAATGTCAGTCCTTATTAATAATTTTTCCTGGCATTCTTTACTGTGGACATTAGAAAAAATGCATAATTTGTTTAGAAAAACAAAGTAGCCATAAAAAAAGGTCTACTCAGGTTATCATATATGTAAGCAGTGGGATGATTTTCAAATTAGTATTCAGTAAACACTTCACATGACCTCTCACTGCAGGTATGATTAGCGATGGTAATCACATAACAGTCTTGGAACTAAATTCTGCTTGGTTACAGAAGTACCTCTCCCACTGACTTCAATTGTCGTTTCACTTGTGTAACTAAAAGCAGAAAACATTATTAATAATTTTTTGTATTATCATAGTGCCTAGAGGCTCCAATCAGAACCTGGGTCCAATTTGCTTGTCTCTACTAATAAAAAGGTGGTATTATGAACAACAACATTTCAAACACTTTTCCAAATTTATTTAATTAATCCTCATGACAGCTCTTTGAGGGAGGTCAGTATTATCCTCATCTATAAAATGTTAATATTAATGCAGCCAGCACATATATGTTAGACGTAGTATTTATGTGCACATTATTAATATGATATTCATTGTGTGTGTGTGCAGTGGGAGGTTATATTAACTGAAAGTATTATGCTCTTCCCACAATTCTTCTCACCCATGTCAAGTATCCCACAACATTTTTATAAAGTTGTAGCATTAGTACACAGGAATCCTGTCAAAGACAAGAAACATTAATAGTGTGTACTAACACAGGTTGGGATGTACCTTTACATCCAAATGGTTTGGAATGCGATTTCTAAAGCAAAAAATAAAGAAGGCACATCATAGTACCTAAAAATAAGTTTAAAAGCTGATTGGTGAATTTTAGTCCTGGGTGACAGTGCTCTTTAACTTGCAAAACAGATATGATATAAATAGAGGTACTTTTGTGGGTGTTTCTTTGAAGCCCACCTACCGTGGAAAGTGAACATGCTGCGAGATAAGAATTGCTTACCAAAAAATGAGATATGTATGTCTCATTTTCGTACTGTACTGTTTTGCCTTTAGGCAATAAATTGGCTACCTTGGTTATTTGGTCTCTTGAGCATTGTTAATAGCAAACCACAAGTGTAGTGAAATGACTGACACTACATTTTAATCAAAAGGCGTTGTGCAGGAGGTCAGACTAGATGATCACAATGGTTCCTTCTGACCTTAAAGTCTATGATTCTATGAACTTGCCCAAGACCACACAGGAAATCAGTTTGAGTGCTGGGATTAGAACTCAGGGCTTCCTGATTCCCAGTCCTCTGCTTAAAGCTCTCAATCACAAATCATTCTCAAATAACTCTAAATAATATTTATAATTCTAAACCATTGTACTGCCACAATTTAAAATAAAAACACAAGATATTAACCAGTCTCTCCAACACCTCCTTGCAGATGTCTAGCTGAAGCTCAATATTGCTAACATACAGCCCTTAATCTTACCCTTCAAGCCCTCTCTGCTATCTTCTTTCGTTGATCACTGTGGACATCACCACCATCCTGCCTGTCACACAAGTGCATAAAGTGACCTTTGTCATCTTCAACTCAGACCTACCTCTCTCTTGGTACTAAAACATCCAGGTTATGTCTAAATCTTGCAGATTATTTCTGTATAAGATCTTTAAGATATGGTCCTCTCTGTTCATCCACACATTTAAAAAACTCTTCTCCAGGCTCTCTCGACTACTACAACATTCCTCTCTGATCTTGACAAATGCACTCTTGCCCTGCTCAGATCCATTCAGAATGCTACTACAAAGATCATTTTCCTAGCCCCTCATTTTCACCATCACCCCTCTCTCTGCATTCCTCCACTGGCTCCGCTTTCTCTATTGCATAAAACAAATTAAATTGTCTTCATTTTTAAGGCCCTCCATGGCCTATCCCCATCCCTCACTCACTATCAATGTCAGCTCCTGCCTCTGATTGGCCCATGATGCCAGTCTCCATCACCCACTTCTTAAATTATAAAACAAGCACCTTTGTGCTTTCTCCCATGTTTCCCCTCATGCTTGGGAATTGCTCCCTGTAAACATCTGCAATGCTCTCACTATTCTCCTTCAAAATCCTCCTTAAACTCTCCTTTTCCATGATGTCTACAAAAAGCTTGACAACAGTCAGGCCATTGGAGTACTGACAACACACTATCATATTGACCAAATTGTCCTGTTGTTTCCTTGTACTCCCATCCATCTATATCCATCTGTTGTTGCTTGCTCCATACTTCAATGTAAGTTCTTTGAGACAGAGACTGTCTTTTTCTGTGTTTATACAATGCTTAGCACACTAGGGTCCTGATCCAGGATAAGGACTCCAAGACATTAGGACAGTATAAACAATAATAAATAGATGCTAATCTCATATGTGGCATGGATGGCTGCATTGCTTGTGCACTTTGAGACAGGGCATCTACTAATTGCCAGAGACTAGAGATGGAACCATACATCTGAATTCAGAATCTGCCACCCAACTTATAATTTTGTAAGCATAAATATTCAGTTCAATTTAATAATTTATTCAGAAATCTCCTGAGCAAGCATGGGTACATTTTTAAAACAGTACAAGATAGGTACCGACTGATCTCCACTTAGCTTGTTTGTTAGCTTCTGACAAGACATGTTTCAATACAATACTCAACATAAAATAATTGGTGAGGTTTAAATAATACATGGTACAGTCTTTCAATTCTAAGCCCAAAAAATAAATCAGAAAAAGCAGAGGAGTTCAATAAATATTTCTGTTCTATATTTGGGAAAAAGCCAAATGATGTATTCATATCATATGATGGTGATTAAATAATTTACATTCCAACATTAACACAGGATGATGTTAAAACATCAGCTACTAAAGTTAAGAATTTTTAGATCAGTGGGTCCAAATAACTTACACCCAAGAATTTTCAAAAAAGTGCTCAAGGAGCTCTCTCGACTGTTAGTGCTGATATTCAATAAATCTTGAAACACTGGGGAAGTTCCACAAGACTGGAAGAACGTTAACATTTTGCCAATATTTTAAAAGGCAAATGTGATGACCCAGATAATTATAGGACTGGCTAATATATAGGTCTCAAAAACTGTTAACAGGAAACCATCATCAAATGGATGCGTTTGTAGAGGGGTCCTTCACGGATTTGTTCTTGGCCCTACACCATTTATTGGTTTTATCAAAGACTTGGAAGAAAACTTGATATCATTATCATTTGAAGATGACACAAAGATTTGAGGGAGTAGCAAATAATGAGAGAGACAAGTCACTTATACAAAGTGATCCAACAGAAATATAGGAGACTGATCATTCCCCATGAATGGAGGAGATTCCTCAATAAGACAGACACTGTTGTGAGAAAAACATGCTGTGATGGCAAGGGATTGTCATGAATAATATTGATAGCTGTATATGTGATGTCAGTTAGAACCTGTGTGCAACTTCACTAACGTGTGTGAAGGTGGCAGATTTTAGAAAGCATCTACACAAGATTCTACGAAGATGAAAAAGACCCTCTGTTTGTGGTACAAGTCAGTACGAATGATGAAGGGAATTGTAAGAGGTGTTATAAGATTTTTTCTAATAGTATAAATTTATCTTCCATCTAGGACCTCCACTGTAACTTTCCTGGAAATGCTGCTGATTCCATACACAGAGCCAGTTACACAGTGGAAACCGTGGGACCCAAAAGTGTGAAAGAGAAGATAGCATAGAAAGGATGGTTTAAATTTATTAGACATTGGAGAACCTTTTGCTGGAAAGGTGACTATGCAAAATAGGTGGGCTTAATAAAACCAAAGCAAATCACATTGCTGTCAAAGAGACCTGAGGTTGAAAAGCTGGGGAACTATTTAAACTATGAATCAGGGAAAAGCCAATAAGTGCTGAGGATTACTCAGTTCTGACAAAGACGTTTGTTAATAACAACATGAACAAAACTATGACTCCAGAAGTTGCAGAAGTACAGTGCAATACGGAAATATTTCAGACACAGGAGCAATAAAAACTAAAAGTGTCTATGTACCAATCTGAGATGCTTCAAGCAGCAGTGGTGCCACTGGAAGAAAGTCCACTAGGGGACAAAGAAGAGTAACCGTCCAGTTCCCTGCTCCCCACATCTTGATCCTGGACAGGGAAAGGAGATGTTTGGGCATTAGGCCCCCAATTAATTTCCCAATAGCACAGCATGTGTCTGAAGCCTCAACCACCATCCTTCTGGATCATTCCAGTCCCTCTAGGACCAACAGACTCCCCAGTAGGAGTAGCAACAGGCCTTCACAAACACTCTCGCCTTCCTACATCCCTCTGAACAATGTGCACAAACTGCTCAATTGTGTACAGGACAAGGTTTGAGCAATGGAAAAGGGATGTGTGACACTCTGTACCTTGGGGGAACACCCAGCACCCCCATGTTCATCATTGTAAAATGATTGTGTGGTATTCAATGCAAAGTTTGTCATGACAGGTGTCTTCAGAAGGGTCATGATGCACTGAGCATTGTTGTTACCATAATGTGATAGCAATGTTATAGTAATCGTTGTTATAGTAATGTTATAGGTTATAATTTCATGTATATAGTTATGAGGCTGAAAATGTGTCCTCATGGCTTAAAATAAGCCCAGGCAAAAACTCTCCAAGAGCAGAGAGGCAGGGAATGTATGGGACAAACCCAGCCCAGCCTAGACAGCAACAAAAGGATCTGTTGGACTCTTGAGTGAGTCACCCTTCTTCCTTTTGTCAGTTTAGAACTGCAATGAGGTAATGCTCACCTGACTCTGAAGGGGGAGGGGAGAGCCAAGAGGGAAGAAAGAACATGATAAAAGGGAGAGACTTTGCCATGCTCTTCCTCTCTCTTCCACCTACAGCTACAGACACCACACCAAGTGACTGAAGTACTAATCCAAGGGGAGAGCCTGGCTGAAGAGCAACCAGCCAGCCTGTGGTGAGAAGCATCTAAGTTTGTAAGGACATTGAAAGTGTTAGGATCAGCTTAGAATGTGTTTTGCTTTTATTTCGTTTGACCAAATCTGACTTGTTATGTTTTGACTTATAATCACCTAAAGTCTATCTTTATAGTTAATAGATTTGTTTATTCTACCTGAAGCAGTGCATTTAGTTTGGAGTATGTCAGAGGCTCCCCTTGGATAACAAGCCTGGTACATATCAATTTCTTTGTTAAATTGGCAAACTCATATAAGCTTGCAGCATCGAGCAACATAACTGGACACTGCAAGATGGAGGTTCCTAGGGTTGTGTCTGGGACCGGAGATATTGGCTAGCATCATTTGGTTGCACAATCCAAGGAGCAGCTTACATGCCAGAGGCTGTGTGTGAACAGCCCAGGAGTGGGGGTTCTCACAGCAGAGCAGGGTAAGACTGGTTCCCAGAGTCAATGATTGGGGTGACCTAGCAGATCACCAGTCCAGGTAACACCAGAGAGGAACGTCACAGGATGATAACCACGAGGGTAGTATGGGAAGAACACTGCTATAGTGCCACTGCCAGGAAGGATGTTGTAGGTAGAATGGGGGACGGAAATGCAGAAATGCCATTAGAACAAAAAACAAGGGTTCAAAGAAAAGGCTATACAGTGAGGGTTGGGCTAAAGCAATATTGTTTCAGAATAGTCTAAAGACAGAATAAATAAATCTACAACAATAGAAATAGTAATAGTGCATATGCTACAATTCAATTTTCAGTCTCAGAACCTTGTTAAAACCAGCTTTTTCAGACCTAACAAAGATGTTAGTTCTCACTGAAGACTAATTGCATGCTCATTCCAAACCATTTTTGCTGTAATCCACATTTAAAAAAGTATGGTTTCTGTTTTGTTTTAATTCTCTCTCTCCAGTGAAGCATAGTTTTGATGCCAAGAAAAAAAGTGTACCTAAGAATTGGATTCAATGTATTGTTTTCCATTTCCAGGTAACTCAAATATGATGGAAATTTTGGTCAAATTTTCCTTACTACCACCCAAAATAATAATTAAAAATTCCTTTGGAAAGATAGCAAGCAAGAAAGATTTAAGCCCCAAAAGAGAATAATTTAGAAATCAATGTGAAAACAAGGGGCTATATACTAGGAACTATTTTTCAACCTGAACTGCAGTAGTTGCTACTGAACAACAGCTAGAGTACAAGTAATGTCAATTAAAAATCCAGATGTGTACTTCAATTTTCATGAGAACTGTTCATAATCAAGTTCCTTATTGGACTGTAACTGAATTTGACGCCTACAATAAATAGAAAATGAAAAGTCATTTTCTACCCCTGCATCTCCATTCTGTAAGCCTAATACAGCAGCGACATGAAAAATGTCAGCAACCTTCCAAAATCCTGAATATGTGGAGGTGAGAAAGCCTCCAAAGAATTTTCAGAAAGATTTTCCAAACATGGCACTGGCCACCATATTTCATATATATGAAGAGGGTTCCAAATCTTACTACATCAGGCCCAGCAAACTTGAGTACATATAATGAAAACAAAAACAATTAGAAGAAGCTCTTTATACTGCTAATGGGATGAACAGTGAAAAGGAGAATTTTAAATGAAATTGTTTTAGAGGAACAAGTATTCCAGAGTTCTGGGAAACCTCAGGCTATCTCTGTGCATATTTAACAGGGAGTCGGATGGAACATATTCATATTTTGTTAATTAACAATTTGAGGCTCCACTAAGATTGCTTTGGCAGTTTAAGGTAGCCTTACCCAGCTTCTTGTGAATTCCCTGGCATGGCAGAAATTTCTAGGTAGGTAGCAGCAATGGTCCCTTGGAGGCCAAAAGTAGCTGACATTTGATAATGCAGTCCTTCGGACCAAAGATTACACATGCCCCATCATCCAAAACACACACAATATTATTATTCATATGTAATATGTATGTAATAATATGTAATATGAAAAGCAGTTCAAGTACTTGTACTTCAGATTTATTAATTGGAGGGGTAGGGGATTCGTGCATGTTTGTGCACTTACACCTGAAATTTACTATGAAAGGTCAGTGACTCTGTGGTGCTCTCCCTAAGTCACTTTTCTTTCATTCTCTGTTCATTTGTGTCCATGTTTCATAGTACCTGTCTGTATCTGTAAGATAAAGCTGTATAAAAGAGACAATCATACCACCATTACATCATGGAGCCATGCTATTGACTGCATAAATAAGGCTGTGAGACAGTTTCCATTATAAAAGCCCAAATACATATTTTTACACATATCCTACTTATTTTTTTAAAGGAAAAAAGCCAATTTTCCTGAAATGTGTCATTTATGATTTCTGGTAAAAAAAAAAAAAAAAGAAAGGATTTTTTCTTCTCTTTTTAAAGGGTGGGAGGTTCATTGCACTGATTATACTTGAGATATGGGACTTAGAAAAAACTGTTTTGTTTGCGTCTGATTTTTTCAAAAGTTTTCTTTGCTGTTTCAGTGCCCTCTCTCACTATGACCCCTACTTTCAGGGCTCCAAAACTGACTGTCTAATATTTAAGTGTGACTTATGAAGAATTAGTGAATAGTATTTTCAATTATATATAAATATATTATAGAGACAGACACACACACTGTGAGGATGAGTTAAAAAAAATGTGTAGTAATTACAATTCAGATTTTTGACCCCTGGGTTAAGTATGTGTGTGAACATTTGCAGTATAAGCTTTGCACTGGCACACCATACCCAGGTGAATTTCACTGCATATTTAAGTTTCACCAAAATAACCATGGAGATTAATCATGTGTGTAAACGTGTGAGGGAGAAATCCTGACCCTAGTGAAGTCAATAGGAGTTTTGCCATTGACTTCAGTGGGGCCAGACTGTCACTCTGTATTTCTCAGCAAGTGTTATTTATTGTGTTTGTAACAGTAAAAATAAATAATTGTGTTGATACTAAAAACTAAACATTCGAAAATGCATTTCAGATAACTTCCTGTATAATGGTATTTTCATTATAGTAGTTTGAGTCCTTCTCAGCTGCCAAACAGAAATCACAAGAAGTGTTCCCAAACTATTCATTTTTCCCCAGGTAATTCTGAGTTTTCACAAGCTGACCTGTTTTATCCCTCCTTTGGGATTTATATTTATGAATTAAACCATCAGAAATACATTTCTCCAATAAAATGTTATTGTTTTAAATGACCATGTGGCAGGAGCGCGTGGAGCTCTGCCCCTCGCTGTCCAGACCCCGCCCTTGCCAGCCCCCGGTCCCGCCAGGGAGGAGAAAGCCGAGACCAAGCGTCAGTCAAGAGGCCAGCAGACAGCAGGAGCAGGGAGGCCAGACAGGAGCGGGAGGCCGGAGCCAGGAGCCAGCAGGGGCAGGCAGCGGGGCAGGGAGCCCGCGGCTGGCCGCCCTGCGGGCTGGCGCCCGGCCGCCCAGCCCCGAGAGGCCCCCCGCGAGCCCGGCCCGCCCCCGCGCCCCCGCGCGCCTTGGGAGGAGCGCCCCGCCCCCCCGCCGCGCCCCGGCCTTCCCCCGCCCCGCCCCCCGGAGGCCTGCCCCCCGGAGGCACCTGCCCCCGGCAGGGAGACAGACCACGGGCCTGGCCGGAAGCCCCCTGGCCCGGACCCTCCGGGAGCGAGGAGCCGGAGCCAGGGGGACGGGACCCAGCCCCGGGATAGCCGGGGTGCGGGGAGGTACCGGTAGACGGGGAGTGCTGACCGAGGGGCTACGGACAGTGTCAGGAGACGGACGGTGAGCCCCCAGGCGTGAGCCCCCCCCGACGACCCCCGTGACCCACGGCACAGTGGCCCCGCCCACCCCCCTCACAGGTGCCAGGGCCCCCCACCCCCCCCTCACCCCCCCCTGCCCGGCTCACCTCTGCCTCGCCGCCTCGTCCTGCTAGCCTCTGCCCTGGCCTGCCTGCCCCTGCTGCCTAGGCCCTGCCTGCCTTGCTGCCTTGCTGCCCCTGCCTGCCTGCCCTGCCCCTGCTGCCCCTTGCTTGTTGCTGCCTGCCCAGCCCCCCTCCAGCCCCCCAGGCTGCTCCTGGTTGCTGCAGCCCCCCCTTGCCTGCCTGCCCCTGCCTTGTTTGCTGCTGCTGCCTTGCTGCCCAGCCCTGGGCCTGGAGGCCTTTGCTGCTTTGCCCCTGCCAGCCCCTGCCCAGCCTGCTGCCTTGGCTGGGCCTGCCTTTGCTGCTGCCCCTGCCCAGCCAGGCCTGCCTTGCCCCTGCCCCTATTGCCCCCCTGCCTGCCCTGCCCTGCCCCTGCCAGCCCTGCCCTGCCCAGCCCCTGCTCCAGCCCCTGCCCCAGCCTGTGCCTGCCTGCTTGGCCTTGGCCTGCCCCCTGCCCTTGTTTGCCTGCCTGCTTGCTCCAGAGCCTGGCCCCTGCTCCAGAGGCCTGCTGCCCCTGCCCTGCCCAGGCCCTGGGCATTATTTGTTGGCTACTTTGTTGCTGCCCAGCCCTTGCCCAGAGGCCTGGGCCCTGGCCTTGCCCTGCCTGTTGCTGCCCCTGCCTGGCCTAGGCTTATGGCTGCTCTGCTCCAGCCAGCCCCTGCTCCAGGCTCTGGCAGGCAGGGCCCAGTTGTGCCGCCTGCCCCTTGCCCAGCCCCTGCTTTACATTGCCCATGCGATTGTCCAGCCAGCCAGGTCTGGGGGGGCCCAGGTCGGGCTGCCTGCTGCTGCCTGCCGCGCGGGGTCGGGGGCGATACTGTGTTGCCTTTGTGCTGTGGAGGTCAGCCCCTGCGGAGGTCTGAACCACGACCTCGCGAGAGCGAGCCGCCCTGCCCCCTGCTCAGGGGCAGGGGGGGAGAGTTGAGCAAACCGGACTCTTTGTCGCCACACTAGAGGGGACAAGGAGCGAGTCGGTGTGGCTCCCCTCCGGTCTGCAGTAGGGTTGAGCCCCGACTCGCC
Organism: Mauremys reevesii; assembly: GCF_016161935.1. Classification (NCBI taxonomy): domain Eukaryota; kingdom Metazoa; phylum Chordata; order Testudines; family Geoemydidae; genus Mauremys; species Mauremys reevesii. The sequence goes on from NC_052624.1 coordinate 54,211,175, forward strand.
AGATTACACCATGTTACCTTGATTTTAATGAGCTATGGTTGTTCATTTTTAAATCAAGTACATTTCAGAATCTTAATGAAGTATCAGAATATTTTCCTCACAAAAAATATTCTCTCAGTTCTAGAAAAGGAATAAAAATTCTTCACACTAGATAGTAAGTACATCTCTACCTCGATATAATGCTGTCCTCGGGAGCCAAAAAATCTTGCCGCGTTATAGGTGAAACCTCATTATATCAAACTTGCTTTCATCCACCGGAGTGCACAGCCCTGCCCCCCCCCCTCCGGAGCACTGCTTTACCGCGTTTTATCTAAATTTGTGTTATATCAGGTCACGTTATATTGAGGTAGAGGTGTAATAAATTATAATATCTTCTAAACAATAGCAGACATATCAATATTTATAAAATTTGCCAAACTCCCCAGAGATTAAAATAAGCTTGATGAGATAAAATTAAGGATGTAAATAAATATCTATTTAAAAAAAACTACTAGAAAATTGTTATCAAACAGATATTTGAAAGTCAAGGTGTTTGTAATTAAAGTTTCAAAAACAACTATAACTCTGCCCTGCCTCTGCCTACTGGTCATCACTGTTTATACTTCCACCCACCCTACCGCACCTCCATTTCTAGTACGAATTACAGACCATAGTGCTCCCTCCCAAAGTAAATATTGATCTATGAACAACTACCCACCACATAATGGCCTGCAATCCAACAATTTTCCATTCAGCAATATGGCCAGGAGATTTTAAGATCTTGGGGCAAATTCTCAGTTTGTGTAAATTGTCATAGCTCCATTGAAGTCACTGGCTTCAACAGAACTATGAAAATTTACATCAGCTAAGGATCTACCCATTGGTGTTTTACAGGCCAGATATCCAACCTTCTCATATGCCACTGCTCCTGTTATGTAAAGTAGAGCTGGTTGGAAATTTTCCTGTGGAAGGTTTGTCCCATCGGAGAATGTTTATGTGCCAAATCAAAATGTTTCATGAAGACAGTTCTATTTTGATGAAGTTGTGACACAACCAAAGCTCACAGGTCCCTTTCAGCCCACCAGGTGGTCTGATGGGAAGACAGCTCTTGGCTCAGTGGATTCTTGCAGGTTCCCATCCCATCAGTCCTCCTGGAGCTGAGGCTGTAAATAAAATATCTAATATCACAAGATGATAAAATCGCAAGTGTTGGCAATGCTGGTACAGGTTACAGTTCCCTTCCTTTCCTGGTACCAAGGAACTCAAAGAACATGACCTCGTGACAATGGCTAGATTGACAAATGCAGTGGAATTCCCAAATTTATCAAACTGTATATTCTAAACCTGATCAAACATTGAATTTTTCCACTTCTATGGAATTGTTAAAGTTGAAGTAACACAGTAGTATATCAGACCTTCTATGTCTATTATTATAGTACTGAAATACCCCAAAAGTATATAGAGGAAGCTGGATGTGCATTAAACAGACACCCAGATCACTCTTGTTGCTTATGATATCAACGAAAGCTTTTAAGACTTACATGCTATATATTATCCTTAAAATAGCTGAAGGCTTGTCTTATGAAAGGAAGCAATTGATAAATCCTGTGCCATTTGTACATAAAGTTATAATCCAACATTTCAGGCTGTTACTAAGTATTTGTATGTTTTTGCTGCTTTAACTGTTCTGTCTCCCCTGAGATTTAAGCATTGTTATTCTCTGTCCATAGAGACAGCAAGGAAATCAAATTCCATCCATGTCTAGCAAAAGAAAGGAATGAGAAAAAACAACACTATCTACTTTCTGGAAACCACTTGCTTGCCATGTATGGCTCTGTTAAGACAATTCTCACTGGAGGAAAATGAACAAATGAATTGCTTTGCTGACAAGAAATGTGCATGACCAATTAGTCATAAGTTGATTAATTTGGAAACAAGCCCACTTCTGACATCTTGATCACATTTATACTGTGCAAGCAGAATAAAGTTCAGATCAATAAGTGCTTTAATAGGGCCAATTTCACAATGCTGAAAACAATTATGAGCCAAATCAACTGGGAGGAAGAATTTAATCAGCAAAATGTGCACGATCATTGGGAATTGTTTACTACCACCTTACTAGATAGCCAAAAAAGCCACAATCGAGGTTGTGGTGGTTTAAAAACCGACCTGGTTTAGAGGAGAACTGAAAGCAACTATTCTATATATACACACACAGTATAACCTCAAAGTTATGAGCACAAGAGTTACAAACTGATCGGTCAACCATACATCTCATCTGGAACCTGAAGTAAGCAATCAGGTAGCAGCAGAGACCAACAAAAAAGCAAAAACCAAATACAGAACAGTACTGTGTTAAACGTAAACTACTAAACAAATAAAAGGAAAGTTTAAAAAAAGATTTGACAAGGTAGGGACACTGTCTCTGTGCTTGTTTCGTTTAGATTAAGATGGTTAAAAGCAGCATTTTTCTTCTGCATAGTAAAGTTTCAAAGCTGTATTTAGTCAACGTTCAGCCATAAATTTTTGAAAGAACCATAACTTTTTTTTCAGTTACAACCATTTCAGAGTTACGAACAACCTCCATTCCTGAGGTGTATGTAACTCTGAGGTCTACTCCATAATAAGTGGAAGAAAGGGCAAGTTGATAGTATTGAACGTAAATCAGAAGTTAGGAATTGCAGAAAAGTGAAAAAAGAATCAAAAGAATCAAAAAACGGACAAGAGAAATCTACCACCAGCAGAGTTAAAGACAATAAGTAGTTTTTAAAATATATTAAGAAGAAAAAGAATCCTGACAATGATATTGGTCCATTACTATATGGAAATGGTAGAATTATCAATAATAATGCAAGGAAGGCAGAAGTGTTCAATACATATTTCTGTCTTGGGGAAAAAAAACAGATGATACACTCTCATCATATAGTGATAATACCCTTTCCATTCTCCTAACTTCTCTGGAGGATGTTAAACAGAAGCTATTAAAGTCAGACATTTTTAAAATCAGCAGGTCCAGACAAACTTGCACCAAAGGATTTTAAAAGAGCTGGCTGAGAAACTTGCTGGATCATTAATGTCGATTTCCAATAAGCCTTGGAACACTGGGGAAGTTCCAGGAGACTGGAAGAAAGCTAACGTGCCAATATTTAGAAAGGGTAAATGTGATGAACTGGGTAATTATAGGTCTGTCAATTCAGCATTGAACCCAAGCAAGAGGGGTGGGATAGCTCAGTGGTTTGAGCACTGGCCTGCTAAACCCAGGGTTGAGAGTTCGATCCTTCAAGGGGCCATTTAGGGAACTGGGGTAAAAGTCTGTCAGGGGATTGGTCCTGCTTGGAGCAGGGGGTTGGACTAGATGACCTCCTGAGATCCCTTCCAACCCTAATCTTCTATGATTCTAAGATAATGGAACAGCTGCTATGGGATTAGATTATTAAAGGAGGATAATGCAAATGCACATGAGTTTATGGATCACTTGGTAAACTGGGTGCAAGCCAACAATATGCATTCTAATATGGTTAAAATATAAATGTATGAATCTAGGAACAAAGATTGTAGGCCATACGTGCATAATGGGGATCTCTATCCTTGGAAGCAGTGACTCTGGAAAAGACTTGGGGTTGTGATGGATAATGAGCTAAACATGAGCTCCCACAGTGATGCTGTGGCCAGAATAGCTATTCAGATCCTGGGATGCATAAGCAGGGGAATCTTGAGTAGGTGTAGAGGGGTTATTTTATCTCCGTATTTGGCACTGGTGCACCCACTGCTGGAATACTGTGTCCATTTCTGGGAAGAAAAGGGGATTATTCTCCCCCTTGTTTTTCAAGCTCATCTTTCTCTTTATCTGTTCAATTCATATCTCTCCCAAAGAGGGTTATCACTAAGAAGTCATATAAGAGGCAGCCGTTCAGCAATGCTAAGTCATTTATAAAGACCAAAAAGGAGGCCAGGAAAATATATCACATTTTTGACCATCCAGCTCCCTAAAGTTTCTGGAGGCCTCGTTTGTCCCTGTATCACCTATCTTTCTGATGTTCTAAAGGCTTATGCTTTATGAAATTGAAACAGACTTCCTTCTTGGAATGAAAATAATACTAAAACAAAAAATGCCCTACTATGCATGGAAAACATTAAGGTTTCATGTGTAAGCATTCAACATTTAGGAAATTATGATCGTAAGAAGAACATCAATTCTGCATCTTGGTGGCTTTGAAGCTGCTGTGTAATAATTATTGATTATATGTTCTATATGTTTGTCTAATTGTAAGGGATGTTTACGGTATGAATATATTTGTTTAGTTTAACAGCAACTGTTGGACAAAAAAACAGGAAGGCAGGACAATGACTTGGGATAAGATTTCCCTCAACCACTACTTGGGGTCTGTATATGTGTGCAGAAGACAAGGAGAACAACTTACAAGACAACGGGAGAACAACTCGCCTGGTGGAGATGATTCAACCTCCTGTAGAGCTCAGCAAAATTGGGTTTTGGACAGAAGGTCCAAGCCCAGGGACAAGTGAGAACAAAAAGCTTTATCTGGATTTAAGGAAAGGCTCTCAAGAACATGGCAGAGACACCTAAGTTAAGGCTAGAGTGTCAGGAAAGTTAAACCTGCCCAGGGTGTATACCAAGCCTTTAGGTCCGACATAAATGAATTGTAGATCTTTTGTTGTTTTTAAAATCCATTTTCTCTTATGCTATGCTTTATTGTTTCTTTAGCTGTAGGAACATTTTGGTTTCAAGAAGGCTGTTTTGGGTCAATGCAATTCACGGGTTACAAGCTCCCAAAGAGAAAGATTGCAGATCCTGAACCCGATCAGACCTGCTGGAGTAATCCACATCAATACATGGTCAATGCAGACTGGAACCCAGTCTAAGAGTGGGAGAATTGCATGATTCTACCTCAAGAAAAGGTCAGGGCACAAGGCCTAACACCTCTAGGGTGCAAGAGAAATCAGCAAGGGATCAGAGCCAACTTGCCCTGTAATCATGATAGCCTGCATTATGATATAGTCCTTACTTGTGTGATTACATACTATTGTCCAAATAAATTTTTATTTCAATAATGGTCCGGTACACATCTTTATTGAGCTAGTACTTTAATAATTTAGCCAGTGGCAATATATTGTACAGGTTCAAACAATAAAACAGCATTCACTAGGTGCTATTTATCAGATGAGGTTTTAGCGGTTACTGTAAATGGCCTACGTGAGCTTAATCATGCAATCTGTTCAGCACTGCTGCAAGATGCTAACTTTCAACTTTCTACAATGACATTTCAGCTCAATGTTCTTTACAGAGAAAATGTTTTTTTCCCCCATGCATCTTGTACGCCAAAAGAGTTGAACCATTTTTGTTAAAACCTTCCCCAAACATGTTCACTTTTGGACAGAGACCAAGCCTGATAAATTTCAGGCAAAAAGGTGAGAGTTTTTTTGAATATTTATGATAGAGCAGGATAGAATGAAAACTCTTATACAACTTTATGGTGGTCACTACTGTTCCCCCTATAATTCTTCATGTTGTATGGCATGTATACAATCCATATGCCTGAGGGCATTCTGCACCAAAAAATTAAAAATTCTGCACACAATATTTTAAAATTCTGCAAGTTTTACTTGTCAGTAAATAAAGGCAGAGGCTCCAGGATGGCAGTGGGCAGCACAGGTCACTGGCTCCTGTGCCTCCCACTCCACCCCCCCCTGGGACCCGGACACGGGACTGCTGACTGACCTGACCACACACCCTGCTGCTGGCTGGCCTCCCTGGCCCCTGGCCCCTGCCAGGGCCACCCAGGCCACCTGCGCCTGGGCACCAGGCACACCAGGCAGGCAGCAGGCAGGGCAGGCAGCTCAGTGGGGAGGTGTGGTGTGGAGTGGGGGTGTGGGGTGGGAGGGGTGAGAGTGCCGGCACAATCTGGGGGTGGGTAGGCAGGGTGGGGTGGGGGGGGGGGGATATGGCTGGGGGGGGCTGGGGGGGGGGTGCCAGGCAGGGGGCAAAGGCAGGCACAGGACTTGCAGATGGTGTGGATGGTTGTGGCTCAGGGGGGTGTGGAGGGGAGGATCTCAGCGGGGAGGGGGGGGTGCTGGGGGGAGGGGGAGGGAGAGGGGTGGAGTGGGGGGGTCTGGGTTCCTAGTTGGGGGGGTGGGGGTGGTGGGGTGGGTGTGGTGCAGTGTGTGCAGGAGGGGGGGGGTCAGGTGGGGTTTGAGTACAGGGAGCTCAGTGGGGGTACAGAGGTGGGAATACAGAGGCAGGGGGTCTGGGTGCAGGGCAGCTCCAGATGCAGGGGTTGAGGTTTGTGGGGTGGGGTTCAGGTATGGAGGGCTGGGGGGTTCTGGATGTACCAGGGGAGGCTTGGCAGGTGTGTCTGGGAACGGGAGGTCCAGATGCACGCAGGTTGAATGGTTGAGGAAGCAGCTACTTGTACAGTGACCCCTCCCCCCGCAGTTGAGGTGCGATGGGGGCAGGAAGTACAGGAGGATGCTGAGCTTTCTGCAGCTGGGGGAGGTTTCTGGGGGTGGGTCTGACACATTCCCAGCCACTCTTTTCAGGGGAAGAGGAAGTCCCGTCCTCTCCTGCCTCCAGTCCAGCCAGAACTAGCAGCTGATCCTGGCTCAGGGTAGGAGCTACTGGCTGGGGTGTCCCGAGCCCCATGGTGATTTACCTCTCTGCCGGCTGCTCTGGGTGCCTGAAACAATGTACCTGCTCTGCTAGGGAGTGGTGCATGACTGCTCCTGCAGCTTCCCTTTAGTTCCCTGTCAGAAAGCCATTTTTTCTGCGAAGAAGCAAAGAAATCTGTGGGGGACATGAATTCTGCTCATGCACAGTGGCACAGAATTCACCCAGCAGTAAACCCATAGCTACATCTATACCTCATTCTGGTACTAGAGTAATGCATTTTTTATATGTTGATTGCACTCAGACAAAAGGCACATTTGAGAATATGTGCATTAGAACTGACAGAGTAAATCATTTACTTGCTCGCAATGTTCATGCTGTCAAGGCTTTGGCATATCATATGTCATGCAGATCCACTCTGCTGAAAGTAATGTCATCCCCTACCCTTTAGCTCTACTGTTAAGAGATATGCCAGAACCTTGTCAAAATATCTTAAGTCTGTGGTCATTCACAAATGGCAAACAGGTGAATTTGTCTATGTTCATACATTACCTCACCAAAACAAAAAAAAACAAAAAACCCACAACCCTGTTTCTTCTGAGAACTCTAATTTAAAAAAAAAAATGATCATCCAAAAGGTCAAAATAAAAACATAAATGGTATAGTGAGGAAGATAACATCCATTTTAAATATAGGTTTAAAGGCTGAGAAATTCAAAGCTGTTTAATGAATCTGAACACTGAAATCTCATTCAAATTCCCATGGGCACCCAAATTCCCTAAGGCAACTTTGGAAATCTCTGCCTAAATATTTTAGCTGTCTTTTATGTTACATCTAAGAGTCAGTAAACCATAAAGATATCACAATGGAGGATATATTTCTTTTACATATAAATATATACAATATATAACTATTATCTTCAAATCAATCCCAGATCCTGCAATGAAGATGTGAACACATGTTACCCAGTACCCAAGTGGAATTCCACTGGAATTAATGGGGCTCTAGGTTGGTGCAGGTGTTCACCTATGTTTATCCCAGTAAAATCAATCCCACAACTAAATTCTGAGCCAAGATTCTCAACATGGGTGCCTAATGTTCCGCTTTAAGTCAGCAGGAGCTCCCTGAGTGTTCCACATTTCTTACAATTAGGTCATTTTTGGGGGTGCCTAAAGATAGGCACTTAAGTTTGGCCTTAGTATTTCAGTACCTATATCTAGAATAAGACTGTATTACTGAAGTCCTCTATTTTTATCCCTTATTGCACCATACTATACAACTTACAAGTAGGTGATGATCCTTTTATTGGCAGTTTTCTGGCCCCTTCTGCTTAGCTAAAAGACTGGCTCACTGGTTAGTATAATACAGATGCTGTCATGTGCATGCCTTAATCACAAAGATGACTCATCATGCACCATATGTGCTGTTCTTAGTCATGTAAAAGCTGGAAAATTAAGAGGAAGAATTCTGATTCAGCCAGTTGTGTCTTGTGGGGGAGTGATCCCTTTGTAAGAATTAAGAACTGGGTTACTATTAATCTCTTTAGAATTCAATGCCAGTCAAGTCTTTTAAGAAGCCTGCAGATGATTGTGTGGCTAATTTGCATGCAGCAAAATAAATAAATTAATTGGACAACAACGTGGCCTCAGCAAGGTAAAAAGCAACCAGGTGCATTTCTCAAGATGATTGTCTCTTTCTGCCTTATCTCTGCTCTCGCTTCCTCCCTGGTTCTGCTGCCTCCTCCTTTTGGTCTCTTCCTTCTTTCAACTCACCCACAAATCCATGACTTGCACTCATTACCCTATTTCCTCTTAGCCCTCCTTCTCTGCCTCTCCTTCCTCCCGCCTCTTGTCAACTGCTCAATCCCAATTGCAAATCCCAACTGCCACTGCCTTCTCTCAACTATCCCTTCTACCTAAACTTCTATTCCAACATGCCATGGAATCTCCCAGAACCTTTTAATTCAAAAACTCCACTCATTCATTGTCCAAAATATTCTGCTTTGAGTGTGGTTAGAGAGAGAGATACACTCAGTTACACTCAGATTGATCAGTATATAAAACCTAAGGCTGAAAATTAGACACACATCTTAGCTGCCTGGTGAAATCTACTGAATAGGGTAAGAAATAAATTAAATAGATTATTTGCTTTCCCAGACCACTACTTTGCTAAGTGCTCTCCCAAATAATTCACACCCAAATGGAAAGTAAATACTGGCCTCCCACTTTAGTTTCTTTGTTAATGCCTCCAAACAGCAATTATGCTTACCCTCAAGGAACACACATTATTATTGCTCTCTCCAATGCTCAGTGTTGGCCATAACTGCCACTAGGGACATTAACCATTACATAAAGTATTCACTTTCAGCCTTCCATTGGGCATGCCAGTGAGGTGATGCAAATCAGACCTGATCAGCATCTTGTTTTTCAGGAAGGGGGATACAACACAATCTCATTTCAAGATTCAGTAACTCCTCACTTAACATCGTCCCAGTTAACGTTGTTTCGTTGTTACATAGCTGATCAATTAGAGAACATGCTTGTTTAAAGTTGCGCAATGCTCCCTTATAACTTTGTTTGGTAGCCGGCTGCTTTGTTCACTGCTTGCAGAAAGAGCAGCCTGTTGGAGCTAGCTGGTGGGGGCTTGGAACCAGGGTGGACCAGCAGCTCCCACTCAGCTCCCCTAAATTCCCTGTGCGGCAGCCGCCCAGCAAGTTATCAAGTGACGGGCAGTTCAGCTGTCCCTCCCCTCCACTGCCGTGTGCTGCTCCTGCCCTCTGCCTTGGAGCTGCTCCCGGGAGCCTCCTGCTTGCTGTGCAGGGGGAGGGGGGAAAAGAGGGGTGCTGATGTCAGGGTATCCCCCTCCCCCCTCTCCTGTGTCCCATCTCCACAGAGCAGGGAGGGGACACGACAGGACTCAGGATGGAGGGAGCCTGCTGGCAGCAGCTGCAGTCTCAACTTGATGATCTATTTAAAAAGGCAGTGTAATTAGAATGAGATCAGCGTACTTAAAGGGGCAATGCACGTCTCTCTCTCTCTCTCTCTCTCTCTCTCACACACACACACGGCATTTGGAAAGTGGAGGGAGTGGTGCACTCTAGGGGGATAGTGTGGGTTCATCATCTTGTTCAGTTTCCATAGGGAAGGTTTGCAGCCACTGTCATGCTGTGTCTCCTCCCTCCATTTGTGCTGCCTCGTAGAGTGAGAGGCTACATTAACAACGTGTTAATCCTTAAGGGCTTAGCCGACTGCTAGTTCATCATTTAGCAGTAAGGCATTTCCTGGGAAATATCCCACCCTTTTCTACCCTCTGACTCCACTTCAACCAAGCTTCACAATCATCATTGCTGTGTACAGTATTACATTGTTTGTTTAAAACTTATACTGTGTATATGTATATAGAGAGAGACTTTTGTCTGGCAAAAAAATTTTTCCCTGGAACCTAACCCTCCCTCTCCCCATTTACATTAATTCTTATGGGGAAATTGGATTCACTTAACATCATTTCGCTTAAAGTAGCATTTTTCAGGAATAAAACTACAACGTTAAGCGAGGAGTTGCGGTATAACCGGTTCCAATGACAATAAATTAAATCAATACAATTAACTGGAGATTTAAGTTGTCTACAGACAACAAAATTCACAACTAGCCTGGTTTTACAGAGAACAGTTAGGTATTTTCAGGTTAAAGTCAAGGGCTTTGGTGTAATATGTGATTTTCCTTTCATGCTGGAAAGCCGAAATGCACAGTGTGTAATCTACTGAAGAAATATAGATGTCCAGTTTCCTTATTTATTAGGCTCATTAGTTTAATTCAACAGAGTCATTTTGAGTAATTTCTCCAGCTTTAATCTACTAGGGGTGACGTACAACTTGAAGAGGTCTGACTCAACCCCAAAATAAAGACTTTCTGTAATATAAAAAGCGTATTACGAGTTTCCAGGAAAAAAAATAATAATTGAGGCATGTGATTACATTGGGTCGTGCCTAATTATGCAAAATTACGTGTAGCTTTTTTATGTTAAGCCATATCCTGAGCAACAGTTTACATTTTCATGCCTAGAATATTTGAAAGGCAATTCAGATGTGCATAGGCGGCAGGTTTGTATAATTTTTGGTGGGGCCCAAAATGGTGGTGCCCCCCTACTCCCGCCCTGTAAGCCGATATAAAATGAAGCTACAATGCGTCAGTGCCACAAGATTACAAGGGTCAATTAAAAGTGGAAAGTCAGAAGCAGCACTTGCCTACTTCAATATACAGTATTATATTTTGTTGCACCTGTTGTGATGAAGTGGGAATGTTCTTAATATTTTCTCTGAATACTGTGTGGGTGCCTCAGTTTCCCCTGCAAGATGCCAACTGAAGGTGCTGGGGACAAAGATCAGGTGGCCTCCTTGTCCGGAAGAGAAACAGAGGCCAGAGGAGGGAGTGTCAGTTTGGAGCTGGCTGGGGAAATGGGGAGAGACCCAGAACTTGGTTCTGGGCTCCCCACCCCCCAAGATGGACCTGACAGAGGGGTTCTGTTTTCTGTACCAACAAGCTCTGTTTAAACTGTGTTCCCGTCATCTAATAAACCTTCTGTTTTACTGTCTGGCTGAGAGTCACATCTGACTGCGGAGTTGGGGTGCAGGGCCCTCTGGTTGCCCCAGGACCAGCCTGGGCAGACTCGCTGTGGAAAGTACATGATGTGGAAGGGCATGCTGAATGCTCCGAGGTCAGACCCAGGAAGGTGTAAGCTTCTTGCCCTGGAGACAGTCTGCTACGAGAGAGGAGGCTCCCCCAGAGTCCTGACTGGCTTTGTATGGAGTTGTTCCAAAGCATCACAGCATCCCCTTCCACACCGTGCACTTCCCAGAAGTCCGCACAAGCACTGACACTCCCTCCTCCGGCCTTTGTCTCTTTTCCAGGCATTAGGAGGCCACCCGATCTCTCTGTTCTCCAACACCTTCAGTTGGTACCTTGCAGGGGAAACTGATTTGGGAGAAATGAAGTAAAAGCTGCCCAAACCGAGCTTGAGCACTCCTGAATTTTGAGGTGTTCAAATCCGGAAGGCAGGTGCTGGGGGTGGGAGAGGGCTGTGGGCTCCATGGGGGAGCATGGCAGCAACTGTCTGGAACTGCACGGAGCCAGACACTCTGGTCTGAGTGGCACAGTAAGCGGTTTGGGGGTTGGAGAAGAGGTAGGGAGTTCCGGGGGGCAGTCAAGGGACAAGGAGCGGGGGGGTTGGATGGGGCAGAGGTTCGAAGGGGCAGTCAGGGGACAGGCAGCAATTGGATAGGCATGGGAGTCCAGGAGGTGTATCAGGGGACAGGTAGGGGGTGCGGTCCTGGGGGGGAAGTTGGGTGGGGTCTCAGGAGGGGGCAGTTGGGGACAAGGAGAAGGGAGGCTTAGATAGGGGCTGAGATCCTAAGGGGCAGTTAGGGGCAGGGGTCTCGGGAGGGGGTAATTGGGGAACAAGGACCAGTGGTGCTTATATAGGGGGTGGAGGTCCTGGGGGGCAGTTGGGGCAGGAGTCTGGGGAGGGGGTAACAAGGACCAGTGGTGCTTATTTCGGGGGTGGAGGTCCTGGGGGGGCAGTTGGGGCAGGAGTCTGGGAGGGGGCAATCAGCGGCCAGGGGCTGGGATTCAAAGGGCTCTGGGCTGCTGGCAGCCGCGGGGATCCCAGAACCCTTTAAATCCCGCAGCGGGCAGCCCAGAGCCTCCCTGCCCGCTGCGGCGGGGAGCCCAGAGCCCTTTAAATCTCAGCCGCGGCTGGGATTTAAAGGGCTCTGGGCTGCCTGCAACCACGGGGAGCCCAGAGCCTTTTAAATCCCAGCCGCGGCCAGGAATCAGAGGGCTCTGGGATGCCCGCTGCGGCAGGGAGCCCAGAGCCTTTTAAATCCCAGCCGCGGCCGGGAATCAGAGGGCTCTGGGCTGCCCCCTGCGGCGGGGAGCCCAGAGCCCTTTAAATCCCAGCCGCGGCCGGGAATCAGAGGGCTCTGGGCTCCCCGCCGCAGCGGGCAGCCCAGAGCCCTTTGACTCCCGGCCGCGGCTGGGATTTAAAGGGCTCTAGGCTGCCAGCAGCGCAGAGCAGGGGAGAAACCTAGCTCCAAATATTGCTGGAGCAGAGCCCCTGTCTGTGAATATTCCTGGGGCTAAAGCCCCAGGAGCCCATATAAGTTGGCGCCCATGCAGATGTGTGTCCGGAAGGAAAGGAAAGGTTCTGTCTGCTAATTTGTTGTGACAGTTGGAGTGTTGTTGTTGTTGTTGTTGTTTGTAAGTTACACATAATTGATACAGGTATCACAGGTTTTGTGGGTAGATGAGACAACTAATGTAGTGTGGAGGGAGAAGGAGGAAAATTAAAGCAACCCAGGATCTTGTTGGGCTCCTAAGTAAAGGGATAGCAGGAGAGTTGAGCTAGATGAGAATCAGGATGACTTGGGTTATTCGTAGCAAAGGCAATTGGAGCTGCTTATTAATTGCACCACATGCATGGTTAGCACCCACTATATGTTCAGTGCTGCAAAGTATACAGTAAAAAGACAGCACCTGCTCTGAGGAGCTTACAATCTACAAGAATGGTCAGCATCGCTCCTGTAAATCACTCACTGTGCTGAACTAATACAGGTCTTGTGGGAGTACCATAAAATCAACTACTACTCTAAAAGTCCCTGATAGAGACTTTGACACCAATTCAGAAAAGAACATAAGTGCATGTTTAACTTTAAAGCACATACTTATGAACATCCATATGGCATGGCATAGCAGTGTGATTGCAATCCTGTTTGGTAATACCATGTTTTAGAAAAAGCATCTGCTTGACCATTTCTGCAGATTAGAAAATAAAGTATTGAGCTTGGATTTAAGCAGCAACATGACAAGATTTAGCAAGTCTAGCTTCATGCAAAATTCATAGGGTAAGCACCATGGCTTTACATTTATGATAAAGCCATGAAGTTAAAAGAATGATGACTTGCTTCTACCACAACTACTAGCTAATTGCTAATTAAAATAATGTTGAATGCCTTACTTAGTTAACAGCTTTTCAGTATGAAATTTCTTTTATACACTTGCAGAATCTTTACAGGAGACTTCCACAGAAAATGCAATAGCTCTTGTAGAGTTACTTCATCATCAGTGGAAGAGAAAGTTTATCCTATCTCTACAGTTTTCAAGACTAAGCTTGAAGGGATGATATGATGGGATAGCCTAATTCTGGCAATTAATTGATCTTTGACTATTAGCGGCAAATATGCCCAATGGCCTGTGATGGGACACTAGACAGGGTGGGATCTGAGTTACTACAGTGAATTCTTTCCTGGATGTCTGGCTGGTGAGTCTTGCCCACATGCTCAGGGTTTTAGCTGATTACCTTATTTGGTTTGGGGGGCGGGGTTCTCCTTCCTCTGCAGCGTGGGGCACGGGTCACTTGCTGGAGGATTCTCTGCACCCTGAAGTCTTTAAACCACAAGTTGAGGACTTCAATAGCTCAAACATAGGTCACGGTTTGTTACAGGAGTGGGTGGGTAAGATTGTGTGGCCTGCGTTGTGCAGGAGGTCAGACTAGAAGATCATAATGGTCACTTCTGACCTTAAAGTCTAAGTCTGAGTCTATGAGGTAATTTGGATTCCTTTCATCTGATCCCCCTCTTTGTCACAATCATTCTGTTTCATACAAAATGTTTACTATTCGTTGTATACAAATGTTCATTATAAGCAAAAATTTCTGAATCAAGTGTTATGAGCTTTAGCTAAGCTACCTTTCTGGATCGCCTCCACTGCTCTTTTCTCTATAAACCTATTCTAACACTATTGTGATTTTTTTCTAAACTCATTCCATTCGGAGGTCTGATCTCTCTCATCTTCCTGTCCTCTCCAGTAACTAATTTAATATGGGAGCTGTAAATTTACCAGGCACCCATGGGTCTTGGTCTGCAAACCCTTTTAAAAACCATGTTCTGAAATTCAATATGAAGACATTTTCATATTTTCTGAAGAGTGATATCCTTCCTTTTGGTCTTTTCTCCCTTTGTTTTTTCTTATTTAATTTAGTATGTATTTTTTTATTTGCTTTCTTACCACTCAATTCATCCCATGAATCACGGCTCATACTTCAATCCACTTCCTTGGCCTCTCCTCCCTTACTGTTAAAGATCTTTGGAGAAACTCCCAGGACCATAGTGATTTCCTCCAGTACAGGGAAGCCCAATCTATGGCCCGTACACAGCCGACCAGAGCATTTCATAAAGCCCTCAGCCTGTTTCATTAATTTTTTTTCCCGTTTTCTATAATTCTGATACACATTTTATGCTCTGATTTCTTTATTTGTTTTTAAATAGACAATACTGTACATAGGTGTTATATATGATTGCATATTACATACAATATCATACATTATTATTACAATTGCACTTTAATTATATTATATCCAATGACACATACATTCACACACACTTTACACCAACATACTTTTGCACATTACATACACTTTTTCTGACTTTCCATTCATCTCACTTGGCCTTTGCTTTTCTTTTCACATTTTCTATACCTTTCCTCCATTTCCCCTGCAACTTAAACTTTCCCCTCTATTTGCCTGTTCCCTGGCCTTTATCATACTCTGGCAGCTTTGTTGTCCCAACTTTATCTAACTCTCTTGCTCTAAAATCTTGTACCCTGTAACTTCAAACAAAACAAAAAACAACAACAAAAAAAAAAAAAACAATAAAAAAACAAAAAAAAAAAAAAAAAACAACACAAAAAAAAAACAACAAACAAACAAACAAAAAAAAAGAACAAAAACAAAACAGACAATAAACCAAATAAACAATAAAAACAACAAAACAATTCTAAACACTAAAACAACTAAACAAAACAAAAAAAAAAAAAAACAAATAAACAAATTGTGGCAAAAATTCTGCAGGAAGTACTTCAAAATACAAACACCAATCATAAATCATTTGAAAAAATCACAACACTGTGTCACAACATCAAACAAAAACACATAAAATAAACAAACAAAAACAAAACATAAAACACAAACATAAATAAAAAAAACACATAATATAAAATTAATATAAAAAACATAAATTAACAATAAATATATATAAAACATCTAAAAAAAAGCCAATACAAAAAAAACAATAGCAAATACACCCTAACACAACAAAATCCAACTAAACAAAAGACACACAAGCATGAAATACAATATACAACACAGAACTTCTTCAGATACAAGTCTGAATATACACCAATATATACCCCATAAATACCTTGCAAATAATAAATTACAATAATAAAAAAAAATCAAGAATATAATTTACAAAACACAAATATCATCATCAATTAAAAGCTATTCATAGCTAAATTAAATAAACTATTTTTAATCTTAACTTAAATACACTTTACTATTAAAGCCAAAACTATTAGCTACTTTTAAACTAATTAAATTACAAACAATATTTAAATTACAAAAAACAATTAAAAACAAAAAAATTACAAAATACAATTACAATCACATAAATTACACAACAATTATGTATTTTGCAAACAATTATTTACAAAAATTTTCTCTTTAGCACATTTATTCAAAAACTAAAAATTTCACCTAACTTTCACTTCTTTTTTTTCAACAGCAACCTTATCTCACTCAACAATCATCAAGTTAACTTTTCAACTCAATAAATTTCCTTATTCCAGTATCCCCTCCTTATCTCTTAAGCTGTTTCACCTGTGGCTCTCCTTTTCTGATCCTCTTGCCCTTTCTTTTCGCCTTCTGTCTGTCCCTTTTTGCCTTTGGGCCCGATCCTTCTGTCCTTCCTTTACCTCTCCTGGGCCCCATCTTTTTCTCTCTTCTGTACTTTCCTTCTAGAAGGGTCCCAATACAAACTAACTAACTTATTACACTTTGTACTTCTTAACTATACATACTTCTTTGTACTAACCTTACTTATCCCAACTAACTTTAGCTACCTATCTATAAACAAATACTATCCAATTATCTAAACATAACTACTATCCTCAATCAATAATCAACAACAAATAAAATAATTTTAACATAATCTAATACAACAAATCTAAATCAGCACATAAAGCAATAACAACAAATATACATAAAAATAACAAAAAACAAAATAAATTCAAATCTAACAAAACCAATATTAACAACAAACAACATAAACTAAAAAAAAAACTCCCAAAAAACCTATTAAAAAATCATCAGTAATAAATCAATCAATCCAATTAACAGAATTAAATATAAAAAAATAATATAACAAATATCAATACAAAAAAAAATCCAAATAAAAGGACATAAAAACATTATTAATCCAACAGACTCAAATTTTTTCCTGAGATCCAAAACAATTCTTTACTTCTTCCAATTCTTCAGTTCTCAAATCTTTTTTTTCTTCCATTTCTGGTCTTTTTTTATTTCTCACAGTCTTCGTCAATTTCTTTTCTTTTCCACATTTTTTCACTCTTTTTTTTCTCATATCAATAGTGTTTTTGGGCCTTTCAGGGGACAGGGATGAGACGTTGTTTCCCAGCTAACGGCTCCTTCTCTTCTTTTCCCTGCCTGCTTGGCTTTGTTCTCTCTGTCCTGTCTTCCTCACTCCTGCCAGCGTGTGCTCCTGTGATTCCTGCACTGTCTCCCGCAGAAGCAGCCTCCCCCACCTCAGACCAGCCAGCGCTGCTAAGCCTTCTCTGCCTTGCCCAAAACCCGGCTTGAGCGTCAGGACCTCCGGTCCGGGGCCAAGCCACGCACTCTGCCCTGTGTGCCTCTCCCCGCCATTTCCGGGCACGGCTGGCTGGCTCGCCCAGTCACCTCACCTCCTCTTGCTGCCTGCCTGCGCTGCGCCTCTCTGCACTGCCCTGCTCCTCGTCTTTCTTCCCCAGCACCCGCGCTGCACGCCTCCTCTCTCTCCCCGAAGGCCGGTCAGCAGGAGCCTCTCCCCCTCTCTTCTTAAAAGGTAAAAATCAATCAGTACAGCTTCCAGTCTCCCCTTAATGTAATTTAATAATAAATCTTTTATGTTTCTTTTTCTTCTTTGTTCTGATACGGTAGCGCCTCAGCCTCTCTCTTATCTAGCTCCCCTTCAGCCTTACCCTCCCTTGCGGCCTCCTGGCCCTCCTCTCCTGCTCAGTCCGCCGTCTCTCTCTCTTTCGGGCACTCCCGGCTCAGCTCTCTCGCTGCCCGCTGCAGCTCCTCCTCTCTCCTCTGGGCTTCGGCGCCGCGCCTCTGGCGGGGCTGCACGCGGCTGCCCTGCCCTTCGCGGCCTGGCCTCGGCTGCTCCAGGCTCTCGCTTCGCCCGGTGCGCCTTGCGCCGCCTTCCCTCTGAACGCAACTTCGACACTGAACTTCTGGTGACGCCCGCGGCCGCCGCCCCGCGCTCCGGCTCAGCGCCGCCTCCTTTTGCCGCCTCCCGCCGCTCCGCCCTCGGCTCCTAACGCTGACTGCAGCCTCGCCTTCCTCCCTTTCCTCCTGCCTCTCCTCGCTGGGCTCAGGCTCTTGGGGGCCTCAGGCTCACACTATCACACTATCATCACGTCACGCGGATAAGCACTCGCGTCGCCTCCTCTCTCCTCCGCCTGGCCACTCTCCTCTTCTGCCCACTGCCCGACACATACCGTCGCACCATCATCACCATTTATTCATTGTTGCGCGGGCCGCGGAAAACACAACACAACAACAATGAATATGATGAATTTCTTTTTATTTACAATGCATCATATTATATATATCCATAGCAATTATTAACAACACCACACAACAACAACACACATTTGCTGATTGGTTCTTTGTCTGACACACACATTTTTCACATGCATGGCCCTTTGCTTACCGGTTCCCATTTCCCATGCAAATATCTAATCCCAATTAGGGCACCTGGCATTTGGCCTGCGCTCCTGGTTCCCCCTACTCTCATAACAACTTTATCTAACTCCTCTATTCTTGTTGTCCTGCTGCTGTAACTTTCCACCAAGGCAGCATAGGGATGATGTAACCCGACACATAGGTTGTTTCTATCTAAAAACATACAAAACAAGATTAACTTAAAATATAAATCGATACAGGTGACTTTATATCTTATTAAAATATGTAGAATCTGTTTGTTCCACACAAGGTTGTGCTTAGGTTTACATGGTCCTCCTGTGTAGTAAGGTTGGGCACCACTGCTCCAGTACACACTTCCTCTTTCCTCCTCCAGCTCTTCCATTTTTTCTTACAAAACAGCAATATTTTTCTTCCCTCATTGAGGCTCATGATTGCACCTCCAATATCTATTTGCAAGCACTGGCATAAAACTGGACTAATGCAGTGGTGAATCAGGCACAGATATTTTAACTCCCTTAACTGCTCTGGTCTTTGTTTCCTGTGATGTCGCAGGTCCTGAACCCAGGCCTGAAAGTTCCTAGACAGCCATCACATCCTGGCCTCCATCTAATGTCTGGTAAAACCTGGTGGACCAAGAAACTAGTAGGACTACAATCTGAGCCAAGGCACACCCACAGGAACTGGCTCCGCCGATTGGCCCAACCCTCACTATTTAAGCCAGAAGGAGAGACAGGAACTTGTCTGAGCAACCAGGTGATTTCCTCTTGCATTGGACTCTGCTTCTGCCTGTTTCCTACACCCAACACTGTTCCTGCTCTGCTCCTGTCTCAACCCGGCCTTCACTCCTGATCCCACCATGCTCCTGCTCTGTGCTTGCTCCTTGCCTCTCCTCCAGCTCCTGCCCTTATATCTTGCTTCAGTCATCAGTTAATAGTCCTGGCTCTGACTTCTGACTCTGGCTTGACCCTTGGCTCTAGCATTTGGTATCTAACCCAGCTTTGATTCCTGGCTCTGGTAAAAATCAGTAGATAACTCTGGTACTGACCCTTGGCTTTATTCCTCAAGCTACATGCCTGCTCCACCCACTGGACCAGACTCCAGCTCTGTGACCAGGCTAAACCACTTACATCCTGGTCCATAACGCCCCGACCCCTTTCCTTACGTATTCAATCCTCTCTCATCCTCATTAGTGTCATTTAAATAATTTACCAGCTACTTGGATGCTCCCCAATCCTCTCATTTTTCAAATACTGGCCTCTATACAGGGAAGCATTTAAGCACATGGTTAACTTGGTTTCACCCAGAAAGATATATTGAATAGCCTTGGAATTCTGAGACTTTGCTTGTCTGTTGAAATTAAAAATATTCTTTTTTATTAATTGAATACTATATGAAATTGATAGAGTGGACAACTCCAGCCTTTAGTTTCTCTTTTCTATCAATGGGTCTTCACAGTGGTAAGGGCAGAATTTGGCTTCTTTTCTTTTATCAGAATATTAGTAAATAGCTAATATTTTGGCATATCAGTGTTGTCATGGTTGCTTGGAAGGAAGCACCATGTAACCTTAAGTAAGGGAAACTCAAATGAATGAAGGGAAAACAGTAGTTAATTTGGAACGTGACCAGAGGAGGATAGGGACTTGAGATAGTACATGATTTAAGTTATCTCTGAATAGGCCAGTTAGTGAATCCTGACGTATTGCATTTTTCCAAGTAAATCCATTATCAACAGCTACCATCACAATTACACTCAATCCAAGATATGGCACCTTTATCAAGCAACAAATAGTTCTGAAACATTCCATTTCAATATATTCAAGGTTTCATATGAAGTGATCTGACCTTTAAGCAAAAACTAAACTTATTCTTTTGTTAACCATATAAAACAGTACAATATCATACAATATTGGCATTTAATGGCAGTATATTCTTCCAGTATATTCCAAATTGCTTTACTAAGCAATAAATTATATACCACTATACAGTGTCTTTCTGCAGACAATCAATAATCTCTCAAAATAGCCAATAAAATTTGCAATGCTCCCAATAGAATTACATGGTACTCCTTAATGTCCCAATAAAACTCTTCCAAAGCAACACAATGAGCAATATATTTTCAGTATTTCAAAAACAATGAAAATGCATATAACCATGAATGTATTAAAAATATGACTCAAACTGTTATTTAAATGAGTAAGTCATAAATTGAATGTGAACAATGGTACCTTTATTAGCAGAAAGCATAGCCAGCATAAGGCAATCCAGGCTCCATCATGCAGCCCTGCTGCACCCATGCCCCATCGCAGAGACACAGAAACAGTATAGGCCTCCTTCTCCCCACACGAAACAGCAACAATTCCTCTCAGGAGCAGCAGGGATGGGAGCTTTGCCCGCTTCTTGAGAAGCAGGAGTAGCAGCAGAAGGGCCCACTCAGCAGCAGGATATATCTGTTGAGTGGGTTGGCCAAGATCTCTGCACTCCTCTCCTCCTGCCACACACATTTCTCTACTAGGGCGATTCTGATGGGGCCTCCAGACAGTGGATCCTGGAGTGAACATCTGACAGAGCCATATAAGGCAGTTCCTGCTTCTCAGAGCTATTGTTTCAGGTTGTGTGCTGACTCAAGAAGACAGGACTGGATTGGTTACACTTGGGTGGGATACATTTTCAAGCATTTCTTCAAAACCAAGAGGGCTCACAACTTTAAAAAAAAATTAAAGCTGATATTCTGCCATAATTACACAATCCCAGGATTTTTTGTTTGTTTCCTCTCAGCTTGCTGAACTGAAGTTATAATTCTTTGTTTGTGCCAGCATAATCAATTCCACAGAAATCAGTTATGTTTATCCCCCTGTATCCTCCATGTAGGGAATGAGCAACAGGAACAGATAAACTCTTACAAAATGAAAGATTTTGCCTGCTTGCATGCAAATGTCCATAGGAAAAAAGTAGATAATGAGAAAATAAATGCAAAAAACATGACAGAGGCATAATTAGTTCTCAAATAATGTTTTCTAGAATTTTAATAAGCTGTTGGTTAGGTTTTTTTTTTTTTTAAACTAGCCAAAGTAATTTATCTTCAAAGGTAGTATCACTTAATGCTGCAACACCTTGATTGCAGTAGTAGGCAAAGTCCTAGAGGTCTCTCTGGGTTTTCTCTTAGCACATCTGTTCAGACAGAATTCCCTCTCAGTCTAGAGTATGGGAAGAGTCCATTGCTCTAATGGATCAAGCCTCAATGAGGGAGAGGAAACATCTTTTGTCCTTCAGGATTCTGAAGATAGGTCTATGCTGCAATAAAACACTTGCGGCTGGCCCGGCTTAGCTGGATCAGGCTTGTGGGGTTTGGCTGTTGGGGCTATAAAATTGCAGTGTACACATTTGGGCTTGGGCTATCGCTTGGCCTCAGGAAGGAGGGTCCCAGCCCACAGGCTCCAGCCTGAGCACGAACATCTAGACTGTAAATTTGATAGCCCCACAGCCTGAGCCCTGCGAGCCCGAATCAGCTGACACACAGGCCAGCCATGAGTGTGTTATCTCAGTGTAGACATATCCTGAGACACGGTAAGAAACAATGCCAGCATTTAAGGCCTGTGAATCTCACAACCAGAGAACCCCTGATCCGGAAGAGCTAGAAATATCAGCGCTCTTTTTTTTTTTCTCTCTCTCGGAAGTTTCTAAAAGTGTTCCTGGCAAATATAGCCTTGAAAATATAAATTTATGAAAACCAATCTCCAGGACTAAAAGTTTGTCACCGTGATTTCCTCTAAAGATTATAGGTTATTCATACTCCCCCACTACAGCCATTCAGGGCTGAGATTTGAAGACATGTGGCTTTGCTATTTTTAGTACTGCTAGATTAATTTGCAGCACTGACTCAGGTGCCACTGATGGCACTAGGGTGGTAGGAAGTGGTAGGAAGCTCCCTTCCAGCTGGATGCCTGAGCAGCCACTATGCCCTTTGGTCACAAAGAAAGCAGCTCAGGAGCATGACATGCTGCATGATTCAGGAGAGCAAGATCAGCCTAAGGCACTGTTTTCTAATCCTGCTTCTGGAATTAAAGAGCCATATTTTAGGATGATTAAGTCAATGACAAATCTCCCACTGATGTCAATGGGAGCCCTGGTTTCCCCATGTGAAAATGGGGATTCTAATACCCATCTCACAAAAATGAGATGTCCCATTGAGCATTGACCCTCCCCAAACTAGTCCTGCACATAGTGATGTGATCACAGTGGAGAGAGTTACATCACCCTAGCTTCACCCACATTTCTCACTACCCTAACCATTCAGGCTGCTATTGTTATTAATATAGCATCATGCATGCACCCGGCACTTTACAAACACTCAAGGAGGCAAGGTCTCTCCTTTTGGACTAGGGGCCTGATCCTGCACACAGACTACCGACCGACTTCAATAAGAGCTTTTCATGTGCAGACTTGGCAGTTTCAAGAATACAGGCCTGATCCAAACTCCTCTTTCAGACAATGGAAATACTGCCCTTGATTTTAACAGGAATTGGATCAGTCACTCTGTTGGACTAAGAAACAAACAGTAAAAGGTTCAGGAGCAGAGAGAACAAAATCACTGGTGGAGGTCTAATAGGAAGAGGTATATCTTTCTCTTCTACTCCATGAGTTATAACTTGTATGCATTTCTCTGTGCTTTGCTCTTGAGGATTTGGCATCTACTCTATTTTCATAATCATAATGTCTTCAAAGGGTAGTTTATTTTATTTTTCTTTTATTATCTTCAGTGTTCTAAAACCACTAAAGGACAAGCTGCCCCAAACATGCACTACCCCTTCTTCATAAGAGTAGCAGCTATGAGATTTTAACTTGATCACTTAACTCCTCTCTTTGGAGGAGACAAAAGAATAACTATAATCTGGAACAATTATTTTTTTAAAGTCATTAGCTACTGAAGAGCCAAATCTGAACTAAAATGTACTTTCATTTCCACAAATTCACTTTTCTTCTCTTTAAAAGAACACTTGTGTTGCTCCACAAATAGACTTTTGAAGCAGAAAATTAATAAAAAATGGAGACTGTAATGATCTTGGGGTTCATTAAATAAAACTACTGAATGAGAAAGAATAAAACTTTAATAAAACAAACTGGAGAGCGTCTCTGGTGAACTCAGCCATGGGGTGTCCCCAGTGCCCGCCTTCAGGGCACATCTCCAAATTCCTATGTTCATAATACTGTCCTTGTGAGGGAACATCTCTAAATTATAATCTTCTACAAACATATTTCTACATCCTCTCTCTTAAAGAAAAACAAATTAACTGATGTACATATATATAAACAGCTAACAACTATTTAATAACAATTCTCAACCCATGTAGTACATTTCCATAAACCCAATCTCTCAACTACCTAGAGAGGAGAGGTTACCAGCAAATCACTCTCAAGTGAGTCTTTACCACTCACTTTCCTCAAATACCCCTTCTCCAAGCAGGTTAGCAAGTCTCTAAATGTCCTGAAAGACTCAATCTCCTGCTCTGATCTTCTCAGTATTAGCCTTTCATTGGCATCTGAGTGGCTCTCTTGTTCCTTGACAGTTTCTCCTTTGTGCCTCAATGATAACGGATCAGTCAGATGGGAAATGCCAGAGTCAAAGTGTTGGAATTTTCTGGGATTAGTTGTAAATCCCTTTGATTATATTGAAATGGGTCTCCCTGGTCTGTCTAGAGTACATTAGATCTTGGAGGCAGCTGTTC
Organism: Mauremys reevesii; assembly: GCF_016161935.1. Taxonomy (NCBI): domain Eukaryota; kingdom Metazoa; phylum Chordata; order Testudines; family Geoemydidae; genus Mauremys; species Mauremys reevesii. Next base: position 54,235,313 of record NC_052624.1, read on the forward strand.
TTTAATGGTACCTCTTTGGCCTAAAGTATTAGAGGTGTGATTCCTCAGACACACTCCATCACCTGGGTTAAGAGATGGGAGATCACGGGCCTTTTTGTCAAAATAATATTTCTGCTTCCACTTCTGATTTTCATCTTCTGTATGTTTTCATTGTTATGAGATTTCAGCAAGATATCAGTGCTTGTTAAATAAGATCTGATCCTTTCCCCCCATTAACTGCAGAGCAGGAAAAAATCCATTCTCCCAGGGTGTACTTTGGTAAACAAATTACGCTTTATAGAGATCACTCCCATTGTAAAAAGTCTTTTTCATAAGGTTCTTTATTGTCCATATAGACCTTTCCACAATTCCATTTGATTGGGGGTAATTTGGACTTGATCTTTTGTGATGAAAATCCCAATCTATGGCAAATTGCTTAAAATCTGCACTGGAAAATTGCAGCCCATTATTGCTAAAGACTTCATCTGAAATTCCATGTCTGGAGAAGATTGCCTTCATGCTAGTGATCACTGACTTACTATTAGTACTGTGCAGTGTGCAAATTTCTGGATACAAAAAATAATAATCTAGGACTATTAAATAATCCTTTGATTGCCAGGTAAATAAATCAGTGCCTCATACGGCCTTTGTGGAACTGGATGAGGTCTCAGTGACTGCCTGCTGGCATGGTTTGTATTTCGAGCAGGAAAAGCAGTTTCCTACCACATTAGCAATGTTGTGATCAATCCGTGGCCAATACAGCATATATCGTGCTCGTTGTTTGCACTTCTCAATTTGTAAATGACCCTCATGGATCTTCTGTAACATTTCTTTTTGGAAGCTCATTGGAATTACAACCTTCCAATTACAACCTTATTACCCTTGAAAAATCATCCACTCTACCACAGTATGTTCATGTCTGCAGGTCCAATAATCTCTTATACTTGGACAGCAACTACTTATTTCTTCAGTTTAATTATCACTTCTTTAAGGTTTCCCAACTATTCATCTTTCTCTGCTTCATCTCTTATTTCTTTCAGTTTCCTGTTAGCTAAGAGAATTGACTTTACAATTATACCTGCATAGGCTTGCATCTCATAGACTCAGAGTTTAAGGTCAGAAGGGACCATTATGATCTTCTAGTCTGACCTCCTGCACAACGCAGGCCACACAATCTTACCTACCCATTCCTGTAACAAACTCTGACCTATGTTTCAGCTATTGAAGTCCTCAACTTGTGATTTAAAGACTTCAAGGTGCAGAGAATCCTCCAGCAAGTGACCCGTGCCCCACGCTGCAGAGGAAGGGAAACCTCCCCTTTCCCCCCACAAACCAAATATAGTGATCAGCTAAACCCTGAGCATGTGGGCAAGACTCACCAGCCAGACATCCAGGAAAGAATTTGCTGTAGTAACTCAGATCCCACCCTGTCTAGTGTCCCATCACAGGCCATTGGGCATATTTGCCGCTAATAATCAAAGATCAATTAATTGCCAGAATTAGGCTATCCCATCATATCATCCCTCCAAGTTTAGTCTTGAAGCCAGATATGTCTTTTGCCTCCACTGCTCCCCTTGGAAGGCTATTCCAGAACTTCACTCCTCTGATGGATAGAAACCTTCATCTATCCCGGTCCCTCTCTGTATTGGCAATAACTCCCAGCTTTGTGTCATCCACAAACTTTATTAACACATTCCCACTTTTTGTGCCAAGGTCAGTAATAAAAAGATTAAATAAGATGGTTCCAAAACCGATCCCTGAGGAACTCCACTAGTAACCTCCTTCCAGCCCGACAGTTCACCTTTCAGTAAGACCCGTTGTAGTCTCCCCTTTAACCAGTTCCTTAGCCTGACTGGCTGTCTCTAAAGTTTTGTCTGGTTTCATGGAAGCCACTGCTCTGGAAAATGCATCTGCAGTGAACATGAATTTACTGGGCATGTAGGTCACAACCAAATAATACTTTTGAAGCTTTATCATCATGCTTTGAATCTTTAAGGTACAATCATTTAGAAGTTTACCAAATAATGCTATCAGGGGCTCGTGGTTCATTCAGCTTCCACTGGCTGTCCATAAATACACTGATTACATTTCTCACAGGCAAACAACATTCCTAAAAGCTTCTTCTCTATCTGAGTGTATCTGGTTTCTGCCTCAGTCAATAATTTGGATGCTTATGCCACTGGTTACCAACACTCCTCACGCTTCTGTAAAATCACTGTACCTAACAGAGACTGCGAAGCATCTGCTGAGATTTTAACAGGCCTTCTGGGGGCATAGAACTTGAACACAGTGTCTGGTATCAGTTGTTGTTTTAAATCTTCCCATGATCCCTCCTGTTCTGCACCCCAATACCATTCATTTTTATTCTCTAGGAGTTTTCCCAAAGCTGCTGCTTTGATAGATAGATTAGATATGAGTAAGGCTATGTGTTTGTCATGGAGGTCACAGAAGTCTCAGATTTTGTGACTTCTGCAGCGGCTAGCCTGGAGGCCATCGGAGCAGCTCGGGCAGCTCCTGGACCAGATGCACCGGCCGCTCCTGGGACACGGCGCACTCCTCCCCCAGCAGCAGCTGGAGTTTGGGTGTGCAAAGTGGCTCAGGGCTGGGGCATGGAAGGAGGTTAGGGCTCTGGGCGGCATTTACCTTGGGGGGCTTCCTGAAAGTGGCGACGTGTCATCGACTCAGACTTTAAGGTCAGAAGGGACCATTATGATTGTCTAGTCTGACCTCCTGCACAACGCAGGCCACAGAATCTCACCCACCCACTCCTGTAACAAACCCCTAACCTATGTCTGAGGTACTGAAGTCCTCAAATCATAGTTTAAAGACTTCAAGATACAGAGAATCCTCCAGCAAGTGACCCGTGCCCCACACTACAGAGGAAGGCAAAAAACCCAAGGGCCTCTGCCAATCTGCCCTGGAGGAAAATTCCTTCCCGACCGCAAATATGGTGATCAGCTAAACACTGAGCATGTGGGCAAGGCTCACCAGTCAGAAACCCAGGAAATAATTCTCTGTAGTAATCCCACCCCATCTGTCCCTCCCTCAGCTCCACACGCTGCCTCTGCCCGCAGGCACTGCCTCTTCAACTCCCATTAGCCATGGTTCCCGGTCAATGGGAGCTGCGGAGCCAGCACTTGGGGCAGAGGCAGTGAGCAGAGCCATCTGTCCATGCCTCCACCTGGGGAGGTCGGCATCTCCATCAAGGGTGAAGCCATGAGGAGCCAGGCAGGTGGCCTGCCAGTCCTGCCAACACCCTCTCCCAGAGCACCTGCAGCACTCCCTGGGCCACACCAACCCCCCAGAGTCCCCTGGGCTGTCCCCCCACCCCGAAGATTTAGTCCGGGGTATATAGTATAAGTCATGGACTGGTCACAGGCTGTGAATTTTTGTTTACTGTCCATGACTTTTATTAAAAATCCCCATGACTAAAATATAGCCTTAGGTATGAGTTTTCCAAGATAATTAACCATTCCCAGGAACTGCTGGACATTTTTCTTTGACTGGGGACATGGCATCATTTCAATGGCTAAAATCTTCCTCTCGTCAGGTTTTACACCTTCACTGGAAATAACGTCCCCAACAAAAGTCAGTTCTGTAATCCCTAAAACACATTTCTCCCTATTTAGTTTGAAGTTTGTAGCTCTAGTTATATCCCGGACTTCCCAAAGTCTACGATCATGCTCCTTTTTCGCTGAGCCCCAGATGATGATGTCATCCCTTGAGTTGTCAACACCATTAATATGTTCATAGATCATATGTACGGTTTTGTGGTACACTTCTAGTACTAAATCTGTGCCACTGGCTTTTGATTTAGGGACTACATTCACTGGGCTATCAGTCCTCACCTCTGACAAAGCTAGGATCAAGCTATATACTAGACCTGGGTGAAATTTTTTCATTCAAAACTTTTTCTCAGTGAGAAAGGCTGTTCAGGTCAACTGAACTAGTCTGCAAATTTGTGTCCATTTCACCAGATTGTTTAGGTTTAAAAAAAAAATGTTTTGTTTCAACAGTTCTGAAATGAAATGTTTTGATTTTTTCAATTTGTCAAAATTTCTTTCAATTATATTTAAAAAATATTAAAAAATTGATATTGAAATGAAATGCTGAAGTGCTTAAAAAGGTTTCTTTCAATCTCCTGGTGCATGTAATACACTACCAAATATTTCAAAGGGTTTTGTATACCATGCCAGTCATGCCAACACAGTGCAGTTAAAATAATCTAAAGCATGATTTTATAGTATGTTCCCAGTCAAAAAAAAAAATTATTGTCCACACTCTTTTGCTGTAGAAGCATTAGCCTGATCTCAGTGAGGATTGGTAAAAGGGTCTGACTGTCCTATCAATCAGTAAAGGCTTGATCCAAAATCCATTGACCTCAATGGGCTTTGGATAGGGCTCAAAATGAGTACTATACGCATCAGCACTAACTGAAATAAAAACTATAAATGTTATCTTTCTCAATTACAAACTACTATAGCTGTTAAGAGTTTTCAGAAAAGTTAAAATTATACATAACATAATGTAGTTAAGATTTTCGAAAATTAAGCTTACATATCAAATTAAATGCAAGAAACAGCAAATGATAATCCAACGTGATAGTCTGTGGCTGGCAAATGAATCAGTGATATAGTTTATAATTTTCATACATAGCATCTCATAAAAATATGTTATTCATAAAAATGTTTAACGTGCTGTTTGAAAAAAACAATTGGAGCTTGTTTAACCCTTTCTCGGTTCCTCTGGAGATACAGTATTACAGTATCCAATATGTGTTTTCATTTCATATTACAAATATTACTGTGGATCTAAAAGTAGGGTGACCAGATAGCAACTGTGAAAAAACAGGACTGGGGTGGGGGGTGGGGTAATAGCCACCTATATAAGAAAAAGTCCCCAGATACGGAACTGTCCCTTTAAAAAACGGGACATCTGGTCACCCTATCTAAAAGTGTGTAGTTCTGGCACTATTACCGGTAATTTGATTCTTGTGCTGACTGATTTCCTAACAGTCTCACTAGGCAGTCAGCATAGTTCTAACTATTTATCATGGTAATAAAAGTATATAATATGCAAATAAAAGCATTTAATATACATATTGTATCATTCCTTATTACTGTTACAATATTACATATGCCAGCTCATCTAGACTGTCAAATTGTTTGTGTGTGTTCCTATTCTTATTCCTTCAGTAACTGCTAAATCCATAAGCCCAAACATACATCTTGTTTAAAGCTCTGTTTTACAATTTTTATCCTTCTGAGAGTGGTATTTGGTATAAGACTCAGATTTAGGGTACACTGGAAACATATCCTGTAATCTAATTCTGCCATAAATATTTATATCTCCTTCTCTTTTTTCAACATTAATTTTACTATTCTCAGTAGTTGGATTCTGAGTGAAATGGTTCAAACCCAACCAAAGTTGTGAGATACTGTGAAAAAAGTTTGATTCCAAACAACTTTAGACTAGGTAAAATAATTTACTTTATAAAATCCTAGTCCTCCCACTAACGCATGCAAACAGATCCCACTGAAAACAACAGGAGTCACACACATTCCTATTTTCAACACTTTCAAATCCCTACTGTATCTTCATGTGTCTCAACACTGGAAACCATCCTCCTGGTAAAGAGCTGGATACGCTCCTTTTAAAATCCATCAATATTTCTCTGCATCCACCAGCAGCAAATGCAATAGTACAAGCCAAGAGGCTTGTATCACTGATGGCTGAGCATGCTCTCTTTACACCACTTCCAAATCCTACATGCCTTTTAAATGAAACAGTAAGCTTCACACCACATGGCAGGCAAATTGGCTTCCAGGTAGTCTACAATCCTTTTGGCAGAGGTGTTTCATATCCCATCCATGAATATTTAGTATAGGTAGATCTTCCCAAACTGAAAACCCTATATGTTCATAAAAAACTTTTTAAGCCATCTATGCTAAAAAGATAATTTACTTAGAAACCAAATCTTTGGGGACAAAGTCTAATTCAAGCTAAAAAATAAATACAATTTAATCACCATAGAATACAAATTTAACATGCCAACATACAGCCTCAGGATAATCTTTTGTATTACATTTCAATTTGAAGTAGATTTAATGTTGAATTATTATAGTGAAATTACATAGAATATTTCAAAACAATAGCACTTACATTCTGCATATTTCTGAAGCTGAGAAAATTCTGAAGGACTGAGGTTAACCCACTTCTCCCGGTTCATCATAATGGTGATAAGGCTCCTTATTAAATATCAGAAAAATATGCCATTTGATCCACGTGTTAGTCGCTTGCAAATTCCACGTAATTTGGTAGTTTCAATTCACAGTGCTTAGAGAGTTTATGAGACATAGGATCAGTCTATATAAAATGTTTGATGGTATAAACTGTTTTGAATATGTGGCTTCAACGACGAAATACAGCACTGTTAAAAGAAGAGGGGAAAATAGTTAAAATTTACATACCAAGTACAAAATTGGTACAACTTTTATTAACAATGATAAGATGAGTTGTTCAAATATACTACTATTCTAAAATTTTTACTAGTTCTATTTGTATTTCCAAACCTCACTTTTCACTAGCTATGTACATGATAATTAATTTTAAACATTATGATTATAATTGGGGTTTTAATCTTTTTATGCCATCTCTAAAAAACAAATGTTAGCATAAACATAGTTACACTACCATGGTTCAATTCAGGCGACAGGATAAAGCTAGTGCCCAGTCTCAATCCAACTTTATGCAGTTTTTATCCCCATCAGACAGGATGGCATGCTTACTAATGGGATTACTAACAGTACTACTCTTTACACTAGATGGGTAACAGTAGTATTACTTGGGAGAGTCGGGCGAAGGTAATGATGAAGATAGAATTCAGACAGGAGATTACCACTCTTTCCCTTTCATCATGTCAAAGAAGAAGAGGTCGGAGGCTACAGGGGAGGAAGAAGAAAATGCAAGGAAGAACAGGAGAGGTTGGTGCACTAGAAAAGACGCACAAAAAAAACCTGTCTAATAACAGACAGCACCTCTTTTTAGTCTCAGATTTGATTACTGTATCTGGATAAACCAATTCAGAAATCAAGAGGAGAAATGAACAATAGAGTAGGTCTAATTCACCCAGTGTAAGATAACTTTTTAAAAGTAAGGGTCATTCCCAAATTAAGTTATTTTTAGACATTGGTGCAACACCATATCACCTTGAAAAATTCTGAATCCTGAATTACACTGCAGAATGTCTGATCACACTTAGGGCTTGTCTACACTACAAAGTTAAGTCGACATAAGGCAGCTTACATAGATCTAATTATGGAGGTGTGCATGCTACAATGTTTCTCCCACCACTTTAACTTGCCTGATACACTGACCTAATAAAACCATCTCAATGAGAGGTGTAGAGCTTAGGGTGACACAGTTAGAGCGACACAGTGTCAGTGTAGACACTGCATTGCTTATGTCTCCTTAAGTGGCCTTTAGGAAGTATCTGACAATGCCCACTGAGACGGTTCTGATCACCGTTTTGAACGCCACTGCCCTGCAGCCAGGTACACAGGTAGGTGCCCCTCTCTTTTAAAGCCCCAGCAAGTTTTGAGATTGTTCTTCCTGTTTGCTCAGTGTGAAGAGCTCACATGGCATGCTCAGCTGGGCAGTAGCTGGCTCCATGCAACAAAACACACACCTGCCTGGAGTACCTGGGTAGTAGTGGATCTGCTGAGTCTGTGGGGAGAGGATGCTTTGCAGGCACAGCTCCACTCCAGCTGCAGGAACTTGCTTGGGGCATGGAAGAGAAGGACTACAATAGCGACAGGCAGCAGTGCCATGTAAAAAAAATAAAATCCAAGAGCTGCAGCAGGCATAGCAGAAGAAAAGAGAGGCAAATAGTCACTCCAGTGCTAAGCTGCAGACAAGCTGCTTCTACGATGGGATTGGGGTCAGGGTGATGGTATTGGGGGCAGGGAATGGGGAGGAGCAGTCAGGGTGGGGGTCAGGATGCATAGCTTCAGGCTGTGCAAAAAAAGAGGGCAGGTTTTAAGGAAGAATGAAAAGAAAATGAAACCAAATTAAAACTTTCCCTGGGACAAGTAAAAATGGATGCCACTGGCATTAACTTTTTCATATAGATGTAAACTGCGCAGGGTTTAATTACTGATGGAGGGTGAGAAATTGGTACAATTTTTGTACACCTGTCATACATTATTCATTAAAGAAGAGAGATTTACTTATCCTGAGGCAAGTTTTTGAATTAAAACAAAATCCAGTTTTCAAGAAATCTATACTTTAGTAAACATGTTACATTAAAATAAATTGCAGCATTACACGGCTCTGTACCACGTTATTAAAAGTGAGTCAGTGTCATGTGAATAGATACTGTATTTCCATTAATACACATATTCAGAATTGGAATGAACTTTTGTTATCTGAACATGACTTGGGTCTCAACCTCCACAGGGATCACAGATCTACAGTGGTATCCTTTGGTCTCTCACCTCTTTCAAAGGAAGGAAGGAGTCTGAAAAGCAACCAAGTATCAGAAAAAAACTGGACCAGCACCTCCAGTTTCAAGAATCTCTGTCTTTCCACTGCACTTCTAGTTACATTTGCTCTGATATACTCTTTTGAATCTATTGCAGGGGTCGGCAACCTCTAGTACGCGGCTCGCCAGGGTAAGCACCCTGGCAGGCCGGGCCAGTTTGTTTACCTGCCGCATCGGCAGGTTCGTCGGACCACAGCTCCCACTGGCTGCGGTTCGCCATCCCAGGCCAATGGAGGTGGCAGGAAGCCATGACCAGCACATCCCTCACCCACACCACTTCCTGCTGCGCCCATTGGCCTGGGACAGCGAACCGCAGCCAGGGGGAGCCGTGGTCGGCCAAACCTGCCGACACAGCAGGTAAACAAACTGGCCCTCACACTAGGGTGCTTACCCTGGTGAGCCGCATGCCAGAGGTTGCCGACCCCTGATCTATTGCCTCAATTCTCTATTGGAGTGGTAGTACTGAAATATATTTACAACAGAATTCATCAGAGCTAGTAGCTGCAGAGAAATCATAAGGATTTATTCCCGTTTGCTTTCTCTTTGCATAGGTGCACATGTGCTAATATAGGACTGTAGGGCGGGAGGGGGAGAGAAGTGTACTGCATGTAAGTTACAACACTCTACAACAAATCATTAGATAGAAATGTAAATAATCTCTATCTGAAACAAATTCATGTGTTTGAGGTTTGTCTTAATTCTGGCTGAAACATTCTTCAAATACTACAAAGCTTAAATAGAAAGGAAAAAGCATTCCAGAATCCAGGACCTCCCTACACTCTTCCTGTCCCCCATTCCATGTATCTTCTAGGGCTGAAGCAGTACCCAAGGCATTCTACCCAGCAGGAGATTAAACACAATGGACAGCCACACCCACACCCACCTAGCTGTGAGCACATTTTTGGTGTATGTGCTTATGAATTCCCTGTTCTCCCCCGCCCCTCACTTTAAAGATACTTTCCCCTACATGTATGATGTTTACCTCAGCATTACATAGGTACATTTGCATGGGTGTGGAACAAAAAAAAAATCTACTTATGAAAACTGAATTTATCTTTATTATTCTCTGTCACATGGTAGCTGCTGATAATTACATTCACTGGACAATAGCAATAGGTGAATGTGCATTGTTATAGTCAGGCACACACAGCAATCATTATGAGGTTCATAGCATGGTGCAAACAAAGTCAGGCTCAGCACACTACAGCAACACACATTACTGTGGCTCATTATTAAAATGCTCCTTCAAGGCCCCCTCAGCCGAATAGCCTCCCTGTTGATCTCCTCTTATAAAAAATAAATTAAATTAAATGTAGATATCCTATCTCTTAGAACCGGAAGGGACCTTGAAAGGTCATTGAGTCCAGCCCCCTGCCTCCACTACCAGGACCAAGTACTGATTTTTGCCCCAGATCCCTAGGTGGCCCCCTCAAGGATTGAACTCACAACCCTGAGTTTAGCAGGTCAATGCTCAAACCACTGAGCTATATCTCCCCTCTCTTATATCCTTGTGGTCATAATGCACAGCACAATACTGAAGAGCAGTGCAGGATCCATGCTTTGTGACAGATGGCTTGGCTTGCAGGTTACCAGGGCAGCTGAAAAGCAGCTGGATGCCCACAGAATGATGGGATTGAGAAACCTGCATCATGAGATGCTGAACCTGCCCTCATGAGGTTTTGCAAACCCTTCTCAAAACACCCTGCGGCCAGTTGAAAAATGGGATACCTCCCCACCGTGCACTGTTCTCTGTGTCCATGAAACAGCTGCTACTGTGGATGCGGTCCACCAACTCAAGGATCGTTGTGTGGACATGCAACCCTGGTTTACTTACAGCGTCAGCATAACTTAAGTTTACAACTTTGTAGTGTAGTCAAGGCATTAGTGTTACCTAAATGGCAAACTGTGTAGCACTATCATAAAATAACCAGTAACACTGTCTGTCCCTTTGTTACACAAGTGATAAAATGCATTGATTGATAAATAAATAAAGTGATTTATTTTACGGGTATCTAAGAACAAGAATAAGTATGTTAATAGCCCTAAACATGCTAATTTTCTATCTGAGGAAAGTTAGAAAAATAGGAACAAATGCCAAGAAGCTGCTATCTAAATAGCATAAAAGGGTGTTTTGTTTTATTTTCAATTGGGTTGTTTTTCCACCTGTGCTCAAGAAACAATGGTACAAATAATCTCTTCTTATGGAAAAACATTCAGGAGAATAAACATGCTCTAGAAACAGCACAAGTTTATCTATGAGCCGTTTCTTTTGTCTTTCAGGTTCGAAAGCAGCCATGGGTAGAGTGTATCTGTGCAGATTCTAGACTCTTCCAGAGATGGCTGGGAAATCTATACGGACTGCAGGATCCTCTCCCCAAAACCATCATGGTTCTCTTCATAGCCATGCTGCCATTGGCTGACTCCTTAGCCACCCCCGCCAGTTCACCATACAGAGGAGTTAATGCTCCAGCAACACTTACTCAAACACGGATTTCCCCATCAGAAACCAGCCACGTCCCAGGGGAACTTTGCTCCTGAGTGCATCTACTCCTTGGTCATTTTCCCTGCCCATCAAAATAGACCGACCAATTATTTGGAAATTTCAGCAGAGGGTCTTCATGACCCCTTGTTGCGGGAGGGTGAAGTGGGGGATACATATCTTCTCTGCTCATGTAACGCTGACAGTCCCTGGTCATCGGCAGGCGGGATCGAGCCTGAGACCTCTGGAGCTTAGTTCATGAGACTCTACCGCATGAACTAAAAGCCAACTGACCCTTAGCTAAGGCTGTAGAGCAGACTCTGACACACTCACACTTCACTACACTACACTTAGGAGGTATGTGGGTTACAGTCACACCCACGACAATATGCAATGGAAGATCAAGACAAGACAAGCGCAAAACCAACAGTATCCAGAATTGAGGCACTCTGGAGTAGAACATGTCCACAGGATGCAACTACTGATGCCAAATAACTAATATCCTAATCCTGAGTTTCTCAGCAGAACATTTTCAGACACAAAGGATTAGCAATATTGACTATATTGACATGCCTGCTTTTTGAAGCTGTAGCCAGTCTAAATCCTGCACAACACACTATACACAGAATAGTCTGAAAAGCCAAAGAAAACGAATTACAGTGAAGAAAGGCTAGCAGTGCCAAGAAAAAATGAATTAGTAGCTACTACAGTAGTGAAAGGAGAGCTTCTTGTTAGTGAAGTTGAAGGAATTGTTCATGCAAGCAAACAATATGCATTTCAATATGTTCAAATATAAAGTCATATCTAAGAACAAAGAATGCAGGCCATGCTTACCGAATCGAGATGTTATCCTGAGATGCAGTGACCAAAAAAACTTGGGGGAGGAGTGGTCATGGTGGATAATAGCTGAATATGAACACCCCAGGCAACACTGGGGCAAAAAGATGTATAAACTGGGCAATCTTGGCCAGGAGTAGAGAGAGAAAATTTAGGCTTGGACAGATTCAATTTAAATTGATAGCGATCGGTAAATTTTGATTTTGGCTAACACATTGCAATATCCATTGGTGGCAGCTGGTGGAAATGTAGCCTCATCTCACATCTGGCTTCTGCCGGGATTGCACTCCCCCAACCTTGTGGCCGAGCAAGGAGCCCTCTGCAGCCTTGCAGGGCCATGACAGCAGAGCTGCAGAGGACTCATTGCATGACCATGGGGCTGGTGACACTGGATCCATGCAGATGCAAGGAAGGCTGCGGTCCTGATAGGGCAGAGCAGAGACTGCTGGACCAGGGCAGAGCGAAGGACGAGCCCACTGCAGGGATCGGCTGTGACTAGCCCTGCAGCCATTTGGGGAGCCTTCTGCAGCTCCACTGTCACAACCCTGCTCACTCATTTACCAGCCAGGAGTGGGAGGGAAGGACATCCCTGGGCAGGAACCATTCAGCAGCAGAGTGGCCTCCCTTGTGGCTGGGGGGCCCATCCTCTTCTTTGCAGCCCTGGCCAGGTGTGTCTGCTCTACCGGACCAGAACCGCAGCCTCCCACACTTATGTTTAGATGTCTTGGGTTCCTCAGCCACAAAGGAAACCCCCTGCACCAACACTGTCAGTGCTGCCCTAACCCCAGTCCCCTGCAACTGTAAAAATAATTTTTAAAAAAATCTATATTAATCATCAATTTTTATATGCAACACCTCTATATTTTGCACTGGTGCAACCACTATGGGAATACATTATAGTTCTGGTGCTCACAATTAAAGAATGATGTGGAAAAATTGGAGTGGAAGAGGATTCAGCAAGAACCACGAGAATCATTAAAAGGACAGGAAAACATGCCTTATAGTGAAAGACTCAAGGAGCTCAATCTATTTAGCTTAACAAAGAGAAGGTGAAGAGGTGGCTTCATCAGTCTCTAACTACTTACATGGAAAATAGACAATAGGAAAAAAATCTCTTCAGTCTAGCAGACAAAAGGCAAAATGAGGTCCAGTCACTGGAAGCAGAAGCTAGACATATTCAGATTAGAAATAAGGCATACACTGCTAATAGTAAGGGGTAATTAACTAGTGTAACAACTTAGAAAGGGTTGTGGTGAATTCTCTATCACTGGAAATTTTTAAAATCAAGATTGTCTGTTTTTCTGAAAGATATACTGTAGTTCCAACAGGAATTAATCTGTGAAAGTCCTATAGCTTGTGTTATGATCACAATGGTCCCTTCATGCTTTATAAATTGATAAATCTGCAAAATATAGACTATTGATGTGGACATGGAAACAATGAGATACAAAGCTCATAGTATGGTTAAATGTAGAGGTGGCAACTTTATTTAAACCTATTACCTAACTTGGTTAGCCACCCCAAACTACATGGCACACTTGTTCCAGTGTGGTTCTCAGTGGGCACCAATCTAAGGCCACATATTAAGGCCAGGTCCCCATGTCGCCTTCCAATCTACCGAGGGATCCTGACTAGAAGCCAGAGTCCCAGCCCATTCCCCTCCTCCACGCTGGAGGTAGGAGAGATAAGTGGAGCCAAACACTATGTGAGGCACAGAAGCAATGCCATTTTCAGGACTATTAACCAAGCAGACTACTGGGTCACAGGACCTCAGACTGGACCCTTTCTAACCCGCCAACTGCACTGGAACCCTCCAAAGTTGTAACAATTGTAATTTAAACCCCACAAAAATCCAGCCCTCCTGGATGCCAGATGGATGGTTTGGCAGCAGCAGTTTGGCAATTTTGCCATATAGGAAAATCTCTTCCAGACCCCAAAACTGATAATCAGTCAGCATTACAGGAGATCAGATCCAGCAACTAGATTAAGGATGGGAAGGGTGGGGCTGAAACAGGGAGCCCACAATGGCTACTTCATCTAAGCAGCAGCACCCTCTCTTTCCGGCCACTCCAGACATTAGCCAAACTGCTACCAAACTTAATGGTAGCAGCAGTAGGTGTGAGAGATTCCAAAGTCTAGGCTCAGATGCAGCATGAGACACTCCCACACATACCCCTACACCATGCAGCACGAGGAAAGAGAAAAAGGGAGAAGAGAAAGAAGCAGTCCCCCTCCCTCATCCCATGCATGCTAAAAACAAACAGAAAACGGAGGGGCAAGCAGAGGAAGAACATGGAGCACTGTCCCAGCTGATCCCGATTGAGATATTCATTCTCTCTCCACTGCTCCTGGCCCCACCAAAGCTACACTCCTGTTAGTGAGGTGAGCATTTGTGCATGCATCAGGAATGAATCATGGCCATCTGATGAAAATAATAGTCATCTTTTTTCATGTAAATCTCTGCTTGGACTTCTCCCTTGTCCTGTTTAATTAAAAAACAGAATCAATACAGACCTTACAAATAAGACACATTAAAGATAGATTACTATGTTCATATTCTCAAATTAAAATAAAATATGGGATAGAAGTGAAAGAGACGGCACTAAAATGATGACTGAACAATAGGAAAGACTGGTTGGAGCAAGCACAGTGGAATGGAAAAATAGCAAAATAATTGTGGATGATGGCAGTTAATGGTGATTTATGTCAGCTCTCACAGAAGCCAGTGCTAGACAGTAATGAGTCGACTTCAATAGCAAAGAAAAGGGGAAGAACTACATTAGGCAGAACTGACATATCATCAAATAGCTACGATTCTAACTTGGGAACTTCAGTCGTTGTTTTATTTATGTCAAAAAATAACTAAGGTCATCAGGGAATTTTTCATTAAATTACAGACTGGTTCTGATTGATTAGGTTTTACTGAAGTCAGTTTTATTTTTAAATGGCTGATTCAATTAATTTACTATGCTGCTATCACTATCTTTTACATTACTGCTGGTATTCTGAATGATATGAAATTCTTCATCTGTACAAATTAACATTAGTGTATGCTATATAGTTGTAGCTTAGTTCAACTATTTAATAAAGATACTTAATTTGAAAAATCTGGCATTAGCATTAGTGCCCATGACAAGACAGTGACTAATCAGGGATCTTAACTAATTGCTCTGTCCCTGTGCAACTGGAATGACTTTGTAGTTGAACATTCTATGAAGGGGGAATCGTGTGCCCAGTCCATGTACGGGGGTATCCTTCACATACATACATATCCCACCTCACATGTGCAAGAGGGGGCTCTACCATCTCTGGGCAGGTCTACACTAAGGGCGGGGGTCGAACTAGGGTACGCAAGTTCAGCTACGTGAATAGCGTAGCTGAACTCGAAGTACCCTAGTTCGAACTACTACCGATCAGGCGCGCGAGGATCGAAGTCCGCGGCTCCAAGGTCGACTCCGCCACCGCCGTTTGCAGTGGTGGAGTACCGGAGTCGACCGGAGCGCGCAGGGAGTTCGAACTATCGCATCTAGATTAGACGCGATAGTTTGAACTCCGAGAAGTCGAACTCACCGCGTTGACCCGGCAGGTAAGTATAGACTAGCCCTCTGAGACAACATGCCATTCTCCCCAAACCCCTTGGAAGGCTCTCCATTGATCTGAAGACTAACAAGAGAGAAGAGGACAAGAACTGAGCAAGCATGGGGAGCCGTGGGCAGACCAGCTGTGGGGCCTGGGGGGAATGCACTTAGTGCCTGTCCTGGGGCCAGCAGAGTTTTCAAGGAAAAGCTTTTAGACTTTGGGGCTATATCTTTTCTACAAAGCCCTCTCTGATCTGTTTTAAGGAGAGGGTCCCTGAGGCAGCTAGGACCAATGAAACCAATTTGCATGGGTTGAGCGATGCTGGAGAGGCAACACAGAGGTGCAAGGTCCCTATAAGGGTGGCCCTGCCCTCCTGCTGATTCCTAACTTGGGGTCAGGTCTTACAGATTATCACATTGTGCAGCAGAATAACATGGAGGAACCTCTACAAGGGGAACCTCATGGAGATTTCCTCTCTCGGTCCTCTCACATGGGTTTTACTGCAGAAGGAGCAATCCAGCCCTATATAAGGAAAGGTAGCATTCCTGCCACACTTTTTTTTACACACACACAGTAGAGTCTTCCATTATATATAGATGATGTCACTATAAAAATCCTGTGTACCATAGATTATACAGGTAGTGGAAATATGCCAAATATTCATTGATGCACACTTATCCTCAGTTGTATAAGTCAGATCAGATATCATAAACATTCCCTTTCAACAAGAAAAACATTTCATACAAATGGGTTGGGTTTCAGTAACGTAAATTAAATGTTAATTTACATTAGCTTTCTTGATGAAGTTTCAACCAAAACACGTTCTTTGCACTTTGTTTTAATGTTGTTCCCCAAGGTATCTTATAGAAGTCATGCAATGAGAAAAATCTATCCTAGTTTACCAAGTAGAAAACCATCAGTGACACCACAACAACAAATGGGAAAAGAAAACAATCAAAGCATTAATCAAACATTCCCTGCTTGTTGGCAAGCAAAATACTGATTGCCTGCAT
The DNA here is from genome assembly GCF_016161935.1 of Mauremys reevesii. Classification (NCBI taxonomy): domain Eukaryota; kingdom Metazoa; phylum Chordata; order Testudines; family Geoemydidae; genus Mauremys; species Mauremys reevesii. The sequence continues at coordinate 54,251,742 of NC_052624.1, forward strand.
TATACAGATATAAACAGTGCATTTACTTCTCCATGCAAAGGCAAATTACTTCAAAGAAAGCAATATGGTATACTCTTAAAATATACAGGACGTCAAGTACTAAACTCCACCGATCCTCTAAGAGTTTGACCTATTCCAGAATACATGGATCTCTGCCATCATTTTGTTCACATAAAATCTCTGTTTAGGTAACTTCCCAGTCCTCCTTGACTAAGAACTTAGAGACAAAGCAGATCCTACAAATAAGACAAACTGAAGTCCTAATATTACTAAGGCATCCATTTTATTACACTAAGAATACAAAAAACTTCTTCTGGTATCTCCTGGTCACAATGTATCTTAAATTATCAATCTCCAAGTAATAATATGTCCCAGAAATTGGCCCTTGAATCTACTCTGCTGAGTCTATGATTTTCCACTATAAGGAAAGTCTTTCCACCTTCCTATGGTGCAAACTCCCACGCACAACTTTATTCAAAAACTTTCCAGTCACTTACTCTCCAAAGGGGAGGGTGGGCTTGATGATAGAAGAAGAAAAACAAACATAAGAACAGCCATACTGGGTCAGACCAAAGGTCCATTTAGCTCAGTATCCTGTATTCTGACAGTGGCCAATGCCAGGTGCCCCAGAGGGAATGAACAGAACAGGTAATCATCAAGTGATCCATCCCGTCACCCATTCCCAGCTTCTGGCAAACAGAGGCTAGGGACACCATCCCTGCCCATCGTGGCTAATAGCCATTGATGGATCTATCCTCCATGAATTTATCTAGTTCTTTTTTGAACCCTGTTATAGTCTTGGGCTGAGTGAATGGTTCAGTCAAGAACATAAGATTTTACAACACAAAACCTGGGTTGTAAGTAGGCATCCTCCAAGTTATAGGAAAAGGAAAGCTGTGGGATGATCTAGGTCCTCTGCAAACTCATTCCTTCCCATTCCTGCCAACCACTGAGCCCCAACAATATCCCTCCCCCCACTAAAAAGAAAAATGACTCCCATTCATTTAGCCAATCATAGAAACCTATTCCAACTTTATGCTTTTGAAAGAAGAGAGAGAGAGAGAGAACACACACCACAGGGGGACAACAATTTCTCTCTATGGAAACAGTTACTCCCCCACAGCATGACTGATTGGTGGCTTTCCTTGAGTAACAGGATCAAAAGAGCTTTAAACTAGGTATTGGGGGGAGACGGTTGGGAGATGTCCAGGCATTCTCCATGCCAAATTTAGACATTGAGAGGGAGGACAACAGGATAAGAACGGATATAGCCAGAGGGAGGGGTTTGGACGTAAGGAAGAGTGGGAGGATGGATACTAGACCAATAGGTCATACTGGTGGTACTGTGTCCCTACCAAATCGGGTAACAAAGGTGAGAGAAGCCAAACAGCAAAAATTAGGAGGTTTGTTCACCAATGTGAGAAGCCTAGGTAACAAAATGGAGGAATTGGAGCTCCTGGTCCGAGAATTGAAACCGGATATCGTAGGAATAACCGAAACATGGTGGAACGGTAGTCATGACTGGAGTACAGGTATGGAAGGGTATGTGCTGTTTAGGAAAGACCGAAACAAAGGTAAAGGTGGGGGAGTAGCATTGTACGTCAATAATGAGGTAAACTGTAATGAAATAACTAGTAATGGAATGGATAATACGGAGTCTGTTTGGGCAATGGTCACATTAGGGAAGAAAACTATAGAGCCTCCCCTGGGATAGTGATTGGGGTGTGCTATAGACCGCCGGGATCTAGCCTGGATATGGATAGAGAACTCTTTAATGTTTTTAAGGAGGTAAATACTAATAGGAACTGTATGATCATGGGAGACTTTAACTTCCAGGATATAGATTGGGGAACAAATGCTAGTAATAATAATAGGGCTCAGCTTTTGCTAGACGTGATAGCTGATGAATTCCTTCATCAGGTAGTAGCTGAACCGACGAGGGGGGATGCCATTTTAGATTTGGTTTTGGTGAGTAGTGAGGACCTTGTTGAGGAAATGGTTGTAGGGGACAACCTTGGCTCGAGTGATCATGAGCTAATTCGGTTCAAAATAAATGGAAGGATAAACAAAATTGCATCTGAGACTAAGGTTTACGATTTCAAAAGAGCTAACTTTACTAAATTAAGGCGACTAGTTAGGGAAGTGGATTGGACTAACATATTTAGGGATCTAAAGGCGGAAGACGCCTGGGATTATTTCAGGTTGAAGTTGCAGGAGTTGTCAGAGGCCTGTATCCCGAGAAAGGGAAAACGGTCCTTAGGTAGCAGTTTTAGACCGAGCTGGATGAGCAAGCGTCTCAGAGGGGTGATTAAGAAAAAACAGAAAGCGTACAAGGAGTGGAAGATGGGAGGGATCAGCAAAGAAACCTACCTTATTGAGGTCAGAGGGTGTACGGATGCAGTGAGAAAGGCCAAAAGCCGGGTAGAGATGGACCTTACGAAGGGAATTAAAACCAATAGTAAAAGGTTTTTTAGCCATATAAATAGGAAGAAAACCAAGAAAGAAGAAGTGGGACCGCTTAAAACTGTAAACGGAGTGGAGATTAAGGATAAGCTAGGCATGGCACAATATCTAAATGAATATTTTGCCTCCGTCTTTAATGAGGCTAATGAAGGGCTTAGGAATAGTGGCAGAGTGACTGATGGGAATGAAGGTGCGGGGTTGGAAATTACAGTATCCGAGGTAGAAGCCAAACTTGAACAGCTTAACGGTAGTAAATCAGGCGGCCCGGATAATCTTCATCCTAGAATATTAAAGGAATTGGCGAGTGAAATTGCAAGCCCGTTAGCGATAATTTTTAACAAATCTCTAAACTCGGGGGTTGTACCGTTTGACTGGAGATTAGCTAATATAGTTCCTATTTTCAAGAAGGGAAAAAAAAGTGACCCAGGTAACTACAGGCCTGTTAGTTTAACATCTGTAGTATGTAAAGTCATGGAAAAAATATTAAAGGAGAGAGTAGTTACGGACCTTGAGGTCAATGGCAGTTGGGACAAATTACAACATGGTTTTACGAAAGGTAGATCGTGCCAAACCAACCTGATCTCCTTCTTTGAGAAAGTAACAGATTTTTTAGACAAGGGAAATGCGGTGGATCTAATATATCTTGATTTCAGTAAGGCGTTTGATACGGTACCGCATGAAGAATTACTGGTTAAATTGGAAAAGATGGGGATCGAAATGAAAATCCAGAGGTGGATAAGGAACTGGTTAAAGGGGAGACTGCAGCGGGTCATATTGAAAGGTGATCTGTCGGGTTGGAGGGAGGTTACCAGTGGAGTTCCTCAAGGTTCGGTTTTGGGTCCGATCTTATTCAATCTATTTATCACTGACCTTGGAACCAAAAGTAGGAGTGGGCTGATAAAGTTTGCGGATGACACGAAGTTGGGAGGTATTGCAAATTCGGAGAAGGATCGGGATATCCTCCAGGGAGATTTGGATGACCTTGTAAACTGGAGTATTAGTAATAGGATGAAATTCAATAGTGAGAACTGTAAGGTTATGCATTTAGGGATGACTAACAGGAATTTTAGTTATAAGCTGAGGACGCACCAGTTGGAAGTAACGGAAGAGGAGAAGGACCTCGGAGTCCTGGTTGATCGCAGGATGACTATGAGTCGGCAATGTGATGTGGCCGTTAAAAAAGCTAATGCGGTCTTGGGATGCATTAGGCGAGGTATTTCTAGTAGAGATAAGGAGGTGCTAGTCCCGTTATACAAGACGTTGGTGAGACCTCATTTGGAGTACTGTGTGCAGTTTTGGTCTCCCATGTTTAAGAAGGATGAATTCAAACTGGAACGGGTACAAAGAAGGGCCACTAGAATGATCCGAGGAATGGAAAGCCTGTCGTATGAAAGGAGACTTGAGGAGCTCAGTTTGTTTTCCTTAACCAAAAGAAGGTTGAGAGGAGATATGATTGCTCTCTTTAAATATATCAGAGGGATAAATATCAGGGAGGGAGAGGAATTATTTCAGCTCAGTACTAATGTGGACACGAGAACAAATGGATATAAATTGGCAGTCAGGAAGTTTAGGCTTGAAATTAGACGAAGGTTTCTAACCATCAGGGGAGTGAAATTCTGGAACAGCCTACCAAGGGAAACAGTGGGGGCGAAGGACCTCTCTGGCTTTAAGATTAAGCTTGATAAGTTTATGGAGGGAATGGTTTGATAGGATAACGTGATTTAGTCAACAGGTCAATAACGTGCGACCACTGGTAATTAGTACCGAGGGTCAACGTTGGGATATTGAAAGTCTTTTTCCTGAGTGTCTGGCTCGAGAGTCTTGCCCGCATGCTCGGGGTTCAGCTGATCGCCATATTTGGGGTCGGGAAGGAATTTTCCTCCAGGGTAGATTGGCAGTGGCCCTGGAGGTTTTTCGCCTTCCTCCGCAGCATGGGGCAGGGGTCACTTGCTGGAGGATTATCTGCTACCTGAAGTCTTTAAATCAGGATTTGGGGACTTCAACAGCTGAGTCAAGGGAGAGAATTATTTCTGGAGTGGGTGGGTCAGCTTTTGTGGCCTGCATCTTGCGGGAGGTCAGACTAGATGATCATAATGGTCCCTTCTGATCTTAAGTTCTATGAAATAATATATCAGCAGAACATTTCACCCCTTAATTGCTATGGAGGCTGAAACAATTATGCATTTCAAGAATTGGACTTCTTGAAACAGGGCTGACTCAAAGTTACTTGAGGCCCTCTGTGATACCCAGGGCCGCCTAGATGGGGGGGCAAGTGGGGCAATTTGCCCCAGGCCCCGAGCCCTGCAGGGGCCCCCACAAGTTTTTCGGGGCCCCTGGAGCAGGGTCCTTCACTCGCTCCGGGGGCCCTGGAAAATTCTCGCGGGGCCCAGGCCCCCGGAGCTTCTTCCACTCTGGGTCGTCATCAGCAATTCAGCAGCAGGGGGTCCTTCTGCCCCGGGACCCGCCCCCTGAATCCTCTTGGCGGCCCTGGTGATACCATTGTATTGGGCCCCCTAGCTTCACTGTCCAAGATTCAGTGTGAAACATTCTCATTCACATCCTACACATGCCTGCTGGGGGGCAGCTTTCCCATAGAGGCTGGGCTGTAGGGGATGGTTCCAAACTGATGTGTGTGTTTGTGAAGGAAGAGTCATAGAAACAGCAATCACATTTTTCTTGCTGCACAGGAGGAGACATGGGAGGGGAGAGGGGAAGGAGCAAGAGGGATGACGAACTTGTGATATGTCTCAGACAAGGCAACAATAAGGGGAAAGAAATCAAAATTCCCCCGTGGCTCAAAATTTTCACAACAGAACACTTGGTCAGCACAAAACAGCTCGTACTCCACGTCACACAGCAATGGAGCACAACCAACAAACATCACGCTGGTCTTTTAACCTGCTTGTAGGGCAGTGCACCTATGGCCTGGTAGTCCCTTTGCCTGCAGATTTGCCAGCATTGTCTGAACCAGCCAAACCTCTGTAGAGCGAGGCCCTGACTACACAAGGGTATTTGCAAAGTCTAAGAGTTTACAAAAACTTTTATTTGGGGCGAGAGGGAGCTGAAGTGCTTAAATGGACTCTTCAAAATAGTTTTCAATAACAGTTTAAGAATATCTATTGGCCAGCAGATGCTGGCACAGATACATTCAAGAAATTATCTTGTATACTATTTCAGGTAAGTTAGTTGAGAACACAGAGAATTTCCTTATACAGACAGCGTCTAAGCATCTTTCTTTAAGGAATCAACATTACCATTTGCAGGCCTGTCACACAATGAAAAATTGCATATATAATGAACAGCAGAGGAGTAATTTAGTCCTGAATTACTATAACTTCCAACCCTGTAGCACATTAAAAATGTTCAAGGTTACCAATCACATTTTTTCTGCTCTATTAATTAAACAATATTGATCAAAGTACATGGTATTGCCTGGGAATTAATGACCAGCTCAGAGGAGTTGATGCCTCACTATTAATCGTCTGTGCCCTACACTGAGGTTGTTAGTGCCATGGGAGCAGGGGGGGGGGGGGGGGGAGAATGTTAACAATCCTTTAAAAGTCCTAGGAATTCTTTCTGTATTTGTGTATGTGAAATCACTGATGAATGTATCACACCTTACATTTCATTTGGCAGTTTCTGGAAAATTCATGGCTACAATGTTGACTAGACTTCACCTGCCAATTAAGCTTATAGTTGATTAGTATTTCATTCAAAGTGCATAATGTAAAGGCATTTACTGCTCCTCTTTTTGAGGCCTGATTTTATTTGCTTTTTTTTTTTTTTTGTAGTCACAGTTTTCACAACCCCTAACTGAACACACAAATGTTAGAAGCTGCAACTTTTCTTATATAAATAACAAAAGAGAAACACATTCATTCATTTTAGTAATACATACCCAATGTACTGAGGTATGGCATGAGACACACAGCTGGTATAAATTGGCATTCCTCCACTGAAGTCTATGGAGCTTTGCTGATTTTTACCCACTGAGAATCTGAGCCATAAAATTTATCTGAATGCCTTTGACACAACTAAGAAATCTGCATATTGCCTGACAAATGTACACCCTGGATTGTGTTACTGAGCTTGTAAAAATGTCCATTTAAATTTTTAATATTACACAAAAAAACATCTAGTGTACTCCTCAGAGAGGCAATTACTCAAATGTTCTTTCTTAAATTATTTATTTGCAACATATCCAGTAACACTGGGGACACGTGACATAGAAAACACATGACACATTAAGAAGAACATTTAAATTGGGGAGAAAATATTGCAAGTTATAGTCCCCATGGTTAAGAGGAATACTAACCAGAGAGACCCTGATCCTCCACTCCAATATATCAAGTTTTATGCCAGTAAGAAGAATCAGACCTAGTGTGATGAATAAAATCATTTAACACTTAATTACATTTTAAATGTAGAGGTGCATATTTACAATGCATCTTTCCCACTATGATTACAATGAAATAACTTGTACACTACTGCACCCCAAATTTTGTCTCTCTAAGCTTCCAAATATTTTAAAAGCTACATAAGCCAGATCCTAAGGCCTGGTCTACACTACGCGTTTAAACCGGTTTTAGGAGCGTAAAACCGATTTAACGCCACACCCGTCCACACTAAGAGGCCCTTTATATCGGTATAAAGGGCTATTTAAACCGGTTTCTGTACTCCTCCCTAACGAGAGGAGTAGCGCTAATATCGGTATTAACATATCGGATTGGGGTTAGTGTGGCCGCAGATCGACGGTATTGGCCTCCGGGCGGTATCCCACAGTGCACCACTGACCGCTCTGGACAGCAATCTGAACTCAGATGCAGTGGCCAGGTAGACAGGAAAAGCCCCGCGAACTTTTGAATATTTCCTGTTTGCCCAGCGTGGAGCTCCGATCAGCACGGGTGGTGATGCAGTTAAAAATCAAAATAAAGAAAGAGCTCCAGCATGGACGATGCGGACGTGATCGCTGTAAGGGCAGGCAAATCTGTTCTATCAGCGCTCCATTACAGAAGACGAAATTCAAAATCATTTTTTAAATATCTCCAGACAGATGCCATAGCAGGGACTCAGCGCACTGCTGCGTGGCAAGCATAACGGAAAGCCAAAGAATCAAATGGACGCTCATGGACTGGAGGACTCAAGCTATCCCACAGTTCCTGCAGTCTCTGAAAAGCATTTGCATTCTTGGCTGAGCTCCAAATGCTTCTAGGGTCAAAAACAGTGTCCACGGTGGGTCAGGGCATAGCTAGGCAATTTACGCACCCCCCACCCCCACCCCCAGAAGTGAAAGGGAAAACAATCCTGTCTTGACTCTTTTACATGTCACCCTATCTTTACTGAATGCTGCAGATAGACGCGATGGTGCAGCACTCAACACCAACATCCTTGCTCCCCCCCCCCGCCATGGGTGGCTGATGGTACAATAAGACTGATACCCATCGTCATCATCAGCCTATTGGCACATGGGGCAGTGCAAAAGGACTGGTAACCATGCGTACTAGCATCCGTCAGGTCAATCAAGGGCGCCTGGCCCTAATTTTTCCTGGTAGATGGTACAATATGGCTGATAACCATCATCATCATAGCAACAGGGGGCTGAGCTTCATCAGCTCCCACCCTTCACGTGTAAAGAAAAGATTCAATTGCCCCTGGACTAGCAGCAGGATGCTGGGCTCCTCTCCTCCACACTCCTTAATGTCCTATGTGGACTATCATAGCAACTGGAGGCTGCCTTCCACTCATTTCTCACTAACAAGTCACTGTGTCTTATTCCTGCATTCTTTATTACTTCATCACACAAGTGGGGGGACAATGCTATGGTAGCCCAGGAAGGCTGGGGAAGAATGGAATGAACAGGTGGGGTTGTTGCAGGAGCACCCCCTGTGAATAGCATACAGCTCATAATCTATGCAGGATCTGACACAGAGCAGCTGTGCTCTCTGGTTCTCTGATACAGTGGTTCTCTAGTACACTTGCCCATATTCTAGGCAGGACTGATTCTATTTTTAGATACCAAAAAGGAGGGATTGACTCAGGGAGTCATTCCCAATTTTGGCTTTTGCGCCCCTGGCTAAGAGCAGCCAGGGGCACTTATGACAGCAACAGATGGTGCAGTGCAAAAGGACTGGTAACCATGATCATCTTTTTACCAATTTATGGATTGGTAGATGGTACAGTATGGCTGGTAACCATCTCTGCTGTCATGCAAAAGCAAAAGCAAAAGCATGCTGCTGTGTAGCGCTGCTGAATCGCCTCTGTCAGCGGCATCTAGTACACATACGGTGACAGTCACAAAAGGCAAAACAGGCTCCATGATTGCCATGCTATGGCATCTGCCAGGGCAATCCAGGGAAAAAAGCCACGAAATGCTTGTCTGCCGTTGCTTTCCCAGAGGAAGGAGTGACTGACGACATTTACCCAGAACCACCCGCGACAATGATTTTTGCCCCATCAGGCACTGGGATCTCAACCTGGAAATTCCAAGGGGCGGGGGAGGCTGCGGGAACTATGGGATAGCTATGGAATAGCTACCCACAGTGCAACGCTCCAGAAGTCGATGCTAGCCTTGGACCGTGGACGCACACCACCGATTTAATGTGTTTAGTGTGGCCGCGCGCACTCGATTTTATACAATCTGTTTTACAAAACCGGTTTATGCAAATTCGGAATAGTCCCGTAGTGTAGACGTACCCTAGGTCAGAAAGATTACATCTGAATGCCTAAGGGTTTCTCTGCTGCAGAAAAAGAAAAAATAAAATCAAAGGAGGAAACTTCAAAGGAATAAAATAGGCATATAAATGTATTAACATTGTTACAGGTTCACAAAGCCTCTCTTGTCCTTTGGTTGGTCTTCCTTTTAGACAACACAACTGACTCAAATAAATATAGATTGTCATCTTTCATGCTGGAATTAAATTCTCTCCCCCTCTCACCCCCGTTTTACAGGCAAACAATACTTGTTCAAAAGCTTTCCCAAATAAGCCTCAAGGGACTTGTTTCCCGGGAGTTCAAACTCCTGGATCAAAGTTTAAAAAAAATTTAAAAAAATAAATCACTCATTTAAATATGAAAAGTGAAAGCATGACATTTGAAGAGCAAGTCATTTTTTCTCCTATTTGTAAGCAAGTGCACGCGTACACAATGAGCAAAACTATCTGCAGTCCCATCAGAATGAGTACTGTTCACTATAGGCAGGGGTGGCTCCAGGCACCAACACGCCAAGCGCGTGCTTGGGGCAGCAAGCCACGGGGGGTGCTCTGCCAGTCACCATGAGGGCGGCAGGCAGGTTGCCTTCGCGGACCTCCCTCAGGTGTGCCGCCGAATCCGCAGGACTGGGGATCTCCCACAGGCAAGCCGCCGAAGGCAGCCTGCCTGCCATGCTTGGGGCGGCAAAATACCTAGAGCCGCCCCTGACTATAGGACAAAATTCTCTGCAATGGTGCTGTAGCTGTTTTGGTCCAAGGATATTAGAGAGACAAGGTGGCTGAGGTAATATCTTTTATGGGACCAACTTCTGTTGAGGAAAAAAGTTGGTCCAATAAAAGATATTACCTTACCCGCCTTGTTTCTAAAATTCTCTCTCTCACACACACGTTTTCTCTCTGTAGACCCACTGATTTTAACTTTTTATATGTAATCAGGAGAGAACACAATGGGATTCAATCTCACCAAATAGGGGGTAATAAATAATTTAGACCAAAATCTGTTAATATACTGCAAATGACCTATTTCAGAAATGTGGGATATGCTGGCTCAGTTTTAAGTTCAAATTACTCTTAAAATGAAAGATTGCTGAAGCAGAAAACTTATGACCCAGCCTCAGTTAATGAATGGCTGCAAGTGATTTCTGATTCGCCTGTTACCAACATAATTTGACAGATGTATTATGAAACTACAGAAAACAACACTGTTGGCATATAGAGTGCTTTGCACTGCAGAAATTAAACAAAACATTTTGCTGTATGGACCAATCAAAATTTTTTCTTTGTTATGAGTTTGTCACTCTTTCCCTAACCCTAAAAATAAAGTTTCAAAAGTGCAGAACACTGAGAAATAAACATCTTGAGTTCAAATTCTGCCTTCAGATGTATGTGCATAGCTATCCTTTAGGTAAAAAGGAGCTATCCATGCATACCCGGGGAAAGAATTAACCACACATGACAAAGGTTAGTTACACTCAGGGGTGAAAGTGAGCCGGTATGGGCCAGCACAGCGTACTGGTAAAAAGCCGATACCAGCTCAGACGCAGGCTACATTAAAGCGCTGCTGTGGCAGTGCTTTAATGTCCCTGCCCCTTTTGCCTCCCCTGTCAGTGGCCCTGCCAGTATAGATCCTACTGGCAGGGCCACCGACGGGGGGAGGGGAAGGAGCAGCACCATTAAAGCACTGCCACGGCAAAGGACTCTGCTTAAAGCGCTACCACTGCAGCGCTTTAATGTAGTTGCCCCTTTTGCCTCCCCTCCCCCCAACCTGGCCGCCGATGGGCGGGGGGGGAGGGGCAAAGGGAGCAGCTGCCCCAGGACCAGCGATTTAAAAGGGCCCGGGGCTCCAGCCACTGCTGTGGTAGCAGCAGTGGCGGCTGGAGCCCCGGGCCCTTTAAATTACAGCTGGAGCCTGGGGCGGCGTGGGCCAGGCGGCGTGGAAGAGCTGGCTAGGGGACGCTTACCCCCAGCCCTGCCCCTTCTGCCGAAGGCCTTGCCACTGGCCCCCATACCGGTAAGTCTTCAGAGTTACTTTCACCCCTAGTTACACTGCTTAACATACTACTATAAGGTGCTGAAAAACAACAGAATGTGGATGGCAGAAGAAGCTATACAGAATTCAATTTAAATGCCAAATTCTCTCACCCCTTCTCCCATCTCTTTCACAGGTGAAAGTGTGTGCAATGCAATATTTTGCTTCAGTAGGTTTTTGTTGGTAGTGGTTTTTTAGTTTGTTTGCTTGGTTTAATTTATTTTATATGTACACACTGCTGGGTGTTGAGAAAGCTAAGTTGAAGAAGTGTTCTTTGCACTTGGCAAGAAAAGTGGAGAGGTTTGTGATGGTTCTTAATTCCTGTGAGAGTTTGTTCCACAGTGTCAGACCAACCCTCAAAAAAACCCACCTCTGTCTCCTGCACAGCTGGGGTTGGTCCTGCTTTGAGCAGGGAGCTAGACTAGATGACCTTCTGAGGTCTCTTCCAAAACTAATTTTCTAGGATTCTATGATAGACAAGCTTCGCCCTTGCTGTAGAAAGTTCTGTTGTGCATGAGATGCCGTGTTGTTAACTACACTATTCATCCAAGAGCTTTCAGTGATCTTTTAGACATCCTGCGCCCAAGGTACTAAGTGCCTTGAGGATAAAACCTGAGACTTTGACCATGATTTTCTAATCAATGGGAAAACAGTGTAGTCAAAGGTAGCCCTTGTTGCAGAGGAGATGTGTGGCAATGTTCTGTAGTAGTTGGATTTTCCTAACGGGTGATGACTTCAAGTATACTGTATTGCTATAGTCCAGAGCCAAGATGTGTATCACTGAGGTCAGATCATTGTCTGTTGGGACAGAATGGAGTCTCAGACAGCTGGAGATGGTTGAATGTGTTACTCAGGGATGTTGCTATGACAGAGCTTAATGACAGTATAAACTGTATTAACTAATTGTGGGTGTGTATCTTCAACCCAAGGAGATGGCACTGTGACGGCAGCACCTCAAAGTGCTGTCCATTACCCATCAGCATAACTCAGTCTCTCTCAGATTCAGCTTCAACCAGTTGTTCTTCATCTGAGTTGATCTCATCCAATCAGGGGGTTATCTTGGTGAAAGTAATACGGCCATAGGTGGTGAAGACTAAGTTGAGCAGTGTCTCGTCTGCATATTCCTGGCACTTGAGTCCATGTCATCTTACCAGTTCACCTCTCTCTAGTTAGGATCTTTTAAATTCTTTTTTTTCCCCTATATGTTTTCCTACTTGTGTGTGTATTTATCTTAAAATTATCTTATGAGTGTTATTTTTTAATTTTCCCAGACAGACACAATGGAACTGCAGTTTAAGAATGTTGCAGGGCTGCCTTACCCAGTCTGGCTTCAGACTTTTTAAAAATGTCCACTGGCATTTTTAATATAGAAAACCACCCAGAGCATACTCCTCAGAGAGCTGCTGCCTCCATTTCCCTTCAATTCCAGCAGCTTAATCACCTGCTCACATCTCCACCACATGTACACTGCTGGCCTATCTCCTCAGCCCATGAAGGACTCACAGCTATGTTCAGAGTCTTTTTTCAGGTACAGTTTTATTCTCCAATCATAATAATTAGGCAAAATTTCAAACACCAAAACACTTCCTCAGCCCACCCTGGGCTATAGCTCCCAAGGGCTTTTCTCCTTTGCCTGTTAGTCCCTCCTATTGCAGCAGCCCATCTCCTTCCTGCATCTCCTGGATAATGGGATAAAATCATGGAGGTTAAATCCATTAACGGCTATTAGCCAGGAGCGGTAAGAAATGGTGTCCCTAGCCTCTGTTTGTCAGAGGGTGGTGATGGACGGCAGGAGAGAGATCACTTGATCATTACTTGTTAGGTTCACTCCCTCTGAGGCACCTGGCATTGGCCACTGTCGGTAGATGGGCTGGATGGACCTTTGGTCTGACCCAGTACGGCCGTTCTTATGTTCTCCTCCTGCCACTTGCCATCAACTGAGCGCTCTCAACTCATTTTAGGGATCACTTGTCTGTCCTTTTCCCAGCTGAGTCTGATAAATTGAACAGAGCTGGCTGGCCCCAGAACCCCAGACCCTTAAAGGGACAGACTCCCCGGATACAAAGAGCTAGTGCTTTCTGTTAGCAAGTGACACATATAAAATGCACCTCCCAGGCTGTTTTATGAGCCATCAATTGTACTAGTCTACTTCAGTATTTCTGCCACTATGCAGAACCTCTGTGGACCAGTGGAGAGATCTCTGTACTAAGAAAACATTCTTTCAAAATCCAGTGCACTTGGGAACCCTCATTTCACAACAGAAAAGTTTCAGTCCAACTCTACTACTATACTTTCATCAGCATAACTGCAACCATAAAGGATTAAACCAATAGCTGTTGTCAAAATGGCCAAATCAAGTCAATCCTAGCTGTTAAGATGGTGTACAACAGGGGTCCCCAACCCCCGGGCCGTGGACCGGTACCGGTCCGCGGCCTGTTAGGAACCGGGCCGCGAACCGACCCCTAGTACATCAAGCGGCGTGTCTCCGGCGGGGTGAGGGGGCGGGGCTGCGAGCTCCAGGCTGAGCTCAGCTGCCTCCGCTCGGCGTGGAGCTCCCAGCCCCGCTCCCTCACCATGCGGCTCTGAGTGGGACGGAGCTCAGGCCCCGCCGGAGATACGCTGCAGCTGTCGGGCGAGGCACTGAGGCTCCGGGTGAGGAGGGAGCCGGGGGTAAGAGGCTGCGGCCAGGGGGGTTGGCTACGGGGCAGGGAGTCCTGGGGACAGTCAGGGCACAGAGTGGGGGCGGTCAGGGGGCAGGGAATGGGGAGGGTTGGATTGTGGGTGTTCCAGGGGGTCTGTCAGGACTCAGCGGGGATAGGGGTTGGGGCAGTCAGGGGACAGGGAGCAGGGTGGGGTCCCAGGGTGGTGGGGGTCTCTGGGGATGGTGAGGGGACAAGGAGCAGGATGGGTCGGGGATTCTGAGGGGGGCGGGCAGTCAGGGGGGCAGGAAGTGGGTGGGGGTCAGATACGGGGCAGGGCTCCCACTAATTCTGCATTATGGTCAGTTGTATAATTATTTCATTATATATTACAATAATAATAGAAATAAAAAGTACAAAAATAAATGTGATGCGCTTGAATCGTCCCAAAACCATCCCACAGGTCCACGGAAATTTTTTTTTCTACGAAACCGGTCCCTGGTGCCAAAAAGGTTGGGGACCGCTGGTGTATAAGATCCACCCCACGTCCACCCCATCCTAACTCATTGTCCCTGGCTTCTTGTCTGTCAACTAATCATGAATTGACATGATCTCTCTCTATCTCATACAGACATATAGCTAGATCTTTCACAATACTTTCACACAGGTGAAATTCAGTTAGGTTCAGGTTAGAATATGGAAGTGAAGTGTGTGTGGGGGTGTGTGGAAGGTTACTAAAGATTTGGGCCTGCCTTTCATTGAAACCCAAACTGAAAGCATAAGGCATCTTGAGTCCAAAACGCAAAACAAAACTTTTCGTGGCTCCTGAATAGGCACACAGATTGAGAAACCAAGTTTTGTGGTTTGTTCTAGTTTCACTGTGAAACTTTGTGAAGGATGTCACATGGTGCAAGACACATGCTAGCTCCTCCTGATCCTTAATTGGCTGAGTCGACCATATATTATCAGGACAGCAGTAACAGTTGAATTTAGGCTAACACAGTGGGAGGCAGTGTTTAGAACACTTCTGTAATTCCACAGTACCCACAAGCACCAAAAAAGTCCCAATTTTAAATATTTGCAGTCATTGTCTTTGTACAGAAAGAAGGCAGGCATGTACTGGAAGTACAGAGGCAGAGGTTCTGACTGGAATTTGCCTCTGACAAAAATTGCAACACGTGAGTTAATGTTTTAAGAACACGTTAGGATCCTTGGATAAAAAGATGCTAGCAGTACAAAGTATTTACTTGTATGATTACTGGGCAGGCCTGAACTCAAGCTGTACAAAGCACTAAAATTTCAGTCTGTTAGGTTCTTTTTTCTAATCTTTTCATAACTCAGATAAAATTTAAGTGCTTAACGAGAACTTAAGTGTTTCAGCAGCTGCATGGGAAGCCCCTCACTCAAAAGCCATAATACTTTCCTCATAGAGAATTTATTTTGTGACTCAGTCAGATAAACAAAACTGACAAAAAGACAAATTAAGCTTTGTTGTATTTTGTGTGTTTTCAAAGTTGACATGCAGCATGATGCACCTACACACCATGATCATCACTTTTTGTAAAACTTTCAATGAGCTCAAAACTGGAATTTGGGACAGCTGTGACATCATAGAAAATGTAGGACTGGAAGGGATCTTGATAGGCCATCTAGTCTAGTCCCCTGAATGGAGGCAGGACTAAGTATTATCTAGACCATCCCTGAAAGATATTTGTCTAACATCCAGCAACAAAGATTTCACATAACCTGCCTAGGCAATTTGTTCCAGTGCTTGGATCTCCAGCATCCATCTCTCTAACAGGCAATTCTGGTATTTCCCCACAAAACATTCCAGAGTTACTGAAGAGAAGTTCAGTTTGAATTTGAAATCCTTGCCAGGAACAAAGCAGGGTCAGACTCAGCTAATGAACTGCTCAAGAGAGAAGCCGATGCTGACTCTGGTGACATTATGGTGTTGCTTGATGAGTGAAGCTGATGAGTAGACAGGCACAGAGGATACTAATAGTCAAGGTGGTAATAATGTGTGGCTAAAAATATGATTGCTCTCAGGAGGAAACAAGTGAACTGGCTACTCTTTATTGTACTATAATGTTTTACAATCTCTCTCTAGTCTGAAAGGAGAATAAGAGCAAGAGGAGGATGACACTAGGAACAGGTAAGATGCAAGGAAAGAAAAGAAGGATCGATGCTCCATTCTAAGATAATTGCTATCAGTATTGCATGCTGAAATAGGAGGCACAGCATACCCAAATCCTGCATCAGTGAACCTAAATACCAAAGCCAAGGAAGACATAATAGGCCCAGATTCTGCCATCCTTACTCCTGCTATGTTGTACCGTGCTCCACAATATTTCCATTGATTTCAGTTAGTAAATTCTACGCAAAAGAATAAATGGACACAAATCTGACATCAGGAATCATAACATTCAAAAAACAGTGGGAGAACACTTCAACCTCTCTAACCATTCAGTGACAAACTTGAAGGTGGCAATTTTGCAACAAAAAAAACCTTCAGAAACAGACTCCTAAGAGTGACTGCCGAACTCAAATTAATATGCAAATTAGATACAATTAACTTAGAGACTGGGAATGGTTGGGTCATTACATTAATTGAATCTATTTCCCTATGTTAAGTTCTCCTCATACCTTCTATGGGTCATCTCAATTATCACTTCAAAAGTTTTTTTTTCTCCTGCTGATGATAGCTCATCTCAATTGATTAGACTCTTCCTGTTGGTATGCATACTTCCATCTTTTCATGTTCTCTGTATGTATAAATATCTCCTGTCTATGTGTCCCATTCTATGCATCCGAAGAAGTGGGCTGTAGCCCATGAAAGCTTATGCTGAAATAAATTTGTTAGTCTCTAAGGTGCCACAAGTACTCCTGTTCTTTTTGCGGATACAGACTAACACAGCTGCTACTCTGAAACCAGTTAGTAAGTTATTACTTCGCCTGAGTAAGGATAGCAGAATCTGGCCCTTAATGATAATACCAAGTATCCAATCAAAGTGGTTGGTTGGTTGTGTCTGCCACAGATCAGCCAAGATGTAGATTAAGACTGTGCAGGGGCCTCATGTTTTAGTCAAAACTTATGGAGCACATATGCTGCTGCATGTTGGAACCCAGCAGAGAGATGAGGTCCTTGGAGAGGAGAACCTTGCTAATAGATAGGAGGGCTGGGACCAGCTGTAGAGGAGTGGGGGTCTGATGGCAGCTGGAAACTATTAAGGAAGGAATCATGACCTGCACTGGATGAGTTACTGCCGGTAGTTCCCAGATGAGATAAGTTAATAAAGTTGAGTCCTAATTAAACCACATCTTTTGCATCTTGACAATAGCATAACCACCACCAAATGTGTGGCAGTGTGATACTACTACACTGATTCTTTCGTTAAGTGAAGAATTATATAATTCACTCTTCTAGACCCAACTCCCACTCAAAGTATCAAGGATAAAAGAAATACCCAATTATTACTACATATATGCTACCTACACTTATTTGTGTATTTCTATATCAACAGCACTATGTACATTGCATAGCTGCAAGCACAAACTCATTTCTATTTCACTAGGACTATCATTTCTCTCTCTCTCAGGAAAAAAAAAGGGGGGGGGGGGGAGAACACAAAAAAAACCCACCACACCTTTCTGCTTCCAGTCTGGGCTCCATTTTCTTTTTAAGATGAAATGTTGGCATGTGTCCACTGCACTTGACACATCACATTTAACTACAAAAGTCATCATGACAGAAACGGAGCCTAGACCAACAGCAATTGATTCAGAGTCCCTGCTGACTCAGAAATAGCATGGCAGCTTTCATGCTTCAATTCATGACACACTAAACAAACTAAAATACAGAATTCTATTTTAATGAATGTCACAAAGTTTTTAAAGAGTGGTTTTGGGATTGGGGTTTTTTTTTCCTTGTTTGTTTCTTTTGTGGGATTGTTTTGTTTTACTAATTAAAAAGGTCCTATTATAGGAGATGGATTCTAAAGGGGTACTAGATAAGGCTTGTTAGAAAAGTCTAACATAACCAAACTTCCTTTTTACTGCACATTAGTTCAATAATTACATTCTTCCAAAATTCTACAAGAATAAGGCATTACTAGTTTTAGGAACTGGATCTTGAGCCCACTCCACATGAGAGCATCCAATCACTTTACGCTCATAAGAGTGATTAATAACATTTTCCACAGAAACATACATTGTTTCTTTTGCCTCACATTTCATTTTCACTGTAAGAATTTAGAATCATAGAAGATTAGGATTGGAAGAGATCTCAGGAGGTCTCTCTGTTATTTTACAGTTAAATTGTTTAGTACCAATGAAATAATAAAAATGACAAATGGACATTTATTTCTATTTTTTAAAAAGACCATTCAAGACGGGGGAGAGACTTTGGAAGGACATACTGGTGATTGAAGAAGCTGGTAGATACATGGCCCAGAAGGTTACAGAAGATTGGCTCAAATTATACTTTAGTGAATACTGTTTCATTGCACTGTATGTTATACATAGGGTTGTTGTTTACAAATTCTGTTTTGGTCTTTGTATCTAAAGAAAGATGCTAACAATGAAGACCTTGTTACTTCAAGGCTAGCTATTATACCAGTATATTGTATTTTATCCTTATTTGTTTTTCAAATTTTTCATGTTAATATTTTCTGTGTAGTTCAGACTATACTGAACACAGTTACCACGGTTGTGCTTCTCTCATTCCACCTCCATCAGGAAGTTACTAAAGGTTGAGGTGTGTAAGGAGAAGGCCATAACTGAATTGTACATTACAAATATTGTATATAATTGAAATCCTACAGAAGAAAATATAAATGACGTCTGAATATTTGTCATTTAACAAGCAGATTGGTTTATGAAAATTATTCTCTATTGTTTGTTCCTGACTGTATCCATAGTACTATGTCACTACAGAAGTTTTCAAATGAAATGATTCCTGAAAGGCCATTTGGATGGTCTGTTCGCTTATGAATGTGCATAAAATTGGCATGAATAACATCCCTTACAAATGACTTAGCCATGTGAAGCCCTTTTCCACCCATGGGAGAATAAACTCTCGTGTTCATTTATCATAACAATTAAAAGAGGGGTTTGGTTCTGCTTCATAAAATGATTTTTTTAGGAATCAAGGCTTCCATTTCTTTATTACATAGTGGAATATGCAGAGTGAATTTCTACTCTGTATAATAAAAGAAACATACTACTGTAGAGCTCCTTTTTCATTCTTTGTATTTTAGTGAAAATGAGGTCTGGGCAAAGAAACAGCAAGTTACTTATTTTATTAATATCACCACCTGTTCACAATTTGTGAACAAACATTATAATGCTCCCATATTTACTTATTTGAAACACTTGCCAAATAACTCTGATAAATAATTCTTGTCATGCAGATTGTGCACAAACTAGGGAGTACACAAAATATGAGCTATACAGAATACATAGGTCAAACCGTATGTTTCTTCTGCCTGACTGGATGCATGTAATTTCATTTTCTGTAAATGTTCTCCAAGATTCACTTAAAGTTTGCTGTTTTTGAAAGCATCCCTAAACTAAATATGTCTGCTATAAATGTTTCTGGAAAGCAGCCAAAAAAGGGACAAAGCACACAAAGTGAATTTGTTTAAAAAGTTCAAATGATTATTCACAGGAACTTTTTTGCTGAACTTGCCTAGCTGTGGTAATGAGCTCCCCTCTTTTTACTGGTATTTGAAATAAACAAAACAGAGGGGACACATGGAGCTAAGAGCCTGGAGGATTTCACTGTCTGAAAAACTGGAAATGGACATAGAGAGAGAGGAGCAGCCCAGGAGCATGAGCGTGGCACACAGGATGAGATGATGTGGATTATGAAGGACCAGACACATTGAGTCTGGTTGAACGTCACAAGAAGCAGCTTGAGGCAAGACTCCCTCTGTGGTCCCTGCAGAACAGCCTACAAACATGACTGTATTCCCCATTCCCCCAAATGTCCCAGGAGGTGCGGGGGGGGGGAAGGAAAAGGGGGGGGGGAGTTCAGTATTCCTTCCACTCAGCATCAGGGGAGGGTACAAAGAACAGAAGGTGGCCATTTGAAGACCTTTGACAAGCAAGAATACTGTGCTTTCATAGACAAGCTGACTTGGTTTTTCCCCTCCCAATGTTATCACAACATTTGCCCAAGATTAAAGAAACTGAAAGACCAGGGAAATAATTTATGTTTGTGCAATAAAATTCAGAGTATTTCATTTTCAAAACATTATTTATTCCAAGCATGAGGGCTTCGGTGGGAGGGGGGACAAAGGGAGATACAGGGAAACGATTCAATGGCGGGGATAGCATGGGTTATTATTGCCTTGGTATATGGCTGCTCAGCAGACAGTCTAACCGCCTCCATGCCCTACTCCTGCAGAAACTTCTCTCTTTGCCTCATAGATATTATGCAACAGACAAGCAGCAGCTATAACCATGGGGATAGTTCTTTCACCGAGGTCTAGCCTAGTAAGCAAAATGGGTCAGCAATCTTTTAAATGTCCAAAGGCACATTCCACCACCATTCTGCACTTGGTCAGACTATTGCTGAACCGCTCCTTCCTGCTGTCCAGGTGGCCAGTGTACAGCTTCATGTGCCATGCAAGCAAGGAGTAGGCTGGGACTCCCTGGATCACTATTGGCATTTCAACGTCACCAACGGTTATTTTGCAAACCGGAAAGAAAGTCCCTGCTTGCAGCTTTCTAAACAGATGTCTTCTGAAAGATGCGTGCGTCATGCACCTTTCCTGACCATCCCATGTTGATGTCAGTGAAATGCCCCCTGTGATCCACCAGCACTTGTAATACCATTGAAAAAGTACCCCTTTCTGTTTATGTACTCTTTGGCAAGGTGGTCTGGTACCAAGATAGGGATATGAGTGCCATCTATCATGCACCCTCCAGTTAGTGAACCCCAGTGTGGCAAAACCAACCACTATGTCCTGCACATTGCCCAGAGTCACCACCCTTCTTAGCAGAAGTCGATTAATGACCCTGCACATTTGGATCACAACAGCTCCCACAGTGGATTTACCGACTCCAGATTGATTCCCCACTGACCCATAGCAGTCTGGTGTTGCAAGATTCCACAAAGAGATCGCCACTCGCTTCTCCACTGTCAAAGTAGGTCTCATTTTAGTGTTGCTGTGCTTCAGGGCTGGGGAAAGCTCTGCACAGTTCCTGGAAAGTGGACTTCTGCTTTCAAAAGTTCTGCGGCCACTGTTCATCATCCCACAGCTGCATTATGATGTGATCCCACTACTTAGTGCTTGTTTCCCAGAACCAGAAAGGGCACTTCACTGTGTTCAACTGCTGAGCAACTGCCATCAGCACCCAGGAATTGTTTCATTCTATGGCTTGCAGCAGGGCTGCTTGATGGACATTGCAATGTTCTGCGCAGCAGCTCCTGCAGGATAAGGCACAAGGTGTTTGTAATGCTCACAAAAAGAGTGCACAGCTGAGCAGAGTTCATGCTTCTCAGGCTATGGTATATATGTGGCTAAGGCAGGCTTCTGAAAAAAGTATGGGTTGTTTGCTGTTGATATTAGGGGAGGGAGGAACATGCATCATGGGAGGTCAAAGCCATGTTCCCATTCCCCCCCTGCAACAATATTTTGGTCCCATGAGGCATTGCAAGCCCTTGCAAAGTAGGACAGCTATCAGCGGTGCACTGCTTTCTGCATCAATGCAAGCACTGCTAGCGAGGATGCACTCGGAGACAATGAGCATGGTGTGGACGTGTCCAACCAACTTAATTATGGTGGCAGCTGTATGTCAACTTAAATTAGGTCAACTTAACTTTGTAGTGTAGATATGCCCTTAGAATACATCTATACTGCAGCTGAGAGGGTGTTTCCCAGTTCAGGTAGCCAGACATGCATTAGCTCTGGTCAATCTAGCATGCTAAAAAATAGCTGTGAATAGCACAAGCAGTAGCTCAGGGAAGCCACCTCAGTACAAACCCTCCTGAATCCTTTGGTACACACTCAGGCATCTAGCCTGAGCAGACACTATGCTACCCTCTGCTACACTGCTACTTTTAGTGCACTAGTTCAAGTGGAGCTAGTGCATGTCCATCTACTTGAGCTGGAAAGCATATTTCCAGCTGCAGTGTAGACATACCTTTCCAGAGTTAATTGTATACAGTCAGCCCTAATATCACTTTGGAACTATGAAGATAACTGGCCTTCTACAATGAGTGCTGTTCTATAAAAACCGTAGACAGATTAAAAAGATATTGAATAACAAAGTGTGCTCTTCATCAGGGGCAGCTCTACCTTTTTGGCCGCCCCAAGCAGTCATGCGCGGGAGGCGCCCCGGAAGCAGCGGACCTCCCGCGGGCATGACTGCAGAGGGACCGCTGGTCCCGCGTGGCTCGGCTGGACCTCCCGCGGCTGCGGACGGTTCGCGGGTCCGGCGGCTCCGCTTGAGCTGCCGCAGTCATGCCTGCGGGAGGTCCAGCCGAGCCGCGGGATGAGCGCCCCCTCCGCAGTCATGCCTGCGGCAGGTCCAGTCGTCCCGGGGCCCGGTGGACCTCCCGCAGGCATGACTGCCACAGGTCCGCCGGCCCAGCCTGCCGCCCCCCCCCCGGCGACAGGAGACGGGCCGCTCCTCGGCTCGCAGCGGCAGGATGAGCTGGGGCCCCAGCCTTTTGCCGCCCCCTAGATTTTGCCGCCCTAGGCACCAGCTTGTTTTGCTGGTGCCTAGAGCCGCCCCTGCTCTTCATAAAATGCCAGAAGTGAGAAATAGATGGAACCTAGTTATTTGAGAAAAAGATAAATAATGGAAAAACTGTTTCCCCGCAATTTGTCAATTAATGGAAAAACTGTTTCCCCGCAATTTGTCAATTAAAGTACAACAGCTTCTAGGTACATGCACACCTTCATTTAGAGAGCCGAGGGTCAAATACTGTGCCCATTTAAGGCCTGATCCAAAGCCTACCGGAGTCAATGAGAGTCTTGCCATTGATTTCCAGGGCCCATCGGAGAACCCTTGCCTAGTCTGGCTAGGTTCAGGCCAGTCCCCTAGGCTCAGCCTGCCCACACTGACCTGTCCATGGTCCTGCTGCTCTTCCAGCCATCCAGACACCCCACCTTTGAGCTCCAGGCAGCAACTGACTGGTCTGCCTCTGCTCCTTTCTTTTATATGGCCTTTCTGGCCTTTGATTGGTTGCTCCAGCAGTACCTCTGATTGGCTGCTCCCCTGCAATCAGTTTGGGCTGCCTGGAGGACATCTCCACTGCTCTTTTCTAGGGCAGGGTGAGGCAGGGCCATGTGACCTCCAGCAAAGGGCCTCTAAAACTAGTCCACCCCATCACAGTACTTAAAAACTGAATAATCCCTTACAGAGAATAAAAATCATCATAGATTTGAAAATTTCTTCAGGATAATTATATCTAAAAACATCTTACTACAGTAGTTTCTTACATTGTTTGCATAGTCAGCATAATGGCCTCATTATTATTATTTCAGATAATAAAAAATATTACATTTTATGGATAGTTATTCCTGACAATCAAGTAACACCCAGCTGTCATAATTTATCACATAATCTTTTAGACAAAGGTCACTTTTAAGGATTAAAATACAATTGTGACACTAACTTATGGTTTTTTTGTATTATATGAGAAACAGTATGTGATTACATAATCAAATATTGTGTTGTAATGCACACACAATAAAAGCAGAATTAAGGTAGCAGATGTCACCTTACCATTAACATTTCCTGACTTTTGAATTTTTTACCATGAATCATAATCTCCTTTTAGCAGTTATTTGTGTAGAACACTATAATACAAAGATGAAACCTGTTAAAAATGCAAGCAACTGTGCAAGCATCTTCACACCATTTTACCGTTGTAAACCCAGTTCAGGAGTTACCACTTCTAAGGGGAAGAGAGTATTTGAGGACATGTGAACATTTAGATCTTGGCCTATCTGAGGATACTGCCAACAAAGAGGTAATTTAGTACCAATTGTAGTGGTGGCTTGCATGTCCAGTAGGAACTGAACTAAGACCACCAACTCATTTCACATGGGCCTGAGAAAGAGCAGTCAGATTGCAGTAACCTTCTCTCACTAGCTTTGTTACCAGTTCAGAGATGAACCGATGATCTAGAAGTGAAATGTTCTGGGCACTTTCAATCTTGAGTTCTCCATTGTTTAATTCTTTCATGAATTCAAACTAAAAAGATGCCACTCAGATCTCATGGTTGATGGTTAATATCTATAGCAGAAAATCCAGCATGACTAAACCTAAATTTGTAGGTGAAACTATTACAAGGTGATTTAAAAGGGTCGTTTCAACAGACTACTATGATACATGTAGCTGCCATTCTCTTAACCTTCAATAAACAAACCAGCAAAACAACAAGGAGCTATTTAAGGGGAAATAGCACATATTTCATTAGGTTATTTAACATAAAATCAACTTGATAACACGATGAAGAGGTTAAGTGAGCCTATTACCATTATATTATTCTTACTTATTACCCTTTATGGGAATACGGATGTGATTCATACACTTAACATGTATATTTCCATATCTACACCTGTATCACGTGGCCCCCAGGATTCAACAAAGTACTTAAACATGGACTTTATTTTAAATCTAGTGATATTGTCACAGGCATTTCCCTGCCTATCTTGCCTGTAGAGTCCACTCCAATAGGCATATTCCAAACACCCCTACAAAAGACAGCAGGTAGCAAGAGTATGTGTTTGTGGGTTGGGTTGTGGGAGTCCCAAGTTCAAGTATTAAATGGAGCTGGGGCTTGAACCAGACTGTCCCAGATTGCAGCTAAATGTCCTAACTACAGGTTACAGTCAATTCTCATCTTTCCTCTCTCTCTGACCCAAAGAATATTTATTCATTTGTTTGTACAAAGTGAAAAGCTTCACCAAAAGAGATTGAGAGAGCCCCATCCCAGAATACCCAACAGGCTGGGGTTAGGGCACTTAAGTGGGATGTGGGCCACCCGCTCCAAAGCAAGCAAAGCAGGGATTTGAAAACAAGTGTCCTACACTGCATGGGAGTGCCCCAAACACTGGGCTATTAGCTATAAAGAAGTTGGTCTCTCTCTGTTTTTTTTCTGTTTGTTTTTAGCAAGAACGGGATGAGGTGGCTTGGGCATATTACTCCATAAAAGGGTTCATAGCTGGGAGCCCTGAGCAGACATAGGTGCCTCCCTCCAGCCTATCATTCAGATGCCTAAGGCCCAGAACAATGGCACCTATATATCTTTAAAGATGTAAGCCCTACGCTCTACCCCCTTTCCTCTGCACTTCACTCTTGGCTATCTTGGGCAGCTCCTGCTCAGCTTGCTGACTTTGGAAAATCCAATCCTTAAGCACCTAACTCTCCCCCATATATAGCCTAGGAGCCTAACTCAAGGCTTCCCTGCTCCAATGCCCAAGATAGCTCAGATATGTCTACTATGCCAGGGTCAGGCCAGATGGCTACAGGAGAGTGTTAGAAGGCAGATTAGTCTCAGATTAAGTAGATCCCTTTTCCTTGGGTAAAGTAACAGGGGCAGTTCCAGAACAAGCAAGAACTTGCTGGAACCAATTAAGGTAGTCAGGCTAATTAGGACATCTGGAGCCACTTAAGACGAAACTGCTAGAATTAATTAGGACAGGCTGGCTAATCAGGGCACCTGAGTTTAAAAAGCACCTCACTTCGGTTTGTAGCATGAATGAGAGGAGCTGGGAGCAAGAGGTACTAGGAGCTAAGAGTGGGAAGGTGTATTGCTGGAGGATTGAAGAAGCTTTATCAGACACCAGGAGGAAGGTCCTGTGGTGAGGATAAAGAAGGTGTTGGGAGGAGGCCATGGGGAAGTAGCCCAGGGAGTTGTGGTTGTCGTGCAGTTGTTCCAGGAGGCACCCTAGACAGCTGCAGTCCACAGGGCCCTGGGCTGGAACCAGGAGTAGAGGGCAGGCCTTGGTTCCCCCCAAACCTCCCAACTCCTGATCAGACACAGGAGGAATTGACCTGGACTGTGGGCCCCACCAGAGGGGGAAGGTCTCTGGGCTGTTCCCTGACCCACATGGTGAATCTCTGAGGCGAATAAATCCACCAATAAGCACAGGACCCACCAAGATAGAGAAGGAACTTTTTCATACTACACAAACTGCACAGTATAGGCATATCCTAAGTGACCTACTTAAGGTCACTCAGGAAGTATGTCAGAGCATCTTGTGTTTTCTTAAATTGACTCCGTCGAACTACTGAAGTTAGGTTTTGCAGTGAACTGGAAGTATAGATCTTCCTTCAAAAAAAGTTAAACCACAGGTTTTGCATATCAGATTTCTTACATATTTGTAACAATTTTTAAATTCTTCCCCAATTTGCTACAACATATTTTATCACTATTAATATTTTACTAGAATGAGAATTTTTGTTCACATGTGTCATTTGGAGTGCATAACATTAAATGTTTACCAACTCTTCGTAAATAGTTACCTAACAAAATTTTATGATGCATAAACTTCCCTTTATATTCTTTATGCAGATCTCTTCTCCTTGTTTTTTAATGGACCTTGAAATTAACATGGGCTTTTGTTTAGTTATTTACGCACCAGTATCATTAATGTCAGGAGACTTCTGAGGCTTTGTCATTTAATTAATTACTGAGACAGAGGTAGCAAAGGGTACAAATGAGAACAAAATGTTATTTTTGTATTGATTCATATCAACAGACTAGTGGATTTTTAAAATAATTTTCAGACCCATAGGATATTCCACACCAACTATAAAAATTTAAAAAATTGTTGTTCTGAGCATAAATTGATAAAGTTCTATTAAGTGATGGTTACATGTTCAAATCAAGCCCAAATATTTCTCTCCAGTGGAAAAACCTACAGAAGAAAGCTCAGGGGAGGAAATCTCCATGAGGAACACTTTGTGAGGATCGGCCCTCATTTTCCCATTGGAGTGGCATGGTTTGATGCCCTCATCATGGCAGTAAGGCTCTGGGTGAGGCTCCATGGAAAAAAAATACAGTTCTGGGCACATCAAAATAAATAGAGCTGATTTGATGTACATAGTTTTATTTTTCTTGGGCTATACTTCGAGGTTAATTATTGCATTAAATGTTATTATTAAGTTAAACACTTCTCATGCATGGCAGTCCTATAGAATGAGAAATTAAATGCATACTGTAATAACAAAGTAAATTTATTACTTATGGTTTTAGAGCAAATCAGCAGCAGTAGCTGGAAGGATGCATCTAGTAGGTTCCCACAGGAGTAAGTACTGGGTCTCACACTAGTCAACATTTTCATTAATGACTTGGACAATGGAGTGGAGAGTAAACTTATAAAATCTGCAGATGACATCAGCCTGAAAGGGGTTGCAAGCACTTTGAAGGACAAAATAAGAATTCAAAACGACCCTGACAAATAAGTGAACTGGTCTGAAATCAACAAGATGAAATGCAATAAAGACAACTGCAAAGTACTACAGTTAAGAAGGAAAAATCAAATACAAAAAGGGGGAAAATAACTGTCAGTGGCATTTAAACTGCGGGTTGCGGCCCAGTACTGGGTCGTGGAATGTAAGGACTGGGTTACGGCAGCTCTGGTCAGTACTGCTGACTGGGCCATTAAAGGTCCTGTCAGTGGTCCTGTCCGGCTAAGGCAGGCTAGTCCCTACCATTCTGACACCGCGCTGCACTCTGGAAGTGGCCAGCAGCAGGTCCGGCTCCTAGGCAGGGACCACAGAGCTCCATGCACTGCCCCCGCCCCGAGCACCGGCTCCACACTCCCATTGGCCGGTTCCTAGTCAATGGGAGATTGGGGGGGGGGGGCAAGCCTGCAGGCAAGAGCCACGCGGAGCCACTTGCGCACCTAGGAGCCAGAACTGCTGCTGGCTGGTTCCGGGGTGCAGCGTGGTCTGTGGTTGCAGGACAGGCAGGAAGCCTGCCTTAGCACCCCCACTGGGCTGCTGACTGGGAGCTGCATGAGGTAAGCCTGCGCCCCAATCCCTGCCTCCAGCCCCACCCCAGAGCCTGCATCCCCAGCCCAGACCCCCTCCCACACCCCCAACTCCCTACCCCAGCCCAGAACCCACTCCCACACCCTGAACCCCTCATTCCCGGCCTCACGCTGCAGCCCTCACCCCCCTCATCCCCAGCTCTGTTGGGTCACAGGCTTCAACAATTTTCTTCAACTGAGTCACCAGAAAAAAAAAGTTTGAAAACCACTGCACTATGGCCAATAGAATTACAAGCTTCTTCGCACAAATGTGCTTCAGGTGAGGGCTAAAGAGACCCACTTTTAAAAAAGTGAGATAACACTTCAGTCTCCATGTCTATTTCTTGTTCCTTCTGCTGAGACTGATAATGAGGACAGCAACTGTGATGTTCATTTTTGTAACTATCCACTAAGGAAGGTGGTAAGAGCACTAACTTATTTTACACCAACCAACAAAAACTGCAGATGGCAACAATTTTTGATCACTAGTAATATGGTCTAAATTCAGTGACCAAGAGATGAATGATCTATATCCTTTGCCAGTTTCCCTAGTAGTCTGTCTCCCACCCCCCGCCAAAAAAAACACTGAAGAGAGAGCTGAATAGATTCAAATAATACCGGTATTTTATTAAGGCTATTTGCTCTACAACACTGACACAAAAATAAAAATTTGTCATCAAAATAAGTGAATAGCAAGATACAAAATGCCAAAAACAGTCTTAATTTACACCTGTGCATCTCCGCTGACTTCAATGGGGGTACCTGGTTAAAGACAAAAATAACATGTTTTACCCTGTAGTCTGTTCTCTGCTAAACTTACATTAACTAATACCTTTCCCCACCATTAGCCTCATTGAAATCAATGGGACTACTTGCATAGTAAGGTACAACAACAAAATAGATAAAGGTGGTAGACTTGAACTCTATCTTTGTAAAGTGCCATGCTTACTGATGTCCCAGTCACTGTTCCCTCTACTTTTTTCCGTCCGCGTGCAGAATGAATTTTGTTATGTGCACCGAGGCAATGTGTGGATGTGCACCACCAGTAGAAACAAAAAAACCCTAGATAAAATATATATATTTTTTAAAGTTACCATAAGGATAATTACTTCAGCCAGGGCAGGTTAGGTGTTTTAGAACTCACTACTAAAATAATTAAATTTAAGTGTAAGAGAAATAAAAAATATGAAATGCATAGACCAGTCAAAAAACTAAACCACCACTTGAAAGAATAAAATTACAGCCTTGTTCTGTCTCTCTTTAAGGCACTTACACCTCCTGGAAGGCTCATTCAAATCTCAGACCGCAGCAGCTCGCCTGCTCCTGAGCCCTGTCCCCCCTAGACATGGGGTACAGGAGGAGGGGGGACATGCTGATATCAGCACTCCGCTCCCCTCCGCACATCCAGCGGGAGGGTCCCAGGAGCAGCTGGCCAGGGGCTTCAAGGCAGAGGGCAGGAGTGATGTGCCTGCAAAGCACCAGGGGGAGGGACACCTGAACACATGGTGCCGGATGTGCGTGGCTCTACTCATCAAGTGCACGGCACTCAAATCGCTTCTGGGCAGCCACCTGACTGCACAGCTTAGAGGGAACACAGGTCCCAATATACCTTATAATGAATAATTAATGCAGTAGAAAGGTACCTTTTTTGTAAAGCACCATTTTTGTTGACATTCATACTTTAAAATAATCATTTTCAAAGGGCCCAATGTGTCTTCTTTCTACTTACAATCCCCACAAATGTTACATATTCATTCACTTTTAAAATTTAGATGTGCATTTTTTTCTGAACAACCAAAGCAATTAATATACAATTTACCCTATAGCCCCAAAAATACTCTAATGAAAACAACAGTACTTGTGGCACCTTAGAGATTAACAAATTTATTTGAGCATAAGCTTTCGTGGGCTACAGCAATGTGCTGTAGCCCACGAAAGCTTATGCTCAAATTTGTTAGTCTCTAAGGTGCCACAAGTACTCCTGTTCTTTTTGCGGATACAGACTAATACGGCTGCTCCTCTGAAGCCTTTTTTTTTAAGTTATAGATACTTCTAAAATATATCAAAAGTTGCAAAACATGGCCATGCTCTCTTATAAAAGATCAGGATTGCTTTGTTTGTGGTAAATTTGCCCTGAGACAAACCATTCAAACATTACGGCCCTTTGTAATGAAAGCAATGTGCCATTGGCTTTAAGCAGAATGACTTCAGAGGAGAATGTTATGCTTAAAACAGATGAAAAAATATGGCCCAAAGTAATTTCCCCCCTAAATTTAAATATTCTCGATATCTTGATCATGAAAGTTTAGCATTTAGAAAACATTGGCTAAAGCATAGCCCCTCAGCACTTCCCTTATTCTTCACATAGTCTAAAAGAGTGTGTACATTTATTACATTTAACAGGTAGGAGGAACAGGTGCAAACAGCTAAGAGTAACAGATAAACAAGGGTCCTCATAACTTATGGCTCTTAAAACAAGTTCCAGACTAACAGGTGAAATCAGTCCATTTAACATCCCCATTTATTCCTGGGTCCAGCAGCAACAATCCCTCTCTCCGTTACAAGGGGCTGAGATGGGACTAAGAGTAAGGACAAATACCTGCAACCTAACACAACTACTGAAGTTTAGAGTCCAATGGAATCCCTGTTTTTGACCCAGACCACCTCAACCCCATTCATGAGCTACATTGGGAACAGTGTTGGTGGCAACACCACAGGAGCCAATCAATTCCTTTTTTCACCCATTTTGGTCATCAAAGGAGTGAGTATATCCAGAAGGACTACATGTCTAGATCTGACCAGCCGTTTAGTATCATTGCTGTGGGACACATTTGGCCAAACTAGCTCCACTGTGCATCAAGGTAAGAAGCAGAGAGAGAGCTTTACTAAATTATAACTATTTGAGAAGATTCTCCCCCTCACACACACACTGATATCAATCTTTAAATTAGAGAGTTATTGTTTATCCTATTGTAGGAACACTTAAAGATGTTTCTCAGCCTTGACATGCAACTAAACTTCTGTGTGTCATGTAATATTGATAACTTTCCTCATTTATGCATAAATACTAAAGTAATCTTAAGGCTCTGATTTAAAACAAAAAATGGGGACCTTAAAGTTTAAGAGGAAACTATATCTACGTTGTACAAAGGCATCATTACAGCACATACATATAAAAGAATATTCACTGCAAGAGTCTGGACTTCCTCTGTAGAACAACAACCTACTCTGAGTGCAATACACATGTATGCCAACTGTTACGACAAAAAAAAAACAAAAACCACCTTTAGGCACTATTAGTTATTCTTTGTTGCACTAAAGCAGACCTAAGTAGAACAAATCCATTTGTGTCATCCATAATTAACTAAGGTTCCTCTTAGCTTCCTCATCATAAAGCCATTATCTAGGAATGTCCTGAGTTTTCATAACATTATCAATGCTCTTCTGCGTTTATCAGATTGTCTAGTTAATATATCCCCAGAAATTAATGCATAATTCATCTCACGTCTATTTCTTTTGGTATTGTAAATTTAGGAGATGCAACAAAAATGTATTCAGACATCCATAATAATTAAAAAAAATCCCTATACCACCACCCTTTTTGACGAGGTTGGCAAATCTGAACAAGCTGAACTTTTGCCATGCATATCATAGAAGGCACAGATTCTAAAATATTGTTGTTGGATGTTGTAGGTGTGCACAAGCTAAAAGATGGCAGAGTTGTTACTTGCTCAAAGACTCTGGTGAAGGATCTATCCTTGGCATCACTAAACAGCTTAGGCCCTTCATAAGGGAAGGTTCTTTACAATATTTTGTACCTCTCTGGGAAGGCCAGAGGATTGCAGCCATAAGGCTCGATGCATGACTATGGCAAATACTACAGAGCGCAAAGCTTTGTCCAATACATCAAGAAAAGCATGTGGGGAAACCTTTGTAATGAGAGCTTGAAACTGCTCTTTCTGGTCTTGAGGCAAATGATCAATAAAACGTGAAAAGATGCTGTAATTGAGTCATATTTTGCAATCAAGGCCTAATTGTTGGCAACCCTGAATTTGGTATAGCTTCAAAATAATAGCTTTTGCAGCCAAGAAGGTCCAGACACTAAAGTTCTTTATTGAAGGGAGTCGATCTGGATTTATACTATCTATTGCTTTCGTTGACAGCACTGATGACCAAAGAGTTAGGAGTAGGATGGGAGAAAAAGGTATTCTGCAACATGGCCTGTACATGATACTTGTATTAGCCCTTTGGGATTTGGGTGGGATGGTTGCCAGTGTTTGCCATGTCCTACTAGCTGGTGTTAGTAAGGAGTCATTGATGGGCAAGGCAATCTTGCTTCGAGGGGAAGTATGCAAAATACCCACCAGGGAATGTGGAGGTTCTTGTATTTCCATCAAGAGGATCTGCATGACCGCTACTATTCTTTTCATTAGATCTTGAAAGGTATTAAAGTCATCCACATAGAATGGTGGTGGAGGGGGCATAACTGCTTCATCTGGTGAGGAGGAGGAGGAGGAGGATTTGTTAGATGGTGGTGTCTCCTCTTCCTACTCTTAACTCCTGCTTCTCTGAAAGGTCTTCCTGAGGAAAAAGGTCTTAAAGTACCAGTGGTAGTTGATTTAGGCGGGTCCTCTTGATGAGGGCATCCTGTAGAATTAATTATAAAGGGCCCAAAGGTTCCAAAAAGCCCACTGTGGTGGGGCATAAAGAAAAGGAGAAGGCCCCCAAAAGATGTTCCTGCAAAGATTGACAGGTCTGTCAACTAGCTCCTGGGGTCTCATCCTTGGGAAATATCAAGGGAGGAAGGCTGGAATGGGAAGATGGTGGGATCCTGGACAGTGTTGTTGCCTTTATTCAAAGGAGGAGCTCCAGGGGTCACTACTGTTGGTACCAGCCGTCAAGACTGTGTGCAGGTGTCATAGCACCAAAGGATATGTTGGCTCCAGAGGGTATGTCAGTACCAGCAGGAAATCCCTCTTGCTCCTCAGCAGAAGGGATTCAGGCTCTTCTGTGACTTCAAGATCCTCACAGGAGAGGAACATAGTTAGTACCAGTGAACCTGGACCCTGTTCCTTAGGGTGAAGAGCATCGAGCAGTACCAGAGACTATATGGATTAACAATCTGTATGCTCTTTGTGGCCACAGCCTGAGGAAGAAGGTACCAGAGTAGCGGCCAAGGACTACTTCTTTGAGGAATCCTTGCTCTTCAGAGAGTTCTTGCATTTGGAGGGCTCTGATGGCTGCTTACTGAGAGACTTCTTGGTACACAATATGCTGGAAGTCTTTTTTGGTGGTACCTGCATCTCGGAACCAGAAGAGGCAGAAGCCTCAGTAATGCCTGTACGTGGACGCAAGGTCTCCTGGCTCCCTGGTCTTCTTAAAGGTGACTTTTCCATTCTTTTGGGTTTGCTCTCTCTCAGGGGAATGGAGTATGTTCCTCTTAGAAGGCTTTGAAGAGTCCAAAGCTGCCCCCGGGTCTTTGCTTACTGGAGCCCAAGCTGAAGACACTGCCAGAGCATACTAAGAGATTGGGGGGGGGGGGGAAAGAATCTCAGGGAGCACTCCCAACTTAACTTCTCTCAGCTTTCTGCATCTGCTCATGAAACCAGAGCAGACCTGACAATTGGAGAGGATGAGAGACTCTCCAAGGCAGCTGGAATGCCCATAGCTGAAGGGCAAGGACCTATGACAGTTCTGATAGGGTTTGAAACCTGAGTTTTTTGGCATAACCCATGTAGGAATGGCCACAAATAGACCGGCGCTGAGTGATGGAGGCCCTGACCACGAAAGAGGATGGGAACCCCATGAAAGCACAAGTCTGTGTTAGAAAACACTAAACAAAAATAAAAATAACCAAGGTAGCTAAGGCACACCACAACCCACTTTCTCAAGTCACAGATGGATGAGAAGGAACTGGAGTGGTGGCAGGTTTGTGGCACGCAGGTGAGGGCTGACAAATCTCCAGTCAAAAGTGCACAGGTGCACACATTCTGATGCAAAGCACTGATAATGACAATAATTTGTAGTAGTAGTCATGGATTCTATAATATTGTTGTAGGATGGGGTTTATATTTTATTTAGGTCGGCAGTATTTCCATGTCTCATTGAGTAGGTGGTTAGATATGATAATGACAAAGGAAGGAAGTATTTGTGTCGCAAAGTTAAACCATGAACTACATCTTTAGCTTTCTGTGGTATTTCTAATGTGCCTGTTGCCATAGTATCTATGCAGCATTTAAAAAGTGAACATATAATCACAGGTGGCTAATGATGTAAAACAGACTTCAGGGACAACATTGCAGCACAACAAATGACCAGACCTAAAGATTCACAGTGAGAATTTTAGTTCCCCCAGGAGGCTTGAGGTTCATTTCTAACCACTGTCCTTTTGGCTGTATAATAAAAACGTTATTGCTAGAAGTTGGGTTTGAAAAGACATATCCAGTACAGCAAGTTCTAAGTTAAAAACTAATCTTCTCTTGCCCAAACATGCATATTTTTCTTTTTATTTAGATCCAAAGTCTAGTACTGTTCTCAGGGGTGTACAGGCATCTCTCTAAAAAGTGACTTAGATGTCTATTTTGAGAAGAATCATTCAACTGCAGGATGTAAAAATGCTTAACACCACATCCACATATCTCTCTTGATGCTGGAACTCCAACAGTGATGTAGTTTGGACTAAAACAGGCATTTCAAGTACAACTCATTACTTATTTCCATGTTACTGCCTGAAAAAAAAAATTTACCATGCATGAATGGAATTCCCATTAACATCAATGGCAGTTCTGCATGAAGAACGAGGGCAATCTTTAGACCCTAGAGAATGATCTAATCCTGGTTTCAGGTGAAAATTTACTTTCTGTAGCTTCCTCAGATGTTTAGCAGGTTGAGAGCTGGCTGTTGAAGGGGTTTTACATATCTGCTAAGGTGAAGGCCTTAAGTTAAGGCAAACATCAGTTCTCAAGAACTTTATGTAGCGATGGGATAATCCACAGAACAAAAATAATGTTTTGGCTGTGAGTGACAGAAAAAAAAACCCTCATGCATATACATTTCATGCTATTTAGATCATTTCCAGCAGAAATTAAGCCTTAACTTAACCCTAGTGTGAAATTTTGTGACCGTCATAGTCCCCATGATATCCCGCACTTTATTGCCTGTAACTAAATGCATGTGCGAATGGACATCTATCCATTCATTTGCAGACTCAACATACCACCCACAAAAGTAAAGACCCCTTCTGAACATTTACACATTACAGGGTTTCAAGCTTTATATCAATTTTTCCTCAAATCAGCATTCTGAAAGTTCAAAATATAAGCATCACTCAGCATGAATAAATTCAAAAGTGAACTGAAAAACAATTGTACTTTGAAACAACGCTGGAACCAGCAGATTCTGAGTACTGTAATTTGATAGGGCTACAAAAACTCCTCACTTAACGTTGTAGTTATGTTCCTGAAAAATGTAACTTTAAGCGAAACGATGTTAAGCGAATCCAATTTCGCCATAAGAATTAATGTAAATGAGGGGGTTAGGTTCCAGGGAAATTTTTTTTCACCAGACAAAAAAGACTATATATATTACACACACAATATAAGTTTTAAACAATTTAATACTGGTACACAGTGATGATGATTGTGAAGTCTGGTTGAGGTGGAGGAGTCAGAGGGTGGGATAGTTCCCAGGAAATGCCTTACTGCTAAATGATGAACTAGCAATTGGCTGAGCCCTCAAGGGTTAACTCTCACAGTCTACAAGGCAGCAGGAAAGGAGGGCAGACAGAGGGCAGACAGAGACACGTGTGTGTGTAGGGGGGTGTGTGGGTGTGGGTGAGAGAGAGAGAGAGAGAGAAGGAGAGAGAGAGAGAGAGGTGCTTTTCCCTTTTAAGTATGAAGAGTGGGGTCAGAAGTACACTGCCTTGTTAATTAGATCAGCAAACTGGACCAGACCGCAGCTGCTGCTGCCTGGAAGCTCCCTCTGTCATGTGTCCCCCCTGCTCTATGGAAGATGGGGTAAGCGGGGTGCAGGAGTGGGGGGGGGGAAGGGGACACCCTGACATTAGCTCCCTTCTTCCCCCCCCCCCCCCGCCAGCAAGCAGGAGTCTCAGGGAGCAGCTCCAAGGCAGAGGGGGAAGGGACAGCTGCAATTGCTAGCCTGCTGGGCGGCTGCTGCACAGGGAACTTAGGGGAGCAAGGAGCTGATAGAGAGAGCTGATAGGGGGGCTGTCGGTCCACCCTGGTTCCAACCACCCACCAGCTAGCTCCACCAAGCTGCTCTCCCTGCAAGCAGAGGATAAAGCAGGCGGTTGCCAAAGGACGTTAGAAGGGAGCATTGCACATCTTTAAACGAGCATGTTCCCTAATTGATCAGCAACGTAACAAAACAACGTTAACTGGGACTACTTTAAGTGAGGAGTTACTGTATTTGTTTTCTTCACTGGTCCCATTCACCTGTCCATGGTTAGTGTCACAAGGTTAATATGTCATATGACAGAGGTCAGAATTCAATGAATGCAGTGGCTACTGGTGGATACGTTGATATTGTATGTATCTGAATTGCAGCATTTTATGGCTCTACATACATGTCGGTGTGATAATGCACAGAGCAGGTTGCAAGCTACAGCTGAAAAGTGGCAGATAAGCATTGTATTTCATAGCCATGCACACAACATGCCATTAAATTATATGACTCCTACTGAAAAGGTTAAAGATGTTATGTAATGGTAGATTACATGTGTTTTATTACTTACAATTAAAGGTGAGAGTGAATATTCCATAAAAAATAGTTTGAGACATTACTTTTTTGTCTTTTAGCTAATTGTGAGCAGATCAGTTTTCTCAAATGTATTAAATTATATGAAATGAAATTAAAATCCAAGTTATTTTGATTGGACAAATACAGGTAGGTATTTGTCTGTTCCTGAATGGAGAAGCATAACTCTTAGAATCAGACTTCCAGTAAGAATAGTCACATACATGAACGTTATTTTCTCCCAATAGTCTCTAAAATTCACTTTAAAATGTTTCTATAAAACAATCTTGCCAGTAACTCTTATTTGCTCAAATATCTGCAGAAAGTGAACACAAAAGGATACAAATACAGTCAAAGTGAATTTGTTTAAAATTACAAATTAAAATTAGTAGGTTGATTGTGTAGTATTCACTTAGCTCTATGTAAAAATATCCTAATTATCAGACGTTAAAAACAATGATGGGTCTCTGCACTGCTGTACTAGTTATATAAAAAATAATACCACCACCACATTTACTGCTTTATCTTCCTCAAGGTATTTTTTCAAATTCCTTAACCCCTGTAATTAATTACAGAGTAGCTTAAACTGTAAAAACTTTTAGGAAGTTATACATTTTAATCATGATAACAGTATATGATGCATGCTTGATGACATTCAGCCTCTAATCAACAATAAAAATTATACTTATCATAAAAATGTTTAATGACCATTTCAATTACTTTGGACTTGATTATGGTAGTTAGAGCATTGAAATATGTTTTAAAAGTAGCAAAAGAAAAAGTCTGAAACCCTTAAAAACAGTTGTTTTTAAACAAAATATTATGTTTTTTAAAAAGATTTTGAAAATAAAGAAGCTAATGATTTCTGCCAGGTAATACATGTTGATGTAATCATAGAAGGCTGCTTCTTTTTTTAAACCTGCCCTTGAAACTAGTTTGAGTCCATGGCATATTTTACCCAAGGAAAATTCTGTCTGTGACTTGCTCTGAATATGTAAGTACAAAAGTGAGATGCTTCTACTTCCCATGATCCACATACCAATGGATGTCAATTGTCACGTACAAAGGATGTCAATGAAAGTTTCATGTACAGAGCTAGCTTCATGTGTGACAGATACCAGTGTCTAAATTACCAGCTAGGATAGATACAGCAAGTTTAACACATGAACAAGTTACTCACCTTTCGCAGTAACAATGGTTCTTTGAGGGCTGTGTCCCTACATATGCTCCATTGTAGGTGTTTGTGCACCCCTGTGCTTTCGATCAGAGAATTTCAGTAGCAGCCCATCCCACACTCATGGCTCTGATAGCATGCAGGGTATTTCTCCCTCAGTTCCTTCTCTACCGCAGAGTCAACCAGTGGAAACTCTGAAGTAGAGGGGAGAAGGGAGGGTTGTGGAGGACCCATAGGAACACACACATCTCAAAGAGCCATCGTTACGGCACAAAGTGAGAAAATTCTTCAAGTAGCGTCCCTATGGGTGCTCCACTGTAGGCAACTCCCCAGCAGTACCTACCACTGGAGGCTGAGACTTCAGAGTCGAGGCTGATACAAATGAAAATACAGAGGCACCAAACTGAGCGTCTGAAGCCAAATTACTCAAAATGGCAAAGTGTTCTGTGAAGGTATGTGCAGATGCCCATGTAGCTGCTCTGTATGTCTCTGATATGGGGATAACAGACTCGAGAAAGCTATCAACAAGGAGACCGACCTTGTGGAATGCATGCATACTGAAGATGGGGGAGGGGGTGTTGCTCCACCCCCCTCCATACTTGGCAGCAGAGTTTAATGGAGCCAGAGACCCACTTGGAGAGTCTCTAAGCTGAGATCACCACACCTTTTGACCTATCCACAACTGAAAGGAAGAGCCCCGGAGATTTTTGGAAGGCCTTTGTTCTGTATAAGGCGGCCAAAGCTCTCCTCACATCGAACGTATGGAGGATGGCCTCTCTGTTATACATTTGATATTTTCGATAGAATGTTGGGAGTTGAATTAGTTGATTCATGTGAAATGCAGTAGTTATTTTGAGAGTCATCTTTGGGTGTGGTCTGAGCGTGACCTTGTCCGGAAAGACCACCATTTATGGGGAATGCGCCATCAAAGCTGCTAACTTCCCTATCCTTCCGGCAGAAGTGATGGCGATGAGGAATGCCGTCTTCATGGAAAGGTGAGTTAACCAACAAGTGGCCATGGGTTCGAATGGTGGTCTAGTCAGTCCTCTTAGCACTAGGTTGAGGTCCCATTGCAGAGTGGGGGTCCTGGGAAGAAGTTTTCTATACCTTTTAGAAACCTCTTTGTAGTCAGGTGAGAGACGATTGAGTTGCCTTCTATCTGCTAGTGGAAGGTTGCAATTGCTGCCAAGTGAACCTTCAGAGAGCTAATAGGGAGACCCAATTTCTTTAGGGATAACAGATAGTCCAGGATCACCAATAAGGTGGCTGAATTAGGGGTGACATCCTTGGATTAGCACCATATCTGAAATTTCTTCTATTTCTGTAGATAGGTGCGACAAGTAGCACCCTACTTACTGTTCAGTAGTACGTCTTGTACCTCCTCTGAGTAGGATGCCTCTATGTTCTGGAACCATGAAGGAGCCATGCTTTGAAATGTAGAACCCTGGATTGGTGTGAAGGGTGCAACCCTCATTCTGTGACAGGAGACAGGGAGTGATTGGTAGGGTCACCAGTGGACACAACGCCAGCTGAGACAGGTAAGAGTACCATACTTGTGTGGCCCAAGTGGGGGCAATCAGAATGATGTTTGTTTTTTTCCCTTTTTATCTTCAACAGAACCTTTAGCAATAGAGGGAATGGAGGAAAGGCATAAAGAAGGCCCTTACTTCCAAGGGAGGAGGAGAGCATCTCCCCTGAAGTGTCATCTGGTCCCCATCCTGGAGCAATACCATGGACATTTCTTGTTCTGGTAAGTAGCAAACAAGGCTATCTTTGGCAACACCCATTGCGGGCATATATCATGTAGAATGGTTGGCTCTACTTGCAATTCGTTGTCAAGCAGGAACATGTGGCTGAGACTGTTGGCCTTCATGTTGTGTATTCCTGATAAGCAGGCTGCTGATATTAGGACATTATGGAAGATGCATCAATTCCATAGCTTCAGAGCATCTATGCATAAGGAATGAGAGCTGGTACCTCCATGCCGGTTTATGTAGTACATACAGGCTATGTTGTCCATCATGACTTTTGTGTGGTTGTTCTTGATCAATGGGAGGAAATCAGCACACGCATTTCAGACCACTCAGAGCTCCAGCAGCTTGATATGGAGACATGTCTCAGATGGAGACGATTTGCCCTAAACAGTGCAGCCATTGAGATGCACTCCCCAGTGTACAAGGGATGCGTTGGTGGTCAGAAGAAGGGACAGGTAAGACTGAACGGGGATCCCATTCATTCAAACGTTCACTGGGTCCTTCTACCCAGTGGTGGGAGGGATAGCTCAGTGGTTTGAGCATTGGCCTGCTAAACCCAGGGTTGTGAGTTCAATCCTTGAGGGGGCCATTTAGGGATCTGGGGCAAAAATTGGTCCTGCTAGTGAAGGCAGGGGGCTGGACTTGATGACCTTTCAAGGTCCCTTCCAGTTCTAGGAGATTGGTACATCTCCTATTATTATTTATATTCAAGGATTGTTTCACTATGGTTGGCACCAACAGGATCTTGTTTACATTGTCTTCGTTTGGTCTGTATACTGAGCCAAACCATGCTTGGAGGCAACTCACGCATAACCTGGCATGAGCAATGACTGATGTGCCTGCAGCCACGTGCCCCAGAAGCTGAAGGCAGTGTCTGGCTGAGATGTGAAGGCTGGATTGTATTGTCTCTATTAATGAGAAGAGACTGAGAAATCTGTTATGTGGTAGGAGTGCCTTTGCCTGAACAGAGTCAAGGTCAACTCCTATGAACTCTAGTTTTTGAACCCGTGCTAAGGATGATTTTTTGTCCTTAATTTGTATGCCCAGTCTCAGAAATAAATCTTGTGTGATCTGAGCTATTTGTTGGGCCTCTGCAAAGGACCACGCCCTGAGAAGGCAATCGTCCAGGCAGGGAAAAATCATAATACCTTGAGAACATAGATGGGCCGCTACTACTAAAAAGGACCTTGGAGAACACCCAGTGGGCCGATGGAAAGCCGAAAGGGAGTACTCTGCCCTGGTAGTAGTCCTGGCCTAGCGTGAATCTGAGGTAACACCCGTAGTTCAATCTGAGAGATGTGAAAGTATGCATCTTGAAGACTGAGGGCCAAGAACCCTTTTTCTAACACCGAGATAATCATTTACAGCATAACCATCTTGAGTTTGTATGCTTTGGCCTACCTATTGAGAGCGCTAAGATCCAGTATAGGTCTCCAATCTCCCTTTTTCTTCGGTATCAGGAAGTAACAAGAGTAGAAGCCTTTGCCCCTGAGATGTGAGAGAACCAACTCTATAGCTCTTAGACTGAGGAGATGATTAACCTATTAGCATAGTAGACTCTCATGAGAAGGGTCCCTGAAGAGAGTCGAGGAAGGGTGTTTGGGATGGGGAAGGGAGAAGAAGTGGATGGCATATACAATCTGGACAATTTCCAGCATCCACTTGTCAAAGATTATCTGTTCCCAGGTGCTGCAAAATGGGGAAAGGTGATCTCCTAAAGAAGGAGTGGGGTTTTCTAGCAGGAGACTGTAAGAAGAATGTTCTACTGGCACCATAACCAACCCATCAAAAGTGTCACTTTGAAGTTGAGAGCTGAGACGTGGGCAGTTGTGGCCCTGATTGTTGGGCTTAGAAAATTTTGATTTCTTTCTCTGTTGCTCATACGATCTCTTTGATGAGTATTGAGGCAAGTACTGTGATGATCTCAGCTTGAACTGTGGTTGCGGACTGTATTTTCTTTTGTAGGCCACTGTGTATATTCCCAGGGATCTCAGAGTCGCTTGAGAATCCTTTAGCACGTGGAGGGACGCATGTGTCTTTTCAACGAATAGTTTTGGTCCCTCAAAAGGGAGGTCCTCTACTGTTGTCTGGACCTCCTTAGGGAAGCTGGACAAATGGAGCCAAGATGCCCTCCTCATAACCACCACGTGTGTAGACAGAGCACGCTGCTGTGTCGGCCACGTCCAATGTGCACTGCAGAGACATTTTCGCCACTACCTGGCCTTCATTAATGATAGCCATGAAGTGGTCTTTGTATCTGGGAGCTGCTCAATAAAGTTCAATTTTGTATAGTTCTGACAATCATATTTGGCTAGTAAAAGCCTAATAGTTCACTACCCAAATCTGGAGGGTGTTCCGACTGCCTCTGTCAGCTTGGTACCACATGTGCCCAATTCTAGATGGCTTTGACAGCATCGGTACTGAAGATAGAGCTAGAGAACATTTCAGCTTGATCTGGACTCACAGACCTCTTCTTACCAGTCTTTAGTGAGTGGTTCATTTCCTTAAAATCACCTGCTCTCAATATAGAAGGTTGCAGTGATGTCTCCATCTGGGACTCTGGAGGCTGAAGGGCTCACTCCATGACCAGGAGTTTTAGCCTTAACTCAGTCTTTCCTTGACCTGGGTTTTAGCTGTTAGCACCAACCACACTTCTGTGGATTGTGCTTCTCCCTGAGGCAGCAAATACATTGAAGGGTCATTCCATTACTGTGATGAAATCCATCTCTAGCTTAGGGCTGTTGAGAAGGAACTGAGGGAGAAATGCCCGTGCATGCTGGCTAGCCTCATGGCAGGTGGAGAGCTGTGCATGCACAGATGGGATGGACTGCTATTGAAATTCTCTGATCGACAGTGCAGGGGTGCACAGATACCTACAGTGGCACACCCATAGGGACCCTACTCAAAGAAGTGTAATTCTTATCAGCCCCAGTGGTGTTTCAGGAGGTGCTGCTGGTGCAGGATAAGACCCCAAAGAGCAAAAGTGGATATAAAAATGGACAAGGATTTTTTTTGCATCTGAAATAACACCTATTGTAAAGTTTTTGGCAACAGGCAATATATTTGTTCACCTGCAAGGGTATAGGACAACATATCTCCTTTAGACAGTATCTTTTAATATGTATAGCTTCCAAAAACAGCTGATTCACAACTAACAAGTATTCCACTTAGATCTAATATTAAACCTATGACTCTTGCTAA
Organism: Mauremys reevesii; assembly: GCF_016161935.1. Classification (NCBI taxonomy): domain Eukaryota; kingdom Metazoa; phylum Chordata; order Testudines; family Geoemydidae; genus Mauremys; species Mauremys reevesii. Next base: position 54,294,463 of record NC_052624.1, read on the forward strand.
CCATTGTAATGACATTGTCTTTAAAGCCTTAACAAGGAAAGGCATTTTAAAAAAGTGTATGGTACCAAATGGAATCTGCTTCAGAATCAACACAAATTATAATTACCGATAGTTGAGCCATATGATATGCCCCCACAGAAAATTCAAGGGAGAAGGATTGAGGGCCTACGAAATTAATCAAGGTTCACCTTCGGATGTTGCTTACACATGGTTCCTTCAGAGAAGGATTTAAGGAATTACAAAGGAAACAATGAGTATAAGGCTTCTGTCCCCGGCCCTGCTGGCTCTGGAGCCTATACATCCCCACTACCTTATTGATCCTCTTCTTTCCCCCTCCCACCTAGCCTGGCTTTCAAATCAGCAGCCACGAAGGTGACCCAATAGGAATTATCACTGAAATATGTGCAGGGGCTTAAGAGGTATGTGCAACAGAGTGTGGATGCTCATAGGTTCAACCCCTTCCCACAAGTGTTCACAAGACAGAGAGAATGTGTAGACATAGCACTTTCCCTCTTCCACTCCCCCTTTTGGATTAGTGTAAAGGAGAATATGGCCCCTTGTGTCCTCCTTCCCAGACTTATTTGATTCCCCATCTTTTCTCTTGTAGTGAACAGACAATTCGTTTGGTCACTTACCTTAATCCTTAGCAGTTCATATTGAATGTTCTGCAACGAGAGGAAAAAAAAAAAAAAACAAACACACCACAAACTTCAGTAACACAACAGGACTCAACCATCTCAAGTAGCACAGAAGAGTTCATACACTAATATCCTAATATGAATGTAGATGACTGAGGACAAATACAAATGGATTCTTTGCTCTGTCTTGTCTGAGACTTCTAATTAACTTAGAAACTGCAAATATCTTGCAGCATTAGAGTTAACACTTCCACCTTTTTAGTTTCTTTATCTCACCAAATGATGTAGTCAGAAATGAAAAACGCTCTTCCCACTCTATATATCAAAATCCATGCTATGGCCAAACTCAGTGAGTATAAAGCGATTAAAGAAAGGGGATTGTATTAAAGTATTATCATACCTTATACACTAAGTTTGCAGAAAGCACCCAATATATTGCTGAGTAGAAGGGGGCAGAGCCCTACAGATTTACTTCTGAAATCTCTGCAAGAATTAATTACTCCTGCCCTACACCTTCCACCTTACTCTGAGTTTTTTTTATTATTTGATAAATATGTAGATCACGTAATTAAAGAACATATCAATGCAATCAGATAAGGGAGAACAGCCTCTGTTCAATCTTAACTTTGCTTAAACACTTAAAGATTCAGAAATTTCATTGTTCAACCTTCAACTTTTTATATCCTATTTTATATGGAACATGCACTATAATTATATGCCTCCACAAAATGGCCTTTGAATTTATTTAATTAGCTATGAAATATGTAAAGAGATGCAATACATATTAATTAAAAATAATTCTTTAAAATAATTTCAGTTCTGTAAATATATGTACTGTGCTTTAGAGACGAAAACCACAATATATAGGTGTATGCTTATTATTGGCTTACTTTCTTCTCTAGACATCTATCAGCATGTTAATGTTAGAATATGATTTTTTTTCAATATTGCAGAGTTTAGAAAAGTCCATTTGTAAAGTTCAACAAATCCCTCTGTCAATGACAAAAGACATGCCTGTGACCTTATATTCATCCAACCTAAGTATGAATTCACAGAAATTCTTGGTAGCAAGGCTAGAATTTCCTCTTGTGCATTAGAAATACAACTGGAAATACTGGGTCATCCATCAAGATTATTTTTCTCATCACCAACCACAACAAGTAAAAACCTCCAAAGTTTACTAGTATGTTGTGTAATACAAACTGAGCTAGAAAAGTATCTTGACTGGTCATACAAATAACCATATGAGCTCCTTTTGTAGTCTCTGGATGCCTCAACTAAATTACAAGATATGGAGAAGTTTCTGTCTTTAGTACAGTTTTTAGTGATTTTTCAGAGTGACAATTTCACAAACTGATTATAATGTTTTACTTCTTTTTCAAGCATCAAACACTGAGTATTCATTTCATGTTGTTAGACAATAAGCACACTGTATCCACTGGTCATTCACCACTCTAGACTACCATTCATCTGGGATTTCTGTGCCCAGCCAGCCCTGCTGCAGGCTCCTCACATTTCTTTCCATCATGGCAATGAAGGGGGGCTATCCATGGCTCAAAGAGGGGCAGGAACAGATCAATTTGCATTTTAACAAACAATAACATGGAACCTCTCACCACGAGACCCCCATGGCTTCATCCTCACAGCTGGAAGGAGCTTTATATAGGAGTAACCCTCAGAAAAATGCATTTCAAATAGTAACTGGACCATAAAAGGGAGGGGCAAAAACATCCTAGGTTCTCTGTCTTTCCCCTGACAAAGAAAACAGACCATTGGACTTTGTGAGGGGCTCTGACCTGAGAATTTGGTCAATCCTGTTGCTGGGATCATATAGTAAGGATTTGACCTTGAACCAAGTTCAGTTTGTTAAGTTAAAAGCATTTACTCTTTATGTCTCTTGTAATCATTTCTGATTTTAATACCTTGTACTTGTATTACCTAATATCTATCGCTTGTAGTTAAGTAAACTTTTTTTTTCTTTAATCAACATTAATTCAGTATTGTGTTTAAACTGAATTGTTTGATAACGTCAAAGAAAGTAGCAAACTGTTGTACATTGCTCCTGTAAGGTGTCAATGAACCTCTAATTTCTGGACAGTCCAGAATAGGGCTGCACAGTGCAGAACACATGTTTTCTGAGGAAATTCCAGGACTGGGAGTGTGTTGAGGTCAGTCTGCCACTGGTAACCAAGGCTAGCGGATGCCAGAATGTGAATGGAGTGTGCTGGCAGGCTGCAGCTATACAAAGACACTCGGGGTGTGACCTGCATGCTGTTTGGCCCAGGTTGGGACCTACAGCAGCAATGCATTGTAAGGCACACAAGGTTGCACACAACCCTTCATTGGTCTGGATTGCACCCTGGAATGTTATACTCTTGTTGTGCCTACTCATGGCCACCACCTTTAGGTCCCAGAGGTATGGAAATAGACTTTTCTCCTTTCATAGATAGGCCCTGAAAAGACTGCCACCATCTTGTTGTGATTCTTTGGAGGGCTGAGCTACCTCAGTGCATGGCTTGCCACAGGCATTGCTCTCCTGCCATTTCCTGCCCCTAGTGTTTGAATTTAGGTCACTGTCATGGTATGACCCCCCATCCTGCAAGCACATAAGCATATGCAAAACCTTACTTATTTGAGTAGTCCCTTAGTGTACAATATGGTTACTCACATGCTCACTGGATTGAGGCTTTTGTATATGTTATGCAATACCTCAAATCACTGCTATAATACAAACACAAGCAGTAGCAGAGGTCAACTAGAGAGCCACTAGCCAGCCTGAATCCCCCATTCTGTGCTTTTGTACTCTACTCTTCTCCAGGGATGCCTTCCCATAATGGATCCCTGAAGCCCATTGTGAGCCTTGAAGAGCTGAAGACGAAAAATCCTGGTGACTCTTGCCAATTTCACAAGACAACTCTTGAACACCTAAACACTTATACATTTGTGGTAGAGGGGAAATTACTTGCATTAGTCAGTTTCCTTTGGCATTAAATTATTTAGATAGTAGAGGCTATCTGACATGATCAGGATTGCATAATCCTGCTAAGTTTCATTCACATCCTGTTCCCTGTATAAATCACCATTGCAACAGAACACTTAAACTCACACAGGAGAAATAACTGGGAAGTGGAGCAGTTTTTCATGGTGGGTGGCCCACAACATATGATGCAGACAGCATGACATATACTTTGGAGAAATTCGCTTTGGACAAATACACTGATTTTTTTTTCTTTTGGTCTCCTACTCATGTTGTACTCTGACCACAATAATAAATAAGTCTACAGGTGTGTGTGGGGAGGGGGGGGCTGGAGTCAAGAGAGAGCAAGAAAGAGCCATCCAAGTAGTCTTATTATGTATCTGTCCAAGGATCTGAGAGCACTTAAACATTCATTGAGTGAATTCTGCCTCATGTCATTCCTATGAGATAGGGTGCCATAAATCTTACCTTTCCAGCACTGGGATACGGTGTCCCTCAGTTTCCCCTGGTTCTTGTGTAGTTGGGCATTTAATGTGGTTACTCCCTCCAGCCAAAACTTGTAAAGCTTTCCTTTTCCAGGGTAGGAAGTCCAAATATGAAGCCAGACTGTGAACCCCTTACTAGCATTGATTAACTGTTAATCACACAAGTAGTCCCATTGAAGACAATAGTAAAACGCACAATGTTTTCAATGGGGCCAGGATTATATCCAGTGGGTCTACTCATGCCCATAACTGTTCATTAGTGGAACAAAAGAATTCATAACCTGGCCATGAACATGGGCTCTGACTAAATGCTCTACATGTACGTAAGTGCCAGCATTGCCCGTGTATCATGAAACTAGCCCACTTACCTCAAGTCAATTTCCCCTTCTATCTGTTTCATGGAAATTGCAGAATGGTGCAATCCAATTTTTTAGTATATACACAATGCTTTCAGCCTAATCTGCAAAAATACCATATACATTTCAATCTGACTACTTTAATAGCCAACATTACAAGCTTACAGTAGAACCTCAGGAGTTACAAATACCAGAGTTATGAACTGACCAGTCAACCACACACCTCATTTGGAACCGGAAGTACACAAACAGCATCACAAACCCAAAAGAGCAAATACAATACAGTGCTGTGTTAAATGTAAACTACTAAAAAATTAAGGTAAAGCAGCATTTTTCTTCTGCATAGTGAAATTTCAAAGCTGTATTAAGTCAATGTTCAGTTGTAAACTTTTGAAAGAACAACCATAATGTTTTGTTCAGAATTATGAACAATCTTCATTCCCAAGGTGTTCATAACTCTGAGGTTCTCCTCTAGTTATTTTACAGTATCTGCATAGTCATACCTTTTCAGTACAGCAGTAGGAAAAAATTATTAAGATGGGAATTTGAGCTTTTGGAAACTCTGATCAAAGTGAGGCACAAACTCTTTTGTGCTTAAATAAATTAGACATGAAAGGGAAAAAATGACTGATTTATAGCCTTATTTTTGCCCAAAAGTTGTCAGGTAGACCAAAATATAGGTCACCAAAAACTCTTAACAATTTTGACGACAACAACTTGCCCATATTCATACAGCTTCTGCAGAACTTTCTAATTTAAAAATAATAATAAAAAAAAAATTAAAACTGTATTACTACAAAAAGAAAAAAATTGTCAAAAAAATCCAAAGTCGCCAAATGAAGCTGAAAGGCTTTAAAAATATATATTTTTATAAAATTTGAAAATCCCTCTGCTATTATATACAGAAAATTTCATTTCTGCTCCATTTGAAGTTGCATGAAATTCAAAAGGATCAATACTGAGAAACTGAGAAACACTAAGAAACTGACATTTGTGTCACAAAAATGTTTTAAACACAAAAAAAGCTTACCTAGATGCTATTTTTCTAAAATGTATAGTTTATTAAATAGAAACACTATTTGAAACAGGATAACATTTATGTGCGGTGGGGGAAGTTACTGAATTCCACCAACTAGAACTCTAATTAGTAACACTAAAGTGACAGATGTGTTTGTAAATTCTCTCTTTTTTCCTGAAAAGTTTAGGACAGCACAATGGTGTCACAAGTTGTTTACTTTCATTCCAAACTGCTACTTATGGGTCAGTCACAGAATAATTAAGCAACCACAAAGTGCTTACATTCCTTAAAATTTCAAATGTGTGTAAAAGTAAATAAAGAAAATAATATCCCTCAGGCCCAATATTGTAAGCATTACTCAGACAAAGCCTCCATTATCTTCATATAAAGGCTAAAAATACTTCAAAGGGAAAAATGTTTGTTTTAGATTGTATAAAGCTGTTTTATTTGATGTTTTGGATCTATTATATACTGATTTAAAAAAAAGCATGCACACTGTATATATTCCTTTGAAAATGAGCAGACAGTGTACTCAGCAAGCCTGGCTGATACTATTATATTAAATCATTTATCTTCAGCAAATCATTTATTTTCATCACTGCATAATTAATCCATTAACAATATTGTTAAAAAATAGGTAAAATTAGACAAACAATATCAGTTTCAATGCCCAATATATTAATTTTCTGAGTGGCTTTTTCTCCCTGTCAGAGTATAAAAGTGAGGACACATGAAAAATAACTTTTTTTAAAAGTCACTTTCTAAACTTTTTCACAGAATTATTAATTGGTTTGTCCAGCTAGAAAGCTATCATATCATGGTAACCATTGTATAGAAAAATTACTGTGCTGAAGAACTATGTTACTACAAAAAATTTGACAGTATGTAGAGAATTATAATGAGAAAATTCCAGGTTACTAATAATAATATACACCACCACAACAGGTATTCCTGGAGCATTACAACGAATGTAAGAACGTTTCCAACCTTAAAGAGCTTACAACTAAAGAACCAAGTCATCCTACAATTGTGATTTTCCTGCATAAAGGACTACAATTTTTCTCCACTGCCTTTCATCTTGTGTAGTAATTTACTACTATCCAAAGTACAGTGTGTATATAAATTGCTAGCAATATGACTGGGTAGCACTTTAGACTACTTTGCACAGGTACACATTTTTTTCCCCACAAGGCTGAAGAGAATCAGTTCTATTGCTGCTTTTCTTTTTGAAGAGGGGAGATAGTGATTATCCCCACTGAGAACGGGAGTAGAGTTTAGTGGAACAGAAAAGGAGTTTGAGACTAAAACCAATTGATCTCAAGAGGCCATCAGAGGTCTGTGCCTCTGAACTGCCTCCTGTCCACCAGGGAGCCATATTCCTATGATGTCCCCCAAATGTTGTCAGCCTTCCACACTGCCCTTCAGGGGGATGGCATATCACAGTGAGGGAATGGGTCTGAATTCCATCTCCTTCCCATCTGTGAAGCTTGTTTGAGTTTCCTATGCTCCTGGACAGCATGCAACCAAGAAAAACTGCCCAAACTATGTCCCTCTCATCTCCCTGTACATATTTTATCCTGCTTGCTCTCTTTCACTTGTGGAAACAGTGGAGAACTGGCCACAGAGTAGACACAGCAGACCAAGGAATGACAAAAGGTAGGGAGATACAATATGTGTGGAGCTTTCATTATAAAATATGTTCTGTGTGACAAATTTAATTATAAAAACAGAGAAAATGCCAGAAATAATACCTGCTAAAAACAGACTTGTTAAAAGTATGTGTGGGGAGAATGTATATTTAACGCACTAATGCATTATAAAGGTCATGCCAATTCAAAGAGGAAATGAATGTTATACTAACATTCAAATAAGCTTCCGTCTAGTTCTTTGATTTCAAATAACTCGATTGCAAAAGTATAGTTTGTTTTAAAAGGGAAACTCAAAAGCATTTACAGATGCTACAATGTAAATATGCACTGAAAGCAGAAGTCCAGTTCTGTCATCCAGCTGACTATCTTTAAAGTTTTTAACAGTGTTGTCTTACTACCATAGGCTTAGCCAGCCTATTATAAGTTTGTTTGTAAAGATATCAATCAAATCTACTTCCTGTTTGGTGCACATGCTGCTCTAGCAGCTTTCCTACAGCTGTTTCACTATTCTCTTCATTCCTCCTCTAGTGATCTCAGCAATTGTCAAGAGCTGTCCACCTGCATCCTAAAAAGGCACCACATGGATGACATTTTGCCTCATAGGAGTGATGGTACAAAAATCCTTGTACATAGTAAAAATCACACAATACACTTTAATCTGCAATAGCTTTCCTACTCTCTGATTGTTTAAACTCTTAAAAAAAACAATCCATCCATCCATCTAGGTATTAATACTGACCCATTACTTCACCACCACTTCTCTCTAACATCCTGGGGCACACACAGCTACAACAAGCCCTGGCTGGGATGATTTAGTTGGGTTTGGTCCTGCTTTGAGCAGGGGGTTGGACTAGATGACCTCCTGAGATCCCTTCCAACCCTGAGATTCTATGATTCTATGAACAACACTGCAAATACCATATTCTATGAACTTATGAAACAGCCTCTGCAAGTAGCATCCTGCACGTATTTCCTCCTCCCAGACAAATAAGTATCTGTATTCTGTTACATGTGTGCAATCCTACTAATTCCAAAAGGATTAATAGTTCTGGCCCAAAATATTTAAAACTTGAGGGGGTGGGGGAGTTTACCCCTCTCTCCATTTTAGTCCCCTAATAAAGCATTGTTTGAGGACTTTTATTTCCTGATAAACAGCTGTTATTTTGCATGTTTATGTTGTTCCACCCCCACAAACGAACATGGGGCATCGTGACAACCCTGTAAGAGATTCTGCTTCTGGATGTCAGCTATTTCTTAGAAGCTGCTGTCATTCTGTACATCCTATCCTTTTAGCACACAATGCAGTATTTCTGGATTGTCATTTCTCTCTCACTCACACATACAAACAAAAATTGTCATTTCATCTGCAAAGCCTGGGAGGGGTCCAGGCATATTTTTCATAGGTCTAAGACACTCCTTGGAACCTACAGCACTTCCTAGAATTTTCAGAGACAATGGTGATCAGGTGGTTTCTGCATATGAAAAAAAATCCAACAAAACAGGGAGGAAAAAAAACAGGTTCTTAAACCTCAATAGGAGTGTGGCATTTCTCTTAAAAATAGCTGGGTTTTGAGTTATGGCTTCCCCCACCCCTGCCCCCATGTGCCTCCCCTCTCACTTGTGGAAATAATGCTACCTCTTTTCATTCTGTTGCCATGCCTTTTCTTTTTGCGGAAATATTTTTACAATGTTGGGCTGTTGGAAGCTATGCCAACTTGTTAAAATTGTTTTTTAAAGATGACTAAAACTTCTCCTTTTTTCCAATACTGCAAAAGGTCATTGGTTTTCCTGTATAAAACAATCTCCATGAGAATTACCACCAGAGGAACTGAAAGACTGCCTATTTGGAAGAGGAAGAATATTCATGATGTTGTAATGTTCTGAGGAAATCCCTAATCCACCTCAAAAACAGTGCACTTATAAGAAATTTAATGTGAACACTTCTGACATTTAAAAAAAACGTCACACTTCTTTAATACAACAAAATGAATCAAAGCACAACTGGACTTCGTAAAACATGAACGAACTGTAAATAAGTTGACCTCAGACATCTGAAAGTTTAGGCAAATACAACGTTGCAATATTTTTTATTCCTTCTTGGAAAGTCATTTAGACAAACAAGCTGCCACCTCAACAGAAAGTTTCAGGAGTTGGGCCTTCGCAGTTCAAGTTTCCGGTTGCATGTTTTGTTTCATCCACTCACTACTCTATTAGTCACAATGAATGCTTAAGAGACCATGTATATGGAATTTAACAATTGATGAAAAGCCAACAGGCAACATGACATTTGCTGTGGCATGAAAATGATATAGGTCAACGAGACAAATGGACTTGACATTAAGTAGGAACTGACTGAAGATTAATGAATCATGAAGCATCCAATGCACTCATGGCTGCTACAACTTTCTTCCTAACCGCTCCCATGTATATACGCACATATTCCCCTCAGCTAAGCTTTCAAGACTGCAATCAATCAATCTAAGCACCCGGTGATTTGCTAACTTACTGCAGTACGATGCAGAGCGAGCAAACGTGCACCTCTGGAGTGAGCCAGGGATCAGCACACCAGAGAGTAGCAGCATCTGGTCATCTTTCCTGATCACTGCAAATACACAGTCTCTGCCACCGTCACCTCTCTCGCAGGCTGCTGCAGCAGAGCCCCTAATCTGACTCCCCACTGAAGCAGCACAACACCGGCCTCCAGAACAACTGCTAACAGCAGCTTCTCTCCCTGCCCCGGCGGAAGATGGTCAGAGCTCTTCAGTCAACTGCGCTGCTCTTGTGCCAGGAATAGGCAACCCCAAGCCCTGCCGCGCATTGTATGCGGGCTTTGTACCAGCCAAACTCCCACCCCCTTTGGGGGAGGAGGGTCTCCCACAGACGCTCCCTATAAATCCCAGGCATTGCTCAGCGCCAGCCTGACACCAGCAAAGCGGCGGTACCTGTTGGCCAGCAGCGGCGTTTATCCTCCTGCGCTGCCTCAGTCCCGGGCCGCGGGCTGCGTCCGTGCTGGCTGGGCGCGCCCTGTGTGCGGGGGGGAGGCGAGCCAGCCCCGGCCCCGGCCCCGGCGTCTCCTGCTGCTGCTGGGTCTCCTCGGGAGGAGATGCGGGAAGGACTCCGCACAGCACCGCCGCCGCTGCTGCTGCTAGTGAGGAGGAGGCGGCAGCTGCTCAGGCCCCTCCCCCCACCCCCAGGTGAGAGGAGCGGCGGCGGCGGCGGTGGCTGCATGGGCAGCACTTACCTAAACTTCATCGGTTCTTGCCGCTGGGGGCTGTCGCTCCGCTCCAGGCGGGGGCGGCGGCGGCGGCAATAAACCCAGCGCCGGGCTCTCGCCTTGCCCCCTAGGTAGAGCCCGCGGACTGGCGCTGCCTCTCGCCGGGCATCTCAGCGGGTCGGCTGGCGCCCTGCGTCGGCGGGCAGCCCCGGGCGTGCGCCCAAGGCAGGGGGGTCAGCGTGCAGCGCCGGGCGTCGGCTGCCTGTGGGCACCAGGTATATCGGGCAGCGCCTGTGCGGGGGGCTCGGGCTGTGCGCCAGCAAACTGGGTGTCAGTCAGTGTGAGCTGCCTCTTCCTGGGTGGGTGGGTGTCACTCCCTTCCCCTCAGCTGCTCCGATCCTCCTCTCCCCCACACTGGGACCTCAGGCTCACCCCAGGCTCTGGCTACTGGCTGGCAGCCACCCTCAACATTTCACCAGTGCCTAAGGAACAGCTCAGGCACCAACTGTACATTCCCCTGCTACAAGACCCCTCTCAACCTACCCTCCCTTGCCCTTACCCTATGGGATTAGAGGAAGCTTCATGAAGGTGTCTAATCCAAATTCCGCTATGCACTGCCCCATGTATTCCCCCACTTCCTTCCCCAGACATAGGTCTCAAGTCAACATCCAACTGGGTATTTATTTATAGAGTTTATAAGAATTTGTGAATGAATAAAAAAAAAGTGGAACACTTTGCAAAAATTGGGCTTAAAGGCCAGTCTTGGCATCCCCACCCCCAGAGGCCTTCTTTCTTTTCTACCTACTTCATCATCTAACATCCTTATTTCCCCAACACACACCCCTTCCTCTGTTAGTGAAATAGAAGCTGTACAGAAAGTGTCTCTTCATTCATCCCAGAGCATTGTTTATTATTAAAACATCTCTTCCCCCATCCTCAGAACCAATGCCTAAACGACAGGAAATAGAGAAAGGTCAGATCTCACACTGAAGTTAATGAGAGTCTTTCCATAAAGGAGCTAGTGCTGGATTAAAGGACTTAATCTGAAAAGGTGTTGAGAGACCTCTGAGTGGTGCTAATACCCTGTTCTCCCACTTTAAGTAATTCCCACAACTCATTCAGAGCATAATAAGATCAGGCTGATGTAAGCAACCATTTCCAAAATGCCTGAACACCCCCATCACAAACATACACAACTGGGGGGTGGGGGGGAGTCTCAATGAATTTGGAGAAGCATTTCCAAGTGACAGTCTCAGTCAGACTAACTTTTCAACTGCAGCCAGTGATGCAGATAAAAGGTGGCAAAAACTGAAAGTAGACATTTCCTCCGTCCATGCAACAATTTACCTCAAGTACACTGATGGTCCCTATCACCTTCTAAATACAAGACATTGATTTCCCTTTTTAATGCACTATTTCAAGGAGATTTTTCTCACTCCAAAATGGAATTTGGCCCTGACATAAAGCAACAGAAAGGCAAGAAACCTAGCTTTAGACGAGCCGTATAATGAGTTGAACAAATGCCTTCAAACTTCTCAAAAAGAAAATGTATGCAATCATGCAGACAAGAAACAAACCAAAGGAAGACAGAGTGAACACACCACTTGTAAAAGATGCAGGGGGCAGACTGCTTGTGACAAAAAACAGTATGTAACTAATAGCACAAATACTATGTGGATCTACTTCATTGAAAACCCTTGAGAGACTGTGAATTGATTATAGATGTCGATGAGCTGAGGGAGTGTCAAGGCTGCACTGCTGAAGATGGCACTCGGAAAAGCAGCAGGTCCAGTCAAAATCATGGCAGAAGTGATCGAAGCCTTGACAGAGTTTGGCACATGCTGGTTCATGCAAGTCCTGCATGCAGTTCTTAAACAAAAGAAAAATCACAAGAGAAAGGAGAAAGTCCATACTGGTACCAATATACAAACAAAAGGGTAACTGTAATGAGACAGGTTGGCCTTCCTCCAAGCCCGAGAGCGTGGGACCACTACTCTCCCCCTGGACATAGCAGGAAGTATAAAAGGCAGGCCTTACAGCTCAGTTGGGCTTAAGCCAGATGTTTTCAGGCTGCTGCAGAACTCCAGAGCCAAAACTGCACTGTGCAGTACCAGGCCCCCAGGAGACTGACCAGGGAGAGGACATGTGCCAGTACTGTCATCAGCTGGGTATCCCAAGGAGACTGAGGACCGTTGGACTAGGGAGCCCTATACCCGGACTGTGGTAGGAAGTAGCCCAGGGAAACCAGCTTTTAGTTTGGTTTTGCTGCCAGAGAGTGATTCAGGGGGATCCTTGCTGACCCTGTGGTGGAACCATCCACTATTGTTAGTGCCCTGGGCTTGGACCAGGTCCCCCTACTGCCAATCCCGACCCTTGGGATGGCAGCCAACTCCCCATGGCTGGAAGGCCTGTAGTGTGTTTTTTGGCTTGTCCCAGCCAGAAAACTGTGGATCTCCAGACAGTGTTTGCTTGCTGCCTTAGCCAGGAGGCTTAGGCTCCCTTCTCTGCCCAGCCCAGAGGGCCAGATCCCAGACCCTGATTGCCACCTGCCCTGGCCCAGAGGCTTGGGCTAGAGACTGCTTACTGCTTTGCTCAGAGGGCCAGAGACTGCTAATTGACTTTGTTGCCTGACACAGTGAGACAGAGTGGCCTCCCTCCAAACCTGAGACTGGGGGATCACTACAGTAACGTACATGACTATTCAAAGTACTAAGAAATTAAGTGTTGTCCGACTGCATGCAACTATTGTAGAGTATTATAGTCACATTCACTGAATGAATAGCAGAGCCCATTTTAGGAAAGAAAGAGTTTGGTTTTAGAAAAGGAAAAAAAGGATAACATATCCTAGATAGTTGGTGGAAAAGAAGACAGAAGGAAACATCCAGCACAGTTGGGCTTCCCTCAATTTGGAAAAAGCATTTGACAAAGTACCTAGGTGACTGTTCATGCCTCTGTTACAATTGTATAGGGTACCAGAGGATCTTGTCCAGATGTATAATGGTTTTATGACAAAAAAATGTGGTTGCCCTTTGGTGTCACAGAGAGCTTGAGATAAAGGTTGGGCTCCACCAGGCACCAGCACTTAGCCCAATACTCATAATTGTGAGGGGCTTGATAAATAAACAAATCCAAATGATAGGCAATACGAAATTGATCTGTACACATGATATTACACTAATGACCCATAGTGAGGAAGATTTGGTCCAGGTAATGGATGCCTGGAACAAGGAACTAACAAACTATGGTCTCACAATGAGTAAAGAAAAGACTGAAGTGTTTGGGGCAGAACCAAGACAGATGAATATCAATATAAGAGCCAACATCTAACTTAAAACACAGAAATCTGATTATCTTGCAGGCTGGTTAGCAGCAAATGGAGAAAATTGACAGAGAACTGCAAGCAAGGCTGATGAACACCAGGGTGATTTATGATAAACAGACACCTACACTAACTTAAGGAACAACTATATGAAACTGTGGAAAAACAAGCTCTTCTGTAAGGATCAGAAACATGGGCAACCAAAGGGATACCTAAGACCTGAAGCCATAGAAATGAGAAGTTTGTGGGTAATGAGAGCAGTGACTTTGTGAACCACAAGAAGAATGTCGTTGTCATAAGTCAGACCAGGTGTAACAGCATGGCACCTACCTCTCACGATTGCCCCTTCTGGTCAGATGTGTCTGCAGTCTTTAACAGTCCCAGCCCTGGGATCAGGCCATACCACCTGAGGTTCCGTCCTGGAGGCAATGGTTTCATCCTCTCAGGGCCTTTCTGGCCCCAGCTCTGCAGCTGGGCCACTAAGTAGTTCAGCTCTCCTTCTCGGGGTTTATCACTGTCCAAAGGTAAGCCACTTCTCCAGTGGCCTATACGGGTGACCTAGGCCTGCCCATTACTGGGTCCCAGCCCAGGGACCCTAAGAATAACAGTCACATGACACTGTATCCCTTTAATGAAACTGCTTTCAGCTCCCTGGGCCACTTCCCTGCAGTCCTCACCTTCACTAAAGCTTCACTCTTACTTCAGGGCTCTTCTATATTCAGGCTCAGCAGCCAGCCAGGAGCATTCTCTCACTCCCCTGGTCCCTGCCAACACTGAGCTATCCAAGGTGCTGCAGTCCTTCAGCCCGCTAGGAACACTGCCTTCATGCTTCAGGCTTCAAGCAGCAACTGACTCTGATCTGCACTGCAGCTCCTTTTATCCTAGCCTGCAACCCTCTGACTGGCTAGCCCCAGACAGCCTCCCCTGATTGGCTGCTTCCTACGCGGTCTCTCTAAGCGGCTTGGAGGATTTAGTTCCACTGCTCCTTTCCTGAGATGGGTGTGTTGGGAACCTCTGGGCCTAGTCCACCATGTCACACAGGGTCTCTGGTATCATACATAAATTGCATGAGAAGAAGCTGATATGATATGAGCATGGATGAAGGGAATCCAATTTAAAAAAACTAACAGTAGCTTACGTCCAAATTATCATGACTTGATCACATTTATAATGTGCAAACAAAGTCCAGACCAATGAGAGAGAGAGAGAGAGAGATTTGGTGCTTTAAAATGGTCAATTTCACAAAACTGAAAACAATTATGAGCCATATTATCTGGGAGAAAGAGTTTAGCTTGGAGAAAGAATTTAATCAGTAAAAATGTTCATGATCATTAGTAAAGTTAATCAATTCCCAGATGCCCAAAGTCACAATCCTGCAATCAAAGAAGAAGGCTGTATTGGTTAAATAATTGACTTGGTTTAGAGGGAAAGTGAAGACAGCTATAAAAATAATATGTATAACAAATTAAACAAAGGAGAAGTTGATAGTAATGAATGTAAATCTGAGATTAGGAATTATAGAAAACTGATAAAAGCAGAAATCCATGGCCAGCAGAGTTAAGAAGAGTAAGCCAGAGATTTTTAATTTATTAGGAACAAAAAGAATCCTAGCAATGGTATGTGTCTCTTACTAGATGGAAAAGGTAGAACTATTAATAATAATGCAGATAGGGCAGAAGTGTTCAATGAATATTTCTGTTCTGTATTTTGGAGAAAAATGGAGGACAGAGTTCCATCAGATGATGATAACCTTCTTTCCATTCTACTAATATCTCTGGAGGATGTTAAACAGAAGCTACTAAATTCAGACATCTTTAAATCACCAACTCCAGATAACTTGCATCCAAGACTTTAAAAGAGCTGGCTGAAGAGCTAATTAATGCTGATTTTCAATAAATCTTGGAGGAATGGGGAGAGTCCAGAAGGAAGAAAGCTAATGTTGTGCCATTTTTTTAAAAGGATAAACAGGATGACCCAGGTGATTATAGGCCTGTCAGCCTGCTGTTGGTCCCAGGCAAGATAATGAACAGCTGATTTGGGACTTGATTAATAAACAACTAAGGAGGGTAATGTAGTAAAGGCAAATCAACACTGGTTTATGGAAAACAGATCCTGTCAAAACTCTTCATAAAAAGATATGAAGTTGATTACAGGTTTGGTTGATAAAGATAATAGTCTTCATATAATATACTTAGACTTCTGAGAGGCGTTGACTTGGTACCACGTGACGTTTTGATTTTAAAAACCTAGAAAGATATAAAATTAACATGGCACACAATTAAATGGATTAAAAATGGCTAACTGATAGGTTTCAAAATGTAATTGTAAACAGGAAATCATCAATGGGTTTGTTTCTAAAAGAGACCCATATGGCTGGGTTCTTAGCCCTACATTATTTAATATTTTTATTAATAATGTGGAACAAAACAAAGTCATCACTGATAAAGTTTGGAGATGTCACAAATATCTGGATCACCTGGTAAACTGTGTGCAAGCAAACACTATGCATTTTAATATGACAATGTAAATGTATGCATCTAGGAACAAAGAATGTAGGCCATACTTACATGATGGGAAACTATCCTGGGAAGCAGTGACTCTGAGAAAGATTTGGGGGTCATTTCTGGTTATCACCTGAACATCAGTTTCCAGTGTGGTGCTGTGACCAAAAAGGCAAATCCAATCCTTGGATCTATAAATGGGGAATCTGAAGTAGGAGTAGAGAGGTTATTTTACCTCTGTATTTGGCACTGGTGCAAGTGCTTCTGGAATACCATGTCCAGTTTTGGTGCCCGCAATTCAAGAAGCATGACGATAAATTGAAGAGTGTTGAGAGACGAGCCACAAGAATGATTAAAGTATTAGAAAACATGCCTTATATAGATAAATGCAAGGAGCTCAATCTGTTTAATTTAAGAAAAAGAAGGTTAAGGGGTGACTTGACTACAGGTAACTGCACGGGGAACAAATATTTAATAAATAGCAGAAAAGATATAACAAGATCTAGTGGTTGGAAGTTGAAGGTAGACAAATTTGACTGGAAAAAAGGCATACATTTTAAACAGTGAGCATAATTAACCACTGGGGCAACTTACTGAGGGTCGTGGTGGATTCTTCATTACTGATAATTTTAACTCAATATTGGATTTTTTTAGGGCTTCCAACTTAATCGCGATTAAAAAATTGTGATTAATCACACTGCTAAACAATAGACTACCATTTGAAATTTATTAAATATTTTTGGATTTTTTCCTAAATTTTCAAATATATTGATTTCAATTATAACACAGAATACAAAGTGTATAGTGCTCACATTATATTATTATTGATTACAAATATTTGCACTGTATAAAGATAAACAAAAGAAATAGTATTTGTCAATTCACCTCATACAGTAATGTAGTGAAATCTCTATCATGAAAGTTCAGCTTAGAAATATATATTTGTTTTGCTATATAACTGCACTCAAAAACAAAACAATGTAAAACTTTAGCACCTACAAGTCCACTCAGTCCTACTTCTTGTTCAGCCAATCACTCAGAAAAACAAGTTTGTTTACATTTACGGGAGATAATGCTGCCCACTTATTATTTACAATGTCACCTGAAATTGAGAACAGGTGTTCACAAGGCACTTTTGTAGCCAGCATTACAAGGTATTTCACCTTGAATGGCCCTTGAAATATGTGTTAAGTGGCCTGTTAACACCTATCCAGTCATACAGAGGAAAAGAGGGAGGGTGTTAGTGGGTTACAGATTATTGTAATAAGCCATAAATCCAGTGTCTCTATTAAGCCCATGATTTTTAGTGTCTAGCAAAGTTATGACTTTAAGCTCCCAGGGTCATCATTTGAAAGTGTTATGCTGGTTTCCTTTGAGGATAAGGACTGAAAGGCCAGATAGTAATTGATTTGTGAAATATGTTTACCCACAGGTAATATGGTGTTTTTGTCTTTTATCATATTCCTATGTAAGTTTATTTGAAAGTATAGCGATTGTCTGGTATCACCCATATAGTTGTTATTCAGTGCACTGGATGAGTTACACCACATGTTGTCATAGGCATGTGTTGGACTCATGGATCCTGTAAGGGAATAGCACAGTCAGCTATAATCTGGCTGTGGTTTTCAATGCAAAACTGTGTTCTAGAGTTCCGGAAGTGGTGTGCTGTATAAACTACACTCACTTCTGCCATCTAGTCTATCTGTTCATAGGTATACCATCTTGTGACAGGGGGACTCTGCTCACTGCTGGGATGGTGTCTCCACTTGGCCACTCAGGAGAATAGCTCACAAGGCTGACACCCCTTCACACAGTTGCATACCTTTCCTCCCCCTCTCTCCTTCTCTGCAGCCCCTCTCTCACACCAGGAGCTGCTGCAGCCTCTTCATGACTCAGGCTTCCAGTCACATCACTAAGTTGATTTCCCTTCTGGTGTAATCTTTCAAAGTCTCTTCTACCCATGTGTCATCAGGCAGTCTTCATTCCCACTCTCCTGACCCCTACCACTCCAACAGTGACTCAAGAAGTTTTCCTGTTCACTGCCCCCAAACAGTATCACTCTGTAGTGATTGGTAGGGGAACCCAGTCCTGTCCTCTACTCTGGGTTGTTATATCTTTTCTGCCTCCTTACTAGTCTCACCTCTGACCTCCTTCCTGCCAGGCATCTTCTCCCTTTTCTCAGGGAAGAGACTGCTGCCTTCCTCCTTACTACTTTCCACACTGTTGCTGGCCACTTGGCTTTGTAGAAGCCCCGCCTGTTCCCTCACAGGTGAGCCTTCATCTAATTAGCTTCCTCCAGTTTTTCTCCCTCGTTTGCAGCCTAATTGGGTGAATTCGCCTACTTGGCCTGATTTAGCCCTCTCAGGGCCAGTGTAAGGAGTACACCACACCAGACACCTGTAAATAAATTAGGCAAGATACAACAGCCCATTTCTTTGTTGGCAAGAAAAATAATCCAGTGGCCAAATTTTACAAACATGGGTGCCTAATGTTATACTCTTAAGTCTAGTTTTAGACATCTAAGGAAATAGTATTAAAGGCAGGTGCATGTTGCTCAGTATTTTTGAGACTGCTTATTTAGGTGCTTGTATATGGACTTCAGATACACATTTTAAATAAACTTTTCCCAAATCTTTTTTACTACTGAGAAGTTGTGACCATATATTCACCTGTAATTATGGTGAATTATGGATACTCTTAGAACCGTTAGGACAAATAGGCCCAATCCGGCTTGCCACAATCTCAGTGAAAGCATGATCAGGCTTAAAGAGGCAGATCTACAGCTGATGCAAACTATCAGAGCTCCATTGACTTCAGTGGAGCTATGACAAATGACAGTTAATACAAGCTAATGATCTGCCCCATAGTGTCTATTTATTAGAGCTTGGCATGTGCCACAAAACAATTTTTCATAAGTATATGATCACATTTTAAAGCTATTTAACTTTGGCCGTTCTTCCACACATTTTGTGTTCTTCTTCTGCAAACTTTCAAGCAATTGAGGTATACTCACACAACAGTTTTCAGAAAGTAGATGTTAAGCTTGTATGCTCAAGTATTCTCACCAGAAGTAGTGTATGGTATAGACTGAGTAAGGAAAGGAAGGAGTGAGAGCAGCAGAATAAGAACAATGGACTTAAAAAAAACCAGACTTTAACCGACACGGAGAACTGGTAGGTAAGGTCTCATAGGCAGAAAATCTAAGGGAGAAAGGAATTCAGGAGAGCTGGCAGTTTCTCAAGGAGACAATATTAAAGGCACAAATGCAAACTATGGGAAGGAAAGATCGGAAGGATAGTAAGAGGCCAGTATGACTCTATCAGGAGCTCTTTAATGACCTGAAAATCAAAAAGGAATCCTACAAAACATGGAAAGAAGATAAATTGCAAGGAGTACAAAAGAATAGCACATGTACATAGGGATGAAATCAGACAGGCTAAGGCACAAAGTGAGTTACACCTAGAAAGGGATATAAAAGGCAATAAGGCTATGGCTACACTACAAGGCTTTCAGCGACATGGCTGTGCTGCTACTACCGTGCAGCTAAAAGGCATTCAGTGTAGCTGCTGTTTGTCAGCAGGAGAGAGCTCTCCTGCTGAGAAAGCACTGTTCACACCGGTGCTTTTCATTGGTAAAACTTTTGTCATTGGGGGGAGGGGAGGAGGGTGTTTTTTAACACCCCTGAATGACAAAAGTTTTGCCAACAAAGCATCAGTGTAGACAAACCCTAAAAAGTGTTTATTTACATACACAGGAGCAAAAGACAGACAAAGGAAAGTGTAGGTCATCTGCTTATCAGGAAAAGAGAGCTAATAACTGATGACATTGAAATCAAGAGGTAGTCAATGCCTATTTTGCTTCAGTCTTCACTAAAAAAGTTAATGTAACCAGATACTTAACACAATATTAACAAAGGGAAAGAAAGCAAATCAGAGTAGGGAAAGAACAGGTTAAGGAATATGTAGATAAGTTAGAAGTATTCATGTTGGCAGGGCCTAATGAAATACATCCTAGGGTACTTAAGGACCTAGTTGAAGCAATCTCAGAACAATTAGCAATTATCTTTGATTACTCCTGGAGGATGGATGAGGTCCTTGAGAATTGGAGAAGGACATACATAGTACCTATCTTTGAAGAGGGGAATAAAGAAGACCTGGGGAATTATAGATCAGTCAGCTAACTTTGATACCTGGAAAGATACTGGAACAAATTATTGAACAGTTTGTAAGCACCCAGAAGATAAGAAGATTATAAGAAATACCCAGTATAGATCTGTCAAGAACAAATCATGCAAACCAACTCAATTTCCTTAATTGACAGGGTTATTGGCCTAGTGGATAGGGAGAAAGGAGCAGGCATGATATATCTTGATTTTTATAAGGCTTTTGACACAGTTCCATATAACATTTTCTTAAGCAAACTAGGGAACTGTGGTCTCCATGAAATTACTATAAGGTGGGTGCACCACTGGTTGAAAGAACGCAAGGGTCAGTCCTAGGTTTGGTACTATTCTATATTTTCATTAATGATTTGAATGATGGAGTGGAAAGCTTATAAAATCTGAAGGTGACACCAGAGAGGGAGTTCAATCCTTGAGGGGGCCACTTAGGGATCTGGAGCAAAAATTGGTCCTGCTAGTGAAGGCAGGGGGCTGGACTTGATGACCTTTCAAGGTCCCTTCCAGTTCTAGGAGATTGGTATATCTCCAATTATTACCTTTATTACCTTTAGGGATTGCAAGCATTTAGAAGGACAGAATTAGAATTCAAAATTACCCTGACAAATTGGAAACTTGCTCTGAAATCAACAAGATGAAAGTCAATAAAGACAAGTATAAAGTACTTCACTTACAAAAGAAAAATCAAATGCACAATTACAAAATAGGGAATAACTGTTCAGTTGATAGTACTGCTGAAAAGGGTCTGGAAGTTATAGTGGATCACAAACTCAACATGAATGAAATGTGATACAGTTACAAAAAAAGCCAATCTAATTCTGGAGTATATTAACAGGAATGTGTTCTATTAAGACATAGGAGGTGATTATCCTTCTCAACTCAACCGTGATGAGGCCTCATCTGGGGTACATTGTCCAATTCTGGGCACTACACTTTAGGAAATGTGGAAAAATTGGGGAGAGTCCAGAGGAGAACAATAAAAATGAAAAAAGTTTAGAAAACCTGACCTATAAAGAAAGGTTAAAAACATTTCACATATTTAATCTTGAGAAAAGATGACTGATGGGGGGCCTGATAAGTCTTCAGATATGTTAAGGGCTATGAAGAGGGCAGTGATCAATTTTTTCCTCCATGTCCACCGCAGGTAGGAGAAAAATTAATGAGTTTAATTTGCAGCAAGGGAGATTTAGTTTAGAAATAGGAAAAACTTTCTAACTATAAGGGAAATTAAGCTCTGGAATAGGCTTCCAAGAGAGGCTGTGTAATCCCCATCATTGGAGGTTTTTATGGAAAAGGTTGCGCACACAGTTGTCAGGGATGGTCTACGTTTACTTGCTTCTTCCTCAGCACAGGGGATTGGACTTCATTACTTTTCAAGGTCCCTTCCCAGCCCTATATTTCTATGAGTCTATACTTTAGTGGTGCTTTTCCCCACAAAATGCTTGATCCATGACATAAGCCAGACAAGAATCAGACCATTTTCTTCAGAACCAAGATCGCACACACAAATGCAATCATTTCTTGCTAATAGCTGTGGTAGATCAGTGAATACAATGCTGTTAGTATATTTATAGGGGATATATTACGGTGCTTAACACAGCAGGAGTACAGAAAAGTCCAAAAAAATCTTGCCAGAACAATGTACTTAATTAATTAATCAAGCTAGCTGAGACCTGCCTATTCTATTTGCAACTGGAGAAAGTAGGCAATTACTTTGTGTGACTATGATAAGGGGAAAAAAAGTAGAGCTTACCCAGCCAATTCATTTACCATAGCCTAAGCATTCAAGAAGTGGTCTTTTGGGTAAGAGCTAAGTGATCCGAAAGGTTTACAATTTTAGAAAACTCCCTAATCCTGCTTATCTGTTACCTCTGCCTGGATCATTAAAAACAAAATACCTTCAGACCCTCCAGTTTGTTAATCCAATCAGTGAACAAAATCAATAATATGTGACTTCTGACCAATCACACTTAAAAGCATATTTTGAATACTGATTATCAAATACTTATAGGGAACTGTTCTTAGATAAGGCCACAGAGGTGAGGGGGAAATTTGCAAAAAATTATATGTCTGCATTTGAGGAAATCATGACCTGCTAAAGGACATTCTGTAAGCCAGAAAAACATAATCTACATTCTCCAATTAATGTGTTGTGAATTATTTTTTCAACTTTATATGAAATAATTCTAATTGAATTCTTTAGATACACTTTGGATATTACAGTGAAGGTACAATACAAGAAGTGTTAAAAATCTGCAACTGTTGGGTTGTTACTGATATAAAAGCATGCGTGTTTGACTCCCTAGCTGGTCTTTACATTTTAAAATCAGCAGTAGTAGAACAGCTGTTTGATAGAAGCGATCGAGTAATAAGAGAGTTTGTGGGGAGGCAGTAGTGAAATTTCCATGCCTAATTACTGCCCATATAAACAAGAATTTAAAACAGATTTCTATCATTAAATTAATACAACTAAGTTATTGCTTTGTTTGGCAATACTCTGATTTGATAAACACTACAATGTTTTAAGGAAAAAATATGTTCACTATACAAATGGTCAAACTAAAATTCCTTTCAGATAAACTAGCTCTGGGGAGGAGCCAGAAGCTGGGAATGCACGATGGGATGTATCACTTGATGATTACCTGTTCTGTTCATTCCCTCTGGGGCACGTGGCATTGGCTAGATCGACCTTTGGTCTGATCCAGTATGGCTGTTCTTATGAAAAGGGTCATTCCCACTGAAATTTGTCTATGTTGTTTTCCTTTGTATCACTTCTCTTCTCCACTTTTAATTTTTTAACTTTCTCTCTGTTTATTGGTTTCATATGTATTTTGCCATCATGTTGCAGACACAGTGTGTACAGTAACTCCTCACTTAAAGTCATCCTGGTTAACGTTGTTTCATTGCTGATCAATTAGGGAATGTGCTCATGTAAAGTTGTGCAATGCTCCACTCTTACATTGTTTGGCTGCCTGCTTTCTCCACAGCTGGCAGCCTCCCTATGCCCCCCCTTCACCATAGTGCCTCCTGCCCCCCGGCAGACCCCACGGATCAGTGCCTTTCCCCTCCTCCCCCCGCCGTCTGCCTGTCGCAATTAGATGGCTTGTGGCATTTAGGAGGGAGGAGTGAGGACTCGATGCGCAGGCTCCCCCTCTCACCCCTGCCTCCTGAACACTGCAAACCAGCTGATTGCCCCAGGCAGAAGGTGGAGGGGGAGAGCCTGCGCACCAAGTCCTCACTCCTCTCCCCGCCCTCCCCTGCCTCCTGCCCATGGCAATCAGCTGGCTTGCAGCGTTCAGAAGGGAAGGGAGGGATGAACGAGGATGCAGCGTGCAAAGTAAGTGGGGAGAAGGTCGGGGAGAGAAGAGGCAGGTCAAGGATGGTGGCTTGGGGGGAAGGGGTGGAGTGGATGGGCCAAGGGTTGAGCCCCCAGCCGCCGGCAAAGTCAGTGCCTGTGCTTGCAAGAATAGCAAGAGGAGCAGCCGAACAATCCATCCTCTTCTACTCTTTGACTCCACCACCTCAACCAAGCTTCATACTCAGCAGTGATTATTGTAGAATTAAATTGTTTCTTTAAAATTATTTAAAACTTATACCTGTATCAAATTGCTTATTTAAAATTGTTTAAAATGTATATAATGCCTTTTGTCGGGCAAAAAAAAAATTCCCTGGAACCTAACCCCCCCCATTTACATTAATTCTTATGGGGAAATTGGATTTGCTTAACATCATTTCACTTAAAGTCGCATTTTTCAGGAACATAACTACAACGTTAAGTGAGGAGTTACTGTACTTACGTTCTGTCACTTGACTAACCATACAGGACTTGATTCTACTTGCAAGCCCCAATCCAATGGCCACTAAAGTCAATGGAAAGCCGTCCACCCACTTCAGTGGATCAGGACCATACTGAACTCCATGTTAAAACTTCCATAAGAATGTAAGAACATGAGAGCTGCCATATTGGGTCAGACAGAGATTTAGGATCTCTCCAAGCATGGGGTTGTATCCTTGACCATCTTGGCTACTAGCCACTGATGGATTTATCATCCTTGAATTTACAGGTTTTTTTGTTTTTTTTTTTAAACTCAGCTGTACTTTTGGCAATGAGTTCAACAGGTTAGTTGTGTGAAAAAGTACTTCTTGGTTGTATTAAACCTGCTGCCTCTTAATTTCATCAGGTGATCCCTGGTTTCTGTATTGTGTGCAAGGATAAATAACACTTCCCTATTCACTTTTTCCACACCAGTCATGATTTTATAGACCTCTGTCATGTCCCCCACCTCCCTTAGTCACCTCTTTTCTAAATTGAACACTTCTGATCTCTTTAGTCTCTCCTCCTTGTATGGAAACTCTTCCATACACTTGATCATCTTTGTTGCCTGTTTCTGAACCTTTTCCATTTACACTATATCCAGAACTGGATACAAAATTCAAGGTGTTGGCACACCATGGGTGTATATAGTGGCATTATGATATTTTCAGGCTTATTTTTTTCCTTTTCCTAATAGTTCCTAACATAGTGTTAACCTTTTTGACCACTGCTAAACATTGAGCAGAAGTTTTCAGAGAACTAGCCACAGTAACTCCAAGTTCTCATTCTTGGGTGGTAACAGCTAATTTAGAACCCACTCTTGTGTATATATATAGTTGGGATTATTTTTCCAATGTTGCATTTATCAACATTAAATTTCATCTGCCATTTTTTTGCCCATTCATCCAGTTTTGTGACATCTCTCTGTTAGTCTTTGCAGTCTGCTTTGGACTTACCTATCTTGAATAATTTTGTATCATCTGCAAACTTGGCCACTCTACTATTCACCGACTTTTCCAGGTCATTAATGAATATATGAACAACACAGGTCTCAGTACCAATCCTTGGGGGACCTCTCTCCATTGTGAAAAATGACCATTTATTTCTATCTTTTGTTTCCTATCTTTCAACCACTTATTGATCCATAAAAGGGCTTTCCTTCACATCCCATGGCAATTTAGTTTCCTTAAGAGCCTTTGGTGAGGAATCTTGTGAAAGGCTTTCTGAAAATCCTTGTCCACAAACTTGTTGACTCCCTCAAAGAATTCTAATAGGTTGATGAGGCACAATTTTTCTTTACAAAGCCGAGTTTACTCTTCCCCAAAAAATCATGCTTATCTATGTGTCAGATAATTTCTGTTCTTTACTATAGTTTTTACCAATTTGCCCAGTGCTGAGGGTAGGGTCATCAGCCTGTAATTGCCAGGATCTCCTCTGGATCCCTTTTTAAAAATCAGCATTCCATGAGCTACCTTACAGTCATCCGGAACAGAGGCTAATTTCAGTGGTAGGCTTATAGTTCTGTAATTTCATATCTGAGTTCCTTCAGAACCCTTGGGTAAATATCATCTGGTCCTAGTGACTTATTACTGTTTAGTTTATCAATTTGTTCTAAAACTTCTTCTACTGACACATCAATTTGGGACAGTACTTTAGATATGGCACCCCAAAAGAATACTTCTGATGTGGGCATTCCCACAAATCCTCTGCAGTGAAGAGTGAGGCAAAGAATTCATTTAACTTCTCTGCAATGGCCTTCCCTTCCCTGAGTGCTCTTTACCACCTTTGTCGTAGAGTGGACCCACTGCCTGTTTGGCAGGCTTCCTGCTCTGCTGTACGTCTTTTGTTAATTTTTGCATCTTTTGCAAGTTGCTTCTTAAATTCTTTCTTGGACTGCCTTATTATGCTTTTATATTTTACATGACAGAGTTTGTGCTCCTTCCTATTTTCCTCATTAGGATTTGACTTCCAACTTTTAAAGGATGCCTTTTTGCCTCTAATGCCCTCCATTTGTCTGCTGCTTAGCTGTGGTGGGATTCTTTTGGTTCTTCTACTGTCTTTTTTTTATTTGGGCTATACCTTTAGTCTGAGTCCCTATTATGGTAATTTTAAGTAGTCTCCATGCTTTCAGTTGATTTCAATGGGTGCAGGATTGAGTCCATAGTGGACTAAATTCAGAAGTGAGCAAATAGTGGGCACAAATTCATAAGTGCTGTGCCACAGCACAAGGCATTCTATGTGGCTTAAATTTACCTCAGAAGCAGATGGCTGATAGCTCCCCCATGTGAATGCTATGGGATAAAGACAGCAGAGTACTATCTCCGTATGTTCTTTAGCACTAGCTGCGCAGTAGGCAAAAGTGTAAATCACATTCACTATATATTTCTTGGTGTAGCATTATAACTTCCCCTTAGTGACCTGCAAGATTTTTTTTATTGCATACTATGTTTTCCTTCAGTATGTGCTACATAAAGGGCATATGGCCCACAGATTTTCCAAAAAAGTATTACATTTATGTGAAGTGTCTCAAATATGGTTCTAATGTATCATTTAAAATGGTCTTTTCAAATATAATTACCATCTGTATGTTTACTGAGGTATGACAACTATGTGACATCACTACAAACCTTTGTTGAACCTTAAGAAATATGTTCTTGGTAATCACTATTTTATTAACATTCAATAGCATATGTAATTTTGCAGCACGTAGTAACAACTGAAGCGCAATATATTTCCTGATAGTCAGTGATCATTTCAGAATTGTTGTTGGCCTGAAATATAGTCAAGGATCATTAAGCCCCAATCAGCTATTAATTCCCAGAAAGTGCCCTCTGCAGAGCTCATTCTTGCTATTATAAGAAGAACATACACAAACCTTTGAAAGGACCCTTTTTGTTGGTTGCCTTCTTTCCCTCCCTCCCTCCCACCTCCCACCCAAACAGTTTTCTTTTGAATTTTGGGATGTTTTGTGCATGATGTCATAGTCATATCACTGATAGTTTTGTGCTGTGTTCCTCAGAGTCTGTTTCAATGAGCCACAGGAAGAATGATACCTGCTGGAAGCTACCGTGGGCTATCCAGCAAAAGCATAATCCTATCTCTAAATCTAAATATGCAAGGAGAAACTGTTAACAGCCTGCCTTTTCCCCACTACTGATGAGTCCTTCACAAGGAAAGAGGAGCATGGTAGAACTGGGAGCATAGATTTTTTTACTCAGTGGTGTATTTTCTATTGGATAACAGAGTTTTTATAGATAATTATTATTAAGCAACTATATACTGCTGTGTATGTACCCAACATTTTAGAAGACACAGAATAAACATGCAGTGTTTATAATCTAACAGAGATAAGGCAAAACAGAGGACAACAGTTCAGAGATAACTGAAGGCACCAAGGTATCAATAGCAAGGAGATAAACCTAGGAAGTAGGGTTTAATTTGTGAATTTCAAGAACTTGTGCAGAGATTGGAAGATTTGTGGAAAACAACTAGGAGAATGTGTTACAAATTTCCAGGTTGTCATGGAGGAAGGCACAGAGCTGAGTGTAATAGGAGAAGACGAAGGGACCGGGACTGTGATTTCCCCCAACCTGTGTGGAACACCTAAAAATTATATGTTGGGGGAAAAGAACCATAAAGTTCTGATGAAATGAAATTTAAAAAAAAAAATCCCACACACCTATGTGGTTTGCTGCTTAAGTATCTCTCTTCATCAAACATAAAATGGTCATAAACAGAGTTCACAATAGAAGTTTGCAATTCTGTAAACAAAACACAAGAACACAAAAATTGGAGTCCTCAATCTACTAACTAATTGGTTTACTTAAATTGGGCTTTTTACAACCCTTGTCAGGAAATAAGATTTTTGGGAGAAGAAGGAGGATAGACAGAGGTGGAAGAGTAGGAAAAGAGGGCAGAGATATTCACTGAAGTTGGCACAGCAAGGTGTATCTGGCCAAGGGAGAATAGGAGAACTGTTAACAGCAATGGGGCCAAGATCAGGACCTTCGAGTGCTATCTTAATATAAATATTTATTACTGCTATTATACTAAGAGTGGGAAAGTGAAGAGTGTTTAAGAGTAAAGATAAGCAGCTCAGGTTTGGAAAGATGGATCTGAGAGAGCAGCATGACATTAAAGAGGAGATGCCTGAAGCACATCTAGAGAAAAGGGAGGAAGTCAGGAGTCAAAAGGCAGACGTTGGAATCATCCACATAGAAGAGCTGGAGAAGAGCAGAATGGATAAGGTTGCCTCAAGAAGAAAACAGACAGAAGAATGAAATCTAAGGGCAGAACCCTGATAATCATCAGTACACATAGGAGGACAAAGGTGTGGTCTGGAGTGGCTCACAACTGTGAGTGCCAATCTCAGCTCAGACCACCAGAAAACAGGGCAGATGCCTCAAGCTGGTGGTGTGTTCTATAATTAGATTTCACCAAGCCAGGAACAAATGTGAACTCTTGGATCACTATACTAGTTTTACCATGGAGTCACAGACAGTCCCCTTAGATTCTCCAATCTATGTTGCCACGCAAACTGGACTTAGTGATAATGGTCACATAAACCAAATATCATACCACATCAGGTTTCTCCCACTGGTCCCATGAGACCGATCACTCGCCCCAAATCAAGTAATACTCCAGATCTTATACTAAAGGCAACTCTGGCAACCAATTCTTTAGTAAACTAACTACAGGTTTATTAGCTAAGAAAAAAAGAATGAGAGTTATTGAGAGGTTGAAGCAGATAAAATATAACAGGTTAATCATAGTTTGTAACTCCAAATGGTGGCAACAATATAATAAACTGCCAGTTTACCAAACGTCCTTCAGGGCCACCCAGAATAACTCTGAGGAGCTCTGTCTTCTGGTTCAGTTATTCTGCCCTGTTAGAATCCAAACAATCCAGAGAGAAAAGATCTCTCTGAGAATCAGTACTTACAGCTTCTTTTCACAGACAACAATCTGACAAGTGTCTGTACCCATAAAACGGCCAATTACTTTGAATTTAGCACTCCTTCATTTGCATTCGATGAGTTATTTAGTTACAGAGATATACATAATGTAAATGCCTGCCATTACATTACAATAGGAATAGATAAGTGCAAAGAGCAGCAGACATTTAACCAAAAAGGAAATGCCTCTTTAAGTTGGTAAGGAAGAGGTAATTAGTGACTTTGTTAGTTAGTGATGCTGCCCGTGGAGTGGTGAGAGCAGAAGGTGAATGGAGGAGGAACAAGAATTAATGGGAAGGGTTGTCATAGAACAGCTGTCTCTGAGTGCCTACCCCACCTGGAATAGGGTATTTTACACCACTTTGGCCCATTTACTCAGTGTATAGGGACCAGAACTGGTCTGAGGATCTCTCCCATAATGTTTAAAGCCTTAAACCTGCAGTAGGCTGCATTCAGGTACCTGACTGTACATGCAGGCAATTCCAGATCAAGGCCTAAGTTTACACATCATAGGCCTGAACTTAAACCCTTACTTAAGTGGGTACCCCTACATGCTAGTTATATGCAGTCCCTGAACTTACTGTACATTCTATGGGCTAAACTGTGCAGTTTTATTCACAGTGACAAGCACTTTCTTGCATGAGTAATTTCATTTAAGACAGTAAAAGCAGCAAAGAGTCCTGTGGCACCTTATAGACTAACAGACATATTGGAGCATGAGCTTTCGTGGGTGAATGCCTACTTCGTCGGATGAGACGGTGGGACTAATCATGTGAGTAAGTGCTCACCAGTGTTAGTAAGGGTTGCATAATCTATTCTAGCCTTACATTATTGTAATAGTTTATTTTTAAATGATTTTTTTGTTTCATGGATACATATATGATCTGTAACTTAACTAAAAGATAATTAAAAAGGGAAACTGGAGCACTTATAAGTGCCAAACTAAAATTTCCTTATTGCTTAATTCCTGGTTTATTATTTTTTTAAAAACATACAATCAGAAACATTTACATTATTTCAAAAATACTTTGATTACATTTTATGTCCCCAAAAAGTCATATGGCTGTCCTCATGCCATCATAGTTATTTCTCTCCTCTCAAGAAATATGATGTCACTATTGCAACAACGTATTTAATTTTACAAAAGCTTTCAGCTCACCTTTAAAAGGTGACCAAATATTTCATGCAAAAATAATTACAAGGTTGATTTTAATGTCACAGAAACTAAAGCATAACAGATTCTTGATTAACTAATCTACATCTAATTTAGTGTGAAATGTTGTGCTTAAAATAATTGTCTGTAGTATTGCTATAAATCCACTTGTATTCCATTCTATGTTCTTTCCCCTGATGATACTGCAGTAACTGTTGATTTGCATTTGTATATTCCTCTCCATTTCATACTACTTTTTCTTAGTGCTTGTCTTTTTCAAACATCATAATGTGGTAAGGATTGTTCTACTGGAGCCCTCTGGGCTTTAGCACTATTGAGCACAATTGCTTTGACTATCTTCTTTTATATTAAAGTATTAGAAAATTGTTTCACAGTCTATTACGATCTGGGTGTGCAAATACAAGTACAGAATTTAGATTGCAATTCATAATATGATACAGGTACCATCCGTAGAGCTAATAGAACAGGAATGAAGAAAGATACAAAAGCTAAGGACTAGGTAGAATTAAAACAATCACATCCTGCTTCCTAGTTGCCCTGTATTCAGTTATCTACCTGGTAGATAACTGAATACAGGGCAGCTAGGAAGCAGGATGTGATTGTTTTAATTAGATATGTATGGGAATACCTTAGTGCAGTGTTTAAGATAATAAAATAGCTTAATACAATTAAGAGCCATATGCTCTTTGGTTCACACACGCATCTATCATTGTTTTCAGAAGAAGTTGCTTGTAGGGTTTAAAAGCAGTATATGGTTCTTTGGCTGTTCTGGAAGAACAATAATTGTACATAGCTTAAGTAGAACAGTGAGGTGTATATATTGTAAAGAGGGAATTTATGGACTTAATTGAAGAGATGTTTTTGTTTTTTTTAAATCAAGGGTAGCCTTATAAACAAAATCCTATTTGAATGGGATGTTCTGTGAATAAAATATCATTGACTTCACCTGCTAATCTGATCTAACAGTAACAGTATGCAGAGTGGGAGGGGTCTCTTTATTTAATAAACACTATCATTCAGGTTTGGGTTTGTTGTTGTTGGTTTGTTTTAATTTTTATTTTCTGGGCAAAAAAAAGTCCCCTCACAACCCTCCTGTGCCTATGTTTTTAAAATATTATGTTTGGAGAATGGACCAAATTAGGCTGTTTACTGCTTTTTATACCCTTTCTTTATAAACCAGCTGGGTAACAAAAGAAGCACCAATTTCCCACCAATGTTTAAACAAAATATCAAAGGAAAAGAAAACATTTATACAAGAAACAAAGAAAATATTATCAGGCTAACAAGCATTCAAACTTTACGCTGCTATCAACTAAACACAGAAGAGGCAAACTGCTTTTACATACTTTTACATACTCCAATATCAGTTTTTAGATGCTTGTACCTTCTCATAAGCTTTCCAAATTCAATCCACAGACTAAGACTTCTCCATGGGGATATCGCTTCTCCGTGCCTCTACCGAAACTATGAATATACTGATTACCAATTCCTGTCATTACAGCTCAATCTCCAAAATGTAAACAAAAATAAGATATCTGGAGTATAGTCAATATGCAGTGGCACATGAGAAGTTTAACTAAGACATTGGCTCCATTTCCCCCATTTTAGAACTTGCTCCCCCATGCAACCGTGATCTGAAATTGGGAGCACTGTAGAAATAATGCAGTTAACATTCTAGAGTTGATGGGCGAGAGTTGCATGCAGCTACCAATCATAGCTCAAATATTTGTATGTGAAACTCTAATTTTCAGTAGTATTCACAAGAATGCATGAATCTGATCTAGATACATTTTTTAAGGCTCAGATTGTATCAGACCCTTGTATGGGTGCTCAAGAGTGGGAAGAGCGTGCAACAAAACCTACCCATGCCATGAAGTGGGCAGCCACAGGGTGGCATTGGAGTGCAAGCCCTTCTCGCCCTTAGCATCTGCATCATTACTATACATACCTGAAAGAAAAGTTGAGGAAAGGGCTCTTTGCTACACCCTGGGGCCTGCCATGTTTGGGATGTGTGGGAAAGAGGTATAGGAGGACGGATAGATTGAAGGATTTACAAGGTGATATATCTATTATCATGCGAGCACTTGATGACAGAGTCCCTTGAGGAATTCTGATATTAAGATCATGGCTCTTCACACCTTCCAATGCCCCAAGGGTGTTAAAGACATAGCCTTGCCATAAATGGTGAAATTTTGCTTCAGACAATATGGAGGATTTTGGCAGACTAAGCCATGAGAAAAAAGAACGAGGAGTGCTTGTGGCACCTTAGAAACTAACAAATTTATTTGAGCATAAGCTTTTGTGGGCTAAAGCCCACTTCATCAGATGCATACAGTGGAAAATACAGAAGGAAGATATATATATATAGAGAGAGAGAGAGAGAGCATGCTTCTTTAGCCCATGAAAGCTTATGCTCAAATAAATTTGTTAGTCTCTAAGGTGCCACAAGTACTCCTTGTTCTTTTTGCTGATACAGACTAACACAGCTACCACTCTGAAACCTAAGCCATGAGAGAACACTTTCCATTTTAAATGTTGCCACAAACCAGCATTTTAGCGTGCAAAAAGGACATCTGATGGTCCCTTTGTGAAAAGGGTTTCTTCTTTATCTGGAAGCAAGAAAAATATTTTAAGTGAAACAGCTTTTCACAGAAAGCAGAGTATGATGTTTGTTCATGAGCTTTATTAGCAGTGATAATATGTAAGAGCTAATTCACAGGTGTACTCAGTAATCCATCCCGCCTGTAGAAAGTACTCAAGTGCCCCTCATCCATGAGAAGGGCAAGGATAGAAGTTTGGTCCTAACCTCACCACTATATAACGCCTAATATTGTCAAGCAAACCATATAAGGACATTAAGTCAATCCAGTCCCTTCAGCACACTCCTCAGGATTTTATTGTTCTGCCTAGCTGTGAAAGAATCCTATTAACCTTTTTTCCTTCCCTCTCAAAATGTAAAGAGAAGAGAAAGAGAGAAATTGGAAAAGGAAAGAGAACACTCTACTTCTTCTTAAAGTGTGGTTTTACTCTGTAGAAGTTAATCTGTAAAAAGGGGATTGCGGAGTTTCAATGTTCTTTGGCTCTTCATTATTTCCATATCAGCTGCGTTCATATTATAAGCATAGGGTTTTTGTTTTTTTTTTGTTACTGCAACCTCAGCTTTGGATCTGAGAATCAAATTAGGTTCATCCTTCTCATGCATCATTACCAGTAATAAATGTTCTGCAAGCAAAATTAGGCTTTCAGTTACACCTGTGTGACCCTGCTGTCTTCATTATATCCTCAGTGACACCCGCGTCATTCCAGTAGCCACAATAAGTTTACACAGATGTAACCCATTAGAAAAACAATACAGCACTATAGATGATACATAGGAAAGAAGAGAATCCAAGCTGATTCACTCTCAACTAACAGGAGTAAAGTAGTTTTAAAAAATTGTCACAAAAGGTAGCAGGCCTGAATTTGAGCACACAGGGAGCATAGCTGTTGATTTGAACTATGAAGGGACCATTTTTACAGTCACTTTTCAGAGCAGAAACACAAAAATGTATTTCCTTTTTTCTTGGAGAAGAAGCAGAGAAAAGCAGGGAAACAGAACTAAACAGAATACTAAATAAAGCACTGAAATATTGACTTCAGTGGGCATTTGATCAAGCTTTTAATTATTACACCAAGCACAATATGGTGTTGTAGAAGAGAAGGTAGACCCCCAAAACATTTTTTTTTATTTTTTTTTTTAAAGAAAAGACAGAAAGAAAATGACTTGTTTCAGCAATCAGTCTGGACTGTGCTTTGATTAAATCTGATGAGTTTAGCAATTATGAGGAACATCTAGAAGAGTTTTTGAAAAGCAAATAATACTGAGGAAAGCATACAACTAATGGTGTTCTTTGCTGTAGTTGGACCAAATAAGTGAAAGAAGTTTCCTTGGCTAACAAAGCTCATGGCACAGGGGGAAAAAGGGTGAAATTAAGTTTAATGTTCTCAGTGAAGTGTTGAGAGTTTTATTCACTTATGAAAATTGTCTTAACTGAAATTTATAGTTTCTGAAACAGCAGACAGCATCCAGGTGAAAAGTTGCCTGTATTTATAGCATGTTTTAAAGGTCTAGTTTCCCTGTGGAGGTTTGTACTTTGTTATGACAGCTGAGAGAGCAATTTGTGTATGAAATTAGCAGCAGGGAGAAACACAGCAAGTAATTAAGAGGTGCCTATTGAGAAAATGTGTTTTGGGAAAGAATCCTGGACATCATGAATAATTTTGAGATCACGACATGTTGCGTGAAATATTTTAACTGTTCTCAGACACTCCAGATTGACCACACGGCCACAAAGATTCAATTCAGGAGGGACAACAGGTAGCTGCATTAAAGGTTAAGAATAGCCAAGCTGTAAAGCAAGTGGAAATGTTCATGGTGTTTCTTCTATTGTTTCAGGATTATTAAGGGGAAGTGTATAGGATACCTCACTAGTAGTCAAAATACCTCGGTCCTGTTCCTGACTCTGACACTGCTGGGCAAGCCACTTCACTATTGTCTTCCTGCCTGTCTGTCTTGTCTACTTAGACTAAGTTCTATGGGGGCAGGGACTGTCTCTTACTATTTATAGGTACAGCGCCTAGCACAATTAGGTCCCAATCTAGGTACTATTTAATATACATAATAAATATAAACCTCCATTTCTGTGATGAAGGTTAAGAAATTCCAGAGTGACACATGTTCACACAGGAATCACGCTGGAAAAATCAGTGGGTTTAACTTTAGGCTTAAGCACTTGGTAAGCTACAAGGGGACATATGATAATGATACCACCCAGCACCTTTCATTAAGAAGTCTTGAAGCACTTTACAAAGGGGGTAAGCATCATTCTCCATTTTACAGATGGGGAAGGCAGGGCAAGGGACAGCAAAGTGAAGTGACTTGCCCAAGGTCACCTAGCAGGCTAGTAGTTGAGCCACTAATAGAACCTAGGTGTCCTGTGTCCCTGCTATCCACTATATACTGCCCCCATATGAGCTAATCAAATTGTCCTCCCTGACCACCTGCTCTCCCTCCACCCCCCCAGGATCTAAAGAGGTCATCTCTAACGTTATGTCTGCTGAGGAATTAAAGGTTGCTACTCAATTGGAGCATGCTATTATGTAACCACTTTTCCCTTTCAGGTAGGTTTCCAGACCAAATTGCCATGAGATTTTATGATTTCCATATAGTTGAGATTCTTTTCTGGGTAGGAAAGACAGAAAATATGTCATTAAAAACAGGAGAGAGGCAGAGAAGACCTTCACTCATCCTTTCCAGTAAATAATTAAAAGCTTTAACAATACAGCAAGATAAGAATTTAAAAATAAAAATGGATTCATGAATATACTTACTGGGGCTAGTAGCTTTGTTTTCAAAGGACCTTGTGCTTTATTGTACTTCAATACCCCTACATGGGCACTGAAGAAATTTCAATTTCTGAGGCCAGAGAAGGGCCTGTATACAAGAATTATAAAATACATTAGCTAGTGTCAGTGATTTGCTGCTTTTTAAAAAAAATATATTGTGTACACACACACACACCTCACAATAAAATGTAAGAAACGTGTCTAGTATTATTGAGGCAGTCTTAATTCCAGTAATCTCCTTTGTGTGTGTGTGTGTGTGTGTGTGTGTGTGTGTAATAAAACAGAAAGCGTTATCTTCTTTTAAGATGCCATGCTAAAAGACATCCACTCTCATTGTTCCACTTGTGTGCAGTGCTCTGACATTTTCTAATGTCTTGACAAGAGCCTTTCTTGTGTTATTCTGGTGTTCAGGCTTCCTCATAGAACCAGGAAGTGCAGAAACACTCCAACTAAATATCTCAGAAAAGACTATCTAAACTTTTGCAAAACCCCTTTGCAAAAGTTTGACTTGGGTTTAATTTTGAGCAAAAATTTGAGTTAGCTCTTATTTTACCCTATCAAGTCACCTATTCCTAGCTCCCAAATCTACTTAACTACAATAAAACACAAACTGAAGATTTGCAAATTAGATTTCCCAGAAGAGCTAACCAAACCAATATCTGTCAGAAAACCTCTAAGCAATCCAATCTCTTATTCTCTTTCCTCTCAGTTAAGAGTCTCCCAATTGTGCATCATCAAAATCATTAATATGCTGTTGATTAAGAGCATCAAACAACTTTCTTTGTGCCTAGGATTCAGTACCCATAATAAAGACAAGATATATTAACAACTTACATTTCCATTGAATCAGTCCGTGCTGTCAGTTGCCGCCTTCTTATCCAGAAGCAGTGTAGAGCACCCATACTGTAACAAGTTTCCTACCCAACCCCTGTGAAGTTAATTATGTGCATTCCCTCCAGCCCAGGCCCTGCCCCTCTTGTGGATTGCAAAACTCAATTAAGTTTCCCTACAAAGTGATGGTTATACAAAGGCAATGGGTCACCCATTCTCAGAGGCAAGGGAACAGCCATGGGGTGGATCACCAAAGCAAGATCTGGTTCTTTCTTTGTTTTTCCAGGTAGTATTAAGTATATATGCTTTGCCCTTACTCCTCCCATGTATACCTCTACCCTGATATAACGCGACCCGATACAACACAGGTTCGCATACAACGCGGTAAAGCTCTGACACGCTGCTCTGAGCAGTGTGTTACGGGTGCCAGGCTGGGGCCGAGGGGTTGGATAAGGGGCAGAGGGTCTCGGGCGGTCAGGGGCTCCCCCCGCCCATGCAGGGTCTAGGAGGCAGTAGCGATGGGGGGTAATTTTGGGGGGCCCACAGACCAGAGTGGCCCAGGGGATTAGCAGGAGGCCGGTAGCAGCCCGCTCCGCTTCCCTCACCCCAGCCCCAGCTGTGTCGCTCGGGGGAGGGGCTTGAGGGAAGGGATCCCCCTCCCCCACACTCACCGGCAGCAGTGGAAGCAGAGCAGCCTGGCCCCAGCCCACTCCACCAGCTCCCAGCCACGGCACTCGACTTCCTGCTGCAGGTGAGTGCGGGACCTTTCCCCAACTCCCCCACCCCCACCCTCCAGGGACACTGCTGTGGCTGGGGCAAGGAAAGCGGAGCGGGCTGGGGCCGCGTCAGTCCGCTTCCCACCGCAGGTGAGTGGATAGGGGTTAGAGCAGACAGGGAGCAGGGGGATTGGGTAGTGGGTGGGGTCCTGGGGGTGATTAGGGACATGGGTCTCTGGAGGGGATGGTCAGGGAACAAGGAACGGGTAGGGGGGGGCAAAGCAAGTTCGCTATAACGTGGTCTTACCTATAACGTGAGATATCGGGGTAGAGGTGTATATCCAAACCACACCTACTTTAGAAGAATTTATAAATAATATGCAGATCTTCTGCATAGATTTGTAATAAGTTGCTACTCTTTTCAGCATGCAAGTTATGAGAGCCTGTGGCTCACAGTGACCATAACAACATGCATTTTGTACTAGGTGAGAACATCAAGGAAATTTGATAATCTGTTTTACTTCAACCTCATTATCTCCCCATAACTGTTAAAATAATGTGTTCTCCAAAACAAATCCTCAGCCTAGCAGAATAAAGTCACTAGATGATCACAGTGGTCCCTTCTGGCCTTGGAATCTAATTGTGGGGTGTGGATAGGGCAAATTCTGGTCTTAGTGACACCTGTGTAAGTCAGGTATAAACAGAGTAATTTGAGCTGGATCCACGTCAGAATCAACAAGAACAGAATTTAGCCCCATATGCCTGAATTCAAGTCTGCTGGAGCTTTTAGGGTAGAGACTTTTATAAAATGAGGAGGTCTGGCTAGAGCCAGAATGATGGATGATAGTTGTTAATAATTTAGTCTCCTTTTTTATTTCTTCTCATTTTCTCTATTTTCTTTGAATGTATTAATTATTCATAAGTATATGGAGAATAATTTGGATGAATAATTTCAACATAATGGGGTGTCTGTGAACTTTTCTCTTAAACTTATTTTGTTATTCATGGTATGTGATTGGCCACCCATGTTACTTGGAATTGATATTGCTCCCCGATTGGATAACGGAAATGGCTCAAACAGGAAAATAACTAATCATGCATTTCTGGTAGGATTTTTTGTGGATGAATATCATTTGTGATTCATGAAACTTTAGCACTTTTCATTCATACTCAGCAATTCTCCTAATACTTGTAAATAATAATATTCCACAAAATCATAGAAACTGAACTGGATCCCTATATTTGCAAAGAAATAAAATATAAATGATTGTGATAGTAAAAATAAAAACCCTATGGGATTCCTATATAAGCACAAGATGTATTATTATTCAGGAATTAAAGCAGAGACACTTTAAAAGTTAACAAAGTTTAAAAAAAACCAGCATGTATAGCATCCCTAAGGAAGATGAATATTAGAGATGGAAGTATTCCTTTAATAATAGATTGTAAAGGTAGTAAGGCTATTACCCCGAATGGGCGGGGAAGATGTCCCTAGCCTCCATTTGCCAGAAGCTGGGAATGGGCAACAGGGGATGGATCACTTGATGATTACCTGTTCTGTTCATTCCCTCTGGGGCACCTGGCATTGGCCACGGTCAGAAGACAGGGTACTGGGCTAGATGGACCTTTGGTCTGACCTACTCTGGCCGTTCTTATGTAGTAAGAAAGGAGTGTTAGATTTGCTGCTTCTGTCTCAGAGCAGTATGCACATTACTGTGCATACAACTGTCAGTATAGTACTTTTGGAATATGGCATAATGACCCATATTCTGAAATAAGCAAGTGAATTTAATTTGAGTTTGAAGTTACTTTTTATTTAACCTCAGTGTTATCCCTGCAGTTCAAAATGGTAGATTACTCTCAATTCATGAATGAAAAATTGGGCCTAGATTGTGCACAACTCTTCCTGTGCATAACACAGGGCATAGAACTTCCCTGAAATAATTCCCAGAGCGCACCCTATTAGAACATCATCCAATCTTGATTTACAAATTGACACACAACCCTGGGTAAATTCTTCCAATGGTTCATTACCCTCACTGTTAAAAAAAAATGTTTTATTTCCAGTCTGAGTTTGTCTATCTTCAACTTCCAGCTATTGACTCATGTTATACCTTTCTCCACTTGAAGGAAGAGCCCATTATGCAATATTTGGTTCCCATATAGGTACTTATAAACTGATCAAGCACCCCTAAACCTTCTCTTCATTATGTAAAATAGATTGAGCTCTTTCAGTTTGTCATCATATGACAATCATTCTCATGGCTCTTCTCTGAATCCTCTCCAAAATATTAACATCCTTCAACTGTGAACACGAGAGCTGAACACAGTATTTTAGCATCAGTTGCACCATTCCTGAGGTAAAATAATCTCTCTATTCCTACACAAAATGCCCCTATTTATGCATCCAAGGATTGCATTAGCTCTTTTGGCCACAGCACTGCACTGGGAGCTCATGTTCAGCTGATTATTCAGCCAGATCCCCAAATCTTTTTCGGATCCCCTGCTGCCCAAGATAGAGTACCCCACTGTGTAAGTATGGCCTACGTTATTTGCTCCTAGTTGTATACATTGTTTGCTTGTGCCCAGCTCACCAAGTGATCCTGATTGCTCTCAATCACTGACTTGTCCTCTTCATTATTTACCACTCCCCAACTCCTCAAACTTTATCAGCAATGATTTTATTTTCTTCCAGGTCATTGGTAAAACTGCTAAAAAGCAAGGGCCAAGAACTGATCCCTGCAGGACTCTCCTGGAAACACACTTGCTCAATGACGAGTCCCCATTTACATTTTCAGACCTATCAGCAGGGGCGGCTCTAGGCACCAGCAGCGGGCAGCGGGCAGGCCATCCTGGGAGGGGCGCATTTGGCTCGGGTTCTGGCGCTCCGTATGCCCGCGGTGCGTCCGGCGGCGGGGCCGCCGCCGCCCCGGCGTGCCTGCTGCGCCGCGGGTCCGTCCGCCAGCGGCTCGGTTGAGCTCCGCGGAGCTGGGCTGCGCATGCCTCAGGCCGGCGGGCGGCGCAGCGGACCTGCGCCTGTCATGCCCGCGCGCCCCCCCCCTTTCCGCGGGCTCGTTGAGCCCCCGAGGCATGATGGCGCGGGTCGGTCCTGGGTCTGGGCCTGACCCGACGCAGGCATGGCATGCAGAGAGCCCTCGAGCCCAAAATGCCCTCCCCCCCCAGCCCAGAGAGGGGGGAGAGGGACCCGACCGGGGGGGGGAAGGCGGCGGGGCGCGCGCGCGCTGCTTGGGGCAGCCTACTTTGTAGAGCCGCCCCTGCCTATCAGATAGCTAGTTTTTAATCCATTTAGTGTGTGCCATGTTAATTTTCAAACACTATTACTATTATCAACCAAACTTGTAATCTCATTAAAAAAAGATATGAAGTTAGTTTGACAGGTTCTATTTCCATACACCTATGTTGACTGGAATCTCTTGAATGGAACTCGCCACTGTTCATTAATTATCTCGATTTCGAGAAGGCATTTGATAGTGTCCACCATCCAGCTCTCTGGAATATCTTAAAAATATATGGATTCCCTTCGAAAGTGATTAACATCTTCAAAGATATGTATGCCGGCAATAAGTGTTGTGTTCGCCATGAAGGACAGCAGAGCGAGTGGTTCCATGTGAGAAAGGGAGTTAGACAAGGGTGTGTTATTTCGCCCATTCTATTTCTTGCGGTCACAGATTGGGTGATGCGGAAAGCCACTGAAGATAGGCCAAGAGGGATTGCATGGGGACCCTCTGGTCATATTGAAGACTGTGACTTTGCGGATGACATCGCCCTGATTTCAAGCTCTCAGACGGATCTCCAAGAGAAGACTGATAGAGTAGCAAGGTGCGTAGGACTTAATATCCATGCCGGTAAGAGCAAAATAATGAAAGTAAAAACAGCCAGCTCGACGAAGACAGTGTTATGTGACGTAGAATTGGAGGAGGTGAACGACTTCAAATATCTTGGTAGTTACATATCGGCTGATGGCAATATTCAGAAGGAGATATCTACCAGAATCGGTCTTGCAGCAAATGCATTCTATAGACTTCAGAATATTTGGAGGTCAACCATCTTGCAAATGAAAACCAATGTAGAGATCTACAGGTCGAACGTCCGCTCTGTGTTGCTCTATGCGGCGGAAACATGGAGGACCAACAAGAAGATAGAAAGTCGGCTTCGGGGCTTTGAAGGAAGATGTCTTAGGCGAATTCTTAACATACATTGGCCGCAGCGTATCACCAATATTGAAGTGAGCCGATTAACGGGCATCAACAATATAGTGGATGAAGCCAAACAAAGAAGATGGAGGTGGCTGGGGCATGTGTTGAGAATGGATGCTGACAGACACCCTTGTATTGTCCTACAATGGACACCACAAGGAAGAAGGAGGAGAGGTAGACCATTGGGGACGTGGCGAAGGACCATTGAAGAGGAAATGAAAGGTATGGGAATGAAGTGGGATGAAATCTGCTGTCTCGCTCAAGAACAAAATGAATGGAGGAGACTGGTTGGCGCCTTATGCTCCACAGGGAGTGAAGAAGAAGAAGAAGATGATGATGTTGATTGACATTAATTATCCTCTTTTATTTCTTTATTAATCAAGTCCCATATCAGCTGCTCCATTATCTTGCCCAAGATCAATGCCAGACTGACAGGTCTATAAATATTGGCACAACAACATTTGCTTTCTTCCAGTCTTCTGGAACTTCCCCAGTGTTTCATGACTTACTGAAAATCAAGATTAAAGTTCCAGTTTGCTCCTCAGCCAGCTCTTTTAAAATTCTTGGAAGCAACTTATGTGGACCTGCTGATTTTAAAATGTCAGACTTCAGTAGCTGCTTAATAGTCACTTCCATTGATGTAAATCAGTCATAGCTCTCTCTAAGTCAATGGAGTTACATTGTCTACACTAGAGACCACTATGTAGTTATACTGGCAAACCTACTAGGTTAGACATATTTTATACAAAAGAAGAGAGTGTTTTTGCCAGTGCAGATTATACCATTTACCCAAAGGACACAAAATATATCAACAATAGCACTTTTTTGCCAGACTGCTTCTACACTAGGGCTTTTGCCCATATAGCTATGCTAGTTAGCAGTGTGACTTTCTCCACATTCCTAACCAACATAGCAATGCCAGTATAACTTTAAGTATAGCTCAGGCTGCTAGTATGAGATAGGTGTGGCTGTCAGGAGAATCAGACCCAACAAATCCCAAGCCCTTTGAGATACATTGACTTACCAAATGCTTGATTTACCTATGTATTCTGCATGGCCATCTGAACAACAGCACTCTGGAGAAGGAGAAAACCCTTCCAGTGGTTGTTTATTCAGACTATGCTTAAGATCAGTGTATATCTTATCTATATCTGAATATCTTCTATTCTTTTATAGCTATAGACACTCCAGTTATATCCTGAAGGCCAAAGAAATATTAGAATTACCTGTCAGATACGAGTTGGGCAGAGCAAGGTTTCAGTATGTTGTCCCTGTGTCTGGCTTCAACCTCCATTTCATCTGCAAGTGTTAAATTTAGATTAGAATGTCTAGAGCTCTCACCGAGGTGTAATGCTTTTACATATACAACGGTTTTGAAAACAGTTCAAAGCAAACATTGTTAAC
The DNA here is from genome assembly GCF_016161935.1 of Mauremys reevesii. Lineage (NCBI taxonomy): Eukaryota > Metazoa > Chordata > Testudines > Geoemydidae > Mauremys > Mauremys reevesii. Next base: position 54,337,293 of record NC_052624.1, read on the forward strand.
ATTGTGAGTTTAAAACATTATCTCCTTAAACAAAAACAAATGCAGCTAAATTTACCTCTGGTGTAATCCCATTGAAATCAGTGTAGTTTCATCAGCTATTAATTTATTCCTGCCATTGATTAATAGCATGCATTGTTTGGGCTACATTTAGCCAAAAGCAGCCAGGACCAAATTCAGTGGTGTCTTAATTAGGTCATATAACAGCCATAAATGACAAATTAGAATAGATTACACCAATTTGTTATTCAATGGGTATACAAAATGAGTGTCCCAAGGGGAGACATAGCAGGAAAATCAATTAGCAGGAAGGTATGAGATACGAGTTCCTCCACCCCTAATTTAACTTATGCCCACACTATCCCCAACATTCCTGGAGTCATATTCAGCACTGCCATAAGAAGGCACAACTCCTATTAGATTTAATGGGAGCTGCACCTAGTTATGCTTTTTGCTAATTTTGATTCCACAGAATACCAAACCAGTTTCATTTTGTACAGCCACTGAATTACACATACACTATTTAACCACCATACTCTGGCTAATTTACACTTGATGTGTAATTTATGCTTCCATTTATGTCACAATTGATGTGACTCTGTCTTGCCTCTGAAAAGAAATGCTGTACCTCAAATCCACATTTGTACCTTAGATAAACCATTTGTAATGAATTCAGAAAGCTTTCATCCACTCACACATTTCTGGATAATTCATTTTAATTAAATACACACCCCTTTTTCTCTTCAGTAAGAAAAAGTTTACTCTGTGAAGATGATTTCACTACAAGAGTACTCCACAGCCAGTGTTTTGAGTGAACATCAATTGAACCATAAAAGCACAAAAACAAAGAGCTACAAGAGGTTATGTTTGCCGTAACTATAACTCTGTTTTACTGTTTTACATTACTTATTAGCTAATGATTCTTGTGGAATTTATTGCTTGTATTTTGCAGGTGGTCATCTTCAGTTTTTCAAAATGTATCCAATGAATTGTACTTTAAGAGTGTATAACAGGATCTCAATATGTGTTATCAATACAACAAGGTCCTCAACAGAGTTCTCAACTTTTTTAAAAAAAGTGTGAGCATTTGAGTGGATTGGAAAACTATTGAAGCTTTTACATCACTTTGAAGATATCAACTAACGAATGGTAGGTGAGCAATCTGCTTTGTGTGCACTAATGAGGCTACAAATAGCTTTCCAATTTAAAGTGGCCTCAGGAGCACTATTGATCCATGGACACAGGATATGTCTTGAAGTTAACTAAAGGGAAAGACTAGTAGCGAAGACATTTAACAATTTTTAAAACAAAAATCCACTTGAATGTGGCTGATATTTCTATTAATAAAACAATAGCCATTCTTTATAGCAATAAGAACAAATCATGTCCAAGTATGTGATTATGCTAAGAATGTAAGCTTTGCACATAAACAATATAGCTATGACATCTGAAGTACATCTATGATAAATAATTTTAAGAGTGATGAGAAAATGATCGTACTGTAGTTAATGACAGGAGTAAAATATTGTAAAGATTAAGGAACTACATTCTATCTTTGATACATTTATTTCCATTGATCTTTCTTGCACATTCCATTGCTAAGTATGAAAACAAAAAACAAACAAACTGTATCACACAGTAGCAGCATGAGGGACTTAAAATGCTGTACCCCTGGTCTCTCAGCCCCTTTCTGGTATCAGTTCAAAGGTCAAACAGCGTCATTTACCTAGTGGGCTATCAGTGGGCTCCAGACATGAAGCACTTTAATTAATTTTTAATGGAGTGATTTTGTATTTGTTTTTAATTGATTATTCAAGGTCACTTTCTGGGTGAATGGACAAGAATGAGATATGATTAAGGTCTCACTCTGTGTCATTACAGCCTCAGCCAGCCTCTCCTTTAACTTGATATCCCACCCCCTAATTACCTTGATTGGCCAAAAATCTCTGACTTAAGCAATAGCATCAGTGCCAATGAGGAATTGAATGAAGGAATCTTAAATTGCTGCATGAAGTGAACTCTTCGATAGAAAAGAAGTTTGTAAAGCTGCATTTTAAACCTTTGAAGCAAGAAGAGAAATCGTAACCCTTAGATCACAAAAAAGGAGGATTATGTGCTGAAGCTCAAGAAAATTCTTTCCATGGTCATGTCTGAACATCATCTAGCACAGTGGAGTCCTGTCTTGGAAAAGGCCTCTATAAGCTACTGTAACACAAATAAATAATCCCAATAAACGGCTAATATTCCTATATTAACAGTGTGATGGCTGAGTGAGTTAAACCCTTCACCACTCCACACACACACACACACACACACACACACACACACAGAGTCTGAAACTTATGGACATACCCTATAAAGCTTAGCATGCACCTGAGATTTCATGTAATGAAGTAGGTGCTAAGAAAACCTTCTTGTACCCTAATTGTGCATATAACACCAAAGAGAAATTTTTTAAGCTATAATTGCAAGAAACTTTCATACCTCTGCTACATTATTCTTTCATAATAAATTCTGCCTGATCAGTTTTTGCACAGGCCTACAGTAAAAGATATTCTATTATTGTTTATGGATAAAAGTGCATTTATTAGACAAGGCAGTGCCAAACTTTAAATGAAATAACTTATTAACAGTAACATACTAAATGGACTCTTTGTTACAAGTAGCTCCCTGTACACACACAGGCCAAACCTTGAGAATCACAAACCTCCACTCCTCAGTCAGACTGAACTCCTATGGAAGTCAACTGGAATTTGGTCTGAGTAAAGACTATAGGGTTTGACCATGAGTGAATAGAGACCCTTACACTTATATAACTGACTGATACACCATACAGTATTAAGCAGTGCTTTAAGAACCTTTGGCCTATAAGGGCTCTCCAAGGGATTAAATTTTGAGTGATGATACAACTTCAAAAGAACGGTATGATATATGGCCTTCCTAATTTTCCAGGCCGTATTTTAATTTCATGCTGTTTGATCCATGCCAAATAAGAAAACAGTGAGATGGGAATCCAATTAAGTGCATTATAGCTAAGGCTTGGTTTACACTCCAGAGTTAGGTTGACATAAGGCAGCTTACGTTGACCTAATTATGTCAATGTACACACTACAGACTTGCTCCCGCCGGTGTAAGTGCCCTACTACACCAACACAATTCCAGGTCCACAAGAGGCATAGGGCTTATGTTCGTGTAGTTAGGGCGATGCAGTTGCCTGTGGGTTACTCAGCGGCGGCAGGTGGAGCCCTCTCCTTCTACCCAAGGCTCCCCCCCCCCATGGCAGGAGGACCCCTGGGCCGGCTGCAGCCCCCCCAGCTGTGCAGCACCTCCCCTCCTGAGACTCCAATCCAGCCCGTGGGAACAATCTCATGTCTCTTCCCAAAAAACCTGACTTGATAAACCCAGGAAGCTGAGCAGCACATACTGCCTCCTCAGCCGCCCTGGAACCTGCCTGGTGCATAATAAGCAGCAAAATCTTCCCCTTGCAAACCCACAACTGGCGCCCGGTGGCCGCAGCTGCACCAGGGGAGGCTTAGCCTACCCTGGCCTATTACACCCACCGCCTATGGGGTTACTTACATCGGCTGTTGGCTGTCATTCTTCTCTGTGCTGGAGCCATGAAATCGACAAGAAAGCCAGACAGTCACCCGGGGGCGGGTAGGGGGCTCCAGCTAGAGCTGCCTACCCAGGCTGAGAAGAACCCTCCCAGCTGATGGGTAGACATACCCTAAGAATGTCAAACACCTTTTCTTCTGTATAAACAATTATAAACAATTACGGACCAGCAGAATCCTGATGCTGAAATGTATTCAGGGCATCTGCTGCTGCTATTTCAGAGGGAGATGGGGGTTTAGGTTATGCTTGGCTCCTTAGTCTTTGTCAGCCTTGATTTATTTTCACAGTAGAAAAATCTCCCCTTCACTATAGTTCATTTAAGGCCTGGTCCTGCAAGATGTCAAGTGTCTCCTGAGACTGTAGTTTGCAGGTTGAAAACTGTAGCCATAAAATTAGAGGTCATTGCTGAGTCATCTCTTGCTTTCATCCCAGTAGGGATGTGGATATGTGTGGTTATATTGAGAGTCTTTCCATTCCTGCCATTTGCAAAGGTTTTGATTGGAATTGGCTAACCACTTTTCAAAACTAACACATTTCTTTTAAGAGAGACAAAGTGGGTGAGGTAATATCTTTTATCACACCCACCTTGTCTCTCTAATATCCTGGGACTGACATGGCTTTAACTACACTGCATACATTTCTTTTGCCTATTTTAGTTACTGTGTGTGTATGTAAAGGAAAACTGATAAAACATGAGCTTACTAACATACATTTATCTGTAGAGCAGCAGCAACAAAACTTCTTACTAATCCTCAGTTTTCAGACAGTAGCAAAAGGAAAGCAGAGAATAGGCAATGCAAAATAAGAAACTAAAGTTTAGATTAAGTTAGTCTCTAATGGACACTTTGATATAGAGCAATTTTAAATTCTAATACCAGTGGAAACAAAACATCCATTTATGCCAATTCTCTTTGCTTAAATATTATCTTCAGTAGCTTTACTTCATTCTTTCTGGCTCATAACAAATATGATTATGGGACCTGTTATTTAAAAACCACTAACTCAATGTGTTTGATAAAGAGATGTTAATATTAAAAAAATATACAGTATTAGATTCTAAATGATTAATCTCTTTCGATTTCAGTTCACTGTGTGGTGCTGAGATGGGTGATCTCTGAACCAGGCTTCCCACACTAAGAGAAAAATCCCTGGTTCAGCTTCTCATTGTGTGCAGGAGTGGCACATGCCCTTAGGGTTAAATGTGCAACATGCTTCCATAGTTTACGAAATTTGCACTTATGGCAAACAGGGCCCAGCAGAAGAGATTCAACAATGTGGGCTCTTGGGTCGAGAAGCAGGGAGTGAAAGACGGTGGAACAGACTCTGTGCCATGGACTAGATTCATGAGGAGCACTTAGATGCCTAAAGCCAACCTTTGGTCACCACTGGCATTCACAAAACCACCACTCAACTTCACCTGAAGTCCCTAAGCACCTAAGTTTCCACTGATGAATCCTCTAAATTTCTGCTGGTGGGCACATGCACAACCACCTAAATTCTAACACAGCCTGGTTGTTTAGTGGCTAGCTCATGCCTAAGCCCTGCCTGGATTCATAAACTGGACATTTCCCTGCTTCTCTTACTTGATTTGGTAGCTGTGCTCTGAGCATGCCTAATACACATGTTATCGTACCATTGCTTATACCTAATAATCCAGTGGTTAGGGCACTTATCCAGCAGGTGGGAAACCCAGCTTTGAATCCCTGCTTTTCCTGAATTGGTGCAGTGATTACAGCTTGGGTCTCCCACCTTTCCGGCTTACTACTAGGCTGATGGGGGGGGGCGGGGTAGTACACTCTCAGTCTTTCCTGTTGAAGCTGTTCCACTTTGTATAAATAATTGAACTAGAGAAAGAAAGCCTCTTTCATCCCGTGAATATTTTTCTGCTTATGGACTTGAGCCTCCCTCCCCATCCCTTTTAAAAAAGGGGGGACTCTGTCCATCAACTGTACCTACTTTGTTGCAGTAATACTTTTACTGTACATGGAGGACAAAATGCAGAAAGCAACAATGAGTCCTGGGGCATGCGTCTGACGAAATGGGTATTCACCCATGAAAGCTTATGCTCCAATACATCTGTTAGTCTCTAAGGTGCCACAGGATTCGTTGCTTTTTACAGATCCAGACTAACATGGCTACCCCTCTGGTACTAACATGCAGAATGTACACTATCTGTAGTACAAATACAGTTCGTCTTGTTGGCCATATATTGTGAAAGCCGAATCCCACTGAAGTCAATGTCAAAAACTCCCATTGACTTCAAAGAGGCCAGGATTTCACCCATAATGTACATTTGTTACGCAGCCTTTACGTTTCTTGTTAAAGTTTGATAGCTTGCATGTGCATATCCTTATTGAGACTCTGTGTTGTACTGAAATCAATCACAGTCTGAAAGCTATCATTTTACACCACTTCCATAGCAAACCCTCAAGTGTAGAGCTGTGGAATAGTTTTTGGCACTGAGTGAGCACATTTGAGAATGGGGTATCTGCCAAAGGAACTGGCAGTGTATTTTCACAGCTGACTTCTTATTTAGCTGAAAACAGCTTGGGTAGCAAACATGTTTTCCAAACTTTTTTCCAAGAATATCAGCTTATTTTTGTTAACAGAGTTATTTAAATGATCCATTTTGTCAACCATTTGTGACTGACTACATCTCATTGCAGTTGCTCCATCTACATTCCCATGAGTGTCCTGTTTGGGAAGAGGGAGGAAATGGTATTGAGTTAAGCTTTTGCCAAACAACAGCAGGGAGCACTAGCGGTTTGGCATATGCCCCCAGACTGGGTACCGATTCAAATTCCTAGTTTTTTTGAGGATGCTGCTAATTGCTCGTGCTAGTGTAACGAGTGGAAACGAGTATTGTGTAAGTGGACAGAATGCTAGTAAAATCTGAGATTAGGAGTGTACTCCTTTTGGTTTTCTTTGAATTTTTAATTGTCAGGCTTACAGAAAATGTGCAAAATTGATACAGAACTATTAAGTGAACTGAGATGGTAGGGCGCATGGTTTTAGTTAATATAAAAACCCTGAGATGTTACTTGCACAGAATCAAACACCACAAAGATTGTATTTGTCAGAGATGGGTAATTCAAGTGAAGTACTGTATTAAAGGTTCCTGAAAGCCAAAACACACTCACAGCAACTCAGTACTTCAGTTAATGAGCCAAATCCTCAGATGGTATAAATCAGCATAGGTCCATTTACTTCAGTGGAGCTAGGCCATGCACATCAGCTGAGGATGTGGCATGTGGCCCAATGGGCTAGATTTTTAAAGCTGCTGAAAGATGCAGATAGGCGCTAGTAGGATTTTCAAAAGCACCTACCTCCCACTGAAATCAAATCTGGCCCCATCTCTTATTCTTAAGAAGTTTTAGAACGTGATCCAAAGCCTGTTGAAGTCAGCAGAATGACCCCCATATGCCCATTGACCTCAGTGGTCTTTTGATCAGGCCCTTAGACCATTCAGAGAAACAGTCCCATTTTGAAAACCAAATGGAATCTGTTAAAATGTTGAACTCCATGCATCCACTCAGGTGCAATCAGCTACTTCAATCACGTAGGGTTCAATCCTGCAAGGTGCCGAGCACTCTGGCCCCAATCCAGCATTGCACTTAAATATTTGTTTAATTTGGGTAGTTCTGTATAGTCAATGGGACTACACACATGCTGATAGCTAAGAGCTTTCCTAGATTGGAGGCAGACTGTTCAGCAGCTTACATGATCAAGCCCTCAGAACTAAATTTTGTCCCATGATATACAGACATGCAACTTGGATATAGGTAGAACAGTTAGATTCAATGTTAAAATTGTTTTCCTAAAACTTTAACAACAAATATATTTTTACTGAGTGAGACATCAAATCTAAAGTAATAAAACAGCTCTGAACCCATCTTTTGGCCCTTCTTGAACTTTCCCAAGTTATTCAAACTGCAAATGAAGATTTTACCCTTTATTTTTAAATTTTGAATGTTGTCATTAACATGTTCAAAAGAAAAACCCTTAAGTCCACAATTAATCGGTTTTTCCATTTTTATGGGGTCAAAGAGTCTCCATTACTCAACTGACCAATCCTTTTCATTTTCCAAGATCTATCCTAAAAAAACCAGGGTTAAACTTGTTATAACATTGAAAGCTAAACATTGTTTATGTTGGGGCAAAATGTCAGATGGTAACTACTTTGGATTGTTTCCTAATTTGATTTCTGAAATGGTGACCCACTGTCAAGATGAAAAGTTTTAGCCAATCCCTACACCATCCTGTCCCCCAGTGTGACTTTTATAATGCTAGCAAATGTTACCCCTTGATATGCCATATTAATGCATTTTTTTCTGGAATAATTCATGTTCTTAAACCTAACAATGATTATTTAATGTTTAAGCACATGCTGTCCCAGTTTGAGTTCTATATGTGTGCACATTGGTTCTGAGCCCACAATAAGATTTTTATGATAACATGTTATGTATGTCAACTATTGCTATTGTTTCTAGAAGCTTTAAAGATTTTTTGGTTAGTCTGGAAGTCTGTTCCAATTAAGAAATATTGTTATTTGGTGTCCAGAGGTAAGATCTTTTAAATTAAATTTTATTTGCTGTACTCTGGATAATAAAAAACTAATTTGTAAATAACAAATATGTTGCTAATCTATCTTTCTGGATCCAGTCAGTGAGGGGGATTTTCAAAAGCACCCAAGCATTGCTTAACTCTGTTGCCACTTTTACACACTGGGAATTTACCATTAACTTCACTGTGAGCAAAGAAGCTAATGTGGAGCATTTCTGAAAATGCCACACATGTAATATTTTCATTCAACAATATACTGAAGGGCTTGATACAATATATTGAAGGGCTTGATACAATACACTCCTATCTCCCCTCTACAGCTTTCTTCACACATACCTGCACAGGAACCAGATAGTCACCGGTTACATGAAAAAAGTTGCACAGGGAATCAGATGTGCCCCAAAATACATGAATGAACTTAACATTTTAGCTTCCCCTAAACCAATACTCAATAGCCCTAGCTAAGGTCGCAGTAGGCATGCCTAATAAAAATGCTTCATGGTTAGATAAGGTTAAAGGAGGTGATGGTACGGCAATAGACTGAACTCACAAGAAACATCCATGAAACACTACTGGTTAGAAGACCTGACATTAGCTTACAACAGCTGCAAGCCAAGAGATGAATACGGATGCAGTACTGAGGGTGTGGTAGTGCAGGACATCAGTGTGAAGGTAGTTTTGATCCAGAAGTCAGCACCCCTGCAGTACAGTAAGGAGGACGGTAGTTATGCCAACTGAAGGTGCACTTCCTAACATACTGGCATACAGTGCACTGTCCACACAATACCTGTCAGGCTACTTTATATGCAACTGTGTTAGACAGGGGATTCTGTCACAAATACGGATCCATAAACCCAATGAACAACATATACCAAGCATGCAAAAGTATGGATTGATACCAGCAGGTGCTCCTTAGAATCAAGTATATGACATATATATCAAGTCATCAACTGCTCCGCATAGCCTTATAGCATACTTTCCACATTCAGAGCAGCCTGTTTCAAACAGGATGCCATGTGCATTTTAGGCACCTCAGGGAGCCCACTTCAGTGTTTGATGGAAGAATGAAACTTTTTATTTAATGTCTTTTGTACTGCTGGGAAATGTAATGCATGTTTAGCCCTCAGGGTCTGAACCCAGAAATTTTAGTATCAAAACACCATCCTCTACCACTTGAGTTAAAGGAACAATTCCATTAATTGATAGAAAATAGAAAGTTATCCTCAAGTGGACCAGTCACTAGAGAGCAATGGGATATACATGATACTGGTGGAACAATCAAACACAAAGTGTGGAAAGTCTAGGGGACAGTATGAACCATGGGATTGAATTATGTATTGAGAAGGCATCACAGTAAAGACTTACATTTGTGAAAGAAATTTTCTTTTTGCCTTTCCTCCAAAGGAAATGTTTTATTTATTAATTTTTTTTAAGTTTCACCTATTATATACAATTCTAGGGAAAAAAGTTCATATGTTGATCAATTTTTTTTTCTAGAAGCATATTAGCTATGAATCCATCTGATTCTGACTATCATTGCTTGAAGATTTCATTAGATTTTGTAGACTAAACACCACTTTCATATTATCATGTAATTTATCTATTGAAATTGTGTTTGCTGTTGAAAATAGGCAGTGGAATATTATAAGAAAGATTTCAGGCAGGTGTTTCCCCACAACCCTCTATACTTTCACAAAATTATATGAAATATTTTAATGCAACTTGGGACACACACATCTCCAGTTTTTCAAATTTCCAATGATATTTCATCTTCACCATCACATTAACAACTTTCCATTATAATAAAAACACTGGATTTTCAGAAAATACCAGAAAGATTGATTTATATGAATGATCCAAATGTGTTGCTATTAAAGTAATATAAACAAAACAATTTTCCTTACCTGTGTGCCTGCCATCACCATAAGCTATCAAAATACAATTTATCTTTCAGTATTAAACCTATTTGTTTTCTTTTGCCATTTTGCCCTGCTTAGACACTGAAATTCGATATAGAATCTCACACTGGTTTTTAGTCTGTTTCCAATTCTCCCCTCTATGCTGTGGAATGCAGGGAGGTGTGTGGTTCATTCCATCTATAGAATTCTTTTTGTCTTTTCATAGCATTGTTTTTAATTATCCTTTCCTGCAACAACCTAGACTATTTGTCTTCCTTAATTTTGCCTGATCCTATAAATCCCGAGAGCTTTCCATTTATAAATGGGATGTGTCCACCACTCTGAAGAATCAATTCTTAAGGGAATGGATTTCTTTCATTTATTTTTTGTTAATTTTAGATGGACCTTCCCAAGCTCCCTTTCATTTTATCCCTACTTATTTTGTTCATGCTTGTGGCCACCCTCCTTCTGACTTAGAAAAATTGGGCACCATCTTTACTTAGCCAGCCAGTGTGGACCTGAAGGCCATCCAAAGTGGTCTCTTGAGAATGACTCAAGTATGAGAATGACTCTCCTTAAGGATGCTTTCTCTTGTAATGTACGAGCTAATGTGCATGTACAGTGCTGAATGTATACTACCATTTAGTGAGGTCGGCGGTAGCTCATGGAGCTTCTCATTCAGTCCCAGTGGTTTTGGAGGAGAAAGTCTCTATGCCACGTGTGCAGCTGACTGACATCTGTGGTGTGTGTAGATGTATGAAGTCCTTACACTCAGCAGTGCTCCCAGTTGTTGCTGTCCTGGGAAGCTTTGCTTTGGACCAAAAATTTAGACTCCTTGCATTCTATTATGCCATAAATACATTGTTGAATGAATCCTATATTTGTGTTAAAAAAAACAACACAATAGAACTCATTAAAGGATAAATTGTAATACACTGACATTGAGCAGTAATTTACTCTTCAAATAGTTCTATTGATTTTAATGGGATTAATCAAGGAGTAAGGTACTACTGAATGTGATTAAGGGCATCAGAATCTGAATTTAATATGAATATATTCATGATTTCTTCATTGGTCAACATTAACTAAACATAATGCACAACACTCACAATGGACAATTTTCACAATGCACATAAAATATGGAATGACAGTGTGAAAAAAAAAAGCAGAAGGTTTTTGTTTAAAAATAAAACCAGACTAAAAATCAATAAGTTCTAAAAATAAGTTAATTAATCAAGTAGTAATGGATCTAAGATTCCCTGTGGTTTTATTTATTTGGCTTTTTTTTTATTTAAATCATGAAAAGAAAGAGGTACAGCAAATTAAAAGAAGTCTAGTTAATTAACAAATCCAGTGGGAATAAAAAAAATCTAAATAAAACAGAATTAAAGATCAGATAGTGTTTAACCTGTTGCTGAATTTTAATTAGTGACTACTTAGAGTTTTAATTTCAATATCTATGCCTGAAATATCTACATTCTAATTTGATGGATATAAATAATCCAAACTTTCATTCTAATGAGTTTTTGAACCTTTTATAAATTTTGAATGAGAAATCAAAATGCTTCCAAAAATAACTGCATGTAATTGATTATTTATTGTTGTCATTTTCACATTTGGTAAACTGAAGCTGGTTTTTCTGTTGCATTATCAATATTACTCTAAAATAGAGAAAGATAAACATTGTGAGAGGCAGTGTGCTTATTGTTACATACAACACTAGGGCGGCTGACTGAAGGGAAAAGAATAATGGCTTTGTAGTGTGTCTTTGAAGCAGGCAAATATCTTTTTTTCTTTTTTTTTTTTGCTGTGTGTACTAGCTTTAGTGACTAACAGTAACTTGTACTATAGCAATGTACACGTGTGGTATTCTACGGTATATTCATACTCGATCAAACTAAAGAAAAATAAATATACATACTATTAGAACGAAGTATTCTTCTAATTCTTGAAACTCACAGTATAATCAATGTCACATCTGAAGAGAAGTGGTGATTTCAGGGGTAATTTTCTCTTGGAGAAATGACAGGGAAAAAAAACCTGTCCAGCTCAGCTTATCTGTTGAAAAGCAAATTCTGCAACATGCAACTTTGGGATCCAGGTTCAAGAAGACTTCATTGGATTGGACACATTTGGTAGAGCTGATCTTTTGGACCCATGGACCTCACAGCTGCAAGTACCACTTGTTTTGGGAGAAATTATCAGTTAAAACTCTTATTTTTTAACAGATCATGCTATCAGTCATCTACGAATAACTGTAAATACTGAGCAATTATTACTTAAGGATAATTTTGGGTTGATCTATATGATCTAATATAACACCTAGGCATAATTAATCACCCAGAGGAAATTTCTGTTGGCCTAATTCTCCACTTCCTTACACCACTTTTACATCAGCGAAACTCAAATTTTTAACTTTAACATAATTTATTTATGATTCTTAATAAGGCTCAAGTACCATTATATAGCCTATGAGTAAATTTTATGCGGCACTGAACGTAAAGTGGTACCATAAATATAGTAACTAACAAATGTTATGATGGATAGGTAGACAGATGGCTCTAGCTAGTTGGGTGTTTAGTATTTGTCTAAAGGAATCCTTGATGATCTTCTCCTGATTCCTTGGCTGCAGTTTTGTGACCCTGTTAAACAATAATACCTGGAGCCAAGTTTAGGATGTATGTAGTTAGGTCTTGCTCCCTTTCCTCATTCAGGGAAAATCTGTACAATTAAAAAAATAGATTTATTGTGTAACTCAGGAGATGGGCTTGCCACTGATAATAAAGTAACAAGTTGGTTAGAATTAAACAGTGTCTTTGTCCTGCACAACCAAGGTATGTGCTTATCCCAATTGGTCATCTTTGACTTTTACAATGAACAAACACTGGACTTAACTGACTGACTCATAACTAGAACTCATTTTCAGTCTCCATGCAATTCTCTTACCCACACTCTTTAGCACATGATCAGTTTGTACCAAAAGACACGCTGTCCACTAGCAGCTTATTTTACTTATTTCTTATAAACCAATCTTCAAAGGCCTACTTTAAGGAGATCCAATTGAGAACAAAGCTTTATTGAAAGAACAAACAAAACCAAACACCATTGTATGGATGATGTTGTATGGAGCTTTCCTGTATGTAAATAAGAGGCTGGCCAGTTTCTTTTTCTAAGTGCCCTTTTCTGACTTCATAGACTGTTCAAATATGAAAAAGGATTACAAATCATTCAGCCAAGCGTGCAGGGCAAGGGGTTGTGGTTGGATATATGACTTTATGAATTCTTGAAATTCTGATGCTCCGACCACAGTGGACTCTTCCCACTGACAAACTGCTATGATATACAATGTTTGCAGTGATGGTTCTAGGATATTAGAGACACAAGGTGGGTGAGGTAATATCTTTTATTGGATCAACTTCTGTGGGTGAGAGAAACAAGCTTTCGAGCTACACAGAGCTCTTCTTCAGGTGTGGCTGAAAAATACAATGGCTTGAAAAATGCATAGTACTTCACTGTTAAGCAAGATGTTGTTAATGATATTGCAGATATCTCTAGCTATTTTGAATAAACATAAAAAGCTACATTTGGCTCTGAAAAACATCCCCTGTAATCCATATGTAGGTGCTGCAGTGTTATTCTTAATCACTCACAAGGGTGGATTAAGATCTCATCTGGTGGTGCATTCAGCATCTACTCACGTACAGCCTTTGTCAAACTTTTGAGGTTTGGTTATCAGTGTTTAGCTGCCAAACTTTACCAATGCTCTCATCTGAGCTGTGCTTTGGACAAACTAAATGCTGCTCTTTGAGCTTTCTAGAGACGCCTGCTTGAATGCCCCATAGTATACACCCATCATGGATGTGAAGCTCCTCTTGCAAATTATAGAATGAAGAGAGAATACTTGTGTGTTCAATGCTCTGGACCCTCACAGTACCACATACCTAGTTGCTCTCTTGTGCTCAGTAGTAAAGTGTCTATTTGAGCTATATTGAAGCCATACACATAGTATACTCTGGAAGAAATGTTCTCACTAATCCAGCAGTAGTTGGCACAATCCGTCAACACTGAAATGCTTTGCCATGTTCTCATATTTAGTTGAGTATTGGTACCAACTATATTACAAAGCCCTGCATTGCAGACCAGCATCAGTTACTAGAGGAATATCTTTTCTGTGACTGAAGCTGTCAAAAGGATGATGATCTGTTTTTAAGAAAAAGCATCACCTTTAGAAATAAAGGAGATATTTCTTCAGCCATCACACCAAATTTTATCTACTTATGCATAATTATTTTCAGTGGTCAGTGAACGAGATGCAAATGAATCTGGTTTTTCACATCTGTCGGATAGAAGCAGTTATGTTGCATGTTCTATGAGAAAGAAGCATTAAAAGCCAGTTAAGTGACAGGTCATAATGCATGCACTCTCAATCAGAAGCTGTAAGTCCTTTTGACTTCCTTGCATATTTCTTCATATGCCTCTGTCCACTGATATTTTCTATTCTTCTGGAGGAGCACAGGGAGACTGGGCAGGATTAGTGTAACAAAGAGCTATACTACACAAGTCCTAAAAAAGAATATAGTTCAACACTTGTAGGATGAAGGACATTCTCTGCCACAGCAATTTTATCTTATGAGTTCTTGTCTATCACATGGACACAATATTCAACATTATTGTGAAATAATTCAACTTTGGCCTAGTTTGATTTTCTCTCGCAAGTCTTTGGCCTCAACAACACTTGGCTTAAATTTTATAAGTGGTTTGCCTCAGTTTTTGCTGTGATGATATCATGGAAATCATATCACATCACAGCCCTGGGCTCCAGGTATTCCATGATTCTTTGCTATACTGTAGGGATTAATGCAACTCTAACAGGAAGTCTGTTGGGCTGAGATTTTCTCTTATGAGCAGTGCATGAAATTCAAGGCCTACTTCCAATAAATAAAGATGAACTAACTTCACATCCTGATCTTCTGTCCAGCTGTTAATGTAGCAAACATAACCCTTGCCATGTATAAAAGATATTTCTCAACTTTTAAAACTGGATTAGTCATGATTTTGAAATTGCCACAAATTCTCACATCTTGATTTTTCTTAACAGATACAATTTGTGTTGCCGACTCTGTTTCATCTACCTTTACTAACAATTCTAAAAGTGCTGAGCAGCTAAAAATCCCAATGAATTCAATAGCAGCTGTTGGCACTCATCTTTGAAACAAATCAGATCACCTTTACTTACATGCCTGTATATGGAGTTAGCAACTTAACTTTATCTAAGAAGCATTCTGCCACCCCCCAGCATGCCGCCCCTCTTTATTTATGTGTCACTCCTGATCATTTGATCAAGAAATGCAAGAAAAGACGTGTACAGTCATATACTGTGAGTAGAATCTTGCTTTACTATTCCAGGTGGGTGGAGCTTGGTCTGTGAACGAACACGGGTGCATGGCATGAATTTGGAAGAGTACCGCTATCTCTTCTCCTCCCAAAATATTTGAACCCTGAGCACCCATCCTCTAGAATTTAAATTGTAAGGGATTGCTCCTTAAACACTAGATGGGTCACAGCACTTGTGTAGGAACATCAGACTAAGGCATGCCAGATAGTGAATAGTAGTGCCCACACCTGCTACTTCCCCCCTCCCCTGGGCATGGAATGGGCACAGCTTTGTCACCCTCTTCCCCCCACAAGCCACCAAGTTATCTAATCATCATCAACTGTAGGACTCATGTAGATGATTTTACAGCATAGGGAGGAAGTGGGAAGCCAATTGTAACTTGGGGTCACAATTTGGTTCTCAGCCTCCTACTGGGGCAGTGCAACAATGTGCTGCCCCTCTGTGGTGCTTCTGGTCAAGCCACAATTTTGTCCTATGTAATATTGCATGACAAACATGCAAAAAACAAGCAAATGATTTAAAAAAATCAAAACATCATCTAAAATGGGGTCTATGTGAATGATAATACAAATAAACTGTGACTGTTAGCAGAAAAATATGCTGCGATAAATGGGATTGGAGCTTAAATCATTTTAAGATCCATTTTCTTCCAGGACAATTGTATTAATCTAACACTACTGAACCTGGTATCAGCCAAAGAAAGTGTCAGGATTCTCAAAAGCAAAAGGATGGGCAATTCTACTGATTATTGGATCATGTCCTATTTAGAGATATAACCTTTTCAGCCCAAAAGAAAGGCAAACAAAGGCAGTTCAGTGTCACAGATACAACCCCCAAATTACAGTAATTTGGTGCTGTTATTGTATTTTGCTAATCACAGAGAATCAGCAAAGGCAGTCTGAGTCACCAGTAGTATGAACAACATTTTCTTATCAGGTTAAATGAACAAGCTATGGTTGAACACTAGTAAAGAACAGAAGTCTGAAAAAGCTTGTTTGGTTGGTTTGTGTTTTATCTGCAGTGGATAGACATCATTTGTTGCAGTAACTGTTTAAACAACAAGCTATACCACTATAAACACTAAACAGCGTATAAACCACATCTATTTAACATGAAATTATTGCCAATGTCAAAGGTAGTCAATTATAAATGAAAATGATCTCATGCATTTCTTCCCTAACTTCTATTCCATAAATTAAAAACTTCATTGAAAAGAGATAAAAAAAGTAAAGTAAATTTTTAAAGGCCATATATTTTAATTTACCTTATTCATGCACATGGAGTCAACCTGTGATCTAGCTATAAAGGACATCAGCATCCCCTTAGTCATGCATGCAGGCTACCTGTACCAGAGATTGCAGTGTACGGCAGGAGAGCCAGTTCTGCATAGCTGCTATTCACCTACCCTCAACATGGGTGGGTGACAATGAGCTGGCCCTTGCTCTGCATTCATAGCAAAGCCACAATTGAGCCCAAATAAAGTAACATTTATTTCCAACCGCCCCCCTCCACCTCCCAAAAATTCAATCTTTACCCAAAACTGATGTGCTGTAAATTTTGGTGAAGATACACTAGTTTCATCATCCGAAACAGAGAGCTTGAATCTCCACTTTAAGTGAAAAGCAACAGAGTCCTGTGGCACCTTATAGAGTAACAGACACATTGAAGCATAAGCCTTCGAGGGTGAATACCCACTTCGTCAGGTGCATGCGTCTGACGAAGTGGGTTTTCACCCATGAAAGCTTATGCTCCAATATGTCTGTTAGTCTATAAAGTGCCACAGGACTCTGTGGTTTTTTACAGATCCAGACTAACATGGCTACTCCTCTGATACTTGACACTTTAAGTGAAAAGCTGAAACCAGCCTTAACAGCAGAGGTGCCACCTCACCTTTTTCATGTCCTTAATTTAACACATGTATGATTATAATTCTTTAAAACAACACTTTAAGGAGTCTTGACAGAAAAATCAGGTCACTTGAATAGTACTAGATATTTAAATAATCACCTGTGTGTTGATTGCAAGCTATAAAATGCCTTCACTTTCCAAGCAGAAAAATGGTTTTATAGACAGCACCATTTTTACAAAGCTGCTTTATTAGCATAACATTTACTAGGGCTGCGTGCAAGAGGAGTACTCAGACTGTACGTAGTTGGAGTTCACAGGGTTTGGGGAAGTGAAATCCACTGCCCAGCCTACAACTGGGATGCAGAGATTCTGCTCAGTCAGTCCCGTGGCTACCAGGGGCGGCTCTAGGTATTTTGCCGCCCCAAGCATGGCAGGCAGGCTGCCTTCGGCAGCTTGCCTGCGGGAGGTCCCCGGTCCCGCGGATTCAGAGGCATGCCTGCGGGAGGTCCGCCGAAGCCGTGGGACCAGCGGACCGTCCGCAGGCATGCCGCCGAAGGCAACCTGCCTGCCGCCCTCGCAACCATCGGCAGAGCACCCCCTCTGGCTTGGCGCCCCAGGCATGCGCTTGGTGTGTTGGTGCCTGGAGCCGCCCCTGATGGCTACTATTCCAGCTTAGCATCTGCAGCCACTCTACACTGGTATCACAAATTGTCAGGGCCACCTACGTAATCCTGGCTATTCAGCCCCTCCTATGAGCCACCATATTATTGCAACTTTCATCACTGACTTAGGGGACCAGCACACAGACCCTTCCCTTGGCAGACAGGGTATGCATACAGGTATGCCTGAATAGCTGCTGAACCAACAAGTCCCTGAACTGCCCCTATGTGGAGGTAAAGAGGAGCAGAGGGCACTGTGCTGGCCCTTCCCACCATGAGAGATTTCCCCCTTAGCTAGACTGAATGGACCACAACTATGTGCACAAGTGCACATTTTTGGTACAGCTGTAAAGTAGAATGTGATAGATTTCAGAGTTTTAATCTACATTTCTTCATAACAGAGAAGCAGGAGCCCCTGCCGCAAGGGACTATATTGGTTTTCTTAACAGAGATCCTGCCATCTGATTCTGGAACAGCATTGAGTTCTAAAACAATGTCAGACCTGCTTGGCTAGAAATGATAGGTATATGATTTGGAGTTTCACTAGTTGAGAACGGGATGGTGTAAAAATGTGGGAGTGTGTTAGTGGAAACTTGATGGGGAGGTTACTCGGGGTTCCAACATGAATGCAGAGGACTCTGGAAAAAGTAGTTCTGACATACATAATATATTCTTTGAAAAATTTGTGGCAGTGAAATATAATCACAAACCGCATATACAAGTATATTCTCTAGGATAAACCCAATCCTCAATACTGTGCCTGCAGAACTATCATGGGAGTTCTATGCATGGATTGCTTACAGGATCCAACTCTCAGGGTAAGGATAAGCTATATAACATTTTGATTCACATAGTATAATTCCAAGAAAACATTTATCCTCTCAAGTCAGGTGAACACAAGAAACTAATCGTTGAATGTGTAGAGGAATAAATCACTTTACATTGGTATACAGAAAATGTCAAGGAATTATGCAAGGAAGTGTTTGTTTTATGTCAATGAATTAATCAATGTTTGAATACACTAAGAGTTGATCATGCAAACCATTACTCATGCTGGTGAGCACTTACTCACATGAGTAGTTCCATTGACTTCAGCGGATTTACATAACTTTTCAGTTTGTTATTGCAACAGGCTAAAAAGGCTTTGTTTTTAGCAACTGAGAACCTAGCAACAACTGGATTGTTCCATACAGGCTGCTCGTTATTTAAACAAACCTGTTTGTACAAAAGGTACAATATCTGTTTGACTATTATGAATCTTTTGACCACTTGTCCACTTGACCTGAAGTCCATTTATTTCACTGCAACTTTCTGCAAAGTGAAGACTGTTTATTGGCTCTGTTGTACACAAGTCCCTGATATCTTCATACAAAGATTGGCCTTGATCCCACTGAAGTACAGTACAGAAATCCCATTTGAATTCAAAGGGAGACCCTGTGCATGTTTGAAGACTATTGATTTAAAATGGGGGGGGGGAGGGAGAAATCCCTATTCACTTCTAAAATTAAATCTGTGAGATCTCATGACTAACTTTATACCAGCAATGTGCGCAGCTAAGTATAGTTTGCTTTTTTATTCCATTTCAGAAATGAACTCTGCATGTTGTGGATGCTTGAAAAAAATTAAACTGAAAATTAACCAGGGAAAATCTATGGCTGCAGGAAAATAAGATACAATGTGTGTGTATTCACACCCGACACACTATTGTAATAATCTTTGTACAAATATGCCTTGTGAGGTATCATCTGAAAACTAACTTTCTGGTCAATAATATCATAGTAAAATGTATGTAGCAACATTATATATAAAATGTACGGACATAAGCTGAAATTGTGACTGAAGTGTGTTTACCAGACAAGTGTGGGGAGTGGGTAGCCCTGTTTCTCAAAGACAAAGGACAAGTTGATGCTGGTGTCAAAACTGATGGGCCATCACCTATCAAGTGGCCATTCTTTGGCAAGGAAGGGTGGGGGCAGGACTAAACAGATCTGATCTAAGCAGACAACAGCATGAAACCTCTTCCCCACCTGACTTCATGTCTTTCTTCTTAGCTGGCGAGAACTTTATCAGGGTCACTCTCAGGAAAATACATTTCAAGGGGTGACTGAACTGTAAAAGCAAGGGGGCAAAAACACCCCAAGTTCTCTCCCTAGCCATCTCTCTCTTTTCACCTAAGACAAGAAAAGAAACAGGCTGCTGGACTTTGGGAGCAGGTCCTGGCCTGAGAGTTTGGCCAGCAACGTACTGAAAACATGTTGTAAGGGACTTCAACTTAAACCAACTCTAGTTAGTAAAGTTTAGAAAGGATTTTCTTTTTTTTCTTCTTGTCACCATTTCTGACTTAATGCCTCATTACTTGTGCTCACTTAAAACCTCTCTTTTTGTAGTTAAATAAACTTGATTTATTCTTTAGTCAAAACTAATCCAGTGTTGTGAACTGTGTGGGTAACTTCATTTAAAGTGGCAAACTGTTCTATCTTGATCCCCTGAGAAGGGCAATAGACCTATTATATCTGGATTTTCCAGGAGAGGGCTGGAATGTGCAGAGCACATGTATTTGGGGAAAAATCCAGGACTGGGAGTGTGTTGGGGTCACCCAGCAAGTAGTAAGCAAGGCTGCTGGAAACCCAGAGTGTGGCTCATGTTTGCTGGCAGGCTGCTGGCATCAATGCTACTGGACCAGCCTTGTGGCTATACTCAGGGTATGAACTGCATGCTGTTTGTGAGAAGCCCAGGTTGGGAGCTACAGCAGCAAGGCATTGTGAGGCACCTCAGGTTGCAGGGCAAGTAGTGACACATCGCCTTTCTGGTCTGGATTGCACCCCAGAATGTCATACTGTGCACATAAGGATCACTTTTTTTTTTTTTTTTTTTTTTTTACACACACACAGTAGGGCAGTTCTATGAAACCTGTACTCCACACATGTATAACAGAGAAATAATGAAAAATACATCCATCTTTTGTTTTCCTACCACAATGACAACTGATATTGTGTATTTCTACTATCACTACCGATTTTTCATCTGATCCCTTCCAAAGCAGCTGCGGACAGAGTGAGTCTCTGGTGGCACAGCTCCAATGGAACCACTCTGCCAGGGAGCTAAGGGCCCAAGTGGGCCCTTAAGCCAGCATGGAGGCGTAAGGGCTTGGCTGCCACAGAGATCTGAAGATCTACATGGATCCTTGAGGATCTCCCAGATTTGGTGGTAGGTTCCTTTGCTGAATTCGGATGGATGGTGTTGGAAAAGGAAGGAAACAAAGCTTGCCTAAAAGGAACAATGTGCATGGTGTCATTGCAAGGGGATATTCATAGAAAATTTATCCTAGGACAAGCCTCATAGGTTTTCTCCCCACTGGGGAACAGGGGTGACCACATCCTACACTTGCACCAGATCCTGCAAATGCATATTCACATGAATAATTCAATTAAACTGTACAATTGATTCCCTTATATAGTAATTCAGACCTTTCATCAAGTTACTTATTTTAATCCACATTACAAAGAATTGGAGGGTGAATTAAAAAATCTCTAAAAAGATGTAGCAAAATGACTATTTCTTAGTAAATTAAATTATTTCAAAGCAGCTAAACTCTCAAAATGCTGAAAGATGCTTGAAAAGAGAGACATCAAGGACATTAAAATGGGCTCCTCTCATTTTCAAACGAACAATTTGGGTTTGGAAACAAGAAATATTCTAGTTAATAATAGATCTTTGAGAACTATTTAAGTCCATCAGTGCTTTAAAACCTTAAATAATTATTCACATAGCAGCATAAGTCAGAAGGATATATCAATTTTTTCTCCATTCCATCTGACCAGCTGCAGCCCAGTAATTTCTTTTTCCTTAATGACAGGTAGAGAACTTGGGATGTTGAATGTAGGACAAGGAATAAATTAGAACATGTCCCTTCAACCGTATACACCAAGTGCTCATTTGATGACTCAGACACTTTGCAACTATTTTAGAGAAGTTTGTCTGTTCCTGCGGTCCCAAGGGATGTCACTATAAGGAAAAATTGTGCAAAAAAAGCCTTTCTATAGCAAAAGAAAGAAAAAAATCTATCATTAATAAAAATTAACAAGTTTTGAAGGTGTGTTACTTGTCTGGTTCTGTCTAAAAACAAACAAAAGCAGGGAACATTTTTACATACATTTCAATAAGTATAAAACCTCTAATAAGAGTCATTTGCAAGCATTGCTATGATAGTGGCTCAAGTTGACTAATAAATAAAGATGAGGCAATTAATTAGCTCAAACACTTCTGTATTGCAGACCACTCATTAGAGACTCTCCACTACCTTCTCTTTCATAGAATCATAGAATCTCAGGGTTGGAAGGGACCTCAGGAGGTCATCTAGTCCAACCCCCTGCTCAAAGCAGGACCAAACCCAACTAAATCATCCCAGCCAGGGCTTTGTCAAGCCTGACCTTAAAAACCTCTAAGGAAGGAGATTCCACTACCTCCCTAGGTAACCCATTCCAGTTCTTCACCACCCTACTAGTGAAAAAAAGTTTTTCCTAATATCCAACCTAAACCTCCCCCTCTGCAACTTGAGACCATTACTCCTTGTTCTGTCATCTTCTACCACTGAGAACAGTCTAGATCCATCCTCTTTGGAACCCCCTTTCAGGTAGTTGAAAGCAGCTATCAAATCCCCCCTCATTCTTCTCTTCTGCAGACTAAACAATCCCAGTTCCCTCAGCCTCTCCTCATAAGTCATGTGCTCCAGCCCCCTAATCATTTTTGTTGCCCTCCGCTGGACTCTCTCTAATTTATCCACATCCTTCTTGTAGTGTGGGGCCCAAAACTGGACACAGTACTCCAAATGAGGCCTCACCAGTGCTGAGTAGAGGGGAATGATCACATCCCTCGATCTGCTGGAAATGCCCCTACTTATACAACCCAAAATGCCATTAGCCTTCTTGGCAACAAGGGCACACTGTTGACTCATTCAGCTTTTCGTCCACCGTAACCCCTAGGTCCTTTTCTGCAGAACTGCTACCCAGCCATTCGGTCCCTAGTCTGTAGCAGTGCATGGGATTCTTCCGTCCTAAGTGCAGGACTCTGCACTTGTCCTTGTTGAACCTCATCATATTTCTTTTGGCCCAATCCTCTAATTTGTCTAGGTCCCTCTGTATCCTATCCCTACCCTCCAGCGTATCAACCACTCCTCCCAGTTTAGTGTCATCTGCAAACTTGCTAAGGGTGCAATCCACACCATCCTCCAGATCGTTAATGAAGATATTGAACAAAACCGGCCCCAGCACCGACCCTTGGGGCACTCCACTTGATACCGGCTGCCAACTAGACATGGAACCATTGATCACTACCCGTTGAGCCCGACCATCTAGCCAGTTTTCTATCCACCTTACCGTCCATTCATCCAGCCCAGACTTCTTTAACTTGCTGGCAAGAATACTGTGGGAGACTGTATCAAAAGCTTTGCTAAAGTCCAGAAATAGTACATCCACTGCTTTCCCCTCATCCTCAGAGCTGGTTATCTCGTCATAGAAGGCAATTAGGTTAGTCAGGCATGACTTGCCCTTGGTGAATCCATGCTGACTGTTCCTGATCACTTTCCCCTCCTTTAAGTGGTTCAGGACTGATTCCTTGAGGACCTGTTCCATGATTTTTCCAGGGACTGAGGTGAGACTGACTGGCCTGTAGTTCCCTGGATCTTCCTTCTTCCCTTTTTTAAAGATGGGCACTACATTAGCTTTTTTCCAGTCATCCGGGACCTCCCCCGATCGCCATGATTTTTCAAAGATAATGGCCAATGGCTCTGCAATCTCATCGGCCAACTCCTTTAGCACCCTCGGATGCAGCGCATCCGGCCCCATGGACTTGTGCTCGTCCAGCTTTCCTAAATAGCCCCGAACTACTTCTTTCTCCACAGAGAGCTGGTCACCTCCTCCCCATACCGTGCTGCAGAGTGCAGCTGTCTGGGAGCTGACCTTGTCTGTGAAGACAGAGGCAAAAAAAGCATTGAGTACACTAGTTTTCTCCACATCCTCTGTCACTAGGTTCCCTCCCTCATTCAGCAAGGGGCCCACACTTTCCTTGACTTTCTTCCTGTTGCTAACATACCTAAAGAAACCCTTCTTGTTACTCCTAACATCTCCGGCTAGCTGAAAGCTCTTTCAATAGAGCTTTCAGATTAACTACACAATGCACACCACCTAGTGAGCTAGCGAAGAATTTCAAGTTATCATGGGTTCTCTCAAGTCAAAGATGGGGGGTTCCTCCTTCTTCCTATTTTGACACTAGGTTTCTTCATCTCACACCAAAGCCCCTCCCAGGTTTTTTGTTTGAAAACTTTGATCAACCTGTAAGGGGAGGGTAGGAGGTGAGGAAGGTTGCAGGACCTGTAATTCCACCTCCTACTTTGGGCACCAGCCTCCCCTCGCTTACCATCTCTGGTGTGTCTGTCAGACTCTTTGGGACAAGGACGGTCTTTATTTTGTTTCTTATGTTGTACCTACTGCATGGTCAGTGGTTAACAGATATAAATTATACTAGAGATTTATGTCAAACCATGGAAGTACAGGAGGCTTACAAAGTACTAGTAGCTAATACTAATCTGGTTTTAGCATCGAGTTATTTTCTTCCCCAGTCCAACACAATAAAAAACATCTCTCTCTCTCACTCTCTCTCTCTCTCTCTCTCTCTCTCACACACACACACACACAAACACACACACCCCACCCCAAACATCTGCCAATACATTAATTGCTGGCGAACAGTTTGCATGAGGCTCAATACTCGTGGCTACAGGAGAATCAGAGAAAATGAACAACAAATCTAAGCAATCAAAGAGCTCAGTACAGTCTCCCTTTAAAAGCAAAGAAAAGTATATTCAGATAAGTTCCAGAACACTGGATGTTTCAGAGACACTGGAATTTTGAGTCACTCACCTCTCAGCCACTGGTTCAAATTGGACCCAAGTAGGCAGTGAAATTTGCTTCCATCTAACAGTTGATCAGGGATCTATATTAAAGTGAATGAGGGTTTCAGTGGCACGCTTCCTAGCATTATCAGCTGTGGTGTCAACAATTGACCATTCACAGACAGCACTACCCATTCTCCCTTCAAGGTGCCCCCTTCAGACTAAGGTTGGGACACACAGGCAAGGGAAGCCACAACACAGGGAAGCTTGCACAGAGTCTGCTCTATTATACTGCCAACCAGGCAGATATCATTCCCTCCAGCTGGTTCTCATCTCTGTGGGAGAGTCTTCATGAAACGTGGTTTCAGACCACAGACTATTGCACTGGTGTTTGCCAATCTTATTCAAATGTTGAAAGAACACAGAAGACAATGCTGTGGGGCACTAAATCCAGATAGTGTGCATGAGCTTCGTTAATGTGTAGTCTGCCTTCTTTACCCGCTGAGGCCAAAGCTAAGTGCTGTGTTTACTTTACATGTTATTTCCTTTTGTCAGCGAAGTGAATCAGTTTTACTAACTTGCCCCAGTCACTATTGACTCATCTGCTTCCCTTCCTCCCCTTAAATGGTGCCTTCTTCTCTTTCTCTCCTATGAGTGGTGTTCATGCTCTTACGTCCCCACACAGAGTGAGGCTGATGTTGCTTCGGAAGGAGGCGGGCAATAAAATAGAATATATTCCTTCATTCCATTCCTCTGTCCACCATGCTACCTCATCCCTCTTCTGGTGCTAAGAGTTTGGAGACAGGTTAGTGTTATTCCCCTGTAAATGCCAGAAACCAGCAGCTGAATCTGCTCCTTTATTTGAAATGGCCCCATGTGGCCAGAGGCCATGTTGACTTTTGTATTGAAAGACGACAAAAGCAGTGGTGACTAGGAGAGAACTTGCAACAGCTCTAGTACTGCTAGCAGAAGCCCAGGAAGCTTCCCATCAGCCAAAAAAGTCAGTCAGGGGACACCCTCTCATTAGAAAAAAAAGGGGGCCATGATTCCACTCTGAGCACCCCAATACGCACAGGAACAGGAGATGCACAGACTACAACATCCCTTCCCACATGAGCCAAACCCACTCCGCAGGCTGGTACTGATTGGTAGCAGTGCTAAGGACTCAAGCACAGCAGACAGTAATTTTAGCTGTGCCTTGGGCAGGTCACAGAATTATTGAGGCATGACCCTTCTGCTGCCCCCTGATGCATGGCCATGTAAGGGCAAGACATGATTTGGCCTTGAATATTTTAAGTGTCAGTTTGTGTTCAGTGTAAGAATTCAGGTCACACATGCATCTGCTCTGAGGTGAAAATACTGTATATAAAGGAAATGAAATTTAAAAGTATTTACTTACATAACCAGCAGTTTTTAGTGAACAGGTTTTTTGATCTAGAGAGCTCCCATATAGTTGGGTTAAACAGTTGGAAGCATTTGTCTTTAGGATGCTAGCATATCAATTACTATGTTTATGTTAAGACACTTACGCTCAAATCAATATATAGGCCCTAAAGTACCCAGGTCTTTCTTGTAGGCAGCACCTGAACCATCACTATTGTACTCCATAGCACAGTTAGAGCTGGAAAAGTTAATATTGTCATTTAATCAGATCTGCTTTAAAGCCTGTTACCTCTGGGCTCCTCTGTACACCAATGAAGTCTGTTTACACATGACATATGTATGTTTAAAGAGTAACTATCAATTATGGCCAGGCAGCAGTTTAGAAAGCAAACTGAGAACTAGAGCAGAAAACCCAGTTAAGTATACACCACTTCACTCCTTAGCTTTGGCCTCAGAGGGTAAAGAAGGCAGACTACACATTAACGAGGCTCATGCACACTATCTGGATTTAGTGCCCCACAGCATTGTCTTCTGTGTTCTTTCAACATTTGAATAAGATTGGCAAACACCAGTGCAATAGTCTGTGGTCACCTTTAAGTTCTGCCCTATTACTGTCTGTGACATTTATTGTTCGCTCACATGGCTGTACCCCAGTATATTTAATCAAATTGTTGGAAAAAATCATTGGCACTAAGTTGGTTATTAGCATCAGGATCATGCACTGCCAGTCCACCACTGAACAAACACCTCCTCTTAGTGCTGGTACACAGATTTCAGTGTCAGCATCCCAGATCATCACTGACTAGTTTAATTTGTTTTTTAAAATCATACATTTGGAAGGCCCAGGCTAGAAGTTCTTCCTCAGCCAAAACTCTCAAAGACTTCAGGATTGGGCCTTTAGAGCTGTCATTTATTGCTATTCAATTCCCTTGACTTTCAAAATAAATGTTTTTTTCAGCACACTGCATTCTCCAAGGAACCAGTTGCCACTCCAGTAGAGAGGCGAGGTAGGGTGGGGAGGAAAATAACATCTTTCCTAACATTTCTTTTGAGGGGCAAAGATTTTGTACTTTAATTGCCTTTGTGGCAATGTACTTTGAGCCCTTTGCAATTAATGGAACAATTCTCTAGGTACAGCTAGGGCTGGACAAAGAAATTATCTGTAACTAATTTAGCCAATTTTCCTGTTTGTGAACTACAGGTCTGTTGAATCTTATGCTGGGGTTACGTTCCACAGTCAGCGCGTAAAGCAAAAATCGAGTATAGTCAAAATTACATTGAGTGTAATGGCAGGCAGAATCACCCACAGTATTAAAATTGTTATTTTTCTCTCTTTTTTTTTGCCAACTGCATAAAGCTGAAATCGCGCATGTTAAATGCACGTAAGATGAGTCAGACCGGTATCCATAAAGTCAAAGGAATATTCATGAGTTGTTTCTGAATTATTCCCCTGTGCTAATTATAACCATTGTTTGGTACTCCAACAGTAATCAAACCTATTGTCAGCCCAGTTCAATCTTCCAAAATAGCAATTATATCCATTAGCAACCTAGTTGTCCTCCTGACCTCCTCTTTATGGTTTCTGCAAGACAATCCACCTTTCCAAAACCAGCAGTGCTCTTTTGCTGATCTTTTATGATGCTGATCAGTAGCTGATCATGAGCTCTCTCTCCATTTATGGTTATTTTCAGTCTAATTTTCTAGATCTTGAGGTTGAAACCCTTTGGGAAAGTGCCATACAGCATATAATTGTATTGCCTATAATTGTATTGTCTATAACAAGATCATACTATCTGTAAATCTGTGATGGGGTAAAACCATTTAAAGTCAACTCTGGTTTGTCTGAATCTGAATCCTTCCTATGCCATCAGACATCACTTAATTGCACAAACAAGCTCCACTATCCCTGTCTATCCTGGGCTGCTCTTTATATGTCCATTGGGTTAAGTCCCATACTTTTTCCCTCTGAGTATGTTTGAAGGAGGGATTCTTTTAGTCATCCCCCTTTGTGTGTTCTTCTAGCTGCCCAACTGCACATCTGGCATGGCAAACTGTGGCAGGGTCCCATCCCAGAGCGCACTCTCTTGTGGCACGGCATGGCCATACAGGCAAGACATCCTCAGTCACTTGCTTCTCCCTAACAACTTGTTCACAGCTCAGATAGTCCGTTTCCTGGAGTCCAATTTATTAAGTCTTTAAATAAAGATACTATCCCCTTCGGTCTCAGGCACTAACACTTTCTTCTTGTTAAGGGGTGCATAGCCCTGCTCTGTAGGGTTGTGCAGTGCTTCTCTCAGAGTAAGAAATTCCACAGCCCACCTTCCTGAGGCTGTACACTGCTTCTCCGTAGCCTTCCCTCATTGATGTGCAGTGGTTCAAACCAGCTCATCAGTAGCTGGGTTTCAACCCTGCTTCATGGAGCCTCCCTTCTCTCTCCTCCTGGCTCTCCAGAGGCTGAATTCCCACCACACCAGAAGGCCTGATTTTAGCCACATGAACTGCCTGTCATATGACTATTTTATCCACCTAGGAAGGCAAACCAAGTGTGTCACAGGTTGAGCTGGATCCATCACCCCTACAAGGGCCAGTCCCCCTTGGCGGGATTCACAAAGGGACTTAGACATTGCATCACGACACCTAACTTTTAGGCACCTACAAAGTCCCAGAAACAACACTGCAATTCACAAAGCCTGAGTTGGGTGCTGAAGCTCCCTCTACAATGAATAGGGAGACAGAGGCGCCTAAGAATGCAGTCTACGAAAGCCATCACAAATAGATGAGGAGTTGCCTAAGCTAGCCAATGGAGATGATGAAGAAAGGGGTATGTGCTAAGTCCCACCCCTCCCTTGGAAATAGACACCTATCTAGCTGCAGGAAGCTGCAGGAAGGTGCCTAGCTCTGTGTGAAATCTACAAATGGAAACCTTCTGCCTGGAATCAGATGGCTTAGGTGCCTAAACAGTTTCTTGCAGGAATGAGATAGGTGCCTGCCTCGCTGCATACAAAATGGCTGACAGAGGAGGAAGTGGTGGTGCCCATCTTATAACTTTAAGCCCAATAATTAGAGCTCTCACCTGGGATGTGAGAGACCCTGGTTCAGTGCCTGCATTCTCTTCCAGAGGGGAAAAAAGGATTGCCCAACTGTGAGGACAGTAGTCTAACTATTGCATTATGAGATATTTTGATGTGGGGCTCCCTTAATCTCTCCTGTTGAAGCTGATCCACCATGGATAAATGAGTGAGAGTCATTTGAGCAGGGGGACTGGACCTGGGGGGTCTCACATTTTTTCTCATGCTATTGCCCAATGACTAATGGTTTATTGTCATTGGGCTAGAGAGAGAAAGGACCCCCCACCAAAGGGGGAAATTGAATTTGGGTCTCCCACATCCCAGGTCAGTGCTCTAACCACAGAGCTAAGAGTTATAATATCGGCACCGCCTCATCCCGCCAGATTTTTAATGAGACCTGATTCAGTAGTTGTGCTTAGAGGCTGCCTACCGGATCAGGCCTTCCACAGGAGCTAGACTGCCACATGCCTGCCTGCCTTCCCTAGGTTTAAGATTAACTCTGGTGCTTTGGCAGGAGATAGGTATCTGGGCACCTAGCAGGAGGCAAGCATACGCATGCTCAGAGACAGAAACTTAGGCGCCAAGTGAGCTTAGGCACCTACAGGGTTTGGTGGGAGTTTTGTGGGACTTTGGTGCCTACGTGCCTTTATGAATCCCACTCCCTGTGACACACTTGCTCTGTTTTCCTCATCACCACATGTCCCAAATATTGCTATCTTCTCTTCTGGGTAACTTTAGAGATAAGAGGTTGTATGCTGTTATACATTCATTCCATTTAATGCCCAATATATTTAAGACATTTAGATGTCTGTCTATAACTTAGGTGGATTTTTAGCTTTCATATCCCTATGTTTACAGTCTGGCCTTTAGGTTGTATATTTTCTATGACCAAATCTTGTTGAAGCTGGTAAATGCAGCTGCCACCTTCCAAGTTTGACACATTATTTCCTTCTGGAATCTCCATTGGCATGAATGTTACGGTCACGGTGTGCAACTACATGTATTCTTTTGCAAAGTAATACTTAAGATGGGAGTTGCTCATTAGATTTTTTTCTTCACAACTGATTATAAACCACAGTCTTTCTTTACTTGTATGTTGGTTAAGCTGTCACTTAGCAGAGCTAGTTCATCAGCAAAATCTAGATCTTTTAGTGTTGTACTATTGAGCCATATGATGCCTGTGTTGTATCTACACTTTCTCATAATGAAGTCAATGGCAATGCCAGAGAGCAAAGGTGACACTGCATCCTTGTTTGATGCCCTCTATACTGGACTACTTTCCTAAGTCTGTCTTTACTTTAAGTGTGCATGCCGCACCTTGATATAAAAGCCTTAATTATGTTATTTATTTTTGTTGACATACCATAACACTTTGAGATGTTCCAGAGTGAATTGTGATTGGAGGATGTCATATGCTGTCTTGAAATCAATTAAGTTTATGACGAGGGGATTTTGCCATTCAGTGCTTGTTCTTAGGGTGAAAATCTGGCCAACATACGATCTTTTGGACCTAAATCCAGCCTGGTCTTCACTTAGATTCACCTCAACTGCTTCTTTTGTTCTGCTTAAGAGGATACTGCAGAAAACATTAGCTATCACTAGAAGTATAACAGCTTGCCAATTGTTGCAATCGCTTAGATCACCTGTTTTTTTGTATTTCGACTATACCGCAATGCCATTACCCCATTACTCTGGAGGCTTTTCCCGGTCCTATAATTTGTTGAAGTCGTCAATGATTTTAATCAATGGTCTCATAATTCTGGTTTTTACATTCTAGAATCTATTAAAAAGACAACAAAAGCATTGTTTCCATTTTGTCTGAATTTTACACTCTGGATTTAAAATTTAACCTCTTTATATTCTTTGGCTTATTACAGAATATTACTTTAAATACAAAGGGGTCCCTCCCAATTTCTACTGCTTAAAAAAAATTGTTAGTAAATATTCAGTGGAGAAATTATATATTTGGTTGTCCTTTATAGAAATAATTGATCATGTGTATGGAATTTGCCTTTCTTGTTGGCTGAGTGAATCAACTGAGTCAGTACCTTTGAGGAAGAGTCTTGTTGATTCACTTGTATTCCCTAAGTTTGTTTATCATTAAAAAGTTAAGCTTACCATCATACCCCTGGGAACAGTTCCTTAGCTTGTATAAATTTACAGTTTACACCAGCTGATGATTTCCTCCCAGGCATTCTCCTTCCTCTAACGTGAAAAGCTTTCCGCCTCTCAAACTAATAATGAAGTGAAAAAAATGTTTTAAAATTAATTTGAGGTTCATTTCATGCTCTGCCATTCCTCATTCCTCCATCTTCCTCTGTTTGTGATTTTTCTTTCCTCAAATGAATTTTAAAGTGATTTATCTGGCAAAAATCTAAGCCCTTCTCTCTTTTCTTTGTTCTTCAGTCTCTAGCTTTTAAAGAAGAGCATTTTAAAAGAGTTGTTTCCAATATTGTGGGGGCTTGTAATAGTCTCCACTTAAGATCTGGTTGGGAAGCGTGGCCTAGTGATCATGGCCACAACCTCAGACTGTCAAAGGAGTTGTGGGGAGGGGAGCCCGGGCTCTTCCACTCAGGGGCGGCTCTACGAATTCCGCCGCCCCAAGCAGGGCGGCGCGCCATGCTGCTCGCGCTGCCGGGCGCCGGTCCTGCGCCTCCGCGGGACCTCCCGCAGACGTGCCGCTGGTCCCGCGCCTACGGTGGAGCTTCCGCAGTCATGCCTGTGGGAGGTCCACACGAGCCGCGGGACCAGCGCACCCGCTGCAGTCATGCCTGCGGGAGGTCCGGTCATCCCGCAGCTCCGTTGGACCTCCCGCAGGCATGACTGCAGAAGGTCCGCTGGACCCGCCTGCCGCCCTCCAGTTAAAATGCCGCCCCACGCGCGCGCTTGGTGCGCTGGGGTCTGGAGCCGGCCCTGCTTCCACTCCACCAGGCTCCAACCCAGGGCCCTTTTGGCTACCAGTAGCCTGGAAACCAAGACTACTTAAGGCTGTCCTCCCTGGGCCTCTCCTCTCGTTTCCCCTCTTGGGGTCACCTCAGTCCAAGGCCTTCACCTGGTGGGAAAATCCAAATCACAAGGAAGCAAGAGGGAGGCGCCACTG
This sequence comes from Mauremys reevesii, assembly GCF_016161935.1. NCBI lineage: Eukaryota > Metazoa > Chordata > Testudines > Geoemydidae > Mauremys > Mauremys reevesii. The sequence goes on from NC_052624.1 coordinate 54,369,708, forward strand.
TTCAGGACCACAGGATACTTCCCTCTCTGCTTGCCTCTGCAGAGGGTCCTCCCTTTCCTCACAGAGGGCCTCTTTGGGCAGCTGTGTCAGAGCCTTTAGGTTTCACTCTGCTCTGCTGGAGCTGTGGCCTGCAGGTCTGCTCACCTTCAGCACTGCTCTCCATCTGAGCTAATTTGATGCCTTTTAATTCCTCCAGCAGATGGAGCATTTGCTGCAGGTGTGGCAGGGCAGGGCTGGCTGAGCCCAAAATGAGCCCTTAAGTCCTTGTTGCTCAGTCTGGAGTTTGTACACCCATCACAGGCCTCAATGAGCATCTTTCCTTTTCTCTCTCTGAGCACCAGTTCATCACTGGCTTTCCTTCCTTCTATGGTGAGGAAGTCATCTTCAGAAGGAGCTCATGGGTCAATGAACTTTTTCTACACCTGATCATTATAGTCAGTGATTTCTTCATAATCCACACACTCAGAACTTTTTATCTCTGGGTAATCTGTGATTCAAACAGCATTTTCCTCAAGTCTTGTGCCTTGTGGCAAGCCTAAATGATACTGGCATGTTTGGCATGAAGTGTTTACCTTGAAGACAGGAAGTTAATATCATAAAGCTTTGATGGACCCATTGGTCTAGGCTTAGCATTGAGGCAGCCAAACTACTGCAAGCATGAAATCAAAACACTTTCTTCATTTGAACTTCTCAGTTCTCTTTTCAATTGATTTTCCTCGGTCACCTTTTGTATTTTGCTGCATTTGAAATCTACCTCATGTTTAGTTCCCTCCTCCAATGCTGAACATACTCAGATCTATCATTCCTTGGACACCATCTATCATGGAAGTCTGAATTTCAAGACAATCATCTTTGTTTCATTGTTTGGCTCTCTCAGGATTCTCTCTTTTGTTGAAGTATTCATGATTTCCTGTTTCTAACTAACAGCAATTCCTACCATCCTCTGTCCGCATATGCTGCCTGTTTCAGCTTGATTTGTCACTTTTTTGTCATTTCCATTTGCCCATTATGACATGGAACTCTTCTGTAATGGTTTTAGAGAGGATTTATTGACCATGTCAGAGTTTGTGCTGATCGTCATATTTTTCTCTCCCTCTTTTTCTGTCTGAACAGTTATTTACTGGTGCATAAAACCAGAATGATTCTCACTTTGAAACTCATGTTGGGTTCTCAATGACTTGGTCATATTTTGTCTGAAGGACTTTTAAAATCGTCCACTTTGAAGTCAAGATTATTTATGCATGTCCTTAGTGCTGAATTTCTTTTCCCAAGGTGACAAAGCATTTTATAATTTTAGAAGGGCTCTTTTCTTCCTCATTCAGTTAATCAAACTGCATTTCCTTCCCCGCATTTTGGATTGTTTACTTTCATCTCTGCTTGTTTACAGACGGCTGTCTGATGGTAATATAGTATGCAATATACTATGTCTAGAGGCAACAATATCATTTGCACTGTACCAGCAGAGGACGACATGATCCCTAGCTCAAAGAGCTTACCCTCTAAATTAAAAGACAATATAGTTACATGTCTCACAACAGATGAAGGCCCAATCTCAAATCATTGCAGATTTCTCCCCAGTTCCCACTCTGGTGGATTACCATTGAAAGGCTTCATGGAACTCTTTTAGAAGGACAGTGCTCTATGAAGAGAGAAATACCAATGAAGTTATAAAGTTGCTAACCCTCCAGGATTGTCCTGGAGTCTCCGGGAATTAAAGAATGATCTTGAATTAAAGATAATGTCTTGTGATAAAACCTCCAGGAATTCATCCAACTAAAGTTGGCAACTCTAATGAGGTACTAACATTCTGATCCTAGTGATTATTTGTCCTACATTTTTGTACAATCTTTCCTATATTCTTGTTCTCTCACACACCTCAAACAAGCCTTGGCTGAAATCAGCTCTATGGAATTTGAGTCTACAGGAGCTATCATCTGTACATCCTGTAAACAAACAGTGAGGATGGAGAATCGGCCCAGTGAGTTGCCATAAATAGGTGCAGTATGATTGCTTCAAATATTGATTTATTTGATCTCTCAACTGTTTTAGTCATTTGTATTTCTGTGTATAAAATAAAAGACATATTATATTGTATCTTTTACTTTGCACACAGATAGATCACAATTTTAAAGTTTGAACCAATCATGCTCACCTTAGTCATGAAATCAGTCCATTGAGTTTAACAGGACTAACTGCATGATTAGGTAAGCAGAATTTGACCCAGATTGGGCCATAATAGAATGCTCTTTTGGGGGTAACTGTATGCTAACAGGCTGGTCTGATTAGTTACTGGGCTAGAGTTTGTGAAGGTCAAAGTATCCCATAACTTTTCTCTTCAATATGGACAAGATACAGATACAATCACCCAGCACACCCCCTTTCACACAGCTAAACACCTATATCATGTTGAATATTAATACATCCCAGCAGCAGATGCCATATTTTAATTAGTTAACTCACTAATGAAAAACTACATATTTCTGTAATTTTATATCTGTATAAATTATACAACTTTAAGTAGATCCTGACATTATCTACATTATATAGCACATACCTTTGCAGTGAGACAGTTATTTGAAATGAAACAATTCAGTAATTTACCTGACAGCTGATGTTGGTTCAGAGCTGTTTATTTTTTTTTTTAAATAGGAAGTTCAAGTTGGTGTATAGTTTTGAAAGAAAAAATTAAACTCTGCAGGAAAAAAATCACTCAGGAAGTTAAAGCTGAAAGAAGCTTTCATTTACACAAATGAAGATAAGTAAACTCTTGATTACCTCTGCCACAAATATCTGAGAAGAATATGTTTCACAACTTAAGCCATATGTAATTTATTCCTACATGAAAACATTCTTAGCAGTTGAAGGGAAATTTAGTTGTAAAGATGAAAGAACATGGCACAGACTATGTGACAAGCTAGTTCACTTCTAAAACAGAAACCTTTAAAGCAGTGGCTCTCAAACTTTTCTACTGGTGACCCCTTTCACACAGCAAGCCACTGAGTGCGACCCCCCCCTTATACATTAAAAACACTTTTTAATGTATTTTTATGTATTTAACACTATTATAAATGTTGGAGGCAAAGCGAGGTTTGGGGTGGAGGCTGACAGCTCGCAACCCCCACCCCATGTAATAACCTCGCAACCCCCTCAGGGGTCCTGACACCCAGCTTGAAAACCCCCACTTTAAAGTTTGCAAGCTTTTGAAGCTAAGTAAAGTCAATGGAGAATTTTAAAGTCCAAAATAAATTAGCATACAAAGTCATTTAACGGGCTTGATAAAACTGAAAATAATGCATTAGTCTAGAAAGGCTTGTGTCCATCATTATTCATGTGCTATTAGGGGATATCAGTGAGGAAACTGTGGGAAGCAATAGTAGCCAACTCATCCTTCAAACAACAAAGCATAGATAATAACGTAGGCCAGGCTTGTGACTGATCACCTGCAACTAGCACTTAGTAGTAGAAGTGCTATAAATATTATAGGTATGAGTTTACTTACAGACCCCATTTTATCCCTTTGCAGCCGTGCTCACAACATACTTAAAATTATGAGTAAGGAATAATCAGAATTGGAAATCAGGTGCTCCCGAGCACTAATCTGGACTCCATCACTGACTAATTGTGTGGCCTCGGACAAGTCACTTGACCTCTCTGCCTCATTTTCCCTGCCTGTAATATAAGAATAATTCTTGCCAACCTATTTCACAGAGGTGCTATGAAGATTAGTTAGTGTTTGTACAGTGCTTTTAATGTGTAAAGCACTGTATAAATGCTACTGTCGTGGAGTCCCCAGGCGATGCTCTGGAACTGCTCCCTATGAAGCCAGTCAGGACTCTGGTGAAGTCTCCTCTCTGGGAGCAGACTGTCTTCAGGGCAAGAAGCTCACATGGCTTCCACCTTTCTGGGTTTGACCCCAGAGCATTCAGCATCCTCTGCCCTCCGTGCGCCTCCCACAGCGAGCCCGCCCAGGCGGGGTCCTGGGGAAGCCAGAGGTTCTGCACCCCCACTTCACAGTCAGATGTGACAATTAGCCAGCCAGTAAAACAGAGGTTTACGTAGATGACAGGAACAAGGTCTAAAACAGAGCTTGTAGGTACAGAGAAAGGACCCCTCAACTCAGTCTGCACCGCACTCCACATCCTCAGCCAGCCCCAAACTGACTCACTCTCTGGCCTCTCCTCCTCTGGGCTTTGTCCCTTTCCCAGGCCAGGAGGTCTCCTGATTGCTTTGTTCTCCAGCACCTTTAGCCATCTCCTTGCAGGGGGGAAGGGCCCAGGCCATTAGTTCCCAGGAGACAGAGTGTCGGCCATTTATGCACACTGGCCCTTTGCTCTGCAACAATCACACCCCCTTATCCCACCACCTAGAGACTTAAGAAATGCATAGGGGAAACTGAGGCACCCCTCCAGTATTCAGAGGAAACATTAAGAACAGTCCCACTTCATCACAGCTACATACCGACCAAACTATTTACATAGCAAACAACATAGTGAAGAGAAAAAAAAAACAACACTTTGTTTTGTTGTTTTAAGCAGTTGGACATTATATTGCTGTACGGATTACTCCCAATTTAGGTATGACAAGTACTGTATATATATTCTGAGGAATAGGAAAAAGATCAATGGAGAATGTCAAAATGAAGAAGTGAGGAAATAAAGGGGACAATTGGACAATGATCTTTACCATATGAGTGTTTTGTGGCATGTTCTGTATTGAATCAGTGGCAATGTCCCTGCTATACAAAAGTCTAATATTGAACTTGCTAGATTTGGGGGACTTAGAGACAGATTTTCAGTGAAAGAATTCTCCATATCCACTGAGACCAATAACAATCCATCATCATCAGGACTCCTTGCCTGAGCCTCAGTACCTGATTTATTATCTTATAGTAACTCAGTTACTATCTGATTTATTGGGACCAATTCCAGCTAATAGGTATGTGCTAACATTTGTGCCCTGCTTAGCTAGAACTTCCAAAGCTCATTTTGTACAGCTGCCGCATCCCCAGTGTTCTGGGACGAGGTTCATTTCAGCACATAACATCTGGATCCACTAAGATCCTTCCTCTAACGTGATTAAGTGATACTGCTGCCATTTGCAAATTGCATGGGCAACAGCGTGCTGGCAGGTCTTCATTAATATGCTCCCAAGTTAAAGACTGGGTTAAAATGCTCCCAAGAGAGTTAGATCAGAGTTTCAGCCTTTACCCACAAATAAGAACAGCATGAGGTGATTAATTTGGTAATAAAAGGGCAGACAAAGGTAAAAACTAATACTAATAGCAACACCTTCACATTGTTCACTATTTGAACGTGCTGGAACAGCTCTTGATAGTTGCACATTATTTCCTCAGTGAAGGAGGAAGAGTGGACAGCGAATCCTTAGCGATGTTAACTGGTAAATAAGTGTGTCATAGCAATAATAATGTGGATTCTGAACTTGCAACAGCTCACACTTCTTTAAGACAAAGCCAATCTGATATTCCAAAATGAAAATATGGAGCCAAAGAGTGGCTGGCATTGCACAAATGGCCTGCAATATGGTTGCAGAACAGAAATTTTCTATCCTATTCCAGCCCCCTATGTTCTTACAGTGACACTGCATCAATAGGCTGTCTGAAGGTATGTCGACACTACCCGCCGGATCGGCGGGTAGCGATCGATCTATCGGGGATCGATTTATCACGTGTAGTGTAGATGCGATAAATCGATCCCCAATCACTCTCCAGCAGTGCGAGAGGCAGAAGCAAAGTCGACGGGGGACCCGTGGCCATCAATCCAGTGCCGCAAGGACGCAAAGTAAGTAATTTTAATTCGATCTAAGATACATCGACTTCAGCAACGCTATTCTCGTAAGTGAAGTTGTGCATCTTAGATTGGAACCCCCTCTCCGCCCCACCCCACTGTAGACCAGGCTTGAGACAGGAGAAACAGAGTAATAGGGCACAGTAAAAGGGAAAGGAAACACAGCCTGCTTGTTAATACATATTTGCTCTCTGTGCATATTTGTCATTGTGAGACCAGACTCTTGGGCAAATTATTTCTGTTCTCAGTAGTAATGAATTGTGCAGGAACTGTGCAGAATGTGGGTGCATATTATCATCACCATCTGCACAGTGAGTAAGAGTTCCTTCTCTGAGAGGGACATTCACGTCTGTACTTGCCAGAATTTGACCATTTGATTTGCAGGGGCTTTTACTAAAGATTGAGGTAAGTGGAAGGGGCAGTCGATTGATATTCTTGCTACTTGCAGAGCATCAGGACACCACAGCTTTTACAGATATACAAAACAATAGATAACTTACCCATTATTAGATATTTTGCATCTCCCACCCCAAGCTTGAATCACTGAAATCTCATATTCAGCATAAAAAAAAAATCTTTCTTAAGCTATGTCTGCACTTGGAGCTGGGGATGGGAGGTGATTCCCAGCTCAAGCAAACATAGTTGTGCTAGCTCTGACCAAACTAGTGTGCTAAAAATGATAATAGCATAACTGCAGTAGCATGGGCAGCGACGAACGATGGCAGTCTTGCTACCCCAAGTTCATACCTATAGAATCCTGGTGGGTTTGTACTGAGGGCAGCTAGCCCATCACTAGGACCCTACCAAATTCAGGGCCATGAAAAATGCATCACGGATCGTGAAATCTGGTCTTATGTGCTTTTACCCTATATTATACAGATTTCACAGGGAGACCAGCATTTCTCAAATTGGGAGTCCTGACCCAAAATGCGGGGGGCGGGGGGGAGGTTATTTTAGGGCGGTTGCAGTATTGCCACCCTTACTTCTTCATTGCCTTCAGAGCTGGGTGACTGGAGGGCAGAGGCTGTTGACCAGGCACTCAGCTCTGAAGGCAGTGCCGCACCAGCTGCAGTGAAGTAGTAAGGGTGGCAATACCATACCATGCCATTCTTACTTCTGTGCTGCTGCTGCCGGCGGTGCTGCCTTCAGAACTGGGCTCCCGGCCAGCAGCCGCTGTTCTACAGCTGCCCAGCTCTGAAGGCAGCACCACCCCCAGCAGCAGAACAGAAGTAAGGGCAGCAGTACTGCAACCCCCCTACACAATAACCTTGCAATTCCCCCCCCCCAATTCCTTTTTGGGTCACTACAATTACAACACTGAAATTTCAGATTTAAATAGCTGAAATAATCAAATTTGCAATTTTAAAAATCCTATGACCACGAAATTGACTAAAATGGACTGTGAATTTGGTAGGGCCCTACCCGTGACGCTATCACAGCTACACTACTATTTCTTGTGTGCTAGTTCAATGACAACTAGTGGGTAGTTCTACACGAGCTGGGAGTCACCCCTCTAGATCCAAGTGTATGGAGCCTAAGTTTCACTTCACTCTCTGGCAGATCAAAGAATGAAATAAAACTCAAAGAATAACAGAAAATGTGCTTTCCTTTTCAGTCAGCCAACCTCTTTTGAAAATAAAAAACACTTAAAACCTAATTGAGCTCTCCTGTAGTTGTTACCTTTCTTCCCCAAACCCACAGCTCCAAAAACAACCAATCAACCAAACCACACGCACCATATCACCAACCAACCAAAAAACAGATTTTTTTAGCCCATTTGGAAATGTTTAGTTCAGCCGAGGCCTTGGCATTACAGTTGAATGGGAACTCAATGTGGGAGACAGCCTCCCTATTTGTTCCACAAGAGACAAGCCATTCTTTCCACCCCCCAAAAATTGATCAGAAGGAAACTCAAAGAAGGAAAACCACAGTTCTCTATCATCTTTGTGGGTTATTCCCCCATAGGGATTGATCTAAGAGTATATGAATACCATAGCAAAAGTTTAATTCATGTACAATTAAAGTCGTTACGGTAAATCAAAACTCTTATTTCAAAATATATAACACCTAGGATAAAAATTTTAAAAACTACTATGCCTTAAAAAGTATGAAAATGACCAGTTGAGGAGTTACATCAATATTTTATCCATACATCAGTTAATGATACCAGCTCACACACACAGAACATTTAAACTTACACATTCTAATAACCTTACCCTGTTATGTTTATTATCATGGATTTATAGATTCCAAGGCCAGAATGGACCACTTTCTAGTGCAACCTATATTCCTGGTTGAACTAGAGTATCTTTTTCTAAAAGATCCATTTTTGATCTAAATTGCCAGTGATGGAGAATGAACTAAAACTCTATAACATACTTTAACAAACAAAAAAGACATTCAAATTTTATTTTAAAACTACAAGTGGTAAAGAATCCACTATAAGCCTACTTACATTGTTATTAATTATCCTCACTGTTAAAATTTGTGCCTTGTTTCTAATCTAGATTTGTCTAGCTTCAGCTTCCAACCATTGGAATTTATGTCATTTTCTGCAAGATTAATGAGTTGTGGACTATCAGAAATCTCTTCCCCATGTAGATCATGGTTTACAAGTATCAAGTCACCTCTTAATCTTCCTCATGGATAAACTAAATATCGACTGAGGTTCAGTCTCTCCCTGCAAGATACATTTTCCAGAGCTCAAATAATTTTTGTAGCTTTTTTCTCAACCCTTTAGATTTTCCAACATTCTTTTTGGAGTGTAGGCATCACTTTATCCTATAAATATATGATTAATGCCACCTTCCCACTAGATATTCCAGGTATCACATTTGCCATCTTAACTACAGCACTACAGTGGAAGTTCATTTTGAATTGGTTATATACCCCAACCCCTGAGTCCCTTTCAGTCACTACTTTCCATGATACAGCCCCCTTTTTATGTAAGTGTCACCCACACTGTATTTTTAGATGTATGACCTTGCATTGTGTGTGATAAACCACCATACACAATGAATCTCTGAGCAGTAATTCACAGCAGAGGTACTTATCACCAATCTGCTTTGAATCATCTCTACACTCATAGGGATGCCTAATGAAAGTGAAAGCTCTGTTTGCATATCATATTGTATGTAAGAAAACAAAAGACATGCTTACCCCAATAATAGTGCCAATAAATATTTTTCTGTTGAGAGTGAATTTAGTGTTCATGGAAGTAAGGGATGAAATTACTCTTGTACAAGCTTCTCTATGCAATTCACCCCTAGCCTGCAACACTTCTAATAATGTGATGCTTATTTTCTTTTGAGAAAAATCTAGTAACTAGAGCCCTGCACAGATACAAAATTTGTATCTGCATCTAATCTGCGATCAGCAAACATGGTCCATGGATATCCACATCTGTGGATATAAAGTGGATATCCGCAGGTTTGCAGGGCTCTATTAGTAACTCTCTGGTTGCTTTGTGGATTGCATAAAGAAGAGCAGGATGAGATCCGCTCAGATTTACTTTTGCAAAATCAAGTCAGGATTTGGATTCAAGTTTAGAAGTATTTAGATTTTCAGCAAGTGCAAAACCCACCTCAGCACTTAGCCCCTAACAGTTAAGACCAGATCTACCAGTGATGTAAACCAGAATAGCTTCATTCAAGTCCATGCTCATTTACAGTAGCTCAGGATTCAGCTCAAAGAGTTCAGATCTAGGTGCCTGATTTGGGGCTGTGTGTAGAAAGTGGAATCCATCTCCCATTTGATTAGCAGCTGGCAGGGCTGCAAGCACAACTCCTGCAAGGCTGCTATTCAACCCTATGCAAGGGGAAAACAGTGTCTGTGTAACCCACACACCTCCTGGGTGTAGTGCTCTGTCCCATTTAGTGGCACTGCGACCGCTTAGCGATTAATGAGCCTGCTACAGACTTAGCTAAGGGTCATATGGCTTTTAGCTCATGCAGTAGAGACTCATGCATTTAGTTTCAGAGGTCTCAGGTTTGATCCTGCCCGCCGCCGACTGGGGTCTGTCGGTGTTACATCTGCTTCTCCACTTCTGCTATGTGAGGTGATTTCTTGATACTACATCCAAATATGTACTTCCCCTGTCCACTACTAGCCTATTCAGAACAGATGTAAAAGCTACCACTTGTGTGCATGGGGTGATAGCTCCCATCCCTACATGGCCTCTCTTCCCACTGCTAGCGTGGGTGTGCAAGCCTTCCAAGAGGGGAGGAATTTCACACTGCATTAATGATAGGGACCACTCCCAATAGGAAGGGGGTCCTTTTGGCTTCACTGAGAGTTTTCTGGGCTATGCAGCTATGGACACTGCTCCCAAGTCAAAGACAGCACTTCATTCTGGGCTTCTACGGCAAATGTGGAAAGGGCAGAAACCCCAGGAGCAGGGTCTATGACTCCATCCTGCCAAACCCTCAGGAATGACACTGGATTCAGGGAGATACAGAAGTGGGCTTCTAGGCAAGACCCTGTAAGTGTCCACATCCCAAAATCATCAGTATCTGCCAACAGCTCCATTCTGTCGACTAGGGAGAGGCCTATACCACCACAGCCAATAATGAGGGAAAGGCCTGCCCAGTGGACTGAGGATCAAGTCTGGGACTCCTTCAAAGCAGACTGACAAAGAGTAGACAGAAATTTTCCTCACAAACCCTGCCAGAATGCATTTTCTTTGTGGTGTGACCAAGCCAGAGAGCAAGTAGCAGCAAAGGTCATCAGTCTTACCTCACAGGGCTCTCTGTAAACGATCAAATTTCTCATATAGTTTATCCAGCTGTATGGCTGTAGTAACTTCCCTGTGCTTGCAATCCCCAGAATAGGAGAACCAAAACTAAAGTAGAAGGTGAATCATTTCCCCGGCACACTCCTACAGAGCCAGTTCCCCCTCCTCAGCAGCACGCTGACCTACCCTCTGGATAGGATGAGGCTCACTCGAACTTGGAAGTCAGCTGTTTTGTGATGCATAGGGCACTGTATATTTTAATATAGTGAATGATTTAGATGGACATTTTGCCTAAATAAGAAATGAAACACTGCTTACCTCATATACCACTAAGGACCCAATCAATTGTTAACCTCTTACCTGAGAAGATAAAAATCACTCATTAAGACTTGTAAATTTATAAAGACCTCAGTCTACTATCTAGCAATAAAAGAAAATCTGCTTGGCTGCCAACTTAATAAAACAAAGAATACATGCATTTCTAGCCACTATTTTGCTTGTTCAGCATGATACAGAAACACCTTAGCACAATGTAATAAAAAAAGAGAAAAAGTCAGACCTAATTCTAAGCAATACTGAACCCTTTATGCAGCGGCAGTGAATGATTTAACTTAAGATACTTGTGCTAGAGAATAAAAATGCATTATATCTAAAAAAAGACGGTTACTCACCTGTAGTAACTGGTGTTCTTCGAGATGTGTTGCTCCTATCCATTCCATGTAGGTGTGCGCGCCGCGCGTGCACGGCTCTTCAGAAGATTTTTACCCTAGCAACTCTGGCGGGCCGGCTGGGCGCCCCCTGGAGTGGCGCCACTATAGCGCAGGATATATACCCCAGCCGGCCCGTCCGCTCCTCAGTTCCTTCTTGCCGGCTACTCCGACAGTGGGGAATGAGGGCGGGTCTGGAATGGATAGGAGCAACACATCTCGAAGAACACCAGTTACTACAGGTGAGTAACCGTCTTTTCTTCTTCGAGTGATTGCTCCTATGCATTCCATGTAGGTGACTCCCAAGCCTTACCTAGGCGGTGGGGTCGGAGGTAGATGTCGCAGAATGCAAACTGCTAAGCCAAAGGCTGCATCAGCTCTGGACTGTTGGACCAAAGAGGCAATGGTCTGGATAGAGGACCAGGTAGTAGCACGACACATCCCCTGGAAGGGTATTGGAGCCAGGAAGGCAGCAGAGAAGCCTGAGCCCTGGTGGAATGTGCAGTAAGGTGGCGCTATGGAATATGGGCCAAAACACAGGAAGTGCGTATGCACAACATCATTGAAGATGAAACCCTCTAGGAGGAGACAGGTATGCCCTTCGTCCGGTATGCCGGTACGATGAAGGTTATGGGGGCGTTATGAGAGGGCTCTGTCCGCTAGATGTAGATTGCAGACGCCCTACGGATGTCAAAAGGAGGGCAATTGGTGCTCTCCACCGGAAGGAAGATATCCTGGTAGATATAAAAGGCAGACACCTCCGTAGGGAGGTAGGTCGGACGTGGTAATAACTGCCCTTGTCCTTGAGGAACACAGTATTTCAAGGAGCATGTTGACATTGGCTCGAATAGGGCAGTCGTAAAACTGGGCCGAACCAGAATGAAGAGCCAGTTTTATGGCGGGGCCCCACTGGGGGGGGTGTAGAAACGCTCCAAGCCCTGAGGAACCAGATGGAATGGAGCGGGATCTCGGCGGGAGAAACATTGCGCGTTTCGGAGCAGTATGAGAAACGCTTCCACGCGGCCAGATACTTGAACCGAATGGACGATTGACTACCACCCCGGAGAATCTCGCAGAACCGAGGCCGAACAACGTAACTCGGATCGGTTTAGCCACGCCGGAGTCCTGCTGTGAGGTGCCGGGATTACAAGACCGGGTGGTGAAGGTTGTCGTGATTCCGCGTCAAGGGGTCTGTGCCAAGAGGGTTGCTACCGACAGGTGTAGCAACATGGTGTGCAAGCGCTGCCCAGGTTACACTGGAGCGATCCCGATCAGGGGCGCTCTGTCCCTGCGGAGTTTGAGCAGGACCTCGTGAACCAGCGGGGACAGTGGACAGCGTACGGCAGATGGCTGATCCACGGCCTCAGGAAATCCTCCAAGACCGAGCCTGGGGAGAGGCCTTGGAACGAGGAGAGTCTCCCTCTCCCTTTCCGGTCTCGCGAGAGCGAGGAGGGCTATGCGGGGGAAGACCCACTTCTGGAAAACGGAATAGATAAAGACGGGAGGAAACCACCACTTGTGAGACAGGAAGGATCTGCTGAGACGATCCGCCAGCTGAATCGCCTGGTACACAAGGCAGACTGCTCTCAGCTCTCGGACATTGATGTGGAAGGCCAGGTCTTGCGCTGACCGAAGGCCGTGAGTGCGAAACTACACCAGGTGCGCACCCAGCCGAGAGATGGGCTGTCTGTCATGAGGGACCCCGAGGGGTGAATGAAACAGCAACCCCGGATGCACCGGGGAGGACGCCGACTCCCGGTTGAGGGAGCCTAGGCTGCTCGGGGGGAACGAGACGACCACGAGTATGCCACCTCTGCCCGGGTGGCACACCCAGGTGAGCCACGATTGAAGTGAACAGAGGCGAAGCCTGGTATGTTCGGCTGCAAACGTGTAGACAGCCATGTGACTCAGGAAACCGAGGCAAAGGCGAGCCCAAGCTGGCGGGAAGGTCCGTCGACCTTGTACAATTGTTACCCTCGCCTGAAACCAAGGCTGGTGAAAGCAGGCTCTGGCGAGTCTGGAGTCCGGGGCGGTCCCAATGAATTCCTTTCCCTGTATGGGAATCAGAGTGGATTTTACTATTGATTATCAGGCCTAGACACAGGAATAGGTTCGTGTCGATGCCCATATGACTGGTGCTTTGGGCCTGGGGGTTCTTCGAATGAGCCACTCGTCTAGACACGGGGAACGTGTATCAGACGGTGGTGAAGAAAGGTGGTGACTACAGCCATGCACCTTGAATACCCCTGGGCTGCATAGAGGCCAACCGGGAGGGCCGTATACTGGGAACAACGATGGTAGGCCCCAAACCGAGGGTACCTGCTGTGTGGAAGAGAAAAGGCAACGTGAAAAACACGTGCCCATCATATCGAGGGCGGCGTACCAGCCTCCGGGATCCCAGGATGGGATGACGGTCGCCCTGGGTACCATGCGGAACTCATCTGCATCGTGACCTGTTGAGTTCCTGCAGGCCTAGGATAGGTCTGAGACCTCCCTTCGCTTAGGGGAATAGGTTTCGCCCTTAGGCACCTCCTGTATAGCTCCGATGAGGAGGAGCGTCCGCACCTCTTGCCAGAGGAATCGCTCGTGAGAGGGGTCCTTAGGAGGGGCGAGGATGGGAAGGCTCTGCCCCATTGGTGGTCAGAAGGACCCTAATTCTGGCTCCTTTGGGGTGCGGATTGGTGGCCACGACCGTGTAAGCCACGCCCGCTGGCCATGTCCCGACCTTGTCAAGGCGTAGGGTAAGAGCGGAGGTTGGGGACGGAAACGTCGGCGCTGAATTACCGGCGTGTGCATGCCGAGAGAGAGCAAAGTGACCCTGCTGCCCTTTAAGTTCTGCAGACTAGGGCCAGCGTTGTCAGAGAACAGGCCTGTGCCATTGAAGGGCAAGATCTGTATAGCGTGCTGCAGCTGCGAGAAAAGGCTCGATAACTGGAGCCCGGAAACACGCCGCATGGCAACACCCGAGGCCAGAGTCATGGCAGCGGAGTCAGCTGCGTCCAACGAGGCCTGGAGGGAAGCTCTCTCCAGCTCCGTCTTTTGCTGCAGGAGGGTATCGAACTCGTGACGGGAGTTCCGAAGAACCGACTCTGAAAATTTGCCCACCGCCGCCCACAGTAGCGGATAAGCAGGGCTTGCTCGTGCGCTACACGAAGGTGCAGGGCCCCCTCCGGGTACATCGTATGGCCCAGTAAGACCACACGCCCAGCCTCTTTGGATTTAGGGGCTGGTTGCATTTCGATTAGAGGAGGGCCGGAGGGATATGTTCTTGCCCCCGCCTCATCTGGGGAGGAGGAAGAAGAAAGGCCCGGGACAAGCGGGTCCTGTGTGGGCTCGAGCTCCTGGACAACCTCCTGATCCGGTGGGATCTGGGAGCCTGGTGCTGAACCGGGGGTTGCTCTGTACTGGTCGGACGGGGACGACTAATTGTCACCTCTGGCCCCCAGAGCTCGGAGGGAATGGAGCGAGATGGGATCACCGGTATGCCTCTGGCGCGGTAGTACACCCACGGCGTCCAGACTGACCACTGATAGGTCTCCTGGAAGACCCTGGAGGGCACATCGGAAAACAGAGTGCTACGCATATGAAGTGTCTGCACGGGACGACACTGATGCGTGGCTGGATGGCCCTGGGGGAGCAGCAAGCTCTTGGTAGAGTCTCCGTCTGTAACTGACGGCGCTTGATGCGGCACCGGGGATCGGTACCGGTAGACCGACTGGTACCGAGAACAGGACCTGCCACCGAAGCTGGGCCGGGCGGTCGACCGAGGGTGCGAGGCTCGATGATCAGGAGTGGCCATGAGTGTCCCGGTGCCTGGGGCTTGATCGGTGCTGAGTGTCCCGGACCGGCGAACGGGATGCTGACCGGTGCCGCGAGCACTACTGGTACCAACATGGAGAACGGTGCCTAGACCTAGATCGGTGACGGGACCGAGAACATCTGCGGGACCGCGACCCTGAACGGTGCCGCTGTGCGGTGCCGAGGTAGGGTGGCCTGATCAAGGCAGGCTTGCCCATCGACTATGCAACCCCCACCGGCGGTGCCGGGGGTTGAGGCAGCGTAGAAGCTGTCGCTGCAATCAGCCCCCTCGCCGTGGACACTGTCTCCGGCGTGGAGGGAACAGTGAGCTCGACCATAGCTGGCACCACGGATGCAGCTTCATAGCGAGCTCCACCACGGTCCGTACCGTGGAGTGTTCCAGCACCAGACTCGACGGCCTTTGCCTGGCCGGAGTTAATGGTGCGGGCATTGTCGGTGCCGCGGTAGACATCAGTGCCAGGCGATCTGATGGAGCATAGCGCTCGGCTGCGGAGCAGGCGGCTCGGACGCAGCTTCAGGGTGAGCTCGACCACGGTCCGTACCGGGGAGCTTTCCGGCACCGGACTCGACGGCTCTTGCCTGGCCGGAGTTAATTGTGCAGACATTGACGGTGCCGCGGCAGACGTCGGTGCCAGCGGTCCCACTGAACATAGCGCTCGGCTGCGGAGCAGGCGGCACGGACGCAGCTTCCTAGCGAGCTCGACCACGGTCCGTACTGGGGAGCTTACCAGCACCGGACTCGACGGCTCTCGCCTGGCCGGAGCTAACGGTGTGGATACTGTCAGTGCCGCGGCAGACATCGGTGCCGGGCGATCCGACTGAACATCACGCTCGACTGCGGAGCAGGCGGCTCGGACGCAGCTTCCGGGCGAGCTCGACCACGGTGCGTACCGGGGAGCTTTCCGGCACCGGACTCAACGGCTCTTGCCTGGCCGGAGTTAACAGTGCGGATATTGTCGGTGCCGCGGCCGACATCGGTGCCGGGCGATCCGACGGAGCATAGCGCTCGGCTGCGGAGCAGGCGGCTCGGACGCAGCGTCAGAGCGAGCTCGACCACGGTCCGCACCGGGGAGCTTTCCAGCACCGGACTCAACGGCTCTTGCCTGGCCGGAGTGAAAGGTGCGGATATCGTCGGTGCCGCAGCAGACATCAGTGCCGGGCGATCCGACGGAGCATAGCGCTCGGCTGCGGAGCAGGCGGCTCGGACGCAGCGTCAGAGCGAGCTCGACCACGGTCCGTACCGGGGAGCTTTCCAGCACCGGACTCGACGGCGCTTGCCTGGCCGGAGTGAAAGGTGCGGATTTTGTCGGTGCCACGGCAGACATCGGCGCCGGGTGATCCGACGGAGCATAGTGCTCGGCTGCGGAGCAGGCAGCTCAGACGCAGCGTCAGAGCGAGCTCGACCACGGTCCGTACCGGGGAGCTGTCCAGCACCGGACTCGACGGCTCTTGCCTGGCCGGAGTGAAAGGTGCGGATATTGTCGGTGCCGCGGCAGACATCGGTGCCGGGCGATCCGACTGAGCGTAGCGCTCGGCTGCGGAGCAGGCGGCTCGGACGCAGCTTCCGGGCGAGCTCGACCACGGTGCATACCGGGGAGCTTTCCAGCACCGGACTCAACGGCTCTTGCCTGGCCGGAGTAACTCTTCATCCTCCAGGAGAGAGGTCCATGCCGAGGGTACGTCGGAGCCAGCGACGGTGGTGCCAGGAGGCCTTGGCGGCACCGGCGGTCCGGTGCCGAGGGAGCGCGCCGTGAAAACGAACTAGCGGTCGGCGCCGAGAGCGGAGGAGCAAGAGCTGCCTCCTCAGGAGCTGTTCAAAACGAAAGCCCCGCTCCCCTTTGTTCACGGATTAAGGGCCTCACAAACGCGGCACTTATCTGTGAGGTAAGATCCCTCGAGGCACTTAGGAGAAGATCTCTTGTCGGCAGCGGCTTGTGGCCGGCCGAGCAGTAGAAAACCCTGTGGACCGGGCACCGGGCCCGGCCCCGGGTGAGGGGAAGGGGATAAACCCCAACCCCTGTAAAATAAATACACTATTCTACAAACAAACAGATTTAACTACCACTATAAACAGAACGAGAGAAAACTACGAGTAGCTAGGGAAGTGGAGGACAGCTAAGCTGTGCTCCACTGTTCCAACGGCCGTCACGGGCGGAAAGAAGGAACTGAGGAGCGGACGGGCCGGCTGGGGTATATATCCTGCACTATAGCGGCGCCACTCCAGGGGGCGCCCAGCCGGCCCACCGGAGTTGCCAGGGTAAAAATCTTCCGAAGAGCCGTGCACGCGCGGCGCGCACACCTACATGGAATGCATAGGAGCAATCACTCGAAGAAGAACCTATGTTATTTGGCAAATAAGCATCGCATTATCAGAAGTGTTGCAGGCTAGGGGTGAATTGCATAGAGAAACTTGTACAATTTCATCCCTTACTTTCATGCAGAGCCAAAGTGCAACACCATTAAATATGTCAGAGATGAGGTTTTTTCTGCAGCTTACTTTAAATTTTCCTAGTTTGCCTGACTCCTGTTTGTGCTAAACATGCTCTTTGAAGTAGTTTCAGTTGACAAATTTAATTAAGTCAATCTTGATCTTCAGTCACGCAGCCTATCCACTTTCATTTATAATTAAATATTTTGTTCAATTTTCCAAGAAGTTAGAAATTACTCTTGCTACCACCTGACTTCTGTGTTTACATAACTTATTAGATGGTAATAGAAAATGCAAGGCAGATCTAGGCTGAGGTTTTTGGTAAACTGGGAAACATTTTGCCCCATTTTTCTTTTTAATGTTTTTAAGCGTTTTTTTTTTAAACAGAGGCTTAATTATTTGGTTTCTCCGTCAGTTTGTCCGTCCAATCAATGTTTCTGATATCAGATAAAATAGAGACATTACACTTTCAGAATAGATTTGTACATGACAGGTAGATGGTATTTCAGTCCAATTTCAAATAAAAATGCATTAAAAATGTTAATTATAATTTTTATTATTACAAATCCAAAATCATCCATTATGCTATCCTGCTTTAACTGCCATTACCACCACATCCAATATAGAAAGAAATAAGAAAACTCTTCAATGAACTTTAACCCGTATTTACAAAACACTCCGAATAAAAACACTGCGCTCTTAAAACATGACTTCACTTGCATTAAGTTTTGAAAATTCAGTCACTAGTTCTTTTAGATCCAGTTTTCCAGCTATTTTATGTTCTACTGACATTGTGGCAAGTCCAACAAGTCTTTCTTGCACCACTGTTGAACGCAGATATGTTTTTATCAATTTTGACTTTGAGAAGCTATATTCCCCACTAGCTACCAAAACTGTAAAAGTTAAAAGAATGCGTAGCGCTATAAAAATGTTTGGAAACTTGTCTGAGTTTATTTTCAAACAAACAAACTTCAGTACTCCTTCAGGAGTGGAATGCTTCTTAAGTCGTCTTGAAAAAGCCTGAAGCTCACTACACAAATCTGTAGCATCAATGTCTTTTGAATTTGCATGAGTCAATGCCAACTCCAGTTTTATACAACATTCTCTTATCTGTTTTGCTGTTTTCTTTTGAAAGCTGTGGATATCATATAGAAATCCAAATACTGATTCTAGCTGCTGCATCTGTTGAATTCTTCCGTCAGCCAAGTGAATAGCAGTATCAAGGACTGTGAAGCAGAAATTCACTTTGAGCCTTTGTTTTGGGTTCTGAATGGGTGCATCTCATCCTTCATACAAAAACCGCTGTTTCTTTTGCTGCATGCAAACTGGCTCTGGTATAAATTCTGTCAGAAAGTCTATTCCTTCAGCAAGCTCGAGATAATCTATCAGTGTCCCTTTGAACCCTTCATCACTTCTGAATTCCTCCAGAATATTTTTAGTTTGCTTCAGTTTTTGAATAGCAGAATGTATGTTCAAGTTCTTTTCCTGAAGCTGCTTACTAGTGATGTTAATCTCGAAAAGGCTATTATACCACAAAATGAGCGAAGTCACAAATTTGAACTTGGAAAAGCCATTTGCAAGAGCTTCTGCATCTGATCATGTCATATTGCCAGATGATCCAGTAAAGGTAGTATCATCAGAAATTTTAATTAGGGCATCATAAATGTTTCCAAGTTCATAGCTAAGAGGTTTCAAAGCATCAGTGCAACTCTCCCATCTTGTCTGACTAAGTGGTTTCACAGATAGAGAATTCACATGGCGAATCAGAACCTCCCAACGGCGTGTTGAGCCTGAGAAAAACACAAACATGTTGCACCAGGTCAAAGAAACTGCTTGCCTCCAAACAGCATCTAGCAGCCTCATTGACAACCAAATTCAGAGAATGTGCACTGCAAGGAACAAAAAAGGCCCTAGAATTGATTTCCATCATTCTCCTTTGCACACCATTGTCTTTACCTTTCATATTTCTTCCATTATCATAGCCTTGGCCACATAAGTGTTCAACTGACAATGACATTGTTTCAAGCTCTTGTAAAATAGTTACAGCCATACTTGCTCCAGTCATCTCCTTCAGTGGTACGAAACACAAAAAATTTTCCTTTATGAGCACTCCAACATTATCTACATCTGCAGACTTTTCCATATCCACAAAACAAAGGATCGTCATTTGTTCAACATGACTCAGATCTGGTGTACAGTCCAGTATTATTGAAAAGTATTTTGCAGAATGGGCAGCTTCTACAATTTTCTTTTTAATGGCATTTGCTAGGATTTGAATCAGTTCATTCTGCATATTTTTTCCTAAATAATGAACCTGTGTTTCATGTTCAGTTATTTTACGTAGATGCTCCTTCATGACTGGATCAATGCTAGGTATTCAACAAATTTTAAAAAGTTTCCATTACCTGGAGTGTATAATTTTTCATTTCTACTACGGCCGCGGAATGCTAAATTTTGCCCACCAAGGACTCTCACTAAAGCAATCAGATGCTCATTATTTTTGTTGCCAATATTCTTTTTTCCCTTGATCACACATAAATTTTCTTTGATAGTTTTTCCTTTTTTCAATCCTAATTCAAGTTCTTTCCAATTCTGAAAACATTCCGAATGTTCTATACTCTTCCATGTGAAGAGAGAATTGAAGATATGTTTTTCCAGTCCTTAGAACCATTTTCAGTAAGTGATGTACCAATTGCTTGATTTCTAAACAACTTGCAGCAAAAGCAAAACAGAGTCCTTTGACACTGAATATTGTAACCAGTTTCAATGAATTTCTTCCCCATTATTGAGTTTCCTCTTGCAATGCTGAGCAGAGAATTCTCTTTTATTTCCATCGTTAGGGAAGGGAAGTTTATGAACTTGTTCGAGTCCATGTTCCACCAGAATTTGCTGCACACTGCTGCACATCTGCGACATGAAGCTGGGTCCTCATACTGTAACTTGTTTGTAACTTCCTCATCCTTTCTTCCTTCTACTTCATTTACTTAAATTTCTGCAGGTCTCTCTGAAGGTGAATACATTGTCTCCACTTCCATATCAGTCTGATGCTGTGAGCTGCCTTCATCTAGAAATAAGTTTCCATCATCTTGATATTCCAAACTGCTTCCATGTGAATGTGAGCTAACCTCCTCTCCAAGTAAAATTCCTTCATCTGGATACTGTGAACTGCTTCCATCTTTAATTGGATTAAAGAGAAGATATATCAGGAAGGATCCCTGCTGTTTTTCTTGGTCCTTTTTACTTCTCAGCCTTTCATTTAAGATACTCAAGTCCTGAGGGTTTTCTTTTTCCTCTTTCTGCCATGGGGCATTTGAATATTGTTATGTACTGTGTTCCCAACTGCAAGCATTATAGCGTTAAGGACGGCTGACACACCACATGGTTGGCGATTTAAACCACATTGCAGCGATTCCAACACATCTTTTCACTGCTTAAAGATCCAATGATTAGTAACATACACTCACTTACCTATTAAAAGTTAGTTACAGCATTTACATGGAAACAAAATGACCTTTTTCGACATTATAACCCGACACCGGTTGTTTGGAAAGTAATCCCCTTCCTCATGGTTACCCACTTGGAGTGTGATATCATCACTTTTGTAGTCTATGAAGCATTAACACTGTTACTTTTCTTTTATGGACCTTATTTATTACATGTGAACCAGTTATAACAAAGAAGTTCATAATTATACAGCCTGATAATAATGCTAAGGTTTAATAATGCTTAAATATACTCACATTTTGGATTTATAATGCTGAAAGATGTTATTCTTTGACACCTAGAAACAATTTTCCACACTATTTGCTCAATTCTTAACCATCTACCTGCAACCTGTGTTAAAAAGACCATTTGACATGTATCAACTCGCGATATCTCCGCTCTACATGAATTGATGTATATTCGAGTTAGGTGTCACTAGCACTGCAGCTCTAGCCACTGGTGGATGTGTTTCATTGTGGCTGAGTTATTGCTTCTCAAAATTGCAGAGTGGGTCATCTTGACCCTACATCGCAAATTGAAATTTTTTTTTGCTAAAATATTTATTTTTGCAGTACATAAAAGATTTGATATATTAATAAATTCTCAGAAATGTAGAGAAATGAATTAAAATTCATATCCCCTCCATATGCGCACAGGAATTGAAATAATGACATCTTCGTTATTTGTATCTTTTTTCATCTTTTTCATTTTTTTTTAAATTTGATTTTTTTCCTCGAATTTGGCGCCCCATAACTTGGCACCCTAGGCGACCACCTAGTTTGCCTATATGGATGGGCCGCCCCAAACACAAATAAATGCAAGGGGTCACAACCAGCCTACTTTTCTTCATCCCAACATAGGAGTTACCATATTAAATCAGACCCATAGTCCATCTTCTCCAGTAGCCAACACCAACTGCTTCCGAGGAAGGTGCAAGAACCCCATTGTAAACAATCTGCCCCCACAGAGGTCTCATCCTAATCCTGAATCGTTAGAAATTAGTTTAAACCTGGAACATAAAGGTTTTTTTCTATTGCCTTCTGGATGAAGGGGAGTCCAGAAAGGTTTTTCTGGTGTAATATGTTTATTGTATAGAAGAGGCTGAGAGCCACTCACTAGACCATAGTTCAGTGGTGGGCGACCTGTGGCTCGTCAGGGTAATCCACTGGCAGGCCATGGGACAGTTTGTTTACATTGACCATCCACACGCCCGGCCACCCACAGCTCCCAGTGGCTGCAGCTCGCTGATCCTGGCCAATGTGAGCTGCAGGAAGCGGCGCGGGCTGCAGGGACATGCTGGCTGCTGCTTCCTGCAGCTGCCATTGGCCGGGAACAGCTAACTGCGGCCAGTGGGAGCTGTGGGCAGCCACACCTGCGGACGGTCAATATAAACAAACTGTCTCAAGGCCTGGGGATTACCAGGGTGGGCTGTATGTGGCCCACAGGCCGCAGGTTGCCCACCACTGCCATAATGCCTTTGTCCCAAGCATGTGGGAAGAAAAACAAGATACAAGGTTTGTGGTTTAATTAGTCTGCAATTTATTTATTTAACTCATCTGGGAATTATCCAGCAATAACTCATCAGTACACAACATGATTCCTTCCTTAGCCATTTCACCTGCCCAGCATCAGCTCCCCGCCCCTCTTCCCAGCCAGAGCCCCAGGGCCTTTAAATCTTGAAAGGCCCTGCCTCTTCCCATTGAGGCCATGCCTCTTCTGGTTGAGGCCATGCCTGCTCAGGACCCAAGCCCACCAGTAAGTCCTTTAAGTTACTTTCACCCCGGGTGCAAGGGGAACTAATGAAAAGTACTTAAGTCAGGCTTTATAAAGAAATTGAACTTATATTCTACCACGCTGGTACTTTAAGCTAATGATAGAGAACGCACAACTGTAGTTGGTTTCATGGAAAATGACATAGCGCTTTGAGTAATTTATTTTAGAAACAAGTATTCTTTATTTTCTGCAGTGCTTTTTGTGGAAAGCTTCTCCTCCCCATCCCCTCATCCTCCCCTTTCCCCTTTATTTTTTTAAAAGGGAAGAAGCAAATTTTTCAGGGCAGTAATTCATCTTTTTATCTTGCTCGAGAGAGATAATTTACTAGGATGCTTCTTCTAGTGCTTAAGATGTACTCTAGAACAGCAGTTTGGCCTGTCTGCATGCATTGCTAGACCTCAAAGACCTCTTTGGGAACATTTACAGCTTTATTTATTAAGTTTACTGCCAAGGTTTTAATCTCCTTTCCCCCCTTTATCTGTGTGGTGTTGTTTTTTTAAGACTGACCATTCATGTACATCCCCAAAGTCGAATTACACAGATATTGCTTAAATCATGTACATTGTTGAAGTTTCATTTCAATATGAATACGACATGAATGACAACATTTTTTGGCTTGTATTCCTTTCCCATTCACTTGAAATAACCTATCCTCCAAGGTAAAATAAAAGAAAAACTATGGATTCATGTAAAAAGCAATCCTATTAAATCTTAATCACAAATGTAATTGCTTTTGTTCCGGTAGGGATGTTTGAATAATGAGTGTCATATCGTTTCACTACTTATGCTGGTTTCATAGCAAAACTAAAGGAAGTCACTGTGAGCTGTCCACATTTAGAAATATTCTCCCATTGAACTTATGTAATAAATAAGTGAAATCAAGATGGAGCAAGCCAGTGCTATTGAATTAGGCTTGTGTGTTAAAGGACAGACAGAGACAACATACAAAGGATCCCCTTGAAGAGTTTTGGCTTTGGATCAGATTTAATAAGAACACAAACACTGACTGCTAGGGAAAATGCCATTTGGTTATATTTCTATGCCATTATTATGTAGTGTTATGTATTCCTAAACAGTTAATGTCATAATTTTGGCTCTGTGCTGTAGAAAATTGGAACAGCTGCAAAAATGTAACTCAGAAAGATTTTGCTAAACTTGTGATATTCCTAATGACTAAGATCTTCACAAGAAGCTTTTGCCAGCAGCAGTGTAATATTTCTGATGTGGGAAATGAGCATTTAAAAATATGAGATAGTGGAAGCCAAGTGATTTGAGAAAAAAATCTAGGATTATGGATTTTACAATATGACTGAAGTCCAGTACATCAAAGGCCCTGTGGCTAAAACTAACACGGCACAAAAAAATCTGAAAGTCATGCAGGAATAAAAAAAGGAAGAGATTGAAAGATTGTTTTAAATGACAAAGGTGAAAACAACTAAACAGAAAAACAAACTGAACTGCAATTATTTCAGTGCAAAAATGCTACGTACTTCCTCAAGTGCACACTCCTACTGTACTTGTAACAAATTTAACATGAAATTATTTTTCTGCATTAAAATAAAGTTATTTATACCAATACTAAGAAAATATTCCTTTTCTCTTTATTCTGATGGGCTGAAAAAGTAAAAGCATATACTGCTTGGATAATAAATTGTTCTTACCTTTCCTTTTATGTCAGGTTACCTTATCTTTGGCTTGAATACACCTTGATCCAATGTCTACATCAAATCATCCAACCTTACCATGACTAAAGGCTTGTACTAAGTGAGATGTTCTCATTTCTATTACTTTTTATACAAAAATATAGATGACAGATCCTTTTACAAGGTAGCCTAGAGTGTCTAGTTCTTGTCATAATGTTGTCATAGTGACAGTGACATCAATATACTTCATGACAATCAGTGCAGCAATTTATCTAAAGAAAACATCAGCATTGATTCCTCAGTGTATTTTATATTGATCTCCTTTTCGAGTCTTATTAGATTTTTACTATGCTGGTTCCTTATTTCTTAATTCAGATTATACTACACCAATTCTTCCAGTTGTAAACAAGCTCTCATTTTTTATATGCAAGAATATTTAAAACCTAAGTTTGTCCCTAAATTTCAAACATATCAAAAACTGAAACAGTTGTTTGTTAGTATAACAAAAACCGTCTGGGGCCTAATTCTACCACCCTGCCTCACAATACGTTACCTCTGCATATAATCCTATTCAAATCAACGGGGGCTGCTTACAAAGTAAAGCACT
Source organism: Mauremys reevesii (assembly GCF_016161935.1). Classification (NCBI taxonomy): domain Eukaryota; kingdom Metazoa; phylum Chordata; order Testudines; family Geoemydidae; genus Mauremys; species Mauremys reevesii. Next base: position 54,394,704 of record NC_052624.1, read on the forward strand.
ACTGAACATGAGTAAAAATAGCAAAAAAGGGTCCTTTATTAGGAGTTGATAGTTGAGACTGTATGTTTTTGCTCTGAAACGCTGCATATTAGCTAAATGGCCTTCTTCAAGACATAGTAATTCTTCACATCATAATTTTAAGTGAGTTTTTGACTTCATGAAAGGTGTCAGATTAGATGCTGAAAGCCCCTCTTTGTTGACAAAGAAAATGGAACATGGAGAGCAACAGTGAGAGTTTCCCATATAACGTTACCAATATGCCCTGCCTTTAGCCTGGAGAGACCACCTCTAAGATCAATGGTACAATATTCACATCCATGCGCATTTACAATTTGTGGTGTATGCAGAGTCTGCCATGACCAGTTAGCGCTGACCATGATCCTGGCTTTTGTAATTTGGGCAAATTTCAGTCCAAGTTGGTTTGAGACGCATTTCACCAAACGCCTCCTTCAAACTATGTGATTTTATAAATAAAGGCATATCTGTCTGATGATCTGAATGTGAAAGAGAAGACCACACTCAAAGAACTGAGCACTGATAGCATTTGAAATCCTGAGCCAGTCAAATTTGCTTTGGGCCTGGTCTACACTGCAAACTTAAGTATTGGGGATAGCCATGTTAGTCTATATCCACAAAAACAACAGGGAGTCTGGTGGCACCTTAAAGACTAACAGATTTATTTGGGCATAAGCTTTCGTGGGTAAAAAATCTGAAGTGAGGTTTTTTACCCATGAAAGCTTATGCCCAAATAAATCTGTTGGTCTTTAAGGTGCCACTGGACTCCTTGTTGTTTTACTGCAAACTTACATTGTTATAACTACGTCACTCAGGGTTGTGAAAAATCCACACGGTGAGCGACAAATTTATACCAACCCAGGGGTTCTCAAACTTTTTCATTCTGAGGCCCCCACAACATGCCATAATAACCTCCATGGCCCATCTGGGCCACAACAACTGTTTTTCTGCATATAAAAGCCAGGGCCAGTGTTAGGGGGTAGCAAGCAGGGCAATTGCCTATGCCCCCATGCCACAGGGGGCCCTTGCGAAGCGAAGTTGATTAGGCTTCGGCTTCAGCCCTGGGTGGCAGGGCTTGAAATCCCAGGCCTCAGCCCCATGCAGTGGGGCTTTGGCTTTCTGCCCTGGGCCCCAGCAAGTCTAATGCTGGCCCTGTTTGGCAGACCCCCTAAAACCTGCTTAGGGCCTGCCAGTTGGCCCCAAACCCCAGGTTGAGAACCACTGGTATACACAGCACTATGTCAAGGGGAGAGATTCTCCTGTTGACATAGCTACTGCCACTCATGGAGCTGGATTAACCACACTGACAGAAGAAGCTCTCCCTTTGGCATAGTAACATCTTCACTAAAGCGCTGCACTGGTGCAGCTGCTCTGCTGCAGCTTCTTAAGTGTAGAACTGCTTTTAGTGGCTTTTATCTGTTCTAAGTGGGGTATTTCCCCTTCTCAGTACCTGTCAGCGGCAATTCTGAGTTCTCAACCATACTTGCCTAAAGTCAGTTGCATAAGAATGACATCAAGGGAGCATGTTAATGAGGCTTCCCCTCACCCAACTGTCAAACCCAGGGCAGATTCTTTCATAGAAAGACAGACATGGAGAGGGATCCAAAGCAGCCTCTCTCTTGTTAACCTCCAAAATGGAGATATCAGCAAGGAACACAGACAACTACAGAGGCCTAAAGATTACCTTCTCTTCACTGTAAACCTGGTGGTTGCTCAAGAGCAGAGCAATCATTCATAAGTGACCACCACATTGCATTGTGGGCCTGTTTTTCAGAGGTGTTGGGCAGCTTTTATCTTCCAACAGAGTTATGGGTATTCAGCACCTCTGTAAATGCTCTCTGACTTATCTGGCCGGTATGTCTTGACAATATTAAATTATACAACATAAATTATCCTTTTTCTATATTTAGTGCACAAAATGAAGGTTATACAGGAACCTCAGAAAAGAAAAAAGTGGGAGATTAGAACTCACACAGGGAACCCAGAGAGGAAGAATAGGATTGGCTGGGCAAGGAGACTGGGATGGGATGAGAAACCTGAGGAGTGGAGACAGACTTGGTCTGCAAGGAGAATGGAACTGGGACTCAGAACCTGGGGTGGGGAAGAGACAGGATTGGGACAGACTGGAGATGATGGAGCGGGAGGAGTCAAAGCTCGGGAGAATGGGCAGAATAGTCAGCACCTGCTACAGCACTCTTCTCCCTCCCTCTTCCCAGAAAACAGAATGAAATCCAAGATTCTCAAGTGTCGTCATTCCTCTGCTGTCTGCAAATGTGTGAAACCTGCGGTCAAAGCAGGTGTCTCAGCCCCCACTTGCACTGCTGCTCATAAAGGATGATGACAATCTACCACCATCAGTTACTCCATTAGCTCAAGTCAGAGGTGGATCTAAAGGTTCCAACCTTGATGAACCACGTGGGTGTAAATATGATGCACCTGATGGAATTTATGTTTTTTTCCAGTTTCTGGAGGGGTTCTGTGAAAAAATGTGATCGTGTGTTTAAAGGTTGTTTCATAATATATATAGACAAAGAGGGGCAAATTAAGATTGCACAAATTAAGATTGCAAATTAAGCTGAAATTTCCCAAACAACTTTAACTCTGCTCTGAGGGACCCTACCTGCCTATGGGTCACAAGTTTCCCTGCTGAGGGCAGCCTAGCTTCTCTGCCAGTGGGAATAATGGGAGGTGGTAGCACTCTTAAAAGAGTGCACTTCTAATAATACTTGTGGCTTCAGGAGCCATCTTAAAGAAATTAGAAAGAAAGCAGTTCATTAAATTCTCTGAAGATTATTCATTAGTCCCAAATGAAGGAGAAATGTTTACTTAACAACAAAAATGACCATTAATCCTAAAAATATTTGTTCAAATATAACTATCCACAAGATTTCAGTGAGATTTAACAATATAGGAGTTTAAAGGGTCTGTGGTTTTTCATTGAGAAAATTAGTGGGGGGGAACTATGACACTCAATACTAAATTTCTTAATGGACCAATTAATTTTAACTCCTTAACTAATTAATGGATCTACTTGAGAATTCTCCACAAATTCATTCTGTATTCAAAGTACTGTAATTTTGAGGGAGAAATGTGCTGTATTTCCCCCTTACAATAGTATGGGGAATTCTGATTTTAATGGTAAAATTCTACTCAACCGTAACTATAGAGTTGTAACTGACACCTCCATAATGGAGACAAAATACAAGCAGTGGCAGTTTCCTCACATTGGCCTAGATGTACAATTTCTAAGACTGGAAGAGTTTAGTTGAGTCTTATTATGTAAGTTTAATCCTTGCCCTCTGGTGTGGCCAACTGTGATGGTCTGCATCATATATATCTATCTCAGACCATGTCTACCACTACCAGCTAAATCGGCACTGCTGCGATTGATGCAGCGGTGTCAATTTAGCGGATATGGTGAAGACTCGCTAAGTCGACACACTAAGTCAATGGGAGAGCACTCTTCTGTCAACATCTGTACTCTACTTCCCTGAGAGGCAAAAGCTATGTTGACGGAAAGTTATGTCAGCTTCACTTATGTAACTGAACTAATGTAACTTAGATCAACTTACAGCATTAGAGTACAACAGCCCTTAGTTGCTTATATGCCACCCGGTTATTGTAGGTTCTGAGCAGCTCACAATATTTAATGTATTTATTCTCACAACACCCCTCTGACAAAGGGAAAAGCTAGTCTCCATTTTACAAATTGAGAACTGAAACAGAGTTGTCCCAGGTGACCCAGAAAGTCCATGATAAAGCAGAGAATTGAATGCTGGTCTCTCAAGTGCTAAGCCAGTGCCCTAACCACTGCACCATCCTTTCTCTCATGCAGCTACCTTTCCACTAGTAACTGGATTGATACCACAAACTCAATTCTCAGGCACAGGATGGCAGTCATATTTGGTAGCTACAGAATTAGAAATAGGCCTGAGACACATCTGGTTGTGCGAATAGCAGTGCACACCGAAGTGCTGTGCTATTACTCCCTCATGTGGATGATGCAGGCACAAACTTAAAGGCAGGGGTGCTGGAACAATTTGTATAATGGGGGTGCTGGGAGCCATTAAACCAAACTGTAAACTCTGTATATGACTGAAACCACTTCAAGCCATGGAATGCAATGGCACCCCTAGTTCCAGCACCTATGCTTCAAGGTCCCTTTTTGGAGAGTACATTAGTACAAACTGGGGACCTGTAAGTTTGCACCCACAATATCCACATGGGGAGTTACAGCACAGCAGTTTGGCAGGCACTATTATCAGGGGTGAAAGTAACTCACAGGACTTACTGGTACGCCGGAGTCCTGGGGGTGTGTGGCCTCAACCAGAAGAGGTGAGGCCTCAATATTTAAAGGCCCTGGGGCGCCAGCTGTGGCTGGGAGTCCCAGGGCCTTTAAATCACCCAGGGGGCTCCCAGCTGCAGAGGTGGCTGGTAGCCCCAGAGGCGAACTAAAGGGCCCAAGGCTCCAGCTGCCATGGAGCTCCAGGCCCTTTTAATGCTGGTCCCAGCCCGCCCGCCAAAGCTGTGGGCGGGATTTAAAGGGCTCCTCCAGGCTTCCTGCCACAGCGGGGAGCTTGGAAGAGCCCTTTAAACCCTGGGCTCCAGCCCGGCTGCCGGAGCTGCAGGCCAGGGCTGGGGCTGGGATTTAAAGGGCTCCTCTGAGTTCCCCGCCGCCCGACCCAGCTGCCGTGGCGGGCCGGGGCTGGCATTTAAAGGGCTCCTCCAGGCTTCCCGCTGCAGCGGGAAGCTCGGAGGAGTGCTTTACATGCCAGCCCCAGCCTGGCCGCCAGAGCTGCGGGCTGGGATTTAAAGGGCTTAGGTCTCCCTGACCCAAGCCCTTTAAATCCCCACCACAGAAGCCGATGCAGTCCAGCACAGCATACTGGCTCTTGCCGGTACACCTTACTGTACCGTACCGGCTTACTTTCACCTCTGTTATGCACACCGCATAGTCCAAACTGTGTGACAATACAGGCATGCCCCTGATTTAAATCAGTGACCTAGAAGCTGAAAGATTATATCCACCATTCATCTTAGACATTTCATTCATTCATCTTTTGAATGTATTTCCCACTCTTCTCCCCCACAAGAAGTCTAAGTTTCCCTTCAAAGAATTGTTTTTCTTCTAAAACTATAGTGTAAGGGTTAGAATGGCATTGTCATAGGTATACAAATAGTGTAGTGGAAGATTTGTAGCCTGCTAATAATAAGTTCTGATAATTATAAACAGTAGAGCTGTATTTTCTCCTCCTGACATTTACTCTACCTCTATTTATGATAAAGATTGAGGCACTCAGCTCCCATTCAAAGTTGATGGAATTGGTTTCCTAACTGCCTCTTATGCCTTTGAAAAAGTCTTCCCCTGTGTTTGAAAACATTGGCCATGGACTATTTGACCAAAGTAATATTACAATGATGCAGAATAAATAATGGAAATCCTTAATCTTTTGATTAGATACTTATGCAAAGTCAAGTGATTTATACTGGTAACATATACTTACTGTAAACAAACACAAGTTTACTGATTCAGCTGTATAGAATGGTAATAAAACATGTCTTTTCCGTTATATACTTGAATCAAATGCAAATGTAATAAAATACTTTACAAAGGAGTAAGAGATGAAAAATTTGTAAGGTGACCTCTAACTAAAAAATATTTTTCAGCTATAAAACTAATAGAATATCTAACTGAATACATTTTTAAATGATCAGGTTATAATTGGTGTAACTTGGTGCCATATTTACAAATAGGACAGTCTCTGGGTTCTCAATAGAGACATCAGCTCTGATCAATATCCTTGAAAATGTAGATTAATGGATTGCTAAAAAAAAGCCACCTCACACACTGCAGCTATCAGCTGTTTCAATTAGCCATGTTAGGTTACATGCTTTATTCAAATGTGTACACTGATCTGCCTTTGAAAAATCCTTCGAACAGCAAAGCCTACCAGTGATTCAGTACTATTTGATCACGATTGAATTTGTTTAAGATCCATGGGAGGTTATCAAACATTTGTCTGAAATATCAGCAAAACATGTACATTTCTGCTGCTATTAAGTGATAATTTTTACCATCTCCTTAAAAAAAAAGAGCAGCACTGATTACCTAATCCCTATACCAAAGAGTCAGTTAACTCTTTTCTTAGAGATTTTGATCATAATAGATCCTATTAGTCTATGCCAAGAAAACCTGATTTCATGTGTCATAGGATCACAGCAAGAGTAAGTGACACCGGTGCTAGACTCTTGAGAATGTATTATGATGGCAGGTAAGAGACCCAAGTTAAGGACTAACTTTGGGCTATCCAGGCTATTTAAGAAGTGCATTAAAGTGGTTAAACTCAGTCTCCTTGGAATGGAAGAGTATGAACCACATAGCATCTCCCAACAAAGCTCTAGAGCAGTGATAGCAACCTGCGGCCCACGGGCCGCATGCAGCCCATCAGGGTAATCTGATTGCAGGCTGCAATACATTTTGCTGGTGTTGACTGTCCACAGGTATGGTCCCCTGCAGCTCCCAGTGGCCGCAGTTCGCAGTTCCCGGCCAATGGGAGCTGCAGGAAGCAGCTGGCTGCAGGTTGCTTACCACTGCTCTAGAGGCTTTGGAAGAAGATGCTCAAGTGTTAAAATGAGGTCAATGTGGAAAGGATGGATCGCTATATGGAAATATGCATCTTGTAAGCTCAGTACTGGGAACCAATCCCATAGGTCCAATAATGGTAGCATTGCTGCAAGTGTTATCATTTTGACCACCAGAAACCTATTGAAGAGCCTTAGATCTAGAATGGGTTTCCACACACTGTTGTTTTTTGGAACCAGGAAGTACCTGGAATAAAGCCCCTTATCTCTATGTTGTACAGGAACTAGTTCTAGAGCACGTAAGTTCAGGATGAAATCTATTTCCTGCTTTAGAAGATGCATGTGAGAGAGGTCCCTGAAGAAGGAAGTAAAGTGAATGGAGTATCCTACTGATATGATCTCCAAAACCCACTTGTCCATGATGTGATCCCCAGCTTGTTGGAAGTGAGAAAGAAGGTCCCCAAAGCAAGGAAGGCATGTGAACCATTGCAGCTGGTAAGGAGACAGAGGGAGGTAACTCAAAACCTTGACCATCCCATCAGAATTGATAGTTTTGATGAGAAGAATTGTGAGTTTGATGTCAGTGTAGCAAGTGGTTTCCTTTTCTGGAACCTCTGCCTCTTTCATTAGCATTCATAAGGTCTCTGGTAGCAGGAGAATAGGATAGGATGAGATCTCTGCCCTGTCTGGGATTTACTAAATTTCCTTTTATGTGCAGATTCCCAGAGAATGCAAAGTGGCCATGAAATGCTTTTAATGTATGGAGAGACTCATCTGTTTCCTTGAAAGGCTTCAAATTGTTTGTGGAGAAAGGTCCGGACTGTATTCTGGACTGCCCTTGGAAATCCTGAGAGTTGAAGCCCATCACATGACCACTGCTGTAGAAACAGAGCAAGCTGCTGTGTCAGCAGCATGCAGAGATACCTGTAAAGATATTCTGGCAAGGAGCTGACTCTGTAATGATTGCATGGAGTTGGTCCCTCTGCTCTGGAGGTAGATGCTCAAACAAATTGAACTTTGAGTAGTTGGTGTGATTATATCTCACCATCAATGCTTGATAGTTGGTGATTCTAACTGCAGAGTCGCCGATTAATAGGATTTGTGACCAAATAAATTGAGACACTTCTGATTTTTATCTTACAGCACTGATTTAGTGTGGTGCTGCCTTCCATGTCCATTTACAGCCTCGACAACTAGGGAGTTGGGCGAGGGATGAGTAAACAAATTCCAAAACTTTAGATGTAACATAATATTTCTTAGCAGCCCTTTTACAGGTGTTTAGTATTGTTGCTGGGGTATGCCAAATTACTTTTGCAGGATCCAGCAGAGCCTCATTAATAGGTAGCACAATCCAGGCAGACAAAGCTGTTTGCAGAATATTAAGCAGTTTATATTGTATGCAGTGTTGTAGCTGTACTGGTCCAAGGATGCAAGGTGGATGTCACAGCTAAATACAAGATCAAACAGATAGCACATATTCTATCTGTTCAATCTTGTATTTAGCTGTGACATTGAGTACCTTTTACAGACCTGAGGAAGAGCTCTGTGTAGCTCGAAAGATTGTGTCTCTCACCAACAGAAATTGGTCCAATAAAAAGTATTTTCACTCACCTTGTCTCTCTCTAAGCAGTTTATGTTTTGATTCCTTAACCTCTTCAAATGGAATTTGTAAGAAGTCCGCTATCCTTTTAGTGAGGTCCTGCAACTGTTTTAAGTCATCAGGCAGGGATGGTGGGGGAGGCTTGACTGCTTCATCAAGGGATGGAGAGGAGATGTTGGTTGGCAGGGTGACCTCTTTGTCCGCTCTCATCACCTGTTCCTCGAAGATCTCTTCTTGTGGATCAGGTTTTTTGGAGAGAGGGGATGGATGGGAGTGGGGGGAAACTCTCATGATAACGGTAGACAAATGATGAAAGGGGTCCTAGAGAATTGGTGGTTTGCCAGCAATGAATCCCAGTGTAGCTAATGAAAGGTCCCATGTGGTATAGATGGGGACACCTAAGAGTGCTCATACCACCAAAATGCAGCTTGAGGATGTTTTTCCGTAAATGTTTTAGTTCCCTAGAAATCTCTGGAAAAATATTCCTCTGATAGTGAGGAAGGGAGCAACTAAAATTTGAGAGAGAGGTGAGAAATCCCCATCATCTTAAATGTCACTTTGTAGAAGAGGAGCTCCAGTAAAAAAAAGGTGGTGACTTCATTGGTACTGGGTGAATGTTAGGAGACCTGCAGGATGGATCGGTACCAAACAAAGGGGAGTCAGGTATCTCTCTCTCACTGCAAGATCCCATGAAAAATCTCAACTCCTGTAGTACCAACATGGTGGTCGGTACCAAGGCAGCAGCCTGACCAGAGGGGACTGTGGCAGAGGAGCAGGCAGTACTAAAGGCTTTATGGTCTCTGGGGAATGTCTACTAACTGTTAGACTGATCTTCTGTGGTACTGAAATGTCAGGTATCGAGGCCCTGATAGATTCTACCGGTACTGACTTAGAAAAGGTATTCTTTTCCTGACATTGATCTCCTGACATTACTGATGATCTTCCAGAGCTGGAACTTTTAGATTTTTGGGTTTACTGGTGGTCAGAGTAAACCTGCAACCCCGTGGGTAAGTAAGGGACTAGTGGGCATTAAAGCAGTTGTCTTAATAAGCAACTGGGATTTCTTTGAGATAGGGAATCTATCTGGAGAACATGCTTCCTATTGTCTTTTTGAGAGGATTCTTGAGTCTTCCTCTTAGAAGCCCCAGGGGAACATTATTACCTCAGCCACTTTGGTGCAAACTTGCTCAGAGAACAACGTACAAGGGGCAAGAGGGCCCCCAGGCCTGAGTCAGAAGTCAAACAGAGGGAGCATTCCTTCATAAAAAGGCACAAGTTAATCTCCCAGTTCATTCTGGCTCTCGATTTTAAGGCCAGGCAAAAAATTACACTTTTGGGAGATATGAGGCCCCCCCAGGCAACAGACACCAGGATATTCTCCCAGCAGGAAAGGCAACATTTAAAACTGGGAGAGCCAAGCACACCTGCCCAGCAATCTGTAGTTCCCTGCAGGGAACAACTGAAATGACAACCATTCTTGCAAAAAAAATGTAAACTACTATCACTGATGATAGGCCAGATGCCAGCTCTTGCCCAGGCTGCAGGCATTAGCTAAGAACTGACAACTTCGTGGCTGGAGACCAGACTAGGTCACCTAAGTTCCCGCTAAGGTGTGCATCTGTGCGACCACACAGGACATCACCAAGGGCCATGAACTTAATTCCCCCAGCCCCAGGGCTGCGGCATGGGGAGGAGATGAGCCTCTCTCCCGCCCCAGCATTGCTGTGGCGGGTAGAGGAGCTTCTCCCCCTAGCCCAGGTGCTGCTGAAGGGAGAGAGAGGGCTGGGGGGAGTCCTCTCTTCCTGGCCCTACCCCAGAGCACCCCCAGCTGAAGCCCTCAACCCCCACACCCCAAGCCAGAGCCCGCTCCCACACTCCAAACCCCTTGGCCCCACCCCCTCCACACATCACCTCCATATTGGTGCACATAGCAAAATTCATTTTGCACATGGATGGGACAAAATTAGAGGGAACGTTGCAAGGTCACCTGTACATTAGTTTTGCTCAAAGCACGCATTAATCTTCTAAGAATGTATTTAGAGTTTAGATTCTATGAAATGCTTGTAAATTGCTACATGTATTAATCTCACTTACAATATGGTAATAGTTAAGTGTTTGTTCTATAATTATAACCCCCCTCTCTCATCAGGAGAGAAGCATTACCAATGTGAAGTACCGTTTTGTCACAGGAGGTGTTCTCCTGCCCAACACAAGAAGGCCCCTAGACAGCAGACAAGCCATTGTGGAACACTGGAGGACAAAATACTTTGCTGATTGTTTCTCTTACACCCATGAAGAGGAGACATGCACGTGAACTTGTCCCAGCATCTTGAAATCTGGGGGTAGGGATTAAAAGTCCCTGACAAAAAGAAGCTTCATCTTTTGTTGTTTGGACTCTGAAGGGCCAGAGACTCTAAACTGTATTTTAAAGAAGCCTTGCTGAACCATCCTTATGTTCAGAAAGAATAGCAAATATGGCAGGTGACCAGCTTGACTTAATAAATCTTCGATAAGCTTAAATACAAAAAGGAAGCTTACAAAAAGAGGAAACTTGGACAGATGACTAGGGAGGAGTATAAATATATTGTTCGAGCATGCAGGGGTGTAACCAGGAAGGCCAAAGCACAATTGGAGTTGCAGCTAGCAAGGGATGTCAAGGGTAACAAGAAGGGTTTCTACAGGTATGTTAGCAACAAGAAGGTCAGGGAAAGTGTGGAACCCATACTGAATGTGGGAGGCAACCTAGTGACAGATGATGTGGAAAAAACTGAAGTACTCAATGCTTTTTTTGCCTTGGTCTTCACAGACAAGGTCAGCTCCCAGACTGCTGCACTGGGCAGCACAGTATGGGGAGGAAGTGAGCAGCTCTCAGTCATGAAAGAACAGGTTAAGGACTAATTAGAAAATCTGGACATGCACCAGTCCATGGGGCTGGATGCATCCGAGGATTGCTGAGGGAGTTGGCTGATGTGATTGCAGGGCCATTGGCCATTATCTTGAAAAGTTGTGGCGATCGGGGGAGGATCTGGACAATTGAAAAAAGGCAAATATAGTGCCCATCTTTAAAAAAAGGAAAAAGGAGAATCCAGGGAACTACAGCCTCACCTCAGTCCCGGAAAAATCATGGAGCAGGTCCTCAAGGTGTCCATTTTGAAGCCCTTGGAGGAGAGGAAGGTGATCAGGAACAGTCAACATGGATTCACCAAGGGCAAGTCATGTCTGGCCAACCTGATTGCCTTCTATGATGAGATAAGTGGCTCTGTGGATATGGGGAAAGTGGTGGACGTGATATACCTTGGCTTTAAATATTGTCTCCCACAATGTTGTTGCCAGCAAGTTAAAGTAGTATGGATTGGATGAATAGACTATAAGGTGGATAGAAAGCTGGCTAGATTGTCAGGCTCAACAGGTAGTGATCAAAGGCTCGATGTCTACTTGGCAGCCAGTATCAAGTGGAGTGCCTCAAGGTTTGGTCCTGGGGCTGGTTTTGTTCAACATCTTCATTAATGATCTAGATGATGGGATGGATTGCACCCTCAGAAAGTTCACGGATGACACTAAGCTTGAGGGAGAGATAGATACGCTGGAGGGTAGGGATAGGGTTCAGAGTGACCTAGAAAAATTGGAGGATTGGGCCAAAAGAAATATGATGAGATTCAACAAGGACAAGCACAGAGTCCTGCACTTAGGATGGAAGAATCCTATGCACTGCTACAGAGTGGGGACCAAATGGTTAAGAGGCAGTAGTTTTGCAGAAAAGGACCTGGGGATTATAGTTGACGAGAAGCTGGATATGAGTCAGTGTGACCTTGTCTGTGAAGATGAGGCAAAAAAAGCATTGAGTACTTCAGCTTTTTCCACATCATCTGTCACTAGGTTGCCTCATTATGGGATATCTTTTCAAAATTAAAAAACAGGCAGCTGCTTAAGTGGGTGGGAGAAGGGAACTGTCCTTATAGCTGGTTGCTTCTTTGGGTCTCCATTTTAGAGAAGAATTTGTACAGTAGCCTTCAGTGGCTTGTTCTGGTCTCTTTTCTGTGCCCAGATGACTTTTCATGAATGGTCTATTGAGCTATCTACTTACACACATGCAATATCATTAGCTGAGTTTGTTATACTTTTAGTGTTATGTAGGTGACAAGTTGAAAAGTTAAGGAAGGGCTATATAATTAATTAAAGAAAAGGGCATTGAACAACATAGGTCCTGAGAGAGTGAGATCCAAGCTCTTATAGACTATAGAAACATCGTATTTGCTGCTCTGAAAGAGCTAAAGAGCTGCAAGACTCTGTTGATTCCATTAATTACTCTTATAATCCAGTATCTGGGTTTACAAGCATCCAGAGTATAATTTATATCTATAAGGAAACTAATGTGCTGAGTATGTGTGCTATACGATATGCAAATGGGCATACATTTATTTTCAGTGTAAGCAAAGTATGTATTCAGAATTAGAGTTGCAGCTATGCCAAGTGTGAAGTTTAAAAACAAAGTTGTCAGTGAAAAACAAACAACAAAAACTAAAAGATCAACATCTGAATATTTTTAAGAATGGGAAGGAGGATTTTATTTTCATACTAAGATGTCTGAAGAAAATTACTCTTTTTTTTCAGTTATACCATGAAGTCACAGACAGTCCCCTGAGAATCTCCAGTCTATCATGCCACCCAGACACGCTGGACTTAGTGATAATGATCACTTACACCAAAACCCACACCATATGTATGTTGCTTCCAGTCCCAAAAGACCAGTCACTAACCAAAGATAAATTGGTACTTTAGATCTACACCAACAGTGCCTGTAGCCAATCCTGTAATAAACTATCTAAAGCAGTGATACTCATATTGAGACGGGCAAGCCATGAGTGGCTTTTGAATGTGTCTCCTGTAGCTCTTTGCGGCACATGATATTAAAACACTGATTTAATTATTAACCAATCAGAATGCTTTACTATGATATTAACCAGTTATAGTTGATAAAATAATACTTCGTTAGTCATTTTGCTGTGACAATAATTATATATAAATAAACATAGTAAATGAAACAATTAATTTACACTTCTGTGGCTCTTTTGAGTTATCTTGATTGCTAATTTGGCTCCTGAACCGCTGAGGTCTGAGTATCACTGATCTAAAGATTTATTAACCAGGAAAAGGGAATTCGTTATTTACAGGTTAAAGCAAGCAAACATACACACAAACGAGTTATCAAACTAAATCCTAAGTGTGACAGAGTTGTAGTGATCTGTCACTTCAAAGTGTCTTTCAGGGCAGACACAGGAGGCAGCCCCTGGGGATCTCTGGCTTCAGTTTAGAATCATAGAAGATTTGGGTTGGAAGAGACCTCAGGAGGTCATCTAGTCCAACCCCCTGCTCAAAGCAGGACAAACCCCAATTAATCATCACAGCCAGAGCTTTGTCAAGCCAGGCCTTAAAAACCTCTAAAGATGGAGATTCCACCATATCCCTAAGTAATTCATTCCAGTGCTTCACCATCTTCCTACTAGGAGTTGGGTATCTGAGTGCTGGAGACAGGAGCACTTCTTAAGATGTTTTCAATTAAGCCTGCAGCTTTTGGTAGCCATAGTTCAGACCTGGGGCTGTGTTTGCAGCAGGCTAGCATGGCTGGCTCAAACAGGCAAGGTTCTGGAGTCCCAAGCTGGCAGGAAAAATGGGTCAGAAGTAGTCTCGGTGACAGTCCCAACAGGGTTTCTGTAATCCAACCCGTCACAGGCCCAATCCCTGAAATACTGACACTGTGCTATTTACTTCAAATGGGAGCAGGCCCTAACAGCCCAGTCCAGTCAAGTGTTATGTGACCTCAGCTCACACTATGCATCTGAAGAAGTGGGCTGTAGCCCACGAAAGCTTATGCTCAAATAAATTTGTTAGTCTCTAAGGTGCCACAAGTACTCCAGCTCACATTTAGTTCAGTGGACATTAGTGGCCTTTGTCACCTCTCAGGATCAGGCTCTTCAGCACAGAAAAAAATATTTTCAGATGCAGACATTTGATTTATGGGGAGAGAGGGAATAATGAGGAGTTACTTAGAGCTGTCAGTCTTTCTACCTTGAAGATTTTTCCAGGTATTAAAAGAGCAAATTTCTGAAGAGCTTGGACCTTTTAAACCAGCAGATTACTACTCAGTACATTTTATTTGGGACACCACCACACAGTTACGCCTTAATTTTTTTTACACTTGTATATAGCTTTAGCACTTCATAAACCACTAACAGTATTACAAGATTAGTAATGATATTGTAGCCATGTAAATGCATCCTGGGATTGATACCTGATATTTGAGTTTTTTTCTAGATTATAAGTGATTCCATTTAGGATATATGTCTATATTGCAGAGTTAACACAGGCTCTTACTCAGATGCTGCCCCAACCCTCTTCCTGGCCACACACAAAAAACCCTCTCACTTGAACTTGGTGGTGCTTTCCACCTGACCTCCCTGTCCTGGGGTATAGACTAAAGCCGTGGTGTTGCTTTTACGCAGGATGGTAGTATGCCCACTTTGCAGTGAGGACACAGGCTAAACCATTTCAGTGACAATAGTCCTCCAGTGCCTTCCCGTAGTTCCCCCTGTATGCCCAAAAGGACAGACACATGCTCCCTCATTTCACTGGGAAATAACACAGCAGCTCAGTTTAGTGCAGCTCAAAGACCCAAGGGTGTACCCCAGAAGTACTAGCAACACACATGGGTTAGCACAGCACCAGTGAGGACACAGGAACTCAGGTATGGCTTTGCAGTGTACCTGCTTACACTGGTCTAGGATAACCTGTTTAGGATTAGCAGAGTTAACTTTGAAAATCTCAGCCATTTTTCATTTCAAAAGGACTGTCCAGAGTTAACTGTCCAAATCCTATTGAATGACACTGGAATTTGGGAACCTAAGGGCTTGTCTACACTTGAAATACTAGAGTGGCACAGCTTCATCCCTGTAGCTCTGATACGTATGCTGATATCAGGGGTTCTTCCCTCAGCATGCATAGTCCACCTTCCTGAGAGGCAGTAGCTAGGCTGAAGGAAGAATTCTTCCATTGACCTAGCACTATCTACACAGGTTAGTTTGGCTTAACCATATCACTCAGGGGTGCTGATTTTTCACACCCCTATACGATGTAGTTAAACCCACTTAATTTTCTCGCTTATACTAGGCCTAACTATTTGGCCCCTTTGAAAAGCAACTATTTAATTGTGAAGGCTCATCCATCCCAATTAAGCAGACATCCTATTAAAATAAAGTTTTTCTAGGCCACAACTCATTTCATTCATCAAATGCTTTTGTGATCTTTAATTGCACATTAACACCTCTGATTTGAACTGATGACTATATCCTGGATACCCTCAGGTGAGACAAAGAAAAGCAACAGTCATGAGCAATTTCTGGCTTTTAACCATCATATTAACACCCCTAATTGTAAATGATAGAACAGTTAAGTCCCTCCCGCCCCCCCCCCAAATCTCCCTAATAAAGTGGCTTGAGAAATTGTCCCAGTACCACCACAGAAAGCTTATTCTGTTTGATGGGGGCAGGGAAATGATTTCCTGAGGCTTTCATGTGATTTACATCCCCTGGAAGTGGCACTGACTGTACATATTTCATGATAGCATGTTTTGAAAAGTGTTATATGTGTGGTATCTTGCCAGCTTAGCTAGTGGTAGTACCCTGCATTGCTACACGAGACCCGAGTTTGCCACCTCATCCTATTATCTTGCTCCCTTGTGCTTCAGTGAATATAAACTCAGACTGTAGCCATACCCCTGTGGGCTTTGAGCTAGTCAAATCTCACAGACTAAGGAAAATGTGGGCTACTGAATACTTGGATGGGAGAGAAAAGTATTAATATCTTCTTGTAAGCAAGAATTCTGCACTGGGCACCTAGTAATCCTCTCATATAGAACAATAAACTTTAACTGGAAGCCACTCCAGGAATATGTAACTGACTTATTCTAAGCACAAATTTCATAGGAACATTATAACTACCCTGTAGAATACTCCTCTTTTCTGGGCAAATGCCTTTTGACACAACTGCCTGTAGACCTGGAACCAACAAGGGCTCAAACATCAAAAGCCAGAGTCTACCCATTATAACAGTTTAAAGATGGGTCCTATAGGCAAGCATATTCTAGCTTCCCCAGAAATTCACACCTACCCCCTGGTCTGGCTCCTTTCCTCTTCTGCAGAAAGATCTTGTCCAGCTCCTTGTCTCTAGGCAACATCTGGTCCAGTCCTAGGCATCTGATTCCAGTGATTTTTCCCAATCTTTTAGATCCTATGGTATAGAAGACTATTAGGGGGAGCTCCACTCCTGCCTTCTTGCACTACAGAACACTACTGAGAGTTGTTATATCCTTGGGGGCAGCCGGTTTAGGAAGAAATCACTTGAGGCCAGACAGCAGACAGCTAACAAAACTACCATTTTATTTACAGATACAGAGCTCACCCAACCGGCCGAAACTGGCTGGGCTATCCCCTAATAATCTAACTCAGTTGCCATAGCAACAAAAACCATGACAACCAAATACACAACAAGAGTCCACTGGTTGGATAGCCTTACTGTGCTGTATATTTATGTTCCCTTCACCAACAACTTTACAGCTTCATGCAGCATGAGCCTGGAGCATTCTGCGCAGCCATTGGCCCTTCTCTTCCATAGCTGCTCAGCAGCTTCCTGGCTCGCTGCATGCTGTACTGCAGCCATGGAGAAAAGCAGTTCTTACTACTTCTGAGAAACCTAGGGAGAGCAGGACAGGCACTTCACTTGCTCTGCCTCAGCCAAGGAAAGGGCCTAACAAAAGATGTGGACGGTCCCCCACACAATTAGCCAGAACAGTCCAGGAGAGGAGAAACACTGAGAACCAATTGCAAATTATGGCTCCCTTCTCCTCTTCCCTGACCCTGGTGCAGGTTAGAGCAGCCTGGTGGTGCCAAGGGACCGTGTGCTAGATAGGAACATAGTATGCTCCATCTACATCCCCTCCTATTGAGCACCACCTTTGCCAGTGGTTGCAGTGAGGGAGGCAAAAGAGCTGGTTCTGATGGCTCTGCACCCACTGATGACTCCCCATACTAGGGAAATGCCTAGTATGGGGCTTAAAGGTGGTTTTGGCCCCCTTTGCACCACCTGAGAGGCTGAATGGCAGAAACTGTACCCCAAAGTATTGACTGTGACCCCTTGATCTTTCTATAACAACGTTTTAGTTCATCAGGATGAAAAAGTTGGCTATCACTGCTACAGTCTAAAACATTGTCATGTCCTTCAAAACCAAAAAAATTGGACTTTTCTGATAGTAAAAAAATGCCCACAATGTTTTTGAAGCAAATATTATTATTCCATATAATAGGTGTTAAACTCTGCCAGCAATGGGACAGATAAATCACCCCCTGGAAAGTGGGCAAGGAAGTACACGTGGCAGATGCTAGACATAGCACTTTATGCATTGCTCAGATACCACAGTATAAGCTCCTGAACAGGGATTCCAGCTATGAAATCTACAACACAAATTACTAAAGCTCAATCCTACAAACTTTTACTCAGCTGAGTAGTCCTTAAACACATGAGCCACCACATTGAAGTCCATTTGAAATCAATGGTACTAACCACAGGAGTGAGGATTTGTAGGTTCAAGTCCCAGGTTTATTCAGCTATATATAAAGCATTGTACATGATGTCTTTGTACACAGAGATCTCCAGCTCCCAGAGAAGCCTCTAACCTGGTTACTGATGTTAATCAAATCACTTTAAAAACAGCATAAATTGTACTTTCTTCCTCATTGCACTTAATTAGATGTGTCTGTCTTAATGTATCTGTCCAGCTTTAATATATCTGTCTTGTAGTGGGAATACACAATTTCCTGGTACTGCAACAGCTACACAAGCTTGATGAAAAAAAGTCATTAAGAGCTATCAAGTGAGGTCTAGTTAGAATAAAAATCCTGAAGTGTCAGATTCTTGGGCTAGGACTGTTTGTTACTTTATATGTCTGTAAAATCAATGCTGCTATATAAATAATGAGATTGGGGTAGAAGCACCAAGTAAAGAACAAATTGAGGCCCAAATCTGTGAAGTGTTAGGCTCCTTTGCACCAAGTAGCATCAGACCAATAATGTCCACAAATTGTTGTTTCCGGCCATTATGAGGAGTCATAATAAATTGTGGTCTTGTTAGAAGTAAAAGGGAAAAACTGAAGGAAAATTCACTTCAACTAGAAAATTATTTACAGGGACCTTCTAGGTTGATCTCCCCCTTTTAATCCCTCCCCCTCAACCATCGCTGCTTTCTGTGCCTTAATTCTATTTAGCATGAGAGTTTAGTAGTTGTAGCTTCAGTACAGCATAAAGATGACACTGATACTTAGTCTGTTGTACAGTCTTTGTTATAATTGTTTATGATATATAGAGGTTTTCTGTGATAAAAATTTGTTCCTTTATTATTTAATTTCTTTACAATTTATTTTGGACATTAGTAGAGTCTCAATTACAGGAAGGAGTAATTATTGGCTGCCCCTTTTGTCTTTAGATTTTGTACATTTGAAACCATCTTTTTTCCTACTTCTTTGGCTTACTCTGTATTATAAAATTAAGTAAAAACATGATACTGTTGCATCTTTTGCTCTTTACACAACAAAAACAATATGAAGTATCACAAGGAGACAGTTGGGTCCCGGGTAACTGTTTATATACAGGCATGCAAAACATAGGTACATACATACTGCTGCTCTAACTTGTTTCTGGGGGCTTCTGAAGTACAGATCGTAATGACCACCACTGGAAGCACACTTTAAAGGGATACTACCCTATTCCTATATACTATAAGTGTATACCAAAATTCATCTAACTAGCTTTTAAAAGATTATATAAAGATACTGCTCCAAGATAAACACTGGAGCCAACAGCATTATGGAGTTACAGGAAGGATAAATCTGGCTCTTAGTGTAAATTGGAACATCACTGTCTTAAAAAAATGCTGTGGGGAAAATCATCATTTCCTAACCAGCTCCATTTCAGATATACCTTAAAAAAAACTGAAAACTAGCCAAAGGTGAAACTGAGTTCTCCTGCCACACTCAGCTGTTGGGAAGGATAGTGCTAGGCTTCCTAGAAGGATGGCGTGAATAGCCACTGCCCAAAGTTCTTATCAGCATATGGCCCATCAACATCAGCTCTGAAGAGCTAGCCCCACTTCTTCTGAAAGAAAAGAAATATTTCTGTGTCTTCTCCCCACACCAGAGTCTCCTGGCTGTTGTGAAGGGGAAGGATGTCCAGTACTTTACCCCTCTCCTAGATCCTGTTGCTGCAAGGGAGTAGGCGAGACACTGGCTTCCCAACACCCCCTCAGCCTCATTTTTAAGGTTCTTCTCCCCATGAAAATGGATTTTAAGACCAGAAGGGACCATTATGGTCATCTACGCCATCTTCCTGCAAATAAATTCACTCAGTAATTTCTGCATTGATCTCAATAATTATGCCTGAGCTTGAACATATGTCATAGAAACAAACCCAGTCTTGATTTAAAGACCTCAAGTGAAGGAGAATCTACCACGTTCATGACTGATAACTCTTCCTGTTAAAAATTTGCAACATATTTCCAGTTAGATGTTTTTGAGCTTCAGCTTCCAGCCATTGGGTCTTGCTATACTTTTGTCTTCTAGATTAATGAGCCCTCTTCTATCAGATATGGTCTCCCCATGTAGGTCCTTATACATTGTGATCAAGTTGCTACTCCTCTTTCATAAGAAAGACTGAGCTTCGTAAGACTCTCCTGTAAAGCATCTTTTCAAGACTTTCAATCCTTCTTGTAGCCCTCTTCAGTTTTTCAGCATGGCTTGCAATATCTCCAGTGCCTGTCTCTGCTGCTGATCTTGTCTTCCCCAAGCAGATGCAGCATGAAATTGATGATTCTTGACAGCTTCCTTCCCACCTGGTTTTGACAAGCTAACTCGATGTTTTCTAGTTCACTCTACCGTTGTTTGGCAATGAATCTGTCTTAAGACCCAGCGAGACAACATTGCATTGGTTTACACTTTGTTCACGTGGAAGCAACTATAAGGATTAGTAACTTTTTTCCTAATAAAAATTTAATTCTGCACAAAATGATTATGTAGATACTGCCATATCTCCCACACTCAATAGGTGTGGACTTCATAGGCCCAGGTGACAGCAGCACAGTTATTTCTTTTTAAATTATGCAGAATAATAAGATGCAGTTGATGGGAAGTGTGACCAAACTACAGAGCCCTGTGATAAAACTTGCACCAGAGTTTTGAGATACAAACCTGCAAAGGAAGCAAAGACTGAAACCGATTCTCAAGGATTAATACAAGGCTGTCCGTCCTCCCTCCCACAAACTTGCCTCTTTTTTGGACAACTGAGAAGGGGCCTATGTCTTGTCAGATTGGGATCTGGTTCACTGAGCCATCTAGTAGGATTTAGCCGTCCTTGAAATCCATATCTAAATTACCGTTTAGTTTACTGATCCCTGTCCCTGAGCTGTGCTTCCTTGTAATAGGCCAAACAGAAAGTCACATACTGGAACCAGTAATAAGGAAAACATCAATTCACATAATCAATGTATGGGGATTTCCTCATTAAATTATATACAATGGGAAATAAAAGAACTGCATCATACAACATACAATCATAACTCTCAGACAGAGCCACATGGCAAACTTTCATTCTATCATTTTTTTATTCCAGATCTTTATGATTTGTATAGCTCATTATGATGAAACAAGAGTTACTAAAAAAGTGTGCTGGATTGGTTATGCTCGTATTCTAATGCCCTCTCCTCATCACTAACACAATTTACAGATGTTTTATCTCAGCCTTTTCCCTCAGTTGCAGTTTCTTTTAATGGTCTTTGTCCCTCCACTGGCTTTTTATCCATTGTTTTCCTCAGAGTCTCTCTTCCTTTCCTGACTGTAACTAACCTAGATTTCTCAGTTCCCACATTCTATCAAAGACGTGACCCAAATGCTTATTTACTGTCCATGCCTGAATTTCCAAGGCACTGACAATGTGCTGGTTTGAAGCCCAAATTGGCAAATCTTTTACAGCCAATCTATTTTTCTGCTTCCTAGTTTGAATCACTTCTATCCTGCTTCAGGTCACGAAAGTTAATTTCTTTTTATAAAGAGAGTATGTGTGACCATTCTTTAACAGCTAGTCACCCTGACTCCTGAATGTTAAGTTAAGAATGGGCAGAGTCCCTGCCTTCTCTCTCTTTCCAAATCTAACTGCCTCTGTTGCCTTTTATATATAGGTTCAGCAAGGTTGCACATTTGCTAGGTTGGCTGAAGCGTGGAAGTTTATGAATGGATATCTGGATCAAGCTTTGGTTTGTACTCTATCCTTCAGGCTAGTCTCACCACACTCGCATGCCAATTACTTGCCTTTTTTTTTTTAAACTCAGACTAGAGCAGCAGAGCACATTTTTCATGTTGAGAGAGCTCCTGGTTCAAAAGAGCCTTGAGTAGGAGGAGAAGGGTGCCTGTTACAAACCCAATACAGCATTTACACTCATTTCCTCTATCTTTTGCCACTGTGGGAAATAGGAAGCGTATATAAACATTGTGCATGCGGAACACTGGAGGAGCGCAAGGTGAATATGGAAACAGATCTTGTTTACATTCCACAGACCCCAGAACAGGAGATCCCAGCGCTGCTTAGGAGCATAGGAATTGCTATACCAGTTCAGCTCTGTAGTTCTCACAGCACCGTTGCCAAATTAGTCAGGGAAGGTGCAATAAACACGCTGCCCACAATGGAACTTGCTTCTTAACTCCCATCAGTTAGTGGTTGGTTTATGACCTTGTATTACTCCCCAGGGCACTCATAGCTGGGAGGCACTGCATCACCTGACAGGAATTGCTGTTACAAAAGAGTGAACCATTTTGCCAGCTAGCATCAAGGGGCTCTTAGGGTCGCAGTCCTGAAGCAGGATATATCCATTATATTTTTTCCCCTCATCTAATGTAACTGTGGATGCTCTCCTTGGCTATACAAAACGTTGAATCAGTTCTCTTAAGGTGCTTAACTCTGAATGCATGAGAGCTGAGAGGTATAAAGCCACTTGAAGTTAGGAAAAGGGGGTGGGAAATCAAGGATCAGATGAGGGTACATATCAAGGTGGGGCCGAAAGGAGGGCTAGGGTTCTTGCAGCTAGAAGCCTGGAGGGAATTTTACAATTGGATAGATTGGGGAAGGTTTGGTAGATAGCAAAGGACCGGGGCACTTGTTACTGAGCAGAAGGAAGTTTGGAGGAGGAGCGTGTCTTGTCACTACCATCTCTGAGAGCAGAGAGTTGGGCAGCTTGTCAGAGAGGAGAAGGTGATCTGGCTGATGGTGGGGATTCAGATCTCTTACTACATGGGGACTTAGGTTTGACAGCTGGGAAGTCAGTCTGGCATCTGTCATTGGGAGGGGAGCAGGAGCAATCTGGCCATAGGAAGGAAGAGTAGAGTAGAGTTTTTCTATGATATCTGCTTCCCTGTTCTCCTCTGACCTATTCTCTAGAAACAGTGCACCAGAGCACAGGCTCCACAATTACCTAATGCCCAGTGACCAGCCTTGTCCTACTGCCCACCTGCAAGAGTTGTACCACCATAGCAAGCCAGCCTTAAAAAACCCTAACCCCTACTGTGATATGTTGATATCTCAGTCCCACAGATCTCAGCACAGAATAATCAGCTTTTCAGTAGTATTGATTAATCCAGCATGCCTCAGCCTCCCTGACATACATTCCACAGACCCCAGAACAGGAGATCCCAGCGCTGCTTAGGAGCATAGGAATTGCTACACCAGTTTAGCCCTGTAGTTGTCTCACAGCACCATTGCCAAATTAGTCAGGGAAGGTGCAATAAACACGTTGCCCACAATGGAACTTGCTTCCTAACTCCCATCAGTTAGTGGTTGGTTTATGACCTTGTATTACTCCCCAGGGCACTCATAGCTGGGAGGCACTGCATCACCTGACAGGAGTTGCTGTTACAAAAGAGTGAATTATTTTGCCAGCTAGCATCAAGGGGCTCTTAGGGTCACAGTCCTGAAGCAGGATATATCCATTATATTTTTTCCCATCATCTAATGTAACTGTGGATGCTCTCATTGGCTACACAAAAGATTGAATCAGTTCTCTTAAGGTGCCTAACTCTGAATGCATGAGAGCTGAGAGGTATAAAGCTGTAGTTGGATCAGTAATATTTTACACCTTCTGATTCAACTCTTTTCACTATCAAATTTAAAGCTAAATAGCCTCCTGCAAGAAAGGAAACCACAAAGCAGGAGTTGAGGAGGTGGAAAACAGGTGGATACAAAAAGGAAAGCTAAACTAATTAAAACATATTCAGTGTTAAGATTTAAGCTTTCTTTATTTTTTAGGGACTTGTATGATGTTTGTTTACATTTTGTTTGGCACTATTTTCAGTGGTGTAAGAAAACCTTAACAAAAATGGAATAAATCTCTGTGTTCTTGGTAATAAAACTGATACAAAGATATAGCTCATAATCTGAAAATCCTGAGACTGTTGCTGTTTCGTACTAGGGTATTGCTTCTCTGCTTGGGAATTTGCGGCAACTGGGCTTCTACCTAACAACTCTATGTGGCTTGGTAATAGCTCAGAAAAACATGCACTCAGTTATGTTTTACTGCTTAATAAATAAAGTAACTTTATACTTCTATAACACCTTTCATCTGAAGATCTTAAAGCACTTTACAAACAAGATCAAACTTAAAAGGTTCTAGAAAAATTTCCTCCTACTAGCAACTAAAAGATCAACAGACGCCTTGCCTTTACTCACTAAGCACTCCAGGAATTGCAGCATACTATTAGCCACAACTCAGTCAATTTGTAGTGCCTAGAAAATGTTCTTTCAAAGGGGATAATTTGGGATTGGGTTTTAAAAATCTTGAGTAATCTCTCACAGTCTATGTGGACTCAAAATTAACTAATTAGTCTTCTTGGATATACCTTTTAATGGACTGTGTGTATTAATATATGCCAGTTGCAAGTATAACGTCAAATTAAAAGCGATTAGACAAGATTTGAAAAAAATAAATCCCAATGTGTACTTTAATTCACACACTGAAATTTCATTTCAGACTCTCTTTCTCAGTCCTGTGACCTCATTTGGCTGGGTGTGACTTAAGCTACTTAATTTTTTTTTGTCAGTTTAAAGTTTGTGATGCATTATCCTGCCTAGAGGTCTCAACATATTGCTGCAAAAATCTCAATGGACGCTTTCGATTTTCAGTGGCGTGATAGTGGGTTTTGCTCAAAGAATAGATTTATTCTTATTTTTCAAATGAATATGTTTCTTTGTGAGGCCACTATATAATGCATGTAAATTGCATAGTAATTGCTTTACCATTATAGAAATTAATTGCTATACAATACAGGATCTAGCATATAATTAGCCCCAGTAACATTAAACGTATTAACATACTCATAATGAGCGTCAAACAAAAGGGAAAGAGGACAAGCAACAGGGAGAAAGACAGTGATGGGGCAAAGGGGGAAAACTGAAGGGAAATAAAGAGAAAAATGAAAAGATGAGAGAAACGAGAACGGAACAAAGGATGTGAATCATAGGACTGGAAGGGACCTTGAGAGGTCATCTAGTTCAGTCCCCTGCACTCATGGTAGGACTAAGTATTATCTAGACCATCCCTAACAGGTATTTGTCTAACCTGCTCTTAGAAATCTCCAATGATGGAGATGGAGATTCTACAACCTCCACAGGCAATTTATTCCAGTGCTTAACTACCCTGACAGTTAGGAAGTTTTTCCTAATGTCCAACCTAAATCTCCCCTGCTGCAATTTAAGCTCATTGCTTCTTGTCCTATCCTCAGAGGTTAAGAGAAACAATTCTCCCTCCTCCTTGTAACAACCTTTTATGTACTTGAAAACCGTTATGTCCCCTCTCAATCTTCTCTTTTCCAGAATAAACAGATCCAGTTTTTTCAATCTTCCCTCATAGGTCATGTTTTCTAGACCCTTAATCATTTTTGTTGCTCTTCTCTGGACTTTCTCCAATTTCTCCACATCTTTCCTGAAGTGTGGCACCCAGAATTGGACATAATACTCCTGTTGAGGCCTAATCAGCACAGAGTAGAGCGGAAGAATTACTTCTCATGTCTTGCTTACAACACTTCTGCTAATACAACCCAGAATGATGTTCGCTTTTTTTTGCAACAGAGTTACACTGTTGACTCATATTTAGCTTGTGATCCACTTTGACCCCCAGATCCCTTTCCACAGTACTCCTTCCTAGGCAGTCCTTTCCCTTTTGCATGTGTCCAACTGATTGTTCCTTCCTAAGTGGAGTACTTTGCATTTGTCTTATTGAATTTCATCCTATTTACTTCAGACCATTTCTCCAGTTTGTCCAGATCATTTTGAATTATAATCCTATCCTCCAAAGCACTTGCAACCCCTCCCAGCTTGGTATCGTATGCAAACTTTATAAGTATACTCTCTATGCCATTATCTAAATCATTGATGAAGATATTGAACAGAATCAGACCCAGAACTAATCCCTGAGGGACCCCACTCATTATACCCTTCCAGCAGGACTATGAACCAATGATAACTACTCTCTGGGAATGGTTTTCAAACCAGTTCTGCACTCACCTATGCACATCAATCTAGCAACCTCCTCCTGTAGCTGTCCCTCCTGCTTCCTGAGAGATTGCACCAACAGGCACTTTTCACACTGGATGGACCCCCATCCTGGCTTTCTGTGAGTGGGAAATGCAGGCCACAGTCTCTGCAAATCCGCATCAGGATCTGGGTAGAGGCATCCATGGTTAGGCTGTGTGTCTGGATACAGGCGCAGGTGGAGGAGGCAGGAGCAGCTTTGGCATTGGCGATGTGGTCCTTCCTAACCATAATGATTATATTATGACTCCCTTTTACAAATTCCCTTTCAAGCTCCTCTTGGTTGCTTGGCCTCTAGTTTTTAAGGCCTTCTCTCCTAGGTCAGCCCCACCTCCCTCGTTAATCACACAGGGGGAGGGTGATCACAAGGCTGATCAAAGATGATCAAGGGAATAAAGGATCAAACAGTCCCCAGACACCATCTCAACTGACCCAGTAACTAAAATAACCCGAAAGAGAAAGCAAAATACAAACAGCCAAGCAAACTCACTCACCCCAAGGTTAGTACTCGCACCTTGTTCATTCAGGAGGGGAATCTTTTTCCCCCTCTCAAAGTCTCCTGTTTGCAGTCCCCTGTTCACTAACTAGAAAGAGGATGGGGGCGGGGGGGAAGGTGGGAAGGAAAGGAGTTTATAATTTTAAAAAATATTTAATAAAATAAAAACCAACTCATTCAGAGACTATCTGGTCTACACCAGGAAGATCCTTTTCCTTTTTAAAATAGACCACTGTATCTCTGGGTATCTGTTCTAAGCAGGCTAATAGTCTGATGCTGGACCCATTGACCTAAGTGCAGGATTGGACCCTACTGATACCAGTATCTCTTTGCAGTAGATTTCTACTGATTGGGTTAAAGCAGTCCAAGTGGCTTTGGCTTGCAAAATGCTATTTCACCTTATGATTATTATTTATTCCTGAAAATATGAAACCATGTAAAATGGGCCTCTAGCTCTGCTTGATAATTTTCCAGAGGTAAAAGCCTGCTGCTGGGCAAACCTTTGACTTTAAGCTGTTGGTTTACAAAGGCACCTACTGAATAGAATAATAGAAATGTAGGGCTGAAAATGACATCAGGACGTCATCTAGTCCAACCCTCTACACTGAGTCAGGATTAATTATACCTCCCTATCTTTCTGTTGGTTCCTGAGAAGGGCTGCACTCTGTGAGCTACTTTTCTGTCTTTCAAAAAGATCTAGAAGAGCAATGATCTCACCATTAGATTGGTGCAATAAACGCCAGTACAAATCCATCCCGTTTCATCTCACAGAAGCAGCTGGTATCTCACATGAACTTACTGCAGAGATGGCCCATATAAATTTTCTACATTTGTCTTAGAAAATGGTACCTCAGTAACTAGAGGATTCACTGTACAGCTGAATTTTCCTATCTGTAGTATAATATAATGTATTTTATAATTTGTATTGCAGATGTGCCCTCAACATGTTAGACATATTTCAAATATAAGGTAAATATAAGGCCCTGCTCCAAAGAGCTTACAAAAGCCACACAAAGAGTTGGTGCATGCAAGCAATGTGGTCATAATGAGAGGTGCATAGGCCCAGATCCTCCAAAGTATTTAGGTGCCTAACTCCATTGATTTCGATGGGCCACTTAAGTCCAATGAGAATCTATCCACAGACTCCAATGGACTTTGAATCAAGCCTTTAGCTTGTTCATTTCATACCCTCACCCCCAATTCCTGGGTTGCCCAAACATCCTCCCACATCCTGCTTTATTATTGTTTGCTTTAACGTTTTAAGTTTTGGCCAAGATTTAAAAAAATAGGAACCTAAAGTTATACTCCTAAACCAATACTTAAGCACCTAACAAGTGGCCCGATTTTCAAAAGTGCTGATTCCTCAACTGTTTCTATTGCTTTAATTTTCTTATATAGATTTTACATGCAGCTGGGCAAAATTTTTTGGCTGCAATTTTCCCCCCCCCCAAAAATAACACAGATTTGTGTTTAATTGTTTTGGGGGGGGGGGAAAGAAAAGAAAAGAAAAAAAAGAAGTTCCCCCAAACGTTTATTTCAACATCTGAAATGAAAAGTTGAGATTCTAAACTATCTTTTGAAATTTCCTTAAGTTTTATTTAAAAAAATTAAAAAGCTTTTAAAAAACGTCAGTGTTTCAATTAATCCAAATGAAATTATTTTGCCTTTTTGGTTTGCTAATTTTTTTTTTTTTTAATTATTACATTCTTGAATTTTTTTTTCCAGAAGTGCCAGGAAACCAAAAAAAATCAATTATTCACACAGCTCTAGTTTTAAGTCAAAGAGTGAGTGCTCATCACTTTTGAAAATCAGACCATTCAAGGTTGGGTTTAGGATCCTAATTTATGCTCTTACTTTTTAATATCCTTACTTTTAGTTTTAACAAAAAAATTAATCCTAGACAACACTTTGCTTTAATTCAGAAGTATTGGAGCATAAGCTTTCGTGGGTGAATACCCACTTCGTCAGACGCATGTAGCGGAAATTTCCAGAGGCAGGTATAAATATGCAGGCAAGAATCAGTCTAGAGAAAAGGAGGTTAGTTCAATCAGGGAGGATGAGGCCCTCTTCTAGCAGTTGAGGTGTGAACACCTAGAGAGGAAAAACTGGTTTTGTAGTTGGCTAGCCATTCACAGTCTTTGTTTAATCCTGAGCTGATGGTGTCAAATTTGCAAATGAACTGAAGTTCAGCAGTTTCTCTTTGGAGTCTGGTCCTGAAGGTTTTTTTTTTTTTTTTTTTTTGCTGCAGGCTACCTTTAAATCTGCTATTGTGTGTCCAGGGAGATTGACATGTTCTCTTACAGGTTTTTGTATATTGCCATTCCTAATATCTGACGTGTCCATTTATCCTTTTACGTAGGGATTGTCCAGTTTGGCCGATGTACTTAGCAGAGGGGCATTGCTGGCATATGATGGCATATATTACATTGGTGGACGTGCAGGTGAATGAACCAGTGATGGTTTGGCTGATCTGGTTAGGTCCTGTGATGGTGTCACTGGTGTAGATATGTGGGCAGAACTGGCATCGAGGTTTGTTGCATGTATTGGTTCCTGAGTTAGAGTTGCTATGGTGCGGTGTGTGGCTGCTGGTGAGAGTATGCTTAAGGTTGGTGGGTTGTCTGTGGGCGAGGACTGCCTCCCAAGGCCTGTGAAAGTGAGGGATTGTTGTCCAGGATGGGTTGTAGATCACTGATGATGCGTTGGAGAGGTTTTAGCGGAGGACTGTAGGTGATGGCCAGTGGAGTTCTGTTTGTTTCTTTCTTGGGCTTGTCTTGCAGCAGGAGGATTCTGGGTACACGTCTGGCTCTGTTGATTTGTTTCCTTATTTCCTCGTGCAGGTATCGTAGTTTTGAGAATGCTTGGTGAAAATCTTGGTGAAGATTTTCATCGCTGACACAAACAATCCATCATCTACAGCCAAGAGCTGAGGTATAACCGCATGTGCTCCAACCCCTCAGACAGAGACCAATGCCTACAAGATCTTCACCTAACCCCTGTGATAAACCTGGGGTGATGAACATGTGGGGCTGGCAGTCACACAAAGAAGCCACACGGTACCTCTGGTAGATAGTGAAGATGGGTTCATTACTGGTCCTAAGTAAGCCAGTAGATCAGGCCATGGAGGGCAAACTTGATAAAGGATCCCTGGATCCAAGCTTAGATCCAGTTGTGGAGGGACTGCAACTGAGATTCTAGTCCGTAAAGCTAAAATGTAGAGTGGACAGTTGCATTACAGATGAGCTCAGCAGCCTGCCCAGGGCCGGCTCCAGGTACCAGCTGAGCAAACTGGTGCTTGGGGCGGCAGATTCTAGGGGGCGACATTCCGCCCAATCCTAGGGCGGCACTGATGCTTTTTTGTTTGTTTGTTTGCTGCTCTGGCCACCCTGTAGGGGGCGGAGGAGGGGAGCACCCTGCAGCAAATTTGGCAGGGCAGCTCGCGTCCTTCCCTCCCCACTGACCGGAGCAGCTCTGAGCCCTCCCGGCAGGTGGCGTGGAGGTCGGGGCCGTGGGGTGAGCACCCCCCTGAAGCCCTGGCTGCCCCCTTTCTCTCTCTCCCCCCTCCCCACATTAGACCGGGCATGCACTCTGCAGCACAGGGAGTCCCCTGGCTCCAGCCGCCCTGTAGGGTTTTTTGTTTTGTTCTCCCCTGCTTTGCTGGCCGCGCCATTCCCCCACCCTGCTTTACCACTCCGGCTGTGCTGCAGGGTTTTTTTTTTCCCCTTCCCTGCTTTTGTAGGGATATTAAAGAAGGTTTATATTAGACATGGTTTATATGAAAAATGACTTATTGTTAATTGATGCCTTATAACTAAAGGTTTATGTTAAAAGACAATTTGTGATTCTAACCTGCAAGCCACCAGCTGTGTCTGTGTGAAGCCTGCTCAAAGAAATACTTTGTATAAAACTTGTTAAACATTAATTAACTCTAAGTAAGCCAAAACAGTAGCTGTTATAGTGTATAAATAGAGACCCCCACCCTCTGTAAGTTTTCATCTCACTTTATCTTTGCTTGTTAAAAGACAGGGAGTCTCACATAAATTGGTAACACCCCAAAAGGTAAAGAGACAGTGAAATAGATGTGATTAAGATAAAGAATGTATGTGACTGAATGGTTAGGGAGTCACCAGCCTGAAGAATTCAGTGTCGGCTGAAGAAGGTGTCAAGTGGGATCAACCAGATGACCCCCGGAGGGCAAACTGGAATCCACCCACCACACCTGAAAGGAAGGAAAAACAAAACATCTAATAACATGGAGCCAGCCATCTGCTGATTGATTTAGCAACAGCAGAATGAAGCAACTCCTATGAACTAACATAGGGAAAAATCCCTATAAAACTGGACTCTAAAGAATAAGAACTTTGAGTCTATGGTTCTGCTGCCAGCCTCCAGGAGCATCAGATGCATCTGACTCAGACTCGGCTCCATCCTCATGACCAAGATACCTGGCCAGTAACTTGGCATGAGCAATATCTAGGCTGGTAACTATAACATCTATACAGAACCTGAATGAATGATTGTGTGGATGAATATATCTATCTATCTATCTGTGTGTGTGTGTGTATAAGGAATAAGTAGTGATAGAAATAAGTAGTAAAACAACGTTGTTTGCTTTTGTCTTTTGCTGTCTTTTGTTTTCTTATGGTATTTACAATAAACGTGGCATCTTTGCCTTATCCCTCTTAATAAGATCCTGCTGGTTTTTATTATATTGGTATAACACTTTGCCGCTCTGGCTGCGCCGTGTTTTCTTTTTCTTTTTTTTCCCTTCACCTGCTTTGCCGCTACAGCGCCCTGTTCCCCTCCCGCTTTACCACTCCAGCCCCACTGTGGTTTTATGTTGTTGTTTTGGGTTTTTTTCCCCTGCTTTGCTGCTCCGGCTGTGCTGCAGTTTCCCCCCCCCCCCTTTGCCATTCCAGCCGCGCTGTTTTTTGGTCCCCTCCACCCCGCTTTGCCGCTCTGGCCCTGCTGTGGTTTTGTTTTTGTTTTTTCCCCTGCTTTGCCACTCCAGCGCCCCCCCCCCTTTTTTTCCTTGGGGCAGCAAAAAAGCCAGAGCCAGCCCTGAGCCTGCCCACACATTAACAAGATAGATTCTGTCCCTCCCACCCCACATTGAACCCCCTGCACAAGGCCTACCTATTCTAGCTTTGTGCAGGTGCAAGTGAATTTCATTCATAATATATAACTTTTAACATTCACAGCAATCAAAGAGTATACCTTATTTAAAGTTTTAGGTAACCAAAGGACTATGTCCTCATGATTATTTTACAAGCTGAATATGAAATTAGAATTATTCTTCAATTGGGTTGCGTACAGGTGGATGCTCAGAATAAAAGTGAATTTTTCTGGGGTGCTGAAGCAATAAAGATTAATTCAAAAGAGATGGCTGTTTACAAATAAAACAGTATTCCCTGTTTTTTTTTTGGCTTCCAGGCCTGCAAGCTGAACCTGACTCTTTATTAACAGCTTTTTGAAGTGTATCAGCTCTGGGGGGAAAACCCTACTTTCCATGTTGGTAGTTGAACTAATATTTAATATAACCGGAAGCTACATTTTCAGTGACTCTTTCACTAGTTTATGGCAGAGCACAATGTTCTATCACAGTTCAGTACAGTGTTTGTCCCTGTGTCCTGTAAACAGTTATCCATGTTACAGTATTAATCATGCTTGGAGCAGATCCTAATTGTCTGAACTACCATGTGACAGGCTTTGCTACCAGCAGTTAAAAAAAAAATATTTTGGAAACATATTGAGTTTGTCTGGTGGTAGTAATCTCAGCTGTGCAGACCTAGCAATATTGTAGGCATCCGTCCAAGAAATTTTCCATTTAGAATTAACACGCTGAACTTTTTTTTTTTAAATGACACTAGTTGGCAAGATTACAAAAAGCAGACCACTTTTACCACAAAATAGTAATCTCTTACTAAACTAATACATGATGACTACTTTCAATGGAGCTATACCTTTGGAAAACTGGAGTATAACAGTAGTGAATTACATTCACTAGGTTTATAGTGGGCAAATTAACATTACCATGAGAATCAAATTCCTGAGCTCTTGGGATTTAATTTCACAACAGACATTACATGGGCAAAGCTGTTCAAAAGACAAAAATCCAGCCAACATTCCAGCAAACATTTCTTATGCTGCTGATGAAAAGAGAAATATATAAATTAAGTGGAACTGCAGTTAACAGAAAATAGAATATTTGGTGTGGAAATATTTTTAGCAAGTCAGTTATCCAACCTCACATATGCATCAATCTTGAAGAAAAACAAGCAACAAAAGCACAGTTATGTTAAACCCAGTACAGATGGTTCTAACTGCGTAGAAAAGATGTTACTGACCATTAATTTGGGAGGATATAAGAGGGAAGATGAAATAAGAAATTCCATGGCATGTCATCATCATTAGCTTAGCCAGATGGCAAGGCAATATTATCCACCTGAGGACTATCAGGATGGCTTTTAAGCATGATTCATTTACAACTTTGAGAAGTGTATATAAAAAGACTTAAGAAATATTCATTCCTGACCCGTTATACCTTCTTCTTAGTCTTCAGGGAGTCAGCAGTTTTGCTGACCATTAACTCACAATTGATGATTTCTGTGCTTCAATAATGTGTAGACAGAAATATAACAAAAATAATGGCTGAAATTTAGTTCAATTATCTCCAAAAATTTGCAAAAAATCAACTACTACAATGAAGTTACATCAGGCATGAATTTGGCCCATATTATAATAATTGGGTTTTGTTAGCATTAGAACATGGTGCCAAACAATGACAATTATTAATCCCCAAGGAGAAATTTTCAAAGCACTTTATGGTAGATAAGTCCACAAATACTCAGTTTTGTTTGCCTGCTGTGAAAATGAATCCATATGTCTGTCTATAAACTCACGTTACTGTGTCTAACTGTGGTTCCTGGGATACTTTTAATCTAGTTTGTAGAGATTATGCAGTTTTATTCTCTGCAAATGTTTATTCAGATTTCATCTTTAAAACAATAATAAATTCTTTGGGTAAAATTCTGATCCCCACACAAAACCAGCTAACAGGTATTTGCACAGAGGACCAAAACGTGTGTGCAAGGGAGAAGTGATTCATCTGTTCTGTGGATATTACTGCATCTTACTGTAGCATCATCCATGCCTCCCTGACCTGTGTATATCCACCTACCCAAAATAATAGTGGGCAGTGGACCTATACATTTCAAACACCTTGGCTACACCACTGCTGCTGTTGTCCAAAATCCACTGCCTTCCATGCTCCTCTAGCACCCAAAGGGCTGCAGAATCCTCAGGCTGCAGAATCACTTCCCAACCCGCAATGCAGCACACTGCCACAGTGCATCCACGACATTATGGGCCTCTCACTGTGGCAAAGGGGCTTGGAGGACTTGGGCCTGACACTATTTCTACAGCCTATACAAAATTGCACTGATTTAGCTAGGAGACGCATAACAATAACTAGGTTTCTTTACGGCTAAGCAAAGATGCTGAAGATTGGACAAGCGCAAAAATAAGCTGAAAGTTTAGAAGGTGAATCCATTTAATTAAAAAATTCTGCTAGACCTTCCCTCAATACTTTTATTATTTGTAGCTACCAAAATTATGTCCTATGATGACTACTGAGTCCACACAGAGAATTATACTCTTGTATATTGAAATATTTTACAGGCTAGCAAGTATCCATGGCAGTCAAATGCTCAGACAAGAGAGACGTTCCCCCTAGACAAGAGATATTGAGTCAAGGTGTTAGCAAGTGTTGGTCCACTGACTGAGCCTAGCTGTAGAGATGCACCCCCTTATACCAAGACTGAATTTGACCCAATCTGCTTTTCTTTGACCTTCATTGTTCACAAAGCATCTCCAACCTTCTCTCAAGAAACTGGACAAGAGGGCAAATATTTAAAAACACATCATCAAATACCAGATACAACAAACAAATACAACATACAAAGGCACATTAAATAAAAATAAAAGCAACACAAATCCTGGCTTATAGCCTCATTAAAATATATATGGGGAAACCTTTTGCAAGTCAAATAAATGAGAGATTGTTTTCTTGCAACATGTGGTGCTTTGAAAAAAAACCCTGCAGATTTTGAAAAGTTGTTTTCGATTATGGTCTCAGTTGAATCAGCAAATAAAGGTCTCATTAGGGAACAGACTGTAGAACGCAATGCCTGATCTTGCATTTCTTTAGCACCTAAGACCTCCTGCTGACATGTATTTTCAATGCATACAGTTTGTGGGCTGAAATGTTCAAGTTTAGAGATGGTGCCACAACAAGAAAGAACCTCTCTGGTTTCAGACAAGTGTCAAGCATGGAAGGAGTGAGTGGGGAAAAAAGGTGGAGAGAACTAAACCATACTGAAAGTAGCCTCCACCATGTGGCAGTGGCTATTTTGTGTATCTAAAACTTAGACCATTTCAGGTTCAATATTGCTCAAGGATAATTTGTTCTGCTCCGGAGTGTGCATTTGTTACATCCCTCTATAAATAAAAAGCATTATTAAAATTTGAGCCAAAGAGTACTCATATTTAACCTAAAGAAAGTGGACTTCAGAATTATTAGTCTGACAGGTGACACCACTAATACAATTTACCAAATATCTCTCCAGACATTTTCTGATTATTGTGGAACCTTGGTCACTGTTTACACTAGGCACTCTCATAAATACTTCCCTGTACTTTGCATCCTACAGAATGCCTGGTTACTCATTAGGACCAAACCAGGAACCAGTAAAAAAACTTCCTTCCAAAGATTGGTTAAAAGATCAGGGTGCTGGATAATTTAACATAACCTGGTTATATGTGCATGATCTAAAATACAATTAAGTCAATGAAAGATTTCCATTGATTGCAATGGCCTTTGGATCAGGTACATACAGTAAAAAATTGTGGGTCAGATTCTGCCACCCTAATTCACATAGTACTTACTATACTTTAGTGGGGAATACTTTTTTGAAGTAGTGTAAGGGCATGTCTACACTTACCGGTAGATCAGCACTGCTGAAATTGATGCAACGAGTGTTGATTTAGCAGGTCTGGTGAAGACACACTAAATCGATGGAATAGCATTCTCCCATCAATTTGTGTACTTGACCTCCACAAGAAGCATAAAGGAAGTTGATGGGAGATGCTCTCCCATCAACACAGCGCAGTGTATCCACCACGGTAAGTGCATCTAACTACATCGACTTCAGTAACTGAAGTTGTGTAAGTTAGATTGATTTAACGCGGTAGTGTAGACCAGCCCTAAGAGTGAAACACTCTGGCCCTTTATTATGCAATCTCTTATAACCTGTTTGACAACAGATCACCATTTGCTTATCTTGTGCATTTTTGGAAGGGTGAAGCGACTGGCTGTGTTTTAAATTCTGACTACAATACTCTAGAGAGATTACCAGTTTGGTTTCAATGTGAAGAATTCTAAGGATACAACTTTTACTGGCAAATTTGGTAAGAGCATGTTTCCACATCAATATTACATCTTATACATATAAGCCCTGTCTCTCTGTTTTGCTAAGCATGTGAAGCACGTGTTTTACTGAATCCAGGCCTAAGACTATAAAAGGGTATAAATAGTAGAGTGGTTGCTATTCAAAGGTATTTACGATATTGTAGTGTTTTCCCATTCCTGCACCTATCACTGCATAGTCAATTCATTCCAAAAAAGTGTGTCGTCATTTGTGATGTGAAGAAATGGTAATTGGGAGAACAACATTTTTTTCATATGTGATAGAAGCCAGGACTTGAATGCAGGCATCAATATGTGAAAGCCACTGTGCTTAAAGTCCCCCTTTACTCCATATGTTTAAAAAAATTAAAGGACAGGTTAGTTCAAATAGCTCTAGAGAAGAAATCATTTGCAAGTCAGCAAGATAAAATAGGAAAGTAATACCCAGCATTTCAAACTGTTCTCCGATAGGAAGCATATACTTACCAGTTATGGATGTCTAGATCTCACTACACAGATGATACTGTATGTCCTGTATAATGTATTTGATCCATAATATTATAGTGCACATAAAAGAAAGCCAAGTTAGAAAGAAGAACAACTCAGCCACCCAGAGTAGTATGTGATAATAATGCGACAGAGTAATTAGAGTATATTTAGGGTAAATATTTAGAGCCAGGCATTCAAGACACATTATCTGAAACTTTAGAAAAAGATAAGAGGTAATCATACTTTAAAAAAACAAACCAATAAACTCTTATTACATCCTTGGAATAAAAGAGTGAATGAAGAACAGTGTATGTGGATAATGCAGCCTTAAATGCATCTGTGAAGCAGCAGCAGTCAAGTGAACAAACTGTGTGAATGAAAAGAAATGAGCTAGACTAGTGTAACGCTATTCTCTACGATAATCAATCTGATAGACCTACAGCTGAGAAGTGAAAACAGCTTGTAAATGCTTTTCATGATGTCTATTTGATAGTCACTTATAGATCGTAGGAAGGGAGTTAGGTAATGAAGACTTCAATATAAATCAATAGACCACTTAGTGCATTGCCATCTACTGCCGGCATTATTGCAGGAATCAACAGCCAGTTGTCATGAAGGAGATTACACCAAACATTAAGAATTTTCAAAATGTATGTTTATAGTAGCTTTAAAATCACTGATGAAAGCATGTTTGGGTTTTATTGACCTAGACAGAATTATTGTTTTTTTTCCTATTTAAGACCAAGTCCTATTTTTTAAAGGAAGAATATAATTAATAGTGATTGAAAACGAAGAAGCTGGATGTCCTCAGCTTCACAAGCAACAGATGTTTGGGAGAAGGCTCAACAGCAAAGGACATGGTGAAATCCTGGCCCCACTGAAGTAAATGACCATTTCCTTTGGAATGAGGTCAGGATTTCATTTCTCCCCAACACAGCCAATATTCTGGGGGGGAGAAGTTCTGTGCTTCTCTTCCAAAGCATCTAACTGCATTGGTAACATCAGGCCTAGAAACAAAGCCCAGCAGCCTCCACAATATGCCCAGCTTCTCCTCCACTTGTATCTCCTGCTCAGACTCTTCCCTGATGACGTCTCAAGTAGCACCACACCCAAGCCCCATGCAAGACAAATAGTTGCAGTTGGGCCACATAGAGAGACAGCAACAGCAAGAGATCAGCAAATGTAAGGCATGGTTATGGGATGGAGAAAGAAGAGAAACTGCATCATTCCCAAACCTCAAGAAAAGTTTGGGCTTGGGCAATAGGTAAAGGTTTGTGCCTGTTCTTATTTGGACTAACCCATTTTCCCCAGTACTTCAAGTGAACAACCATCTGAAGACAGCTGCTTTCCTGTCCTTGCTTGAGGGACACCATAGCAGAGGTCTAATTTATGAAAGATTGGATTGGAGAACCCTTACCAGAAGGCCAGGGCTGGGTCATGTCACTTGTGCATGATCCTGTAATGGGTAAACTGAATTTTTAGATATTTAGGTAGATATTTGTGGATCCCTATTTCATATAACTTAGATCATAATTGGAGGGATAGTCAAGTGCCACACAGAAGTTGTGTGGGGTTGGGGAGCTTCATAGGAGATGAAGAGTTCACTCCTGCTAAAATAGGACTAAAAGCTATTGTTTCTTAAAATGTACATTAATATGTTCTTTACACTATTTTTACCTTTTTCTGTTATGCAGTTTTCCAATATGACCATACAAAGGAAAGAGGTAATTAAAAATCTGCTTTGAGTTTTCTGGGCGGTAACTAAAGATATAGTATAAATTATTTAGGAAATCAAAGCAGTGGGAAATACAAACCTATAAATGAAGGAGCAGAGAGGGAAGGAAATTATTCATGTAGGAACAACAATCATAAAAGTGTCAGTGCTGGTAAATATACAGGTGGCTGTTGAAAATACTGTAAAGTTCCACTGAGAAAAAGACTATGTTTTCAGGGTCAAAGAAAAAAGTAGTAGCCTAAGGATTCAATTAAGTATGGGCCAATGTGTGCTGCAGTGGTGCCTGCTGAAGTAATTGCTGAGTAGCATGGGAAAGTGTTCTACTGCAGTGGAAAAGTAAGGCAGCCCTCTCAGAAACCTTTGGCAAAGGATTGCAGACTACCTCCAGGAAAGTTTCCT
Organism: Mauremys reevesii; assembly: GCF_016161935.1. NCBI lineage: Eukaryota > Metazoa > Chordata > Testudines > Geoemydidae > Mauremys > Mauremys reevesii. The sequence goes on from NC_052624.1 coordinate 54,433,152, forward strand.
CGAGATCTCTGTGGAGGATTCATGGGACATCCCAGTGCACATAAACAAACTGTTCTGCAAGGTCCTCTCTGCCTAACTGTACAGAGGAATAAGAAGCAGATAGTTACTCTATTTCTACTGGTTATTTCACTACCTCTTCTAGCATGATTAAAGAAAGAGTAAATGAACAGATGTGTCCCTGCAATATCAAAACAAATGGTGTACTTACCTGAGGTTCCTTTCCCTGCATCAGGCTTGCCCATACTGGACCATAGGCTCGAATTCTCTGGAGTCGAAAACAGGTCCTGGCTCGCTGCGCCACTGGATCCAGTCGCCAGTCCTCCATACTCCTCCTCATCATCATCCAACACCTCCTTCTCACTGTTCACTCCAGGGGCCTTTGACTCCAGCTCCTCCAAAGTATCCCCAGGGCTCCTGGTGGCGGTGGGGTCTCTGCCTAGGATGGCATGCATTTTTTGTAAAAGTGGCATGTCTGAAGCTCTGCTCCAGAGCGACTGTTAGCCTCCCTTGCTAGATGGGAGCTGTGCTTGCACAGCCTCTTCTCCCCAAAGACCCAGAAGATCCACCACCTCCTGTGTTCTCCAGTCAGGAGCATGTCTGCAACATGAAGCCGGAATGGCCAGTTGCTAGGTGAGCTCACCATGCCAAGCAAACAGGAAATGGAATTTCAAAAATTCACAGGGCTTTAAAAGGGGAGTGGCATGTACCTGCATTCCTGGCCGCCCAGCAGTTCAAAACAGTGGCCAGAGTGGTCACAGTGGGGCATTGAGGGACAGCTCTCAGAGGCCACTAAAATCAATGTAAGCAACAGAGTGTCTACACTGACACTCCGTCAACCTAACTACATCAACCTAAGCAGAGGTGGAGTTAAGTCAGTGTGGCAGGCGAGTTACATCGTCAAAAGCAGCATTTTAGCATAGATGCTTAGAGAGTTAGGTTGACATAAGCTGGAGTGTAGACCAAGCTCTAGTCAAAGCCAAGAGATAGTGCCATAAGCATGATAAAGAGAGGGAGGGGTCAAGGTTTCTGTTTCTTTTAATTTTAGTGAGAGAAGAGACTACTCAGTGCTTTTTTGACATTACCCAAACTATCAGCATGATGACAAGGAGTCTAGGCTTGGAAGACAAAATTGATGTCTGTTAGAGGTACATAATGGAACAATAAGTTCTGGATGTTATAGGTTCTTTGTTGGTTATTGTTGTTAGGAGAATTAACCTAATTAGTTTTTAAAATAAATGTTTTGCAAAGCATATCTGATTTTCTATAAAAGCAGCAAAGATTCCTGTGGCACCTTATAGACTAACAGACGTATTGGAGCATGAGCTTTCGTGGGTGAAAACCCACTTCGTCAGATGCATGTAGTGGAAATTTCCAGAGGTAGGTATAAATATGCAAGCAAGAGTCAGGCTAGAGAACGAGGTTAATTCAATCAGGGAGGATGAGGGCCTCTTCTAGCAGCTGAGGTGTGAACACCAAGGGAGGAGAAACTGCTTTTGTAGCTGGTAGCCATTCAGTCTTTGTTTAATCCTGACCTGATGGTGTCAAATTTGCAGACGATTTTCTATGTGAGTGTGTTCAAATGCTTGGTCTACTTTTATGTGGTTTTTATTTGATATAATTAGATGAAAGGGTTACTTCCTTTTGTAAGTAATTATATGGTTCTTTTTATTCCCACAATGGTTAATATGTTTATCTTCCTCACAGCCTTGTGAGAGAGGTAAGTAGTATTATCCATATTCTACAGATGGAGAACTGAAGCTAAGTGACTTTCCCAAGTCACACAAGAAGTCTGGAGCAGGGACTCTTCCCTCTGTATTTGTTGCCATTATAACTCACATCTTAGTGAATCCCTCTCTGCTTCCAGTAGACTGAATGACCAGGAATCCCACCGTACTATGGTGATGGGCCCTATAGAAGCCCCAGAATGATAGACTAACTGCATACATCTCTATGCACATGAAAAGCTTTCGATTCCATTCCTAATCTCAGTTTTCCTACTCTTGAGCTCAACTTTGTTTCTTCAGATTGGGTAACCAGCACTTGACACTACACTCCAGATAAGTAAACTTTAAGTAAGGCTTAAAGTTCATTCTCTTAAATTTAACAGAATCAGAAGGGTTCTGTAGCTCACATACATTTCCACTCAGCCTGGGGGAGAAATCACTTTGAGCCTTTTTCAGTGCCAAATTTGGGGTTACTTTTAGTTTAGGTGGTTTGATGAGAGCAAATTAAAAGGAATTGGAGAACCATTTCAGCTACAAAATGACCTCTTCTCTTAGGGCCTGATTCTGTGTGAGCTGAGCCTCCACTGCAGTTGGCAGGAGTTGTGCACATGAGAGTGCTTGCAAGTTCAGGCCCTTGGCCATGGAACCTGCTTACTTTGCAGTGCCTAAACAACAAGATTCTCTACCTATTATTCACTCAGTATAAAGAAAATACAGAGAATGTTAACTCAGAATAATGGAATGATTTATTATAATTGAATATATGCTGGCACCGATAGAACCCTTTATTTGCAGCATGCAAGATCCCTCTTGTTCACAAGATGGGAGCAAGAACTACAGCTTTTCATTTATCTTATCCTCAATGGTATCAGTAAGGAGACAAGACAGTTATGCTCATAAGTCTGCACTCATTTCTAAAACAGATTTCACTAGTATTGCACACTGTCTCATTCGTATTTACTGTTTTACTTCCAGAGCTTTATCTACCATGCTGTACGCTACAAGGCATAATAATGTTAGAAGCAGAATTATTTCCAAAGGATCATACAGTCCCCTTCATTCTGAAGCTTGGAAGGAATCAAATACACATTAATCAGCATGGAGGGACACGTGGGCAGGTGGGGGGGGGGCAATGGAGTCAGGGAGCAACTGCTCTATGAAGCATGCTCCCATGGCAACCCACATTAATTTAGATGACAAATTACCACACCAGTTAATGTTGCATGTTCTTGTATTACCACCACCTCTTCTGGTCTTTGAATGCCACAGAAAGGAAAGGAGCTTACAGCAGGTGGCAGTTCAGCCAATGGCAGCATAGCAAGAAAAAGAGCAAATACTTGGGGAAGGGAGGGACTGATCTAAGTGGAAGACAGACATCCTTGGGATTTGGTCTTTGATGCACTGGCTCCATGCAGTTGGCAGGCTATGCCTTCTGCTCCTTCTGATAAATCAGGATGCGCTGTTGTTGTCCAAGGAGATGATATAGCAGGGGTAGGCAACCTATGGCACGCATGCCAAAGGCAGCACAGGAGCTGATTTTCAGGGGCACTCACACTGCCTGGGTCCTGGTCACCGGTCTGGGAGGCTCTGCATTTTAATTTAATTTTAAATTAAGGTTCTTAAACATTTTGAAACCTTATTTACTTCACATACAACAATAGTTTAGTTATATATTATAGACACAGAAAGAGACCTTCTAAAAAGGTTAAAATGTATTACTGGCACGAGAAACCTTAAATTACAGTGAATAAATGAAGACTCGGCACACCACTTCTGAAAGGTCGCCGACCCCTGTGATATAGCATAGTTTCCTCAGGACACTTGCTTAGAGCTCTCAGATCCTTGCATGCTACTTTTCACGGAAGGTAGAATCTGGGCCACAAAGTTTGTACACTTCTCATTATTGCAAGTGTGCTGAAATTTAGCCATGAAGAAAGGTACTGTTGCCCCTTTTCCACTCAAGGGGCTAGTCAAAGTTTGGGGATGTTGCAGTTGGGATTAGAAATTGGTATTAGTCAGACATTTCTTTGATACATTTTTGTTTATTTACAAAGAATGAACAAAGTCCTGCATCTCTGAATGCAAAAGGGATCAAATAGCAGCTCACAGGACCAAGAACGTTCTTCAGCCTGCATCCCTACCCCAAAAACCTCTCCCCAGGTTTCTTCCAGGGTCAAACACCATGCTCTCGGCTGTTCCTTCCATCTGTCTGTCTCTCCATATCTCCCAGCATCTGCCTGTTTCTCTCTCTCTCTCTCTCTCACACACCCCCCCCAATACTCAGCAAAACCCCTCTGTCCACTCAGCTCAATCTCTTGGGCAGGTTCAGGACCCCTTTTTTTCTTAGTTGTGGGGGGTGCTTCTGATGTTACTGTCAGGGTAAGTTAGTTAATTGAAGAATATTGGTCACACCCAGTCTCAGTGAGGATTGTGATCAAGCAGTCAGCAGTGCCTCTCAGCACAATTGTATTATATAGTATCCAAGGCATGGATGAGAGTTCTATTTTTAAAAAAAGCAAAACACAATGCTATGTGCTGGATATCAGGGGACCACTGTATGCTTCCCAATGTTTCTGATCTTAGCTACAAACAGATCCAGAAATACAGGTTTTTTTTTAGGACATCTGCAATCTAAAAAAAGAGCTGAGCCTGAAATATTGAGGCCTTGTCTACACTTACAGTGATGTAGCGGTAAAGCAGAGCCACTGTAGTGCGTAGTGAAGACACTACCAATGCCGATGGGAGAGTAGGTACTCCACCTCCCTGAGAGGCAGCAGCTCTGTCGACCGGAGAAGGCCTCCTGTCGACATAGTGCTGTCTACTCTGGGTGTTCAGTCGGTATAACTGCATCTTTCAGGGGCGTGGATTGGTAGTTATACCATCATAAGTTTGTAGTGTAGACCAGGGCATAGTTATTCCTAACTTTTATGGGAGTATTTACTGCTATCTTGAAAAGGAAAATAATAAAGATGATATATTAGTTTGTGTGTAGCAGGGTTCAGTCTGTGGAGCCCATGACCACCATTGTCACTAAAAGCACATATACAAGAAAAAGTACCTGCCCCAAAGAGTCCAATAGAAACAAAGTCTTGCACAAAATGGTGAATAAAAGAATTGCTGATCCATAAAAGTGAAACCTCTGCCTTCATCCTGCCCAGTGCCCAAACACTCGCTCAATAAGAAGTAGACGTTTGTATAATGATATCACATAAAACCAGCAGCATTTTGCCTGAACACTTCAGTAACCCTTTTGTACAGTGGAATACATGGGACCACTGCTGCACTCTAGGAAACTATAGCATTTTTAAAAGGAAGAATTTTTAATGGTGTCAACGTGCAAATCTTTGTTTATTCTCCTAACAGAAGGATAAATAAGAAGGGCTTCTGGCGCGCTCAGTCTCTGGGTGGAGAAAACCACACTAAAGAGAATTTATTTCAATGACTCAGTTTGAATAAGGGCTCTAAAGCCTTTATAGCAGGGGTCGGCAACCTTTCAGAAGTGGTGTGCCGAGTCTTCATTTATTCACTCTAATTTAAGGTTTCGTGTGCCAGTAATACATTTTAACGTTTTTAGAAGTTCTCTTTCTATAAGTCTATAATATATAACTAAACTATTGTTGTATGTAAAGTTAATAAGGTTTTTAAAATGTTTAAGAAGCTTAATTTAAAATTAAATTAAAATGCAGAGCCCTCCGGACCAGTGGCCAGGACCCGAGCAGTGTGAGTGCCACTGAAAATCAGCTCGCGTGCCGCCATCGGCATGCGTGCCATAGGTTGCCTACTCCTGCTTTATAGTAACAATTTATATTTATATATTACTTTTCATCAAAAGGCATTTCAAAATGGTTTTGAAAAGTAAGTAAGTATTAGCTCCACATTAAAGCATGGAAACCAGGGCATGGAGATGTTGTATAACTTATTTAAAGACCCAAAGGCAGTCTGTGTCTGTGACAGACAACAAAATAATGCATGTCTCCTGACTCCCCAGCCCAGGGTTCAAATGCAGCCTCAGGCCTAACCCTTCTCCATCTACACACAAATTGCACTAACCCCACAGGGATCGGAGAGGGGAGCGGGGAGGGTCTGAGCCTGAGTCAAGCAGAGACCCAGGGTTCAAGCCTCATTGCTTTTCAGTGTAGAGACAGCCCCTCCTGGACTTCTGCTGTGGGAGCCCACCAAAAGTAACCCACAATCCCATGGGCCAACTTTCTTTGTCATCTAGACAGTCAAGTTTCCATAACACTGCATCATGAACAAAGAGCTAGATAGGTCACATTTTGGGAGGTCTCTAGGAAGCCTGGGATATGGCTGGCTGGACTCGGACCCACATAATGCAGTGTAGATGCTGGAGCCCCAGGGTTCAGCAATTTCTAACCTAGGGTTACAAATGAGTGTTGATGCTCAAGCTCTAGGTTAACAAATCCAGGGACTGCTACTCAAGTTCTACTAGTCCTGGTCTTACATTGCACTGTAGACATACCCCAAGTCCTGTGCTCTAACCATCTGACCACATTGCATTCTTCCCAAATCCCTGAAAGGAAGCTAATGGCACCCTCAGGGTGTCTAACTTTCACCAGTCTAGCAGAAACAATTGTACTAAAGACTGAACCTCAAGTCTGAAGTGATCAACATGCTTAGGAAAGGCCAATAAATGAACCCTTATGGTCCTGATCTGTGATCCCAATGAAAGAGGGAGAGATTAAAAGGTGACATTCTTGGATCTCTTTTTTAAACACTTGCATAGTTTATAAGATTTCAGCCACACACGAGAATAGTTCTGGACTTTCTGAGTAACCTCCAGGCTTTCCTGAAGAATTTTATCTAGTTAAATGCCTCCTTTCTGCCTCTTACATAGGCAAATATTGATCTTTCAGAACACCAGAACCTAGGCTGAACCCTCAGGTACTCAGACACAATGCTAGTTCAACACACAATAGGAGGCATGGTCAAAATAACCTGAATAGAATCATATAGAACAACAACAATAACAACAATCATCTCTTCTCTAGAAGTGTTACCTCATGCAAGATGGGAGTTGTTAATGAGGGCTATAACACAATGCTATTCTAGAGAAAGAATGTATGTGACTACTGTCATGCTAACAGAAAAGGGAGAACACAATTGTATTGTAATATTGTCCTCTCTTCCCTGATATAGATAAGCCCTATCAAATTTAATAAATACTATACCTATAAAAATTACTTTTAAAATGTGCAGAATATAACAGAGAAGGGTAGTCTACCTATAGACTCATAGAATTTACTAGAGAATTATATCCCTGCCATAGAAATTCTAGAGTTCTATATGTTGGTTTAAACATCTTCTAGAAAGTTTATCAGCCTCTACTAAATTTTTATTGAGCTTTTCCATAAGCTTTACAGCAGGCTCTATTTCAAGGAGCCACTGACTCCTACTCAGAGAGTTGGATTCAGACAGCCTCACAAAAGAGTATGAAATAAATGCAACAATCTATACCCCCTTTAAGCACCAGTTGACCTTAGTGGGCATTGCTCTAAACATGGTCATCTTCATCTTTCTCAGCTGCACAAAGAAGCTAGATCTTTTTCTGCCACTCTTTTTAGCAGGGAACCTTCAAATTGTTAACTCAGGAACGTTACTGGGAAGTAGTTTAAAAAAAATGTTCTGCAGCCCTACTTTTTCCTGCATTATAAATGTAGAATCTTCTCAAAGCATCACTTCCAGTGGCAGCCTAGCCTCAGGCTGAACTTACCCTATTGCACAGGGAAAGATTAAGCGTTACTTGTATTACTGTTGCTAGAAGGCAACCGTATTATTATTCCTGCTGAGAGACTTATAGCAGTATGTAATGAATGCAAGTAAGCTTTGTTATCAGTCCATAACCATATGCAAAGGTAAAATTTGAGTTATATAAAGTGAAACTAATCCTAAATAACCTCTCAAAAGCCAAATATTAGCACTTGATTTCTGACAAGAAAAGCTGGCAGGGAGGGGAAGTAATCCTAGGCTGGGCTTCATAACACTGACATTAAAAAAACTTCTGCTTGTTATACAAATAAACCCTTTAGCCCCCAATGTTGCCCTTGTCATATATTATGAATTTCCCATGGAGTCCCCCTCTTTGGTGTAATTTGTGCCAGTGCTTTCCAGACTTCATCACATTTTATCGATAATTAGTTTCAGTAAAGCCTAAGAGATGGGATTGGGAAAGTAGGAGTTTGTGGAGGTAGCAATTAGAAGGCTACAGAAGGAATTCTGAGAAGTTTTTTTTAAAAAGAGTGATCTCCACAATACACATTATAAGGGAACCAGATTGGCTTATGTCAAAAAGTTGATCTCATTTCCTAGGTGAATTCTGGCTTTATGTTTACCTCAGGGTCTGAGCAGCTGAGGGAGAGCAGCACCCCATTCCTCTGAGGAATTGCAAAACAGCTTGCAGAGCTATTCTGGGCGCAAGTGGGTATGTCTTAATTAAAAGGTGTGATATATTAATTGCTTGGTTCTTGTAGGGTGGAAATTTGACTTTTGTTTCCCTATCTGATTTGGGAAGTCTATTGTTTTATGGATGTAGGTGTAATGTTCATATTTATAATAATAATAATATGGATGCCCAAATCAATTATTATATTAGAATTTCTAGTGTAAATTGACTATATCAGCTTGTCTGGGTACTTAGACCAGTGTACCATTCTGATATTTGCTTCTGATATACGTTTATTTATACATATATCTGTAAGCACACATCTTCACTGAAACAGTTATATTATATTCCACCTACAAAATGTGTTTATACAAAATGTGGCGCTTACTTTGCATTGTATCAGGTAGAAGTTGGTCTGAGCCACAGAGTTCAGATCTGGATTTGACTCCTAATCCAAATTTCTGAAAATATTTAATCCGATTATACCAGTGTTTTAGCTTGGCCCATTACAGTAATATAACCAAGTTGCAAGTTTTGGAGCTAAGTATAAATCTGAACTTTTGGATCTGGCATCCCAGTTTGAGAAAAAGGGATTGTTAAGATTTTTCCCTTGGATATCACACTGCTTCCTATCTAGGCATTTCTAGAGTGCCCAAAGTTCTCTACAGAACAACAAATTCAAGGAGAAGAGTTACTCTTGTTTACTACACAAATGATTATTTCATGCTTGGAAACACTGTGCCTACAATATTGTGTATAAGTAGTTCTAATTCAAACGGCACACAAGCCTTCTGGAAGTGTGAAACGTCCTGTATGAGAGCCTCTCAAATTCCATCAATCCTAGACACTCAAGTTAAACCTAAAAATGTTCTCTGAGTGAGCTGTTTAGTTAAGTGTTATGCAGGAGATGGGGTACAAACTCTGAATCTCATATACAGGCTAAAATTAGTACAATATATCAGCAGCTATTAGAGGAAGAAAGTATATTATAGTAAATAGGAAATTTTGTCTGTAAATAATGCTCTTTGTAAGAATCTTCTGGCTTCCATTCAATTTTTCATTTTCCATCTTTCTTCTCAAAATATTTTTGCTTAAGAAATATGGCAAAATATATTATATCTGGCATTTCTTTACGTCACGCCACCATATGTTGCAATGATATGAATGTAGCAGAAGGCAGCTTCTGCTTCAATATTAAACAAGACTCTACTTTGATTCCTCTCACTGACAGTGTGATCACTCATTTCATGAGCTAAAGAGGCTGATTTTTCAGAGTTAATTAGACACTGCCTACAAGCTCGCAGAAAGATGTGCTTCTTTGGGAAAGCCAGTTTGAGGCAAAACAAAACTCAGGATGTTGATCACAAAAAGAAGGATTTATATTGTTTAAACCACAAGATGAGATGCAGGGCCTTTCCCACGGACTAATGACAGGTTGGAAGAGCTGATTGCTAGAGGCCATTTAGTACAGCTGAGACTTAATTCTTTCAGGAAATGACCTGTGTTGGAAAAGTTGCTTGTACAATAAGGAAGAGGAACAAATGAAATTCCAAACACTCGTAAGACCTAATCTTCCCCTGCCCAGTCCCTTCAAAGCAGTTTGGCACTGACTGTATTTGTGTCACAACAGTATGTTCTCTCCTAGGTGGACATAAAATTGTTCTGTGAGTGATCATGGAGCAGATGGTTTATTAGCTGGAGGTTTTCTGGACAACTAAAAATTGCTTCATAAGTATATAAGAATGCCCATAGTGGGTCAGACCAAAGGTCCATCTAGCCCAATATCCTCTCTTCCAACAGTGGCCAATGCGAGGTATTTTAGAGGGAATCAACAGAATAGGTAATCAAGTGATCCATCCCCTGTGGCCCATTCCCAGCTTCTGGAAAACAGAGACTAGGAACACCATCCCTGCTCATCCTGGCTAATAGCAATTGATGGACCTATCCTCCATGAACTTATCTGGTTCTTTTTTTAACCCTGTTGTAGTCTTGGCCTTCATAACATCCTCTGGCAAGGAGTTCCACAGGTTGACTGAGCGTTGTGTGAAGAAATAGCTGCTTTTAAAGAAAAGGAAGTAAGAGTCCTGTGGCACCTTATAGACTAACAGATGTATCGGAGCATGAGCTTTCGTGGGTGAATGTGACATGCATCCGATGAAGTGGGTATTCAGCCACGAAAGCTCATGCTCCAATACATCTGTTAGTCTATAAGGTGACACAGGACTCTTTGCTGCTTTTACAGATCCAGACTAATACGGCTACTCCTCTGATTCCTTTTCTTTGTTTTATATCTGCTATTAATTTCATTAGGTGACCCCTAGTTCATGTGTTGAGAAGGAGTAAATAATGCTCCCTTATTTACTTTCTCTACACCAGTCATGATTTTATAGACCTCTATCATATCCCCCCTTAGTCATCTCTTTTCCAAGCTGAAAAATCCCAATGTTATTAATCTCTTATTAACAATATGGAAGCAGTCCCATATCCCTAATGATTATTGCTGCCCTTTTCTGTACCTTTCCCAATTCAAATATATATATTTTTTAAGATGGGGCAACCACATCTGCATACAGTATTCAAGATGTGAGCATATTGTAGGTTTATATAGAGGCAATATGATATTTTCTGTCTTATCTATCCCTTTCCAAATGATTCACAACATTCTGTTCGCTTTTTTGACTGCCGCTGCACATTGAGTAGACGTTTTCAGAGAACAATCCACAATGACTCCAAGATCTCTTTCTTGAGTGGTAACAGCTAATTTAGACACCATCATTTTATATGTACAGTTGGGATTATGTTTTCCAATGTGCACTGGATTTATCAACATTGAATTTCATATGCCATTTTATTGCCCAGTCACCCAGTTTTATGGGATCCCTTTGTAACTATTCGCAGTCTGCTTTGGACTTAACTATCTTGAGTAGTTTTGTATCCTCTGTAAATTTTGCAGCTGGTTTACCCCTTTTTCCAGATCATTTATGAATATGTTTAACAGTACTGGTCTCCGTGCAGGTCCCTCAGGGACACCCTATTTACCTCTCTCCATTTTGAAAACTGACCATTTATTCCCACCCTTTGTTTCCTATCTTTTAATAGTTACTGGTCCAGGAGAGGACATTCCCTTTTATCCCCTTTCTGAAATTAAATGCTACCATGGTGGGCTGCTGTGGTGTTTCCCGTCCCACCCCCACCCCAAAGGGGTGTTACATTTTATTATATTATGATCACTATTATCAAACGGTTCAGCTATATTCACTTCTTGGACCAGATCCAATGCTTTGCTTAGGACTAAATCAAAAATTGCCTCTCATGGGTTCCAAGAAGCAGTCATTTAAGATGGTCAAGAAACTTTGTGTCTACATCCCGTCCTGAGGTGACATGTACCCAGTCGATATGGGAATAGTTGAAATCCCCCATTATTATTGAGATTTTGTATTGCCTCTCTCATCTTCCTGAGCATTTCACAGTCCCTATCAGCATTCTGGTCAGGTAGTCAGTAATATATCCCTACTGCTATATTCTTATTGTTCAAGCATGGAATTACTATCCATAGAGATGCTATGGTACAGTTTGGTTAATTTAACTCTACATTTTCTTTCACATATAGTGCCACTCCCCGACCAGTATGACCTAGTCTGTCCTTCCGATATATTTTGTATCTGGTTTTATCTTGTCCCATTGATTATCATCATTCCACCAAGTTTCTGTGATGCCTATTATATCAATATCCTCATTTAATGAGGCACTCTAATTCACCCATCTAGGGTCTTAAATAGGAGTTGGGCACTCAGGAGATATTTTGAGCTGGTATTTGACTCTACTCAGGTTGTTAGAGAACACTGTCTTGAGCACTCAGTGTGTGGGTCAGGGCCTTGATCTGATAATGGCTGCCCAAACAGTAATTTCAGAAGCCTAGGGTGCTCAAAGTTAGTCATATCTGAGGCATGACTAAGTCACGAAATACAGCTAAGGTGGTCAAGCAGAAGTCCCTCATTGGTAGCTCAGACTACCGGGGTATGATCAAACACCAGCTGATCACCTAAAAACAGACACTACACAGAGTCAGTACTCTACTTCTCCCTCCCGCATCCCCAAACACAAGTAAGAGCGAGAAAGAGACTGATTAAAGGCATTGAGAGGGGAGGGAGGGGCGGGAATAGAAAGAGTTACAGATGCTATGGTGATGGGGGCAATTTAAATACCTAGAAAGAAATACAAAGAGGACTTATTGAGAGTTTGTGGAATTAGTATGGACAACAGGGTAGGCAGTTAGGATTAGAATAGGGAATAGGAAATGCAAGTGGTTAGAGGTGGAAGAAAGGGTTGGCAGCATACATTCTGCGTCCCAGAGGAGTGGTGGATGGAGGAACAGATTAGAAAAAGGCTCAAATACAGTCACTATCCCTGTTGGCTCCATACACCAGTTGTAATACATGTAAAAGACAAAAATGATGAACCAGGTCAAGGCTCAGAGGAGGAGATGACCTTATCTTTCTACTCTCACATAGGCACTGTCAGTCCCATGCTACCAGAACGCCTAATGGGGCCATAAGGAGCCTGACAGATTAGGATGTTTGGCTTTTCACTGGGGACCAGAGTGGCCCTCAGTGGGCTCCAAAATCAGGGGGCTGCATAGGTGGTAGAAAGACACTCTACCAATCTCCAGTCCTGTACTAAATACAGCTCAACTGAAAGAAGTTATGGTCCAATATTTTGTTTTCTCATTAGACTGTTAAACATATATCTTACTTTACAGAATGAGCAGTGTGTGAGTTAATGTTCCTATAAGATACTTCACTTTCATGCATCCTAAATGTTTTGTGATCCCATTTGTAACTTCATAATGAATTAATGTGCTTCTTGCATTTATTTATCACACTAGCCAACAAAAACAACCCACACAACACAGAGGAATTTTCTCCAAATAGGTATCCTTTGTGTACTTCAACACCCACAAGGACTTGATTTCTGAATGTTTGGTACATTTCTTGTTAGAAAAACAATCCCACCAACACCCAGTTTTCACTGTTTTTAGATGTGGGAAGATACTTACTTTTAAAGGAAATGTCAAGTAATTAAAAACAGAGTGGAGGCAAAATAGGGATTTTTTCCAGGCATTTATAAACTGATAAGTGAAGTCACATTTACCAGTAAGCAACAAATTGCCTTGTAAAGAAAAGAGTCAAGGCAACTTTGATCTTAACTCTATTATGAAATAATCCTGTAGAACAACGATCTGTGTACGTTTTTTAAAAAACCTTTCTATAGAAATTAACATTCTCCCTCTGATAGATTTAATCAGAGGATTAAAAACCACAGAGAAAAGGACATCTTCTTTTGTTAAATTCTTTAGCTTTTGAGAGTAATTTTCACAGACTCGTATTACATTTCTATAGAACCCTATTGGTTTCTTCTCTGTTAAATTCTGTTTGGTTTTCTTATCAGGGCTGCTTTTATTCTTAACTATCATGTTTAAATATAAGGTTGTTGTACACTATAAAAATAAATAGGTTTCCTCTGAAGAGGCAGAAAATGAAATATTTTTCTTCTTCTTCTGTTATATATTTAAATAGGTATTTCTAGTCATATTCTCAGCATTATGTCTTCTCTAGCAAATTTTATGTTTAAAATAGCAGATGATACCCACTATGGCTAGTTTATGAATATTCTCTGGGCCTTGCATCCACAGATACTAACCATGATTTACAGGAGAAATGCAATTTGTTAGGTATTATTTTATTTATCTGGATTTATAACAAAGCCAAAAAAATCCAACACACTCTACGTGCTCTTACAATATTTAAAAAAAATATCACAATACTGATGTTGATAAAGTCACAAACTGCCCCATGTCACCATTTCTTTGCTGCTAGCAAGATAATCCTAATCTCAACACATACATTTCTTAAATCCTCCAAGATATCTCCAATAAACTTTATCATGTCTCACCCCAGATGAAGAAATAAAATGTGCTTGTTAGGGAGTCTTGAAGGTTAAGAAGTCAGAATTCTGGAGAACCAGAAGGCAAGATCCAAAGTTAAAAGGCCTTCACAAAAAACTCCTTGCCAACAGTTCCCTCATGCTTTGGTTTGAGCACACCACTGAATTTAACTGAGCAAGTAGTAAACAAAAATGTCATCTCCCAGCTTTCAAGGTCCTAAATCACAACAGGCTTTATATTATGTAGGTTAAAACATAAAATTCCACCTGTAATTCAGAAGAAGCCAGTAAATTTTATAAGCACTGGTGTTATGTGCCAATTAAAAAGCAGGCAAATACACCATGCACCAATTTCAACTTCAGGAAGGGTGCACAATCCAGTCCCAGACAACATTACAGTTGTTGAATGTCAAAGTGACAAACATAAGGTCCTCATCCAAATTAAATGGTCTCTCTCTCTCTCTCTCTCACACACACACACACCCCTACCCCTTGTCAATTGGGGAGGGAAAATGTGCTGTTTACACCACCAAAATCTGAGCAATAAGTAGCAGCCCAAGATCAAGCAGAACTTCTGAAGCGTAAACCTGTGTCACAAATGACCCTCAGCCAGTGCTATTAACATTATCTGTGTCTCATCCAGACTAGGCCACAATCAGCTAGCATATGTAAAAGCCCCAATTTCTGCTATTCCACTGCCTCAGCAGGATCAAATGAGAAGGAAACAAAGGTTACGTGTTTATATTGGAGACTAACTCATGACTTCTCTGTAATCCTCCTAACAGTCTTAAACATGTATCAAATAGGAAAGGGGGGAAAAGATGGAATCTTTGATAGTCCACCTGTAAAACCTTTCTATGGGGTAGAAGAGTAATTTCCTGAAAGTCAGCATCTCTTACCTTCTATCTAAAAAGAAATGAAGTCACTCAAGAACTATTCTGTTCACTCCTGCCAGGGACTGCAACTCTGTCGATACTCACCACCTTTTGGTTAATGGCATTTGTTACAGCCCTGACTGAATGCCCCCTTGCCGATAGTCACCCATCTGCAGTATTGGACCCAACTCTTGGACCCCACTTGCTTTTAAGCCTGCTGGTTCTGAGCAATGTCCAAACAGAAGTCCAACTTCTCTGGAACACTTCTGGAATATAAATCCCCTGTTTAGTATCTCCTTCTTGGGTGTGGGATCCCACTGTCCAGCTGCCCTAGCACCAAAACCTGACTCCCAAGTCTCTCCAATATCTTAAGCACACCCTGCCCAGAGCTCCACCCTCCTGGTTATTCTGGTTTATTGTTAACTGCTTGGGGACCTCAAGATTAGAGGGAACATACAGATTCTACAAAGGAACATCTAAACCAGACACACACTGCTCATAGACAAAGCACACGAGTTACAGATCTATGGAAAAACAAACATCTGCACATAAATCCTCTTCCTCCAAGAGCTTTCTGGGTTTTAATGGTGTTTTCAGGTTTCCAGCACCTTCCTGCACTGCACTCCTCCTGCTTAGTCGTCTTGCTGTCAGCTGATGTCTGGCTGGTGAGAGAGCCCCAGGCCAGGAAAACGCATCCCTTAAATAGAGATCTGGTCTCCTTTATCAGGTGATCTCCTGCACAGCTTCAAAAACCCTGTCTGGTGACTTTTTGTTTAGCTCACCCCATGGAAAAAAATGGCTCCTTTGATTGCAGCAAGCCGATTGTCCTAAAGTAGTCCCATTTGAATGGAGCACCATCTAGATTGATGACTCTTTATGGCACTCTCAGTGTTGGCCTGTCTGTCTACTTAACACCTCCTTGGTATTCTTGCTCAAGATGGAAGCTACAATGCAAAAGTGAAGGGCACACACCAGTTTAAAATCAATAAGGTATTCACAGAACAGAATGGGGTTGGCTGATTGATATAGATATATACAGCCATATACTAACCTGTTAGAGTATCAAAGGCTGCTGACTGATTTTATTAAAGCATCACAAACATTGAATTGCTACCCATTTGCAAAGAGATAAGCAAGGAGACTCTAGGCCCAAGGTTAGGTAGCCAAGACAAGCATGGATCCAGCTCTCAGGATGTGGTCCGAAGAGAAATCAGTATCTCCAAAACCACAATGTATTACACTGGTGGAAACTCTCTGGGGCTGCATTTGTCTCCTCACAAACACCATAGCAGTAGGTTATGATCAACACACTCTATGAACCAACATGTACATTTCTGAAAATGTAAAATACTTGATTCTGTAAGGTAATGCCGGCACTCTGTGCTTTCCAGTTCTACCCCACCCCAGCAGACTGCTTTACTCTCCTTGTCCAGGTAATCAGTGTATTGAGAATTACATTAGCATTAAACTTCAATAAACAGATGCATAGAGTAATGGCAAGACATCAAATTAAGGTGTAGGTTCTTTCCAGACTGATTATCCAGAACTTTAAAGAGGTCACTGTCTTATCTTTTTTCTTGACATTTTCCCTCGTTAATACAGAGAGATTGCTTTTGCCAGCTGTAACAGTATCCTGTAATATCCTGGACAAACTTTATTGAATTGAGTTAAACCTTATTGAACTGAGTTTAATATCTTTGGTGTCCATTGTATTAAAAATGTGATTTTCTATGTGTTATTGAGGGACTGTATGTATTTCCATGGGAAGGGTAAATAGGAGAACAGCAGAGGGAGATTAAAACAAAATTCACTCAGGTTGTCACATCTCCAGAGAAACACCACCCCTGGAGAGGTTTGCATATACTAGTTCAAACTGGATTCTCCAGGGACTAACTGACAAAAAGGATAAATCGCCTGGTTTTAAACTGGCGCAGGGCCTCCTTTCTGATTCAGTGGATAGACAGGACTTCTGGTCAAGGTGGGGCCCAACCCTAAGGGAATGATTGGAAGGATTAATCACCAAGCAGAGGTCTTATCAGTGTGTGGGTGGGGGTGAGAGGGGTCTCGTGTGTAGGTTCTTATATTGTTAATGTTTTCTCTGAAGTGTTTTTACCCTTAGAATAAAAAAAGGCTTGCATAAAAAGAGCGCTGTGGTATCTATAACGGTGGGCAGTCACACTGTAAACAATTTCTGAAGAGAAAGCAAGCAGGTGTGCTTGGGCAGCCTGTGTCTGCTAGCAATAACAGTGAAGGCAGGGAACTGTGCAGCCTGGAAATACCCCAGTTAGAGGGCAGTGAGACATGGTTCTTCACTCAAGAAAAGCAACGGCTGGGAAGTTAGAAGCCTGAGAATAGGTGCCCTTGCTGGATCATAGAGGGGGAATACAGGTGCAGTTCCCCTGAACAGTGACATCAACCATTAACTTCCACCTCCTCTAGCACCCTTGGGGAAAGACATCAACTAACTAGAACAGGGTTAGTGGATGGATCTCCATACCAACCTCAGCAACAGCCCAGTCAGATAAAGTCAGAAAAGTGACCATGTAACCAATCAAACCAAATTAGCATTCAGGGATTCTTCCAGGTCTCAAACTGGTCTGAAACAAACATTACAGGCATTAGCTGAAAATAGAATTCCACTCATTCATAACAAAAAGCAGAGCACCTCAGCTTTTCTATATAAAACAGTGTTTCCTAGTTTTGTTAATTAATGATATAAGCATTTAAATATATTATTCAGGTTATGATCTTACAATGTCTATCTGGTGGGTCGTGTGCCTTTACAATAACATTTTGTCCTCTAACCAAGCCAGTCTACCACTAGATCTATTGGAAAGAAGTGGCCCTTCAAAATAAAGACAAGCAGGAAAAGAAGATATCAGAAACCAAGAAACAAAATGCATTCTCCCATTAGATACTGTACTCAAGAGCAATTGCACTGAATTCAATGCATCAGTGAGGAGGGAGAATTTGGTTCAATATCTCTAGACCTTTCTCTTGACATTCAGCTCCAAACAACATAATACCACACTCAGAAATAAATGTAAACCTTTCGATAGTAATTTAGGTGACTCATTCACTTAGGGTTTAATTTAACTTGAGCTATCAGTACTTGCTCAATGGCAGTTCTTGCTATCCTACAGCTCAGCTAATATACTTGTATACTACCAATTCTGACAAGCACATAACTCTCTCTTCTTTCTTCCCATCTGTCTCCTTAGTTTTTAGGGGGTGGGGGAAGGTTAATGGAGCAGATTTTTTGCTTTGGCAAGAGTTTTATTACAATGTATTTATTATTTAGATTGGGATAGCATCTAGAGGCCTCAAAGGATTGAGGTCCCATTGTGCTGGGCACTGTACAGTGATACAACAAAGAGATGGTCCCTACCCCAATAAGCTTGCAATCTCTGAGATGGCTTCAATAAACATATGGTAGGAGGTGGAGCACTAAAGGTAACAGTGAGACAAGTATGATCTGGGT
Source organism: Mauremys reevesii (assembly GCF_016161935.1). NCBI lineage: Eukaryota > Metazoa > Chordata > Testudines > Geoemydidae > Mauremys > Mauremys reevesii. The sequence continues at coordinate 54,451,575 of NC_052624.1, forward strand.
AACAAGCAGCTTTCACAGCCCATCATCAGTAGTTCATGCTGGCTTGTTTGTGATGAGAAAATAAAACCTTGGGAGTGCTTGAGGAGGAAAAGAGTTACCATGATTTAACCCTGGCTGTTGCCCATGACTGTAGATCTGGACAAAGTGAAAAGTGAACTGTGAGGTGGGTCAGCAGCATGTCAGTACAGCTGAATTGCCATTGATGCAGTCAAGGTTGAATCTGAAATCATGTTTTACAACCAGCAGTTGGTTCTCAATATCTGCTATACTCACCAGGATGCCATCTAGCATTTTTTAATGTTATTGGTTTGTATTTAAACAATTTATGTTGGCCTGGTGATTTATAAGGTATAATTTCTTGAACTTGTCACTGGTTCATTGGACAAGAGGGAAAAAAACAACAAACTCAAAACAGGCCACCATAGGCTATTTACCAGATAAGCCAAGGTGCTTTCCAAGCATTCTGGATATATCCACTCCTGAATACACCATAGTGGCATTAGGTACAGCAATAAAACAGATTTCCTTACATTCCACTTACTTCCAAGGCAATAAGGTATTTTCCCTCCTCAGGAATGTGTTTCAAATAGTTTGGAGACATTTGTTTTAACTGATGAAGAACTTATTTCAGATTGCTTTGAAAACAAGCTCTTTTCAATATTCATTGCTCTTAATATGGTCTGATGTATTTGGCAGAGTAGTTAGTTGCTTGGAATTGAGTTTAGAATTTCATAACAACTTGGATAAAATCCCTTAAACCATGTTATCTTTCTAAACATTTGATTAAATAAAGGGTATTTTACTAAAGATAAAAAGATATACAGACATACCTCTGTGTTTGACCTGGAAAATGCTATACTGCTTCACTGACCAAGTTAATACAGAAATATGCATGGTTTACAGTAGGTAGTGTGATGGGGCAAGGCCAGATGGCTACAGTAAAGTAATAAGGAACAGGTATGTTAGCCCCAGGCTAACCAAATCCCTAGTACCATGGTAACCAAATGGCAGTTGCTCCAGGTTAATCAAGACACCTGGGGCCAATTAAGATTTTTCTAGAAGGCAGTGGACATAGCTACATTGATTGGGCCACCTGAAGCCAATCAAGGGCTGGCTGGAACTAGTTAAAAGCCTCCCAGTTAGTCAGTGAGATTCACATGTGAGGAGCTTGGAGCAATAGGCGCAAGGAGCTGAGAGTGAGAGTGAGAGAGTGTGCTGCTGGAGGATTGAGAAGTACAAGCATTATCAGACACCAGGAGGAAGGTCCTGTGGTGAGGCTAAAGAAGGTGTTTGGAGGAGGCCATGGGGAAGTAGCCCAGGGAATTGTAGCTGTCATGCAGCTGTTACAGGAGGCACTATAGACAGCTGCAGTCCACAGGGCCCTGGGCTGGAACCCGGGGTAGAGGGCGGGCCTGGGTTCCGCCCTATTACAGTAGCCTTCCTTGAAAAAGACTGTGCAAATCTATAATCCAATAAGCCTTTCCTCCCTATGACTGGAGAAGTGTTACCAGGCCACTTCACCTTGAATGACCCATTGAAATATGGGTTAACTACTTATGCTAAACAATCTGTTCCATCTTGTATTTAGCTGCAACACTCTGAGTCAGTTTCCCAGACCTGAAGAAGAGCTCTGTAAGCTCAAAAGCTTCTCTCTCTGACACACCAACAGATATTGTCCAATAAATATTACCTCATCCACCTTGTCTCTCTCAGACGGTGGTGGCCACATAACCATGAGGATAAAAGGTAAAATGTACTTAGCCATCCATAAATTTGACTTGCCCCTTGAAAAGACATGAATATATATTTATAAATAAATACATATTTAGGGAGGCAAGGGACGATAACGATGGGAGGAGTGAAGAGAAAAGCAAAGCTGGGCATGCACACTCATGCTCAAAGCCCCTTCCTTGTGCAGTAATGCTCTGTGACCTTTAAAGCTTTGCTGAAATGGTTTTACAGCTCTGCAGCAACAGGGGGTATTTTCCTCCCTTACTGTTGACATTTTAGTGCAGGATCAGTGCCTTTTGGGTCATTTATTGGAACTGGCAGGCTGATGGGGTAAGCAGCTAGAAGCTCTGAGCAATGTCGCTTGGATGAAAGCAGTTAGACCAAGCTGCACGCATGAAAGGCCTTGAGCACCAAGAAACCAGGGCCATCTGCAAAGCCAGCTCATGCTGTTAAATTCCTTCTCCAAAGAGCTTAAGACTAGCCGGCCACAATGGTGTAGAGTGGGGGGAGACAGTACATCATTGTGCAGATGGGCTGCATGCAGGAGCCCCTTAGACCTTCATGGGGCCTCTTACATTGCTGTGATTTCTCTCAAGTAGCCATTTCCTGAAGATTCCTTTTCTCCAGAGATCCTCTCCCTGCCAAGGGGACACTGAGGAGAGGGAGAGAAACAAAACAATAACAGCAACAGCTCTTGTCTTGAAAGAGAAAAAGGAGAGGTCTAGTCCAGTGGTTCTCAAACTTATTTTTCCACCCCCCACAGACCACTTGAAAATTGCTGCGGGTCTTGGCGGACCACTTAATGATCATTCCAAATGTTGTTTGCACCGTTAGCTAACTATTGTAAAGTGCTTTGGATAAAAGCGCTATATAAAAATGTTATCATAATTAAAGGTTTTTTTGTTCTACAGTTAAAAGCACACAACTCATTTTAATAGCAGTAGTCTTATTTTTCTAATGCCATGGGATGTGCCCTCTCGCCCCCACCACGGCAGCCCCTGAGCTGGGGCTGGGAAGGATGGGGGGGGTGTCTCTCCCCTGCCACAGCAGCCACAGAGTTGAGGCTGGGGGTCTCTCCCCAGCAGCCACAGCCCTGGAGCTGGGGAAAGTCAGCTCCTTCTCTGGCCTCCGCAGCCCTGCACATCCCAAATTCCACCCACCCCTCTTCCCCTCCCACCTACCTATTCCCCCCAAGGCCAGCCCCTCACCTTACATGTGTGTCTTTTCCAGGGTCCAGGCACCTAATAAGTAGAGCCACGCCTGCATGGCTCCATTAATTAGGTGGGTGGCCCTTCATTCTCTTTTGTGCAGCCGTCCAGGGGCACACCTTAGAGGGAACTATCTGCAGACCACCTGAATGGAGCTTGTGGACTACTGGTGGTTCACGGACCACAGTTTGAGAACCTCTGGTCTAGGGGAAACTCCTGCTTCTTTGAGCTGTGTTTGAAAAGCAGTCAGTTCTCTGAGCTGCTCCACCTTCTGGCAGTCCCTCAAGAACATTCAGACAACTTTAAATAAATAAATAAATTAATTAATTAAATTAAAAACCATGAGGCCCTCTATGCTGGAAGATGAGGCAGAATAGTCCAGTTTTAACAGATTGTGGAGCACCAGGGTGGGAGAAAAAATATTCAATGGCTTCCTCATTGACTGACCTCTGTGCATCCTGACTTCCTGTCAGACAGCCTTTGTGTCTCTACTGTCTCCACGGAAAGCCAGCTGGACCACTCCCCATACACTAGTCACTGAGCTGCATAATCTCTCACAGCTCATCAGCTGGTCCTAACTCCAGCTGTACTTGCCTTACTGCTGCATGATTCCAGAAACCTCCTGCCTCCACTTCCCACACATGTTGGCCTACTAGACCGCTAATTTGGTTCTAGATAAATTAGGGTATTTATCTTGTTGAAGGGGCAGCACAAGAGCACTGATGCCAGATGAACATTGTTCAAAGTAAATGATATTTTAAATGTACTATTATTTTATAGCAACCCAAAGATGTGCTAGGCTCTGTATAGAAATACATAAAGGACAAGGACTCTGTCCTAAATAACTTATTTTATTTCAGATGTGAAACAGCCAGGAAGTGATAATTTATAGGGGACACATTATTATATGCAAATCCTTGCAGGGTAGGCAGGATATACTGTCATTTGCAATAGTGCAAAACTCCACTTTGACACCACAGTAAACTGCACTGGTGAAAAATCACAGTTTACCTTATCTATCCTGTGGGTCTGCATGCAATAATTTGATAATTAACCAGGTTGTTATTAAAAAGTTCACATTTACCAACAGTTAGCTCACCACAATATGTGAGAAAGAACAGGAAAAAAAGCTGTTTCTTAGATTCTTAGATGTTGTGGTGGAGTAACTTAGTAAATATTGACTTTTTAAATACGCTGTGATAAATTGGAGGTTTCTTAAAGAAATGGTTCCATGGCTCAGGGGCAGGACATGTAATATATGCCACAAAGCTTACAATTTTAAGTATGCAATTTGCATTCAATACGGTTGAGAAATATTTAATTTGTATACAAAAGATTCTATGCCAGACCAGCACAGCCACTGCAGTGGCTGGCCACCCGTAGCTAGAATTGGGGCAAGAACCTGGTATAGACAAGATGTAGGGAGACTGAGTTCTACATAAAAGCTGAAGCAAGGCAGAATTGCTTAAAGACAGCTAGAGAGGAGTATGATTGAAGTTTTAAAAATGTGTATCTAAATATTTCACCAAACATAAAAACTATGGCTTTATGTATGATTTTTACTGAGGAAACACTTCACTCTCGCGGTTGTTTGAGCCACTATCCTTTGTCTTTAAAATTGTACTTTAATGCAGAAACAGAAGACACACAAATTAAACAAATTCTACAATCCTTTAAAGCTGATAAAGAGATTTAGACATTTACATGTAGTTGGATGAGTAGCAGCAAACAGGAAAAGTAATAGGATTTTTTTTGAGACATTTAAAATATTTTCCAATAAAACTATGTAGAAAAATGTGTATTCTGTATAGCATTGTGGTGGGGGGAGGGGGGCGCTGTTAATGAATAAACAACATGAACCAGAGCCAGCCAGTCTAATTTGCATAAATAGCCCCCTCTGTGAATGACTGAATTTTGCAAACAATGAAATGGCATCAAATATATTACTGACCAAAGTAATTCAGCTGCTAGAAATTCAGTTTTCTATCCTTAGGGGGGACTGCTGATGACAATCCCAAAGCTGATGTGTACTTTACTTCCCACATACGTTACACCAATATCATTGTGAATGTTCAGATGCAAATTAGTATAGTTTGTTGATAGATTACCTAATATATTAAACCTCTGAGCAAATGCCAGGCATTATTACTATTAGACTACAATATTATGTACCTGTAAAATTAATAAGGCTTTTTTAGTGCATTTGTATTTTATTTTTCATGTGCACACATCAAAGGTATTAAGTGTTCTGTGCTTGCTGACCTGTCTGTCACGTCTAAGATAATATTCTGGAAGTATTTAAAAATCTTTGCTGACCCAGCTTCTTTCAGCACTTCCTTTTGCAAGTATGTATTTTTGATACTGTTGTTCCCTGAGGCCTTCCCCCCTCCCCCCACCTTCACAAGTCTGGATGCACACAGGTAATTTTTTTTTTCAGGGAATCATGAAACACATGGGGTATTAACTGATCATAAATATTCATAAACTATTAATGAATTCCAGATAAGTTCATGATTATTCATCATCTGTTCATACTCTAGATTTTCAAATGAATTATTCATAAACTTTGTTTATGGCATGAACATCTTTAACTGGTTAATGACAAATCTTGGATGAATTTTTTTGAACTGTTCAGGACTGGCACATCCTTCATAATTAATTAAACCATACACTGCATTTCAGATTTATATGAGATGAACAGTTAAATCCAGAGGGGGGAAATAATTCAATTTGCAATTGTCTGGTTTGGATTTGAGAGCCTACATGTTATTAGCTATAAACTGAAAATCATCCTACAGATTAAATATTAACCATTCCAGTATTAAATTGAACAAAGTTGGAATGAATATAAAAATACTATAAACAAGTATAGGGTCTTTTTAATTCTGCATTTCTCTCTGTCCAAGTGGAAGCTTCAAAACATGAAAAGTGAATGTATCCTTTTTAAAATAATATACCTAAGTAAAAAAATTGCAATGACATCTAAAAATAGCTGTATTTGTCTTTCTAGAAAGTACAGATTGTCAGGGAACGTGGTGTGCTCACACAGCATGCAAGGTTCTCTCTGCTTATATTAAATCTGGGTTATTCTATTTTATTTCCAGAGACCATCAGTCGTGATTTACTTCCAACACACATGAGGACAGCAGGAGGAGGAAAAAAGTGGTCCCCCCTACACGCTATAAAGCTCCATATAAAACACACTATAACCTGAGAAAGGAAGGAATGCTTTAGCTACCTTAATACTAGGTAGTCTATTTCTCTGGGTTAGGTCTGTTTGATATAAAATGGATAGAAATTATCTGACTGAACTGTAAAATTAATGATGAAAGAACGTAGACCATGAGTTGTGAATGTATCTGGTAATGAAAAGGATTAATTAGTTTCTGAATATTGCCGGAGTGAATTAGGCCCTCATCCTCCAAGACAATGGGCTTGGCAACACATCTAATTATTTTACTATTTTCCTTATCATCAACTATTAACAAGCCTTTCCTTAATGGACTATTTGTCAGCTCAACTTTCCAGGTTCACTTCCTGTTTTGCCAGCCAAGTGGCTGATTAAATTCTCTCCCTTTTCCCCCCAAAATTATCTCCTGACTGAAACTGAGTCTAGAAATTATTGTTTTTATTGTGTAAATCTTCAACTTTATACAGACTGGAGTATGTGGCTCAATTTAGCATTGTTTTTCTCTCTATAATCTTAAAAATATACAGAAAGTAGTTCCTTTAGAATTCTTTTAGCAGTCACTCAAGGCTCTTCTGTATTCTGTAAAATTCTCTAGAATTTTAACAACAACGGTAATATTTTATGTTGAACATTTGAAGTTAATTGTTGGTGAGGAACTTTTTTAGTTAGTGAAGCTAGATAATTTTACAACTTTTGAAAGAAAGAGCAGTATGGATAGAAGATGTGAATAGTGTTGTGACAACTATGCAAAAATAGCAAGGTGGTTAGTCCTAAAATGCTGAACAAAGGGAAATCAACCTGACTCTAAACCATACTCTGATCTCTGTGGCTTGTATATTACTAGGTTTGGTCAATATTTACCCTGTATATCCTATGTCCTTTGCTATTAAATGTATTTCAAAAGGTGCCCAGACCTTGGGCGGACACTTTTTGGTATGGAGTTTGCATAAAACGAAAACCAAAATAAATAATCCTATAATATTGATTACGTAAAGTAGTTATGCACAAAGCAATAAATGTATGATAGGTATGTTTGGCAGAAACATCACAGTTTGTATCTCATATAATTAATGTAGACAATGTGATATATCAAGTTATAGGAAGAATATAACTAGAGAATTGCCATTAATAATCTGCTAATAGCAACTAGACACAGACAGTCAGACTGGTAACTCCTGCAATCTTTACTACTCAGATGTTTACAGATCCCAACTACCTATAATTACCCACATCAGAGCTACACAGAATATCCCTGCCTTGCAAACTTTGCCATTGCTACACACTCAAAGCTATAATTTTTCTCAATTCCATAATTATACCTTTCAATTTTAATCTTTCCCTCAAACCCACTTTATGATTGGTGAAATGTTACATAAAAGAAATCTAAAATTGCTCCCCAGGACTGTGAAAAATTCCTGATAGCCAGGTTAGAAATGTTATAGCATTTACAAATTACACTGTATATTTAGAGGTTGGAATTATTGATGGTGCATTGTAAGGACGGGAAAAACAGGTTCTGGGAATCTAAATGCTTCCAAGAGGGAGGAATGTTTAAAGCCTGGTGAATGGAGGTAAACTGCTAATCATACTTCCTCTAAAGAGCAATTTACATAGCTACCTGGGTATGTAAAGCTAAGCTAGCACAATTAGAGGCCACTTTTGAAATGTGTGCCTCACCACCCAGAGAGACAAGGTAGGTCAGGTTATATCTTTTATTGGACCAACTTCTGTTGGTGAAAAAGACAAGAAGCTTTCAAGCTACACAGGGCTCTTCTTCAGGTCTGTGAATGGCTCTCAGAAGTATATAAGGAATGAGCTCACTCCCAGCTAACTACAGCTTGTGATGCTGTACTAGGATTCCTTGGGGTTCCTTTTATAATAGGATTTACAACATGGCAATGCGAGATCCAGTCAAGGGTGAAATTTACCCCAGTGCAGAAAGCCAGCACAAGGCCTTCATGCACAACTTGAGTTCTATTTTGATGGGTTAGGTAGAATTTAAGTGGTTCATAGGCCTGATGGCATGGGTCCCCTCTTCATAAGGGTCAATTTCACCCTAGGACAGTTGTGGTTAGAGTACACATTCCATACACCAGCCTCCCTCTTTAGAGGCCTAATCTAGTTCCCATTGAAGTCCATTGGAAGATTCCCATGGACTACAACAGGCATTGGACAGGCCCCAGAAGTCCTTACTTTATCTGAAATTTTCTTGTCTATTTTGACATGGAGGGAACAAAAGAGAAGGAAAAATAGCCAAGATCTTTGTTTAACTTAAAGCTTGATCCTGAAAACCCTTACTTCTGTGACTAAGGAATTCGCCCATGTTGTAAGGGTTTGCAGAAATAGTCTTTTGGCACATAAGCTCTTGGAAGAGGCTGTGCTTTTTTTTTAATTGTCTGTCATGCAAAGACTAGTAATCTATTTCCACATGCAGACATGACTTCATTTCTGAAAGGTACTTTCTACATTGGATATTCATAGTACACTGTGCATGTAGACTGGTATGTAGGTAGGCAATTACCCATTATTTTGCATCTGACTGTTCTTGTATCCTGCAAATTTACACATGCAACTTTACACATCAGCAGTCCCATAAAACTCAGTGGGACATGCATGAGAGTTTATAGGACTGGGGTTTTAGACATTCATGTGTTCATAGTTTTCATCTAGATGGCTCTGTCTCTTACATATGCAAGTTCAGTGAAAAATGTAATCAGCAAGAACAGTCTACCCATGTATGGTAGAGACTGCTAAAAATGTTATGCTGCACTAAGGGATTTTGCAGGAGATCTGCAATATAGTCTCTCCATCCCCGCCCCACCAAAAATTAGGACAATCCTGCAATACAGAGAACAAAACAGTGGTCAAGAATTGCTACGTGTACAGTGATTGTTAACTTGTATATTTTATTTAAAGGTCTCTTGTGAAGCTGGCTAGTTTCAAAGCCCTATGACAGTGCAAAGATGAAACAAAGATGATATTCAAAGCTTTTGTTAGTTTGCCTGTTTTACTAATGAGGCATTTTCAGTTTGGTAACATCCTGGCAATCTTGTTACCTAACTAGCAAATCAGAGATAATTAAACAAAAAATGTCATTTTATTACTGGGTCATTATTGTTTCATAACATTTTCTATTCAAAATATTTTTTAAAAAAACTCTAAAACCAATGTCATTCTAGCAGGGAACTGAATTTAATTCCTGCTTGAAATAAATTGGAAAAATTGTGTATCATTAGATGTGAATTGATTTCTAATCACATTTGTGAACCTTTGTTTTATTGAGGTCTGAAAATCTAATAAGTCTATGGTACATTAAGGAAAACACAAAGGAGAATCTTACTTTCACCATTTGTTTCGTGTATAAATGAAATTTAATACCTTCTAGGGAAAGTAGATTAAATTAAGCAAAGAAAAAAAAAAGTTTGTCTCGTTTGTCTGGTACCACATACTAGAGGATATTTTAGCTCCACCAAGGGAGAAAACTGTTGGAGAAAAGTTCTTAGGGTAAAAAAAATGTACCACATAATATGCTCATTTCTGTATTATGCCTGACTATTGAGAAGAATTGAATTTTCTCCATCAAGCACAAATTTATGGATTTACTACAAACCGATTAAGTTTGCTTAGTTACTCTCTAGTATATGGACATTAGCTGATCTGTAAATAAAACAATAGTTACTGCTTCACTGCACTCTGAAATGGGTGTGAAACACTCCTTTACTTGCCAGAAATAATCCAAACAATACAAATCCACCAGTAAATCATAAATAATATTCACTCTTCCATTAAGGGGAGGCATCCAATACTAAAAGATTTCATAATACCTGAGGATGGAGGAACCAGAGAATCTTTCTGATCCTTTTAAGAGAGACTCGGAACATGAATCGGTTCACATTTAAGGCAGAACTTAATTATCAGTTATGCTCCCTATGAAAGAAATGTATTCCAGTGCAGAGGACTGGTGGAAGCCCTGTGCCTTACATAAGCCACTATTGGAGGGAAGCGTGGTTTTGTGCCACCTCAAAAAAAAAAAAAAGGCAGAGAGAAAAATTGGGGACTGGGGTAGGGAAAAAAGGAAAGAATATATGGCTAAGAGGATCCAGTGGCCCAAATCTCTTACACAGTGGTTCTGGATGGGCAGCAACCACTATTCTAATCCATAAACTGGAAAGACTGCACGACAACACCACAACCTCTTTTTAGATTAGGGGTGGGCAAACTCCATCCTGCCAACCAGGGCCGGCTCCAGACCCCAGCGCGCCAAGCGCGCGCTTGGGGCGGCGTTCCGCGGAAGGGCGGCAGGCGGCTCCGGCGGACCTCCCGCAGGCATGCCTGCAGAAGGTCCGCTGGTCCCGCAGCACCGGTGGAGCATCCGCAGGCGTGCCTGCGGGAGGTCCACCGGAGCCGTGTGACCAGTGGACCCTCCGCAGGCACGTCTGCGAGAGGTCCACCGGCGCCACGGGACCGGCGACCGGTAGAGCGCCCCCCGCGGTGCGCCGCCCTGCTTGGGGCGGCGGAAATCCTAGAGCCGCCCCTGCTGCCAACCACCCGTCCACATGGAATTCAAATTTCAATCAAATTCTGATTACTCCAAATAGGGAATTCAATTCAAATGCAGAAAAAGCTCATTTTGCTCCAAATGTGTCCCTTGCCACCTTTTGCACAAGGACAGACACCTTGGCCCAGTGAAGTCAATGATAAAACTCCTACTGGTTTCAAAGGAGCCAGGATTGCACCCAAGAGATATATTTGCCCCCTTTTCTTCCTTCACAGAACTGTAATTCATGATAATTATACTGTGCATCATTCAATTTAAATGTGTTTAAAACAGACAAAGTGGGGTAGGAGAAAGGAATATTTAAACTGTAATGAGAACTGAGAGAAACATTCTTAGTGAAACCCCAAACCAGGCCCAACTTACTTGGTTTCAACTTTCATGAAGGAGCTGACTTGGGCTAGGGTTTAGTAAATTTGGGCGGAAAATCATGCATAACTGGGAGCTCTCTCATGGTTTGGACTGAAAATCAAGCAGAAGCTGATGGTTTAAGCTGACTTCCCAGGTTCATTTGAACCCAAAACTCTCAGCAAATTTATGTTTGTGAACCAACGTGACCCTATATATTTGTATGTATGTTTCCCACAAATCCCTGTGAACTGAAGCCACAGATTTTCTCAAATATCTGGTTTCATAGCAAGATGTTGCCATCAGTGTTGTTTGACTAGGCAATGCTATTTCTGTGCAATCTACTCTTGCATTTGTACTGCAGGTTAAATAAGGGTATAACTACCAGAGCAACTGTATGGTGTAAAATGAATAGCAATGAGCAACCTTCCCCATGGATTAGCTTCCCTTTAAAACAGATAATTAAAGCCTAGCCTCATATTTTCTGTCTATGAATGTTTCTTTTAGTCATTTTTCCTACTTTATCTCCTTTTCACAAGCTGCCTCCCATATTGATCTTCTGGGGTACATTTACACTGCATCTGGGAGGTGTAATTCCCAGCTCAGGTAGATGGATATACCCTAACTTGGATCAAGCTAGCACACTAAAAATACCACCAGTGGGGTCACAGCAGCATAGGTGGCAGGTTGGGCTAGTCACAAAAGATATATTCCGACAGCTAGTCAGAGCTGTGATTGCCACACTGTTTTTTTTTTAACCTGATAGCTAGAACAAAACTCATTCATGTATGTCTACCCAAGCTGGGAATTACATCTCCGAGCTGCAATACAGGTGTACTCTTCGTGTGAAGGTATGGTCTATAAACCCAGCATGGTTGTGCAACTTCACACAAGGTGACAAAGACAATTCACACGGGCAAAACATTTAACAAAAAATTCTACCCCCAACTCTTGCTCATCAGCTAAGTACCTGTAGCCATTGGTGATGAAGATGCAAAAGGGGAGTCTAAACCCATAGTGGATTGGGCACTGAAAGGACGTGCATTTATGCAAGAACAGCCTTGCCTTCTTTAGGGCCAAATAAGTGGGCTTTGAGCACAGGATTTATGAGAGGTTTGCCAACGTAGGCCTCCCCTGAAGTTCCTGTATGCGACTTATATGGGTAGGCTTAGACCTATTGTTCTGTCCACTGGTTGGTCAACTGCCCCAACCATGGAGCCTAGCCCTTCCTCCACATTTCCACAGAGACAACATGCAGCTCCGCATTTCTCTCCTCTACATGGGGATGGCAGAGTATCCATAGCTGGCCTCTCCAGGGGCTGCCCCCTGTGTGCTGTACCCATAACATTTCCACTGCATTCCACAGAGGGACAGAAGAGGGTCTCAGCATTTGGCCCTAAAATAATGGTGTCCTTTTGTTAAGCTGTAGCAGATTTGGGAGCCTCATAGGTCAGTTTCTTACTTTGAGAAGAAATTGGTGATGCCGAGTTAGACATTTTCATAATGTAACTTGTTTATTTACAACATGTATGGAAGTCCTATTCCCTTAGCAGAAGTGGGGATAAAACACTTAATCAGTTTCCTATTCTAACTCCAGTCCCTGAACTTGAAAGCTAGGGAACCCTTTGTCATAGAGTAGAATTGGCCTGTTAAGAAGGAATAAATCAGTGCATGCATCAGCTGCCCCAATTGGGCTCATAAGAGGGTACCTGTGCCCTGTGAATCAGAGCTCCCTGAAGACATGTCTACACTGCAGCGTAAGCCATGCTTGAGCCCAGGCTCAACCCAACCCTCCCTCCCCGCTTGTGCCTATACTGCAATTGTGCTAACCCAGGGTCCCAGGACCCTGCTAGGATCCTAGCTCGAGTCAAACCAAGATCCAGGGTCTGTCCCTATTGCTTTTCAGTGTAGACACAGTCCTGCTTGACTTGGGTCCCGGGGGTCAGCCAGAAATATCCCACAAGGTCGATAATCTATATTGCAAATATTAAAGCAAATTCTAAAATTTATCATTAGCAAATGTTGAGGATTGTACAGTAGTTTTATTTTCAAGCGTTTACTTCTGCTCTCCAATATGGGAACCCTGGTTTGTAGCAATCTCTGATCATAGATTTTTTTAAAATGTTCAAATGGATGATTTCTCTGCATGCCCTTATTCATGCTCATTTTATATGATCCAATCCCCCCACACCCTATTGATAATTGAAATTAAACAAGATTGATTTGATTTCAGGATTTAATTTGCAACAATTAGAGCCAATTCAATTTCTTCTCTTTTGGTTTTGGAAAATAATCTAATTTAATACACCTTGCCTTATGTAGGGCACAAATGGCTCCAAGTGCTTCATGCAATCTAATAAAAATTGAGCTGTTTTGAAGGAAAAGTCAATCTTATAAATGTGTCAGCCTGCTAGCCTTAACCCTCTAAATGTTTCACATTCTGAATTGCATTCTCCTGAGAATCTAAAATGGTAGAGAACATAGCAACAGAAAGATTTTCATTCATAAGAGTTAAGCCATAAAATGAAGGCTGTTTAAAAATTATCCACCCTGATAGTGCCCATGATATAAAGTAGACATGGAGGATTGGTCATGATGGCAGCTTAATTATAAGGTATCAAATCAGTATGATGATATTTCTCAGGAAACCAGTTCAAGGACTTCTTAACACAGAGTGATGCAAAGGCTCTGGTTCGTTTTAGATAAGCAGAAATGTATAATAAAAGAATAACCTCTAGCAAACTAATGAATGAAGAACTGCGACTGCAAATTTCTACTGGTAGAAATTGCTCCAAAAGCTTGTATTAAAATGTTACTGTCCTCATAAGGTGGGATGGGGGGCTGTGAGGGAATATCAGCTTTAAATCTTTAACTATTTTTCACACTATTTAAAAGAATCTTGGAAACATTGTACAATGCCAACTGACTTCAGAAAAGACAACCAATATAAAACTAGGCCATGATTTCCACCTACTGCCTGATAAAATAGTAAAAGTTGTATTGGTAAAAGTGAAAATAGGTAGGGAGGAGATATCCCAAGAAATATTGTGTGCCAACTGCCCTGTAGCAGCATGACCTTCTCATTCCCAAACTTTTCAGACACTTAGCTATCATCTAAATAAGTACGTTTCACTAACACTGAAGAGATGACTCAAATCTGACTTTAGTATTGCCCAATGCAGCCAAGACTTTTGAGGCTGGAGATTTATTTAAGTACAGTCTGCTCCAGGCTAGCAGTACGGAGAGACATTTTAAATGATATATTTATTCAATAGTCAACCTCTCAGAGTGAAATGGCAACAACAAGATGCAGCAAGGCAAGAAAAGGAGACAGAATGGTCAGGCAAGGGGATGGAGCTAGAGAAGATACAAGCACAGTTAGCATTTTGTGCCCATAGATAGTATGGTTGGAGTAGCATGTCAGGAGGTGCGGCAGTACTAGTTAAGAGAATGAGCCAGATATAATAGGAAATGGATAATTAAAAAAAAAAAGGAGGTGGCTTCCTTTGTTCTCCATCTCATTACTACTCTTTCCCCCGCCCCCATCTTGCCTTCTGTTGGTCCCATCTATTCTCTTTTCCCCCTTCCCTCTATTCCCTAGCTTTTTACCATTAACTTTACCCTGCCCACACTTTCTCCCTTCATTCTCTGTCTACTTTACTTCAATCTCTTATTCCTATCCCATGTCTCTCTGTCTAGGCTCATCTACAAACATCTGTTTTGTTCCCTCCCATCTCTTAAGATTCTTGCCCACTCATGATGCTCTGCATATTTGAAAAAATCAAGCCACTTATTTAGGTGCCTAAACTTGAATTTAGGAGTCTGACTTTGTGCACTCAGGTTTGAAAATGTTGGCTTAAATTCATGTCATTTGACATTTTTATATTGTATCAGTGTTTTAAATACACAGAAACTAATACTAACTTCAGAAATATGGCTAACAAGAAGTAAGAAAAATGTAATGACTTACTACCTTATTAGCTTAAGTGAGCTATTTGAGACAAATCAATGTAATTTATTAATAAAAATAAAAGCAAGTGTTTCTAAAACTGACAAACTCCCCTTTTATTATATTTGCAGGAAAGATCATACAGTACCATGGACAGTAACCCATGAGCATCTAAATCAGTTAGTCTTAACCACTGTGGGCTGCATATGCAACTCTCTATGCATTATGTGGGCACACTTTATATATATTATACACACACACACACTACCTGTATGGCCCTGAGGATGTCACATGGGCCACAGCTGTGTGCTGATTGGGCCGCAAGTGTCTCACAGGCCATGGGTTGAGAACTACTTATCTAAAGCATCTGAAATATATTTACTCATGACAAGAATTCAGATGTGAAGATTAGGTTGCCACATTTCCCCAACAGGAACTTCTGATGGAGGATCAGAAATGACTCAGGACCTATGGAGCATTTCACCTCTAGAATGGTACCACTCCTAGAGTTTAAAATGCTCTAAGATATATTTGATTTAAACTACAAATTTAGCCTTGGTTCAGATTCACTTTCTTTTCACAAAGCAGCAATGCTTGATTAGAATTATTTTTTCATATGCTAACTCTTGACATTGTTTTGCTCTACCTAGGTATCTTCAGGGTTTTATGAAGCTCCTACTCACTGGTGTAGTATTTCAAGTTCAAACCACTTTCACCGGGAAAAGTCACAGAGGGCAGCTAAAAAAGAATTCTCCAATATCACTAATAGTCCTCTTTAAATTGCTGACAAAACCAGGCTTGTCTATAGGTTTGCAATGAGTTCCTCCCATGTTAAAAATAGCTTCTTCAAACCCAAACTTTTCAAGAACTTGGTCTCTTATTTGCTATGACAGAAAGTTTGAGAACATATTTTAGACATTTGGTGTAAATTCACATGAGATTTATTTAAAGGTCCATGGAACATGAAAGACCCGAATAAGAGAAGCTGTGCTGTTCTCAATTTCAACATGCAATTCAAGCAAACCACCTCATCTCCAGCCACTATGTTATGTGGGCTCTTTGCTGAGGATGTTCAATCACATGCCAAAAGGTTACTAGCTAAGATTTTCATTGATGGCATCTAACTAGCTTGCAAATAAAAGAGCTTAAAATTGGCTAATGAAGATCTGATGCAACCACTAAAGATGCTACTTGAGGTTTCATGCCTCAAGTGATACCCCAGCTTTGCAACAGCAAAGGAGACAGTCAAGGTCCTTCCAGCACCACCCGTAAGGAGCCCTTGCAACGAGTGTAAATATTTCTTAGAAATTAAAGCAACCCCTGAATCAATCAATATAAGAAATGCAACTGTAAAGCTCCAACTGATCATTCATTTAAACTCATTACTGTAAGCTGTGTATTAACTTTTTTTTTAACTCTTTAGAGATTAGTAGGGTGACCAGATGTCCCATTTTTAAAGGGACAGTCCTGTATTTAAGCCTTCCTGCAGGTGTCCCAACTTTTTCTTAAAAAAGGGCAAATTGTCCCATATTTTTTCTCCCTCTTCCCCACCAGTACTGGCAGGTCCTGCTGCTGGCCAGATCCCTGCTCGCCAGCCACCTGCGAGTGCAGGGGTCCAGTGGCCAACAAGGTGGTGAGTGTGCAAGCTGATGGCAGGGCTGGCCGCTCCCCCTGTTGCCAGCAGGCCCTGTCCCGTTTCCGGCTGGTGCTAGCTGTGTGCTGCGGTGGCTAGTGAGTGTGGGCAGACACCAGGAGGTGGCCAGTAATGTGTCACCTCTGCTGCCCACGCATCAGCCCTTTATCTGCTCCTCCTCTTGCTGTCCTCTCCCTGCTTTGCCCCTTCACACTTCCCAGCCCGGTTGCTACTCCATATCCTCCCCGACGGGGCATGTCCTGCTCCCAGCACTGTGCGGAGAACCTGCCCCTAGTCAGAGTGCTCAGCTCATCAGCAGCCTGGCTGACAGGCTCCTTCCTTTCCCCACTGCCTCCGGCTGGGCTAGCACCCTGGGAAAGGCCAAGACCCTCTGGCCCAGGGCGCTAGCCAGGAGGAGCTGAGCCCTGCATGTGACAAATCCCACACACAGTGCTGGCATTGGGAAAGCCTCTCCACCCCTCAGCTACGTTCTGGAGTGTGGGGGAGAAGCAATTTCCAGCCTGTTCGTGTCCCAAGCCTACAGGCTACACAGCAGCCCCCTGGGCAGGGGCTTAGCACCCTCTTCACCCGCCCCCCTCCACCTGTGCCCTGGGACCTGCCTCCAGAGGGCACAGGGCTGGCTCCATCCCCAGGCATCCTCGCCTGCTGAGCCATCTCTCTGGCCAGGTTCGCTGAAGCCCCTGCAGTCAGGTTCCCTGGGCCCTGGTGCAAAATGCATCCCTAGGGCTTAATCCCTTCCTGCCCACGCTGTAGCCAGGGGACAGGAAGAGGCTAGGTTATGTCCATGGCCAGCAGCAGCCTGGAGGTGTTGCTGCCTTTCAGCACTGGGCGGGCAGGAAGGGACAAGCTGCTTCCAGCCCCAGGAGAGCGGGTGGGAGGGGCAGGGGGAAGAGATGAGCTCTGCAAAGACACGGGCAAAGTCATCCCTTCCCACCCCACTCCTCCCCTGAGGCTGGAAGTAGCTCCTGTCCCTTCCCTCCCGCAGTGCTGAAAGGTTGCTACTGGACACATTCTGGTGTGAATCCTGGCAGAAATTTGGGAAAGTGGGGGCATGTTACCCTGGTGCCCCCTCCCGTGTTGCCTTAGGAAGACATGGCATCAGGTACCAGGAGAGGTGGGTCCATCCCAGGAGCCCAGCCAGGTATGGAGGGCAGAGCACACTGGGCAGGGAGGGTCGGGTCAGTCGGTCACCCACCTTGTGTAAGAGAGGCGTACGGGAGTGTGTGTGTGTCACCTCTCCCCAGGTGCGTGTGTAGTGGGGGGTAGGGGGGTGTGTGTGTGTCAACTCTCCCTGTGTCAATCCTAAAGCCTTAAAAGATAAGAAGGTAAATAAAAATAATCCAACTAGGCAGTATTTCTTTTTAATGGGGGCTCAGTCAACCTGATGTTAATTTGAACGTTTGTACTGCATAGTTCTGATTGCCACTGAACTCGCTTGAATATGAGTAATTTTATCAGATATCCCATATTCAACGTAGTGAAATATAGGCACCCTAGAGATGAGTGATTCTTATGCTTACATAACAGCACCAACTTCCACATAAAACTTGAAATCCCTCCCAAATTTTAAATCTGAAAACTAATATTTTTACCTACAAAAAAGTTGAAATTATTGTGCCATTATTTCATCTGTTTTTTTTTAAAAACCCTCACATTCCAAAACATACAAACCCTACAAACTGTCCCATACTGCTATTGTCTGAGTATCAATGCACACTTCCGGGGGGGGGGGGGGAACAGAACACCAAGCCTGATTATTATTAGGGGCCTAGAGAGCCCATATACAGGCCTTAGACACTTCTGTGACTCCCAGGTGAGGCATCTTTGCCCGTCTTGATTTAATGTTCATCTCATGACTATTGTAGCCTGTGTTCTGTTTCACAGTGGGTCCAGCAACATGAAAGACTGTGGTTAGACACATCAAGCCATGCTATATATGTGACTTGTGACCATCACAAGGAGCATGCGTAACTTCATATATAGGGGGGGTATTAAGAGTCTCTCCATGTGGAAACGTGACAGACAAGGGACAGAGAGGAAGATTCGTCGGTTTGCAACCAGGACGCCACGTCAGACCACCCAGCAGGGAGCAAGATTGTTTACTTTACTTGCTGTACTGTATCCTATGATCATTCATTTGGGTTCTATTGTGGTTTTCAATAAATGGTTAAAATCCACCTGGTCTCTCTCAAACTTAACTGAATTGTTCTAGGGGGAAGAGCAATTTGTAACATCAAGAACTGAACTTCCACACTAGTGACTAGTCTGAAAAGAGGAAACCCTATAACAACCAACCATGATTCTCCTTTAGTTCAAGTATCAGAGCCCTGCAGCTGAATGTATTATAGTATATCTTCAATACTGCATGGTACAGCTCACCAGGTGATGATAGCCATGTCTGATTAAATATATATCCACAGACCATTATTCCAAATCTAGTAGATCTATAATAGTTTTGCCATTCCCTTGAATTAGTTCTGCAATTTTTTTTTCAACTAAAACTGTAAACACTGTCTTTGCAGTAAATGGGCCATATTTAAGGCTGGACTCTGATGTTACATCAGGGAGAACAGGAATAATTCAACTGAAAACAATGGTGTTATATCGATGTAGAAACAGTGTAAAACCAAAATCAGACCTAGTTGGACTGAACAACTCTAGCAGGGAAAACAAATCATGAGACATGAGAGTTTGCAATGAGATTTGATCATGATTTAAAAGAGAATCTCTTCAAGCCCAACTGAAAATTTAGTTCTCACAGTGCCATTTCTCCCACATTGTCATCTGAAACCAACTCCACTTTCAATATTAATTATCTAGTCTTCCTGGTTAAATATACTCAATAAAAATACTATACTGAAAAAAGAGATTAAATTACTTGAAACTCCTACAACTAACTCTTTTATTACAAGAAGATCAGAATTCATATCTAAAAAAGCACTTCAGATGTTTATGACTATATCTTACTGGACCCTTATAATTTTGCTCAAATCTCCAACTAAAATCTTATACTATCATTTTGTCATTAATCCAACAGGCATAAAATCACCTCAATTATTTCTGAGAGCAAACCTCTGCAAATCTTTTCACAGTCCGTGTAATGCTGTTTTCTATCTGGGCCCTGTATGAAAATAACCAGAGGTTGATAATATTCCCCTACTGAGTAACAATTAAGACTAAATGCACATACATACATACACACACATATGTACCTCGGGAGACCATAGTGGGAATCAAGATTAAGCAATGTTTCTATATATTATATATATAAAAATAAAGCCCCTTATTCTCCCTACATCTCCATCTGAACAATACACTTCGTGCTAGCAGCATCCTGCAGCCTGCAATTCTAGGGAAGTACAGAAAGAGACGAGATTGTGCTTCTAAGCAGGGAGTGCGTGGGCGATGAATTCATCACGTTTAACAGCAGCAGCAGAGCTATTTTTAGTCTAAAATGGGCCAGACAGCCCCAGAAGTGCAAGAAGGCAAGAAGAAAAGAAAATAAGAGTGACTGTTGAGGTGTTATCACAGCATATATATAGCTGCTATTAATAGCTTGGAAAAGAGAGAATCTGCAGTTAACCCCCCCCCAAAGGCGCGGGGGGGGGGAAGGTATTTGGAGGAGATCAGTTTTCAGCAGACTTTTTATCATTTATTTACAGGAGCTATTCTCTCCCTCTGATAGGGTGACCAGATGTCCTGATTTTATAGGGACAGTCCTGATATTTGGGGCTTTGTCTAATGTAGGCAACTATTACCCCCTGTCCTGATTTTCCAACTATTGCTATCTGGCCACTCTACCCTCTGAGTCCTGAGTCCAATTCACACAAGTCATAACATTATCTTCTCCTTACCATAATGATTCTGGCCATAAATTCTATTTTATCTTTAATTGAAAATGTGAAAAACAAGACAAGAATTTCATCTTGTCATTTTGAGAAGCATCTATAGCAACTTTCAGGACAAATAAAAACCACTTGTCTATTTTTTTCAGCTGAATTTTGCAGTGAGAAAAACCTAAGAACATTCACACTACCCTTTCAATATTTTCTTCCTAATCTCAATGAAGTTGCCACAGATGTATCATCACAACACAGTTTTGAAGCAAACAACCTTGCAAACAACAAATGACCTGGCTGGTGATTTTTCTCCACCAAGAAAATAGACTAATTCAGAGGAAGTAACAGGAGCATCACTCTCACTATTAGAGCATCTTGGAGCAATAATAATAGCCAAAATTTACTCAGAATACTGTCTGTGCTTTCTACTCTTTAGAGATTTGAAAAGCTGCAGGATGTTTCTTTATAACTGCTTAGTTATGAGTATTACATTTTGCTGCAGAAATACAGGATGTGAGCCATCGACATCAATGGGCTTTGATCAGGCCCCAAATGGCTAAGGACTAGACTGTAATTTTATAGTCTGTGTGTAACAACACTGCCCCAAGAATAGGCCAGTGAGGAGATCCTTGTTTTGTCTATGTGATTGGCTTTAATACCTCTTCCTTTTATTTGAGGGTCTATTGAAAAAAAATATATATGTCTAGCGAATTATCCAAGGTAACTCCAAGATACATTAAAAGGCATTAGTTATGTCAATCTTCCATGCAATAGCAGAATATAAATCTCTGATTAAGACTATGTCAATAATTATGAATGTCATGTTTCTGCACAATTCAACAGTGTTGTCTTTAATATTCTAGAATCATGCTCACTTAAGAGGGGTCTCTATATGACTCAAGGAGGAGCTGGTGTGCCTCATTATAATAAAGACACTAAAGTAGAGCTTTCATTATATATATATATATATATATATATATATATATATATATATATATATATATATATATATATATATATATATATATATATAAAATTATACAAAGTGTCTTAATTTTTTTCATATCTTTTAAATCATAGAATATCAGGGTTGGAAGGGACCTCGGGAGGTCATCTAGTCCAACCCCCTGCTTGAAACAGGACCAATCCCCAGATTTTTTTTTTTAAACCCCAGTTCCCTAAATGGCCTCTCCAAGGATTGAGCTCACAGCCCTGGGTTTAGCAGGCCAATACTCAAAGCACTGAGCTATCCCCTCCCTGCCATGTCATGCTTAAAATTTGATTTACTGTCTGCACATGTGGATCCTCTCCCCAAATAAATTACGATTCCTATTGTGCTGCATAATTCAGGAACAACAGAAATAAAAGGATAGGCTTTGTCATCAATCATTTTATTCCTTTAATGCTTTCAGGATCCAAATGTATTTTCTATGGAACAATTGTATTTGCTTCCTTGCACGTTTTCATTTGACCTTCCATCTATTTATTTTATTTATGCTATAGTGGGGGTAAAACACATTTAATTGTGTCAAGTATCAGAGGGGTAGCCGTGTTAGTCTGGATCTGTAAAAGCAGTAGAGAGTCCTGTGGCACCTTACAGACTAACAGACGTATTGGAGCATGAGCTTTCGTGGGATCCGACGAAGTGGGTATTCACCCACGAAAGCTCATGCTCCAATACGTCTGTTAGTCTGTAAGATGCCACAGGATTCTTTGCATTTAATTGTGTGAATAAATCTAAGGTATATTCTTCAGTAAATTAAATACTGTACCTGTGTGGGGAAGACAGTTTGTTCAAAAGGCTCAGAATGTATGTAAATGAGTATCCAAGAGCCTTGTGTCCACACCAAAGATAGGGCAGAAGTAGGTAAGGATTTATACAATCAATCTCATCAACAAAGGATTATTTCATAGTTCCTTTGCTTGAGATTGAACAGTAATTATAGTACTTCCTCAATAGAGTTTCATCACATAAGAGACACTAAATATACATTTTTATGCCTCCAATAGAACATGTGCTTTGAAGGAGCAAATACCTATTGAATACGCCTTTCACGGTATTTCCCTATGTATCACAGTAATGTACATTACCATCAGCATTGTTTTTTAAAAAAAGTGTGTCGAGTTTTGAAAATAAATACGATTATTTTTCAGAAAAAAGAAAAGTTTCCTAAAGGATGTAGGTAGCATCTGCTGCAATGAAAACCTTTTTGTCTTTTTGAAATACCTAACACTTGCATTCCACTCACTTGCATTACAGAGCTTTAAGGTCCAGTAATAGATAAAGCCAAAAGAGACTGAAAGTTACTGAGAGGGGGAAAATGCTGCGAGTTGGGGGTGGGTGCCTGTGGAGTATTACTGGGGAAACGTACAAGTTGCTAGGACAAAGTACATAGAGGTCAGAGATATTTACATAGATATCTGTTACGCACAAACGCACATATCAGACACTAGGGGCCAGATCCCTGGGTTCAGCCATACCATGCTTGTCAAAGGACCCAAAGTAACTGGGAAAATTTTCTGTCTTGATTCCACAATCTAACCAGAGGTAAATGAACCCTGTTTAATGAAGAGCAGTCTAGAGACAGTTTTAAGTTACTAGAATGTTAATGGCTAGAGTGGTCCCTTAGACACTTCTCTACTGGCTGGAAATGGCACCCTCATGCCCCTAGCCATGTCCCTTAAGACTGGGAGATGGGTGGTGTACAGCCAGCAATGCTGGGTTTATACCCTTCTGTCAGGAGAAGTCCTGGCGCTGGCTGAATTTTCCTTTTAAGACAGTTCAGAGCAGCACAAATGGGCATTGAGCTGGGAGTCACATTACACACACATACACCACTGCTTTTGTCATCTGACATCCTCTAACTTAGTTCAGTGTGCCAGATGTGGCACAATCCCATTCAGATGTGACTAGGGATTAAGTACCAAGAAGAATTTCTAGAAGCATTCAGGAAGGATATTTTGGCACTGACCTAAACACAGTTTCATTCTGAAGATGTTATATCTTGGAAAAAATGGGGAAAGGGTATAAAATTGCAGATATGTATTTAGCAGTTTTATTTCTAAGGAGCCCCATTAATAGATTTTCTGTGGTTCTCACTGTGCTGGGAACTTTTGGTCTTGCTTGAGAATTACTATTGATTTATGTATTTGTTAGAAGTGCACAAAATATCTTATATTGAATTTCATGCTAGGAACTATTTTATTTTATACATGTATAACCAGTAGCTCACTAAACACAATGAATTATTCACCACTGCTCGAGGAAAACACAATAAAGTGAAGCCTGCACTAAAGGAAATGTCACCAAATACATAAATCAGGGAATACTAGTCTGAGGTATAAGAGCTTCTAGAAAAAGGGTGAGAAAAACACAATGAAAATGATCAGACTGATCCAAAAAGACGACTTCTAGAGAGCTGCATTATTCTTTTTCTTCTCTTGGGGCTCAGTCATGGCTTTACCATGAGAATCAGACCAGCTCGATACCTCCTACAATATGTTTTCCCTGGCAAGCTGGTAAGTATAGCTATGCTAGTGTACAATGGTGGCTGAGCCAAAGCTCTGTACACTCCTCACCCTCTTGCACTGTGTGGGGACAGGGCCACTGAAGCAGCACAGAGACTGTTGTCTTTCCCAAACTGCTGCATCATGATCTGATTAGCTTCTACTAGCGAGTAGAGGGCTGGCAAGTCTTAGAGCTACTGAGATGATGGAACCATCATCTTCCCGAGCCAGAGGAGTAATGTTGCTCAATAGCCACACCTGATATTGGAGAAGGGTTAAAAGGAAACCTAACAGGAATTCATTTAAGCCTTCCTCCTGCAAAATAATCAGTGATAAGAAGCCTATGTATGAATTAGGGATTTGTTACCTGGCTTCATGCTATGGATCACTGACTTTCCCCAGTATATATGGATGCACTAGTCTCCTGTTTGAGATTCAGGCTACAAAATGTATTTGGTACACTTAAAAAAAGTTTTAACAAACTATAACGAATTTCAGTAATTCGGGTCATGTCAGTTTGGTAAATTACGTTGCTCTCCCTTCTTGTCCAGTTGTGCTGAACTTAATATTACACTCCGCCATTAAAAAAATTCCAAGAGAGACTCTCTCAACTTACCTTTATGTGAAACCATCTTGAAACCAGGAGTCTCATTTATTACTCATGAATAATTACGCGACTTGTTACTTAAAGGCCTTGCGTATGCCCTTGATACAGGTATTTCTGATTTTGACATTCATTTTCAAAATGCGCCATTCTTCCAGACCTCCCTTTAGTGGATCAGCCAGGCACACAAACTCTCAGTTTTAATAAGGAATTGGCTACTTGACTGCGATTGGCTACTTGACATTTTTATCTAGTACATCTCTTCCCAATATTTTGGGCAAGCAAAGATATCAGTGTGATGTTTTGAGAGTTCTGTCAGCATCTACAACTCTTAGGCTGTGAGGCTTTGGCTCAGAACCCTGACACCAGCAGCCTGCTTACAGCACAAGAGTCTCATCCTGAGCTTCCACCAGCCCAATTACTCATTTAAGGGTGACCCCAACAACCTTTTCAGTCCCTCGTTGCCCCCAAACCATCTCCTAGGTAATGTCCATACCAACTTACTGAACACTCACCAAGGTAACACCAAGTTTGCTGCCTCCAAAGAACCTCCAAAGTAAAACTGAAGATAAATTTAACAAAGAACATATAGTCAGTGATTTCATGCAAGAGTGAAAGGCACGAAAGGTTTACAGACAACAACAACAAGCTTTCTGGTGTCTAAAACTTAATTCTAGCAAGATATAGCTTTGGTTAATCTATCTATCTATAGATATATATATATTTTTTTTACTCACACCAGCTGGTAGCATTCACCAGCCTTACTGTTCCAGCCAGGATCCAACCCTCACAGAATCAAAGTGCTGTTTTTTTGGTTCCCTCAGGAGATGGATACCCCCTGAGTCTGTCAGCAGTTCCTTATGTTCCCAAACTTCATTGTCCTAATGGCCAGAGCCAAGAAGAAGTCCGCTGTCCCCTGTTGAGCCAACACCATGTTAATTCTTGTCGTCCCCCACAGCCCCCGGGATCTCCAATGCAAATGTTTCCCTTGAAAATTCTGATGCAAAATGTCTCTGGCCTCTCTCTGCTCCCTTTGCATGGGAAATGTTTGTCTCACCCCTTTGCCTGGAAGGAAACCTATTTTGCCTCCATTGTCAGTTTACAGACTTCAAAATGTAATATCTAAGAGTATCCATAATTTCATATACAGCATTGTTACATACATTTCACTGTGATCGTAATGACAACCATGTAATTTATTTTCAAATGACATATTACAGGACACATTTAAAAGAAATGACAGCAGAGTGTAAGGTTGCCACAGGGTGTCATGGTTGGGGGTGGGGAGGCAATACAGACTAGTCAGGAGTTGTATCATAACTTGCATTGTGACCTTGGGTGCCTTACAATGGTTTGCTGTTGTAGCTCCCAACCTAGGCTGCTCACAGCATGCAGGTCACACCCTGAGTGTCTGTGTGCTACATAGCCCTGGGTCAGCAGCATCCTCAGGTTCGGCCGATCGCGGCTCCCAGTGGCCGCGATTCACTGCTCCAGGCCAATGGGAGCTGCTTGAAGCGGTGCGGGCCAAGGGACGTACTGGCCGCCGCTTCCAGCAGCTCCCATTGGCCTGGAGCAGCGAACCGCAGCCACTGGGAGCCGCTATCGGTCAAACCTGCAGACGCGGCAGGTAAACAAACCGGTCCAGACCGCCAGGGGCTTTCCCTGAACAAGCGGTGGAACAAGTTTGGGAACCACTGCTCTAACGATACAAAACCACGTCAGCTTATTAACTTGACTAGAGGGAATAAACCCTTCCCTTTAAACACCATACTGAGTTTATTTATAGTAAAATAAAACATTTATTTACAATAGGACACAAGTTAAGTGACTCCAAGTACAATGAATAAAGTTAGAAAAAATTACAAGCAAATAAAAGTGAAAATGTGCATTTAAAATCTAAAACTAGCAAAATACAGACTTTGCTCAAGATGGTTTCTCTAACCAGTCATTAGTTTTCCTAGCCATGGCTGACTTTCTCTCAGTCTGGACCTTCCACAAAAGTATGAGGTGCTGGCTTCCATTGTCGTCTTCAGTGAAAAATCTTTGCTTAAGCAGGTTTCTTACCTATTTTCAGTTCCAGAGATTCAACTCTTCTTTGACTGAAGTACCCAGCTTTAGGGTGACCAGATGTCCCGATTTTATAGGGACCGTCCCGATTTTTTGATCTTTTTCTTATATAGGCTCCTATTACCCCCCCAACCCCTGCCGCAGTTTTTCACACTTGCTGTCTAGTCACCCTACTCAGCTTGCAAGAACTCTGGCCTCTTGTATCTGCCTAGTGATGGATGCCAAATATGGCTTCTGTCCTTGCTTATCTCCCCCAAGTTCAATGACATTCCACCCCATCTGGGCAGATTGTACAGCCTAATACAAATGATACCCATAACTCTTTACATAGAGTTTTTACATGGTGTTAATACACACATTTCACAATGATATTAATCACCAGTGTGCCATTACCTTTTTCGGAAAAAGACCTCGATTCATACACTCTTATAATACAGTCATATTGTATACAATCAGCTGATTCACTTGCTTATCACTTGAAGTTCAGCCCCCCCTTTCTTTATAACCAGTAAACCATTGAAATGGATTATTTGAAAAGTAAAACCCAGACCAAGCGTCTCTCTCCTGTCTCTTCTGCCACTTGTTCGCTTGGTAACAAGTTGATAACTTTGTTTATCTTGCAGGCCCATATACCTTCATTGCCTGATGACCAAGCTGGTGCAGACATGCTGACCTCCAACCACCTTATGAGGTTTGATTATTGTGTTTACATAGGGTGACCAGATGTCCTGTTTTTAAAGGGACAATCCTATGTTTACAGCACATGTAAATTGCAATCCCACTGTCTCTGGTCAACCTTGCTTCATTTGTATTCAAGACCTGGACAGACCTGTTTACCAACTCCTTCTGGCATGCCTGGCTTAAACACATTTTAGTCATAATTTCAGCATACATTCCCAACTCTTAATACAAATTGTGTATGTACATCATGCAAGAATATTAATGACCAGTGAGTTATTAGTTTTCAAATGATACCTGCCAAGGCATATATTGTACAAAGATTATTACAATAATGTGTAGTATGTGTATACAGGCATGCTTAGTGTCAAAGAAGTGTATTGAGCTGGTCAGGCCTACTGAGGTTTACTTTTACATAACAGGGAGCCCTTTGCCATCTGACATTGTGAGCCAAGAGCACCCCAATTAGATTCTACATTTTTTGTTAAGCTGTTTTGTTTTGTTCTGGCAGCACAACGTAACCACAAAGCTGTCTTAAAGGCTTGTCCTTTAACTTTCATGAACACTAAATTCCCTCAATTTTGTTTCAGAAGGATATAAGTGATTTTTTTAGATCTCTTAAGCTCTGATGCTCTTGGGATTCTCTCACAGAGACTCACTTCCTAGCTCTAGCATATGCTAAATGACATAGTATCTCTGGCACTGATTTTGTAATTCCAGGAGTAAGTACAGGCGCTGAAACAGCTATGTTGCTCACCCTACTGGTGAAACAAAGGTTCTCTAACATGTTATTCTTTGTGCTGCAACTACAACTCTACATTTCTACCTATGAGTCATTAAATCCTAATACTGCATTACCATCAGCTGAAAAATGTTCTCTCTAACACCATTCATCAACCACATTAACCCTTTATACTATTGCACCATTTTTACAGTAGATTTTTTTCTTTCCAAGGTATTTTATCGTAAAACTGAGGTACTTATCAGCCACCCCTTAGCACTCCCTTTATCCACTCCACACAGGCTTGCAGGGATGGGGGGAAAACCTGAAGCAAATCCAGTCTGATGCCAGGGGCTTTTTGCCTCCCTTTCCTCCCCGCCAACCAATCACGGTCCACCCTCGTAACGGTCTGTGCAAAAGTTTGCTCTTTCAGCTCTAAGGAGCACTGTGATTAAGTGGGTGGGAAATAGTTCCATCACCACCATTTTACACTCCTCTTCTGCAGCCGCAAGGTTTTCCCAGCCACTCATTGGACCACAGGGCCGAAGGAAGCACATTATCCTCTGGACATTGTATTGCCATTTAATGTTGTAATGCTGACTAACCATGGTGTTATCGATTTTGTTCTGACCAAGTCTAAATCATGTTTGGTTTTCCAAACATTCCAGTATGTTTTGTCACAACTTTGGGGAAGATATAGTCTAAGCAGGGGTAAGTTGTTTGGGTTGGGATGGTAGGTAGAGGGGGCACATATCTCCCAGAATTGTGGTATTCATTGGATAGCTTGGACTAAGACACTCAATCGCAGAGTGTGCCTGGAGTCTCTCTCAATAGTGGCTCTAATCCTCTCTATGGGATGGATCACGGCCTTTGGTCTAGACAGCATGGCCAAGCCTACATCAGACAGTCCCTAGCTAAGTAGCCATTTTGACCTTGGGATCTGCCAATCCAAACATGCTTGGGCTGAGCAGCTAGAGCTATCCACTCCCCTTCTTTGTTCAATAAACATTAGGAATGGAAACACACAAATAAAATTGTGGCCTTTCTGCCAAAAACTATCCCTAGCTTGTGAAGTGTCCTTTGAACAACGGTTAAAGTAAAGAAGCTGCTATATAAGCCTCAAAGACAGTGCTACAAATGTACTTGAGGTACTGCTCTTCTATGTACATTTAGGAGTCTGAGGCAATTACCTATCTGTAAGAGGTGCAGCACAGAACTCGCAGCCTTGGTGTGTGTGTGTAGGTAACAGCCCTGGAGAACTGAAATGTACAGAAGCCTCCCGGGGCTGCTGCGTTGTCCAGAATATCTGCAGCACTGTGTGCTGCATCTCCTGCCTCAGCCACAGACGAATACACCTATTACACCACAGCTTGCAGAGTTGTCTTTAGGAGATAGACTTACAGCTCTCTACCGCAGTGACTATATTCTGAGAATCCTTCCCTAGCCTGCAATTGGGCCTTTAGGGCCAATTTATGGGGCTCAAGCCTTTTTTATATGGTGTAAAACAGGCCAGAGCAGGGGTTAGGGTCTTACCACTAGTGTATTATCACACGGCATCACTTAGTACTTTCAGCTTTTTTGGCCCAGTTCTGCTCTGCGCATTTACACATGTGCAGTGTGGGTGTAGAATGTTCCCCTTGTGATTTGATAGCCATTTATAGTCACTTTATACAGGTGTAAATAACTACACATCCTGCAAGGCAGAAACCATTATTGCCAGAGTAGCAGCAAAAATACATACAATATATGAATTATTGCCATGACACCATTGCTTTCTTATACGCATATTTTTACAGCGTATCTGGGGGTATTTAAAGGGACCGTTAGGTTATTCCATTTTCTACCCAGTCCTCTCTCTTTTAGCAGCAATCCAGCCTGCTGCATATGCAATTGTATTTTGTTTACTCTAACCTTAATCTTTGATGTCAGTCATTTTCCTAGTGTTTTACACCCATGCTGATTTTTAGCCATGGACCATGTATTAATTGGTTGATTGTAACTGAATCAGGAATCAGCAGATCTAGAATATCTAAAGATGTCTCCAATTTGGATTTAGCCTGCTAATATTCAACTGTACAGTGCCTAAAAGAATATTCTATAGCATTTTGGTTTTTCATATTTATGAAGATGTATAGTTAGATTTTTAAGATGGTGTAGGAGGATTTCGGCCTGTGAGTCACATCATCATCAACGGGAAATGCACAGCTAAATATCAGCAACCCCCTGAAAATGTAAACATTCCACACAATGCCCAGATCCTACAAACTCAATACACATGCTTAATTTTATTAATCTGAGTAGTTCCATCGAGCCTCATGTGTGTATTTAAGCACATATAGAAGTGTTTGCAGGACTTGGGTCCAAGTAAAGACAGATCTTCCTGACCACTGAATATTGTGAACACATGGACATTAAATGGTTAAGACACTTAAATACAGTTCTATTCTGAGAAGTGACCTTCTAGAAAGAGCATTGTTGAATCAAGAGGTGATTTGACCATGACCTTTCAGTAGCCACATGAGGAGAAGATTTCTGATAGAGAACTCTTTAATCTAGAAGACAACGGCATAACATCGAATAGCTGGAAGTTGAAGCTAGATATATTCACACTGGACAAATGTGCAAATGTTTAAGTCATGGTAATTACGTGTTTGGAATAGTTTACCAAGGGATGTAGTGGATTTTCCATTACTTGAAATTTAACTCAAGACTGAATGTCTGTCTAAAAATATGTTCTAGCTCAACCATAAGTTATGGGCTTGATGCAGTAATTATTAGATAACACTCTACTATATAGAACAGACAAAATGACCATAATGGTTTTCTTCTGACCTTAAAAATCGATGAATTCCACTTTTCTCCTCTTAGTGACTTCCTTTAATGTAATGATTTGAGAGCAAAATGGGTAGTTCCTTGGGACAAATGGTGCCTGCAGTATCTATGCCTTCAGAGTCTGTTTCGGTGTCACCAGTGTAGTCCTATTGCCAGGGGCAGCTCCAGGCCCCAGCAAGCCAAGCGCATGCTTGGGGCGGCATGCCGCGGGGGGTGCTCTGCTGGTCGCCGACCTCCTGCAGGTGTGCCTGCGGAGGGTCCGCTGGTCCCGCGGCTCCGGTGGAGCATCCACAGGCACGCCTGCAGGAGGTCCACCGGAGCCGCGGGACCAGCAGACCCTCCGCAGGCACGTCTGCGGGAGGTCCACTGGAGCCGCGGGACCGGCGACCAGCAGAGCACCCCCCGCAGCGTGCCGCAGTGCTTGGGGCAGCGAAATGGCTAGAGCCACCCCTGCCTATTGCCTATTAATGAGTTTTCACTAGTGTAACTGGAACTAAATTGTATGCAGTGTTATTGTAGCCATGTTGGTCTCAGAATATTAGAGAGACAAGGTGGGGGAGGCGATATATTTTATTAGACCAACTTCTACTTGTGAGACACGCTTTCAAGCTTACACAGAGCTCTTCTTGAGGGCTGGGAAAGGTACTCTGAGGGCTTGTCTACACTGGCAATTAACAGCGTTGCAACATTCTCACACAAGGGTGTGAAAAAACACCTCTGAGTGTAGCAAGTTGCAGTGCTGTAAAGCGCCAGTGTAAACAGTGCCCCAGCGCTGGTAGCTACGCCCCTCATTGAGGGTTTTTTTTTTTTTTTTTTTAAGAGCGCTACGAGAGCTCTTTCCCAGCACTGCGCCATGACCACACAAGGCACGTTAAAGCGCTGCCATGGCAGCGCTTCAGCATTGCCAGTGTAGACTAGCCCTGAGTGTCACAGCTAAATACAAGATGGAACAGATTGTTTAGCATAAGTAGTTAACACATTTCAAGGGACCATTCAAGGTGAAGTGACCCATTAACACATCTCCAGTCATAGGGGGAAAAGGGAAAAAAAGCTGTGGGGGAATGGATTATAGATTGTTGTAATAAATCATAAATCCAGTGTGTCTATTTAGTCCATGATTTTTAGTATTTAGCAATTTAAGCTAAAGTCAGGGTCATCTAATGAAGTTATTGTGGAGGTTTTCTTGGAGGATGAGGACTGAGAGGTGAAATATGGAGTTTAACTCACAAATGACCCCACACCACAATTTACTCAGGAATTTAAGACATCAAATCTTTCCCTAAACTCCAAAAGTAACTCTACAACCTCATCCCTCAAGAACCCACCCTATGGACCTTCTACATGCTTTCCAAGACACACAAACAAGGGAACCCAGGCAGATTCATCATATCTGGCCACAGCACTCTTACTGAAGGAATAGCGGGACTCATAGAAACCATCCTCAAACCATTCGCCACACAAAGGGCCAGCTTCCTCCACAAACTCTGCAACATTAACAACCTCCCTCAGAACACCATCCTTGCCACCATGGATGTCACCGCCCTGCACATCAACATCTTTCACAATGACGACATCACTGCTAGACTCAAATATTTACAAGATAATGAACAACCCTCATATATCCATCCTAAACACATTGCCAAACTCATCTATTTCATCCTCACCCATAATAGTGCCATTTGACAACAAAAACTTTGTCCAGAATATGCCAACTTCTTCTTTGGCCATCTTGAGAAAGTATTTCTGGGACAAATGCACCATGAAACCAATGACGTATCTGAGATACATCAATGAAATCAGCATCTGGGCACATGACCCAAACTCCCTCATAGATTTCCATCACAACTTTGTTGACATCCACCTATACATTAAACTCTCTCTAGAACTAGTATCAGCTTCCCAGACATCATGATGAGCTTTTACAACTTAATCCTACAGACAACCACATAGAAGAAACCCATGGATCACCAAACTTACCTTCACAGATCCAGTAGCCCCCCGCCCCACCACACAAAGAAAGCTGTTCTCTATAGTCAGGGTACTCACATATCACATAATATGCTCAGAGGAGAAAGTCCAGGATACACCTTTACACACTTAAAAACCATTCACTAAACAAGAACACTCCACCAAAGCAGTAGATAGCATCATGGAATGGACCACCCAAATACCCAAGAGAACCTGTTTCAATATGGAAATAAACCCCCTCCAACCACACCCCTCTAGCTGTCACCTACCACCACACACTGGGACCCATATGGGGTATTATCAAACAGTTACAACCTGTACTTGATGAGGACACCATCCTTTCCTGAACCCATCTTCCAGCCTTCAAACAACTCCCAAACTCCTCATCAGAAACAAGGTCCCACCAACCAGGACACACCAAATCAAAGCGGCACCAGACCCTGCCAAAACAACAGATGCAAAATCTGCAGACATATCTCCACCGCTTTGATGATCAACACCCCTCACAACGCATCTTTCAAGATCCACAGGTATCACAATATGTGGTGAACTTCATCCAGTGCAAATGCCCCAACAACTATGTAGGTGAACTCAATCACTATGCTTTCGAATTAACTCTCACAGAATAATGATAAGCATTCACTGAGTATCTGACCTCACAGTCCTCATTCTCAAAGAAAAGTTGCTCAACACATTTAAAAGACAATCCTGGGAACCTAAATTCATGGACTGAATAGAGATGCTGGATTTATGGCTTATTACAACAATCTATAACCCACTTAATGCCTCTCCAGTCATAGGGGAAAACGAAGGCAGGAAAAAACTTGGGGCAGGTGGTGTTAACAGGCCACTGTCCCTTGAAATATGGAGGCAGTGTTGTTGTAGCCATGTTGGTCACAGGAAATTAAACAGACAAGATGGGTGAGGTAATCTCTTTTATTTTAAGGGACCATTCAAGGTGAAGCAACCCATTAATATCTCTGTAGTCATAGTATAGGGGTATTAATGGGCCACTTCACCTTGAATATGTGCTAACTACTTATGCTGAACTATCTGCTCAATCTTGGCTTTAGCTGTGATGCTCTTAGCACCTTTGCCAGACCTGAAATAAAGCTCTGTGTAGCTCAGGGATCTCAAACTCAAATGACCCCGAGGACTGCATGAGGACTAGTGCATTGGCCCGAGGGCTGCATCACTGACACGCCCCCTTGCTGCCCCTGGCCCCACCCCCAATCCACCCCTTCCATGAGGCCCCGCCCCTGCCCTGTTTCTTCTCCACCTCCTCCCCTAAGTGCGCGGCTCCCCGCTCCTCCCCCCTCCCTCCTGGAAAGTGCTAAGCGCCACCAACA
Organism: Mauremys reevesii; assembly: GCF_016161935.1. Taxonomy (NCBI): domain Eukaryota; kingdom Metazoa; phylum Chordata; order Testudines; family Geoemydidae; genus Mauremys; species Mauremys reevesii. The sequence continues at coordinate 54,485,775 of NC_052624.1, forward strand.
GCTGTTTGGCGGCGGGAAGCGCCTGGAGGTAGGCAGAAAAAAAATGAAGAGTAATATAGTAGTATAGTATTAAAATATAGTATGCTATTAAAGGTCAATTTATTAACTTTTTTATTAACTTCTTTAACTGTAATGTGAAACATCAATGCTAATTTTGACAGTCATTTCATTTTTGGCCACTTAGCTGGCAGCGTTTTGCATCAACCAGAGCATCAATATTAGGTTTGATATCCTGAGACGAAACCAATCTCAGTGTTGCTTGCAAATGTTCATCAGTGAGCCTTGACCTTAACACAGATTTGTTAATCTTCATGGAAGAGAAAAACTGTTCACATATATATGTACTTCCAAACATTGCCATTATCCTTGCAGAAGCAGAGAACAACATGGGAAATCTTTCTTGTGAAAGAAACCTGTAGAATTCTGGAATTCCAACATCTGTATACTTCTGCTTCAAAATCATGTCACACTGAAGCTCCACTAACTCCATCTGCATTTCCTCTGCAACATTGTCAATTTCAACAGCAAATGGTGTGGAAAAAAGTTGAAAATGTGGTTCAAGTGCCTTGAAAATCTTTAAACCGCACATCAAACTGTGTAAGTTAGAAATGATCTCTGCATATTCTTTCAAGGATTTGAGTTCAACTTTTCCTAAGGAATTCAGAGTTGAGAAATGGACCAAATTGCCAGCAGTCAGCTGTTTCCCCCATAAAGTAAGCTTGACTTTGAATGACTTAATACTGTCATACATTTGTGTTATGACCTGTTTTCTACCCTGAAGTTTCAAGTTCAATGCATTCAGGTGATCAGTTACATCTGTTAGAAAAGCAAGGTTGCAGATAAAAGTGGAATCAGCAAGCTGTGGAACCTCCTTGTTTTTCATTTTCATGAAGGAATCAATCTCCTCTTTAAGTGCAAAAAAACGCTTCAAAACATTTCCACGACTCAGCCATCTAACTTGAGTGTGATACAGAAGTTTCCCATATTCACTGTCCATACTTGCTAGAAAAGAAGTGAACTGTCTGTGATTCAGCCCTTGTGCACGTATACAATTAACAGTTTTAACAACTACATCCATAACTTCTTTCATTTGTAGACTTTTACTACACAGGGCTTCTTGGTGCAAAATACAATGTATACTGGTGAAGCTAATTCCTGGTATATTGAGGCTGTTCAGTTTGGTCTTCAGTAATCCAACCACACCAATGTTTTCAGAGCACATTGATGGCGCACCGTCTGTAGCCAAAGATACGAGTTTGTTCCATGGCAGCGCAGCTTTTTCAATGCACTCTTCCAATCCTTGAAATATGTCACGTCCCGTTGTGGTACCCTTCAGTGGCATTAAGTCTAGCAATTCTTCAGTTATATTCAAATTGCAGTCCACACCTCTAATGAACACTGCACACTGTGTGGTATCTGATACATCTGTACTCTCATCAAGAGCAATTGAAAATACTTCAAAGTCTTTTGCCATTTGAATCAATTGTTTTTGCACATTATCAGCTAAATCCGTTATCCTGCAGGCAACTGTATTTGCAGACAAGCTTATGCCTTCAAAAACTTTCTTCCTATCAGGACATAAAATTTCACTGGCCTTCATAAGACATTCTTTTATGAATAAGCCTTCTGTAAAAGGTCGCGATGATTTAGCTATCATTTTGCTTATCACAAAACTTGCTCTTACTGAATCTTCGCTAGACTTGTTAATCCCTGAAAATAAATTTCTTTGCTTGGCAAATGCTGCTTTAAGTTGCTGAACTTTTTCCTCTCGGATTTTTCCGGTGAATGCATCATATTTTTCACGGTGCATCGTGTCATAGTGCCGACGCACGTTATACTCCTTGGGAACAGCAATCGTTTGCTGACAAATAAGGCATTGAATTTTATCTTTTACCTCTGTGAAAAAATATAAATTCTCCCATTTGTCTTGGAAAACTCTCTTTTCTTCCATGAGTGTTCTTTTTTTGACGAAGTCATTTCCAAGCAGTTTTAATAAATATATACACTCAGTAATGCACCTCACTCAAAGGACAAAACACGCACTTAGATTTACTGCCTAAGGCTCTGGGAGGGAGTTTGGGTGGGGAAGGGGGTCTGGAGTACAGGCCCTGGGCTGGAGTTTGGGTGGGGGAGGGGGTCTGGAGTGCAGGCTCTGTGCTCGGTGCAGGCTCCAGGCTGCGGCAGGGGTGCAGGCTTTGGGACGGAGTTTGGGGATAGGAGGGGGTGTAGGGGTGAGGGCTGTGGGGCTGAGGGTGAGGGGTTTGAGGCATTGGAGAGGCTCGGGGCATTGGAGAGTCTCAGGACTAGGGCAGAAGGGCAGGGGAAGGGCAGCCTGCCCTGGCCCTAGTGAAGGGGGGCACTAGGACCCTGCGGCAGCAGGTGATGCCGGAAGCCGGCATAGCGGAGGAGTGGAGTCAGCGTGAGCTCCCGGGCAGGCTCCCGGGCAGTGAGGGGGCAGCAAGTGGGGGCCGGGAGACACTGGGGGGAGGCGCGTGGGGGCGGCAGGTGGGGCCATGGGAGAGACCCGGCCCCAAACATTGGGGAACAGCGTGCGTGGAGCTTAGGCACAGAAAATAACTCGGGGAGGGGGGCGGGGGTGAGGGGAGTTTGGCGGCGACAGGAAGTAACTGGGGGAGCTCTGCGGGCCGCAGGGAAGAGCTCCGCGGGCCGCATGTTTGAGACCCCTGGTGTAGCTTGAAAGCTTGTCTCTCTCACCCAACAGAAGTTGATCCAATAAAAGATATTACCTCACCCACCTGGAACTTAATTAACAATTCTGTTGATCATGCATATGAAGGAACAGTATCCAAGCCACAAGTGGATTGGCTCTGCAGAACTAACAAGAGCAACCACTAATAAAAGTGCTAAATAAAATAAGCACATGTGACCCTGATTACACACGCCAGATCTGCACAGTAAGAGAAGGCCATTTTTCCAAAGTAACTTGAAAGCAGAATGGTATTACACGTTTGTTTCTGCTACACACTGAGCTTGTTACCTAGATTCCTTCAGGGATGACAGTTGGAGCCAGGAAATTCTAAATACATCTGCCTATGGACTAAGCTAGTGTTATCATATTTCAGGTTCCCAAAAAGATGACACTGCTGGGGGAAGGGAGGGAGGGAAAGAGCTGGAGGGGAGGAGAGAGGGACCTGGAGAGGAGGGGAAGGGAGCTGGAGGAGGTACCTGTGGCGGGGGTACTCAGTGGAAGTGGGGAGCAGTGTTGCCCCATCACAATGGCAGGGCGGCTGGCGCAAGCCCAGGACGCAGCGACATCTATCAGTCAGTGCCTCCCTGCTGGGAGCTGGGGCCTGGGCAGGCATGATCTGGCAGCTGTGGCTTACAGGGGAATGGATCAATCAGCTGTGGATGCTAGGGAGGGACTAATTGGGAAGCGGATCAAGCCAGGCTCTTTCTGAGCCGCAGCTTGTCTGCTCTAGCAACACCCCAAACATTTCCTGTTATTTGAAAAATCTGCCAGGATAGAGAAAAGCAGCTCAAAAAAGAGGCTGTGTCTGGGAAAACCCAGACATATGGTAACCCTAGACTAAGCAATGTTAGGCAAATCTTAGAAGGTGCAGAGTGTCCGTTCAGTTTAGTTAATGAGCTATAAATTTGAATTTTTATCTAAACCTCTTGGGTGAGTGTCTCATCCTTGCTTCAGACCTTGTGCCCCAAGTAAAGGGGCTCTAAACACCCCAAATTTGGCTGGGGAATATTTCCCTGATTCAGGGACTGTGGAAGACATGCAGCCCCATGCAAACCCTGGCATAGGGAGTGCACTGAGGTAGAAGGGGGATGTTGGGGTTGGAGCTAAAACAGATTCAAGGCAGAATACCAACCTGTCCCTGCCTGCCTATGGGCAGCAGACAGCCCCTACTCCGGCCCCCAGAACAGCCAAAAATTGGAAGAGTGCAAAAGTAGTTGAAAACCATGTTAGTCTCCCTGTCCTTGTGCTATTAGCTCTCTGCTGGTACAGCACAAACTCTCACCCTATATGTCAGAAAAACTTGACTGGGAATTTTAAGAGCATAGACTTAGAGAGTTTTCCAGTAATTCCTATTCCCATTCAGGCTTCAAGAGTACTCCTCACGTTGTAATTCAGCATTTTCAATTTCTGGGCAGAAACTAGAAGTGAACATTTAAAAAAAAGTGTTTATCAAGGCTGAATCCCCACTCTGGCACTTCAAGTGCAGAAGGTGGGGGCCCACAAGGATTCTAAAAATTAATACTGGCCACTCCAGGCTTGTATTAAACTCCCAAGGTTAAAGCTTCTCTCTGACTTTGGATGGTAGATGCTGCCACCACACAAATGCAAAAACCTCCTTGGGACCCAGGAAGGCGCACTTGGGAATTCCTCCCTGTGGAGTACCTTCATGCCCTTTCAACCCCCACCCCCAGCCCAGGGAAAAGCTGAGAAAGAAAACAAAGGAAATTAGCTGTTGCACCCAGCTAATTAAACAACATATGCACAAACCGCTCAGGAACACAAAAAATCTAATCCTGTTCTTAAAAAAGGTAAATTTTATTAAAAACAAAAATAAAGAACACATCTGAAAACTCAGGCTATTGCTAGACTTCAAAAGAGCCATTCCAAAAATTAAGCACCCAAAATAGCTTTCTGGGAGGTTCAGCAAACACGCATCTGGGGTTAGCACAGAAGAAATAAACAGAAATAAATCTAATTGCGTCTTTCTAAACATTCCCGTTCTACTTACATATTTGGGTTGCTAAAAGTATTTCTAGATATGATCTGGATATGAAAATCATCAGCTTAAAGCTTCTCATAGCATAACTGCTCCCTGTTCCCCTCTTTCCCGGAGAACAACAACAGAGACAAAGGGGAAGTTCCCCCCCCCCATTTTAAAAAGTTCTAGCCTTCCCATTGGCTCTTTTGGTCAGGTGCCCACTCCCTTTCCTTTACCTGGGGGACTTTTTAACCCTTTACAGGTAAAGCAAGCAGAGAACAGCCACCAAGAGCAACTTTATAGATGGCTGGCTGGGTGTCCGTAAAAGGGAGCTACCCCTCTCCCCTTCATTTATCACAGGGTTAAAATGGAAATTTAAGAGCATTTCTGTTTGGGCTTAATTTGAGTTGAAGATTCATGCTGGTTCTTTATTGAACTCGATTCATCCATATATTACTTTAATTTTCTCTTCTTTAAAAAAAATAAAAAACCAACCTTTTTCCTATATGTTAATCTCACTGCATTAGTTTACAGAAAATTTGCCCCTGCGCCAGATAATTCTGGGGATCAATAAGACAAGTGGAGTTCGGACAGGCACATCAATGTGTTGTTGAGCCTGGTCTCTGAAGCTGGATTTTACTGTCAGCTGTTAAAATCCCTGGTTATTTGTCAGAGGGGCACTATTAGCTTTGAGGATGGATGTCTTCCTTATTGTGCTTACAGGACACTATATTTCACTTCTTTCTGTAACTATTTTTCCAATTCTTCATAGCTATGTATTTGACCTAAATACAGATCAAGTATATTTTTCTCCCCTCTGGTTAGCTAACTCCCAAGTGTGAGCATTTTTTTCCCTTTGAAATGAAAGCATTATAAATTGTTACACTGATTCAACTCTTATTCTGTTCTTGCACTATGATTTCTTTATTTTAAATTTCAGGTTCTATGTGTTGTATTTGCCTTAGGAGTTCCATCTACTTTCACAGGCTACAAATCTGAGCTGAAATAGACTAGAACAGAATTGGTATAAAATGTTTCACAAACATGAGTGAGAGACTGACAGGTGGTGATACAATATGTTGTGTGCAGTTGCAGTTATGATGTGATTAGGAGCACCACAAACTGCTAAAAAACACTTTATGCCTTTGCCAAAGGGAAAAAATTACAATTAGTCCTTGCACACAGTGCAAGCGCATGGTGTCTTCATTGCAAAGATGGGTTTTGGGATCCCCCTGCCCATGATACTGAAATTTCTCCATTATTTCAGTTTTCCTAGCTATTACCTCATTCAAACAGAGTTCTCTGAAATACTGATTAAAAAAAATCACCCCCTTCTCATCATAGCGGACATTTTGAGCAAAATCTTGCTTAGATAAGCCATCCCATTAAATTTACTGAGGCAGGCATGATGTGCCTCCTGAATACATGTACCAAATTTCACAATCAATATAAATAACTGTTTGGGGCATAAAAGATAATAAGCTTAGTTTTAAACCATGCAATACAAACCATAGTTTGACAAAATATTTCATACATTCAGAGCCTGATCCAAAGCCCACTGAAGTCTATCAGCTTTGAATCAAACCAATAAGGCCCTTTTCTTTTCTCTCTTTTTTTTCCGTAACAGAATCCTACTGACTTCCATAGGAGCAAAGCACATATGTAACATATGACAGAATTACATAAAGAGTAGATAATAGGGGGAAAACCACCACCACACAGTAAAATTAATTATAGGGAACGATCCTATATTTGCAGATGGACTGGATAAACGATTAGGTTTACTCCCTCTCTGACATCAACTATTTGTGAACAGAAACATATTTACATAATTATATAAAACATTTATAATATATTCTATATTACAGAATATAATATTACAGAGTAGACAGTAGAAGAACTAAAACTGATTGAAAAATGGGGGGAGAAAACAAGTTTGTTGTTGGTTTTCTTCAAAATTTTGATTTACATGGAAAGGTTCCAACCGGTTCTACGGACTACATATAGTCAATGGAAAAAGACACATTTTCAAGTGAGACTTGGAAAGACATGTAGAGTTGATAGTCTATTATTTTTCCAGAAGTTTCCACTTTTCTCTAGTCCAATTTAATTTCTATCACCCGAATAAATATTTATCCCAGTATTGCCCATTGGATAATTAGATAACTTTATGAAATATACAGATTTTACTAGGATCATTATAATACCTTGATAAAGTGCAAATGTGCAAGAAAATTCTTAACATCTTCCACAATAGTGCTTCACTGATGATAAAAATATTACATGCACTATAAACATTTGGAAAATTTGAGCTGCTTTACTCAGGAAATTGCAATCTTGAATAACTATAAAAATAAAGACTAACATTTAAATGAATTTCAAGATTCATGAATGCAAAGATTTACTTACAGAATTAGAAGTGTAAAAAAAACCAGAATTTTATCTTAGTAATTAGCTCTGAGTACACCATTCCCATCTCTACATGTGGCTTTTTTTTTTTTAAACAAAAGTTTTGTTATGTATGTTACTGAGCTGGCCTTGGAAAGGTGACAATAAATATTCAGATTTGAAATCAAACTTGGAAACCCTAGTTTCAAGATTAGAGATTTTTTATGTCATGCGATCTTGGCAGTCAATTGCAAATAATCCTATTTTAGTATCCCCATCGTAGGCAGTTAGCCAATCAATGAAGTAGTAATTTTTTAGGGTGAATTCAGGAGGCCTGTGAGTGTTGCACTCTGTTGGAGAAAAATAGAGTCTTATCTCATAAAACATTGCAATTAAGGAATTAAATGGGAGAAAGGGTTAAAGAGGAGTATTAAAGCTGGATATCTGACTGAGATCACAAAGTCAAAATGACGTAATTACAAAATTCACAAAATGTGGAAAAACTACTCAGCACTTATCAATAAATATCTTTTCATCCATCAACCTCAAAGGGCTTTAAAGATTGGTAAATCACCATCCCCACCATTTTACATATAGGGAAACCAAAGACCAGAATTTAAGAGACTTGTCCTAATCAGGAAGAAAGTTTTTGAGTGAACAAAAAATAGGACTCAAATCTTCACTCCCTGCTTAATCCAGTACCCTCAGTCCACAGGATCACATTGCACCAAAGATGACATCAAAATCAGAGACTGAATAAGCTTTCATATGATGGAAAATATAGGAACATAGCAAAATATTACAACATTGCCAAATGATAATTTCAGTTTGAGAGGAATTTTCAGAAAAGTGGTTATGCCCTTTCATTGTCATCTTAGATTCTTATCTATGTTATACATGGATGACTTTGGTAACCATACTCTTGCTAGTCATTCAACTAGTTTTCCAAATAGTACCTAAACTGACCAATTAGAGAGCTCCTCGATGCTGGCTTGGCACACATTACTGATTCAGCTAAATAAAAGTCTCTTTGCCCCAGGATGATTCCCTAACTCTAAATGAAGCCTATTTATATATGGTATCTGTCACACTAGGTGAGATTCTGTACTGCACCTCTTAGAGGCACACTACTGAAATCACAGCCCGGAGGGAAAGGTAGCTAGGGTGGCCTTAAGCCACCTTTTCACCTCCCAATCCTGAACTGTTCTCATGACTGGTGAGGTCCCCAGTTTAACCTCAACTTCCCTAGACACATGTGTAAGTTATGGTAGCCTCCCCAGTGTGCTGCAGCTACACAGCTCTCCTGGCCCCAGAACACCCCTATTGCAGGGCTTGCAAAGGGGTCCTTGAAGGGCAGCCTAATGGCTGCCTTCTTCAGTTATTGAACTGAATGAATTTATCCTCTACAGGATACAGAGCTGACAGGGCCCTTTCTGCCATTCTGGCCCTTTTGTGTAGCATAAAGGCACTAAAGCGAGGGTGAAGATCTCTGCATGTACAACCTACATATAATGCTTCGCCCATAAAACACCTTGAACACAATGAAGAGAGAACTTACAGTTCAGCAGTATCGAAGGGGCTGCTCAAAATTTGGAATAAGTGATAGAATAATAGAAATGTAGGGTTGGAAGGGACCTTGAAAGGTCTTCAAGTCCAGCACCCAGGGCTGAGGCACAACCAAGCAAACCTAGACCATCCCTGACAGGTGTGTGTTCAACCTCTTCTTAAAAACCTCCAGTGACAGGGATTCCAGTCCCCCGAGCTTTAAAAAGTTCCTATTTGTCATTTTAAAATAAAATATAAGTAAGTCTATAAAGTTCACAAGTCATATTAATACCAATATATTTTCACATAAGTAATATTTTTGTACTATACAAAATGTGTAAACAGCTTAGAGACATTTATCTTTTGAATATTCAAAGACAAGTGATGTAAGTTACAATATCTTAGCTAGGTAATGGTCTGTAGATAATAAGGAAAAGGGAAAGAAGAGAAAGACCAAGTTTGGAGGGATAATTACTTAGGATGGAGAAAGAAAGTGTTCAGGAAATGGGGTTGCTTCTTTCACAGAAGCATGTTACAAGGGGATAGATAAGTGCAGAGAATTCTCTTAAGATGTAAGGTCAAGGTGTCAATTACCATAGGTAACAAATAGAATCCATAATGTTTCAGACAATGGAATATTGGTGCACAAGCTGATAAGTGTACATACCAATGACATTTTGCACACATACTCATTGATGCATGAAATAACATGCACAAAGTTGTGTTTTAAATTAACTATTTCTGTCCCTGTTTGCAGATATATATGCATATTATGTAGTACAACTTTGGGACTTCTACTGGAAGATCGTTTACCAATAAATTAATGAATGTTCCTCTTAACTGGGTTATCAGCACATATTGCTGTTGTAGAGCTGAGGGGAGTTTGCATAAAGATTTACAGGCCAATTCTAAAGATTTGACTAAAATCTCTAGAAGCCAGGCAGCACTTGAGGTCGGGTAGAGACAAAGAGCAGACATTTAACACATACAATGTTCTCATATTTTGTTTCCTTAAAAAGAAGGAAGGTGGGCTTCATATAGTCAACTGTGAATCATGGTTCTGTAACTCACCCAGGTGCAGATTTACCGTAAACAGATTTACCATAAACAAACTCACCCATGTACATTCAGTTACATTCCCCTGCACAAAGCCTATGTACTCAGTCTTTGTGCAAGGAACTCCAAGGATCTTTTGAGAGAGGGAACTGAATCCACCATCCTCCAAACTACAAGCAGGCTCTGGGAATGCAACAGTCTCTCCTTACTGCTACAGCAGCCTACTGGCTGGAATACTAGCTGCTGACTGTCTGCACCCGCTAAAGTGACCAGACAGCAAACGTGAAAAATCTGGATGGGGGTAATAGGACCCTATATAAGAAAAAGACCCAAAAATCAGGACTGGCCCTATAAAATTGAGACATCTGGTCACCCTAGCACCCTCTACTATATATGAGGTTTGGACCACTAGAAGTATGCACTTAGCAGTCACTTATAGCATGACCTCCCAGTCCCCCCTCCCCCTGCTGATCTATTGGGGGATGGTGTAAAGTGCATAGCTGCTGTACCTATGCTAGTACCTCCATCCACTGTATGGCCATACGATTGCATAATTCCATACCATATTACAGAGTAAGTGGTATGGAGGACCTTGCATGAGGTGTTCCATTCTTGTATGAACTCCACCCAATATGTGTCTCCAGCTCACTTGTACCTTTTTTGTAAGGTGAGTGCTGTCTTTATATATTAATCATATCATTAAATAGAATGCAATTGGGGACAATAAAAGATCATCCAAAGATTATTTAGGCTCTGTAATGGTTAAAATGCATTTTATATGGAGCCTCAAAATGAAAATTCCCACCGTACAAAAATGCAACTTTTAAAAAAAGAAAGTCTACAATTTATAAGACAGACCAAACTGAAATAACTGATTCTCATTTTTGGCACTAAGGCTGACATATTGGCCAAATGTTACTGTAAGGAAAAGCCTTTCTGGAATGGAGCATAGTTTCAGTCATATGTGAATGAATAATTTTTTAAACAATACTTTTTTAAAGGTGCTACTATTTCAAGTCCCTTCCCCAGAACATAAGAGATTCCCTGGAGAAGCATGTGCAGTTTTATGGAGCTCTCTCACCATTATCTCTTTTAAAGCTCGATCCAGTCTGGAATAAAAATCCTTCTGGGCCTAATGGGTATTAAAAGGAATATGCTCATTTGGTCTAAATTTTCCTTACATTTTAGGGCAGAAGGTCTTTGGTTTCAATAGTCACTGGAACATTTCTTTTGAACTTCTTCCCAAATGGCTTTTATTTGTCCCATATGCACTGACAATGTATGCTATGAAGTATGTGTATATTTGCAAGACACTGTTTCTCAGCAACAGAGTCCAATTCCTTGCTGGACTTAACTATGGAAACCTCGTCATTATTAAAGCCAATTTCAAAATTTGCTGATTTAGCTTTCTAAAAACTGCATTAATGTTTTATTTAAATTGGCTTTGCAGGACTATCAGGGAAGTTGTATTAAATCAGTAATGTTCATTTAGCAATTACATATGTACAAAGTTGATTTCAGAAGTATCAATACATTTGATCCATAATGAAATCTTGTCCCTTCTAGTTAAAAGAAAACAATGTTTTAAAATTAAAATAGCTAATTTTATCCCCCAAGACAAAATTATGAATTTGTCCTAGGAAGTTCAGAGAAAATTGGTCTGCTGTTTGTGAAAAGACCTTGAATTGTCCCTGAAAGTATCTGGTAGAGATTAACAGGGAACAAAAAGTCAAATTTGAAGTTGTTTCCATTTCACATTGTTCAAAATGGAGCCATTTCTGTGAAAATTTTAAATTGAAAACATTGACTTTTTCAACAGTTGAAAATCTGGTCTTCAGGAAATGAAATATTCCAATAGCTATTTAAAATTATAGTTTCAGTAAAATTTTTGATAAAATACTACAAATAGAAAAAGTCAAGCATTTTTCCCCAAAAAAGTTTATAAGCAATTTTTAATTAATAAAAGCTTTTTATTCAGAAAATTTCACCGTAGCACCTGAATACCCAGAGAAGGAGAAAGCAAAATCTCTCTCACTAAGGCTGCAATCCTCAAAAAACTTACATACATTTACCTAACTTAATAAGTCAATGAGGGTACTCTCAGTTCATTAAATTAAGAACATTCAAAAGTCTTTGCAGGAAGAGGGCCTAAAGCTGTAAAAACATAGGATGTTCGGCGATAGCATTTATTCTTACACAGCTTTAGCCATGTGACGTTTGCATACAGATTGATTGCAACGTGTAATTTTAATTGATTTGAGAGGGCAGATGGTTAAAAAATGGAAGCAAATTGGTTGTGCGAGCATTCTTTGGAAACTGCATCTTTCAGACAAAAGCTTCCACATATGAAAAATCAACTGCAAATACTTATGAACTGTTCCTTAATGGTGAAAAAGAACAAGATTAATACATACTTTAATTAATCATTTGACTGATTAATTTCTACTCTTTTGAAAAACTAAGGGCCTAACTTTGAACAGAGACTCAATCCAGCCTTCATTTACATGCCCACAATTAAGTGTGGGTGCAAAAGTAGTAATTGGAATATCTGAATACAGAAGTACACATGCAAATCAGGTAGACAGACAGCTAAATTACATCAACTGCATCTGCAAATTATGGTCCAATTCAGCAAGGTACGTAAGCATGCAAGTAGCGTTTTATCTTGAGAAAAATGTGACACTGCGGCTCTCTCTGACTCATACAAGGAGCTGAAGAACTTTTTCACGTTTTGTCACTTGCTCGGAGTCACTCACAATAAAGGGTAATTAAAATTATGCCTGAATCATTATGTTTGCCTGTGGGTTGGTATTCCTAATTATTCTACAACTGTTGCTATGCTCCATGGGAGTGGAAATTCAAGGGCGGAAGATCTAGAATATTGGGTCATTTGTGATGCTACTGCCTCACAGTATTGGGTATTCAGCCTAACTTCCCATTGTTCCAGCCACATGACCGCTTCAGTACATTTTTACACACCTGCTCTGTCTAATTCTGTTAGTAAATGATCTGCCATACAGGCATTAGTATGAGTTGTTTCTCTCAGTATTTGGTATAACTTTAAACTTCAAACACCCATGAGATGTGTAGGGCAGGGCTGAAATAATCAACAGGTAAGCCAAACCATCTTGCATGATTGCAGTGTGGAAATAGTGTCTTCTCCAGATGCTTCAGTGCTCCAAACTGGGATTTCATTAGCCTATACAACCCACCTGCATTGGCCCCAACAGATTTCCAAATAGGATAATAGTTTGGCTATAAAGGGTCATTTTAACCCCACTAGACCACTAATACAGAATCTAATATCTCTTATTAAAATGAAGGCAACTTCTAATGGAAAATAACTTTCCATTCCCAGGTGGAATAAGAGCGGTTGAATAACGTCCACAGGCATAGAGGCTTTTGGCAGTTGAGAAGTGGCGTTGACACAGCTGCAGATGCTGGCAGCTAAGCCAGTTTTGCGTAGCTCTATTCTTTTGTTCTCTGAAAGGATTCAGAGAAGTATAGGGCAATTCCTCATCTGTTCTGTGAGGGATCTCCTGGGGGGGGGGGGGCAGTACAACAAGATTGTCACTTCCCTGTTCAATATGTATGCCAGGCTATTACGGGAGGAAATTAGGCAATTTGGGCTGAAATGTCTTCAACAGGCAGAATAAAGCAAGTTCAATATCTGTTTCCTGAACCCCAAAATGTGAGCTGATCAGTTTATCCAGTGTCTGGCTGGGATTAAGACTTGAACAGGGACAAACTAGCTGAGACAACACATAAGTAGGGTGCCCAGATAGCAAGCATGAAAAATAGGGACATAGTGTGTGTGTGTGGGGGGGGCGGGTAATAGGTGCCTATATAAGAAAAAGCCCTGAATATTGGACTCTCCCTATAAAATCGGGACATCTTGTCACCCTACATATAAGACAACACTGGTTGGCAGAGAGAGACAATGGGAAGTAGCAGTTAAGTTCATATTGGCTCATTTGGCTGAATGGCTGTGTTCACCTTTGGATGCCTTATTGGACTCGCAGCCTCTCCTATAAGTTCAGAAATTTTTGTGATGGCAGCAACAGCATGAACACAAAAAACCTGCAACATTTGCTGAGTGACAAACCAACATTTAGGTTTTGTGAAACAAACAACTGAGAATTTAATATATCAGACATGTATCACATCTAAAGATCTGACATCTTGTGAGTTGCTAGAATAGTGAAACACTTTGGCAGAGCAGGACAAATGCTTCCAGAACTAGTGATTTCAAGCAAACACCGTGTTTTTTCTGGAAGTGAACTGGATGAAAAGCAACTTCAAGAAATCACGTACACTGTTTATGAGAGTCACAAAAACCTTTTTTCATTAATTTTCGTCAGCAAAGAGTAGGATTTTGTTAGAGAGCTAAGCTTCAAGTCATATAAGAAAGAGTCAGACAGTCACAATCTTCTCAAGACATAATTATATAAGGGCTGCTTAACCATATTGTTAGAATTGCTCAAAAACTTTAAAACTTGCTCCTTTTCAATCATTTTGTGCTAGTGAGGAAGAATTTCTAGTAAGCACCTCCAGACTCTTCCTGTGAGAATACTGGGGGCGTTGTTCCGGCATCTTTTCTAGCTGAAAAGGAGAAGATTATTAAATTGGCTCTAGTGGAAGCTACTGTAAAATGTATTATAATTAAATGGAAGGAAACCCATCCTCCTACTTTTGAGGATTGGTTGATGAATTATCCATCTGCGCCCCACTGGAAAACAAATCCATTAGTATAATCAGCAGAAAGCAAATTTATATGAAGGGAATTGGAGAGTTTCTAGAACTAGTCCCTGCGTATAGAAATAAATAATTTGCTCTGTCAAGGGCACACTGAATGCCAATATTTTTTTTAACCATTATTTGGAATGCTTTTCCTTCCTCTCTCATTTGAGCTTTCTTAATATTGAAAAATAAAAACTTTAGTCAAGAATACCCTGGAAACCAGATGTATTGTAATAATAGCTACATTCATTCCTATATAGAGAATAATACAATTACACATTAGAAGTGATTTGAAGAGAGAAAGATAAATTGGGCTTCGACCTTTTTCTCTTCATGACGTCAATCCAGTAAGTTTGTTTTAAAAAATATATATTTTCTCCTTTTTTTACTTTAGAAATGTAGATCTTCGTAACCATTCAAGACTCTTTGATAACTGAAGAACTAGTCAAGTGACGACATCACAAATTTAAACACAATGTACACAGTTGAGAGGAGAAGGGATTTTGAATGTGACTGTTTAAAACTTTTGTTTTAATTTGTCTTTGTTAACAGCTATTTAACTGAAACAGACAATTAATATTTTGAATAAAGGATAAACATTCTGTGCTTCTGCCCAATAAATATACTCTCAGACATCTAACAAATTCCTTAGCAAAACTAGAAGGCCAGACTTGATCTTCTTGATATTCCCAAAGGTAAAAAATACAAGCAAAAAGCCCACCACTTTTCAAAGTTTCTATAAACACACCTTAAGGAAGGGAACAAAAAGCACAATCCTAAATAAGTCAGCCTTTGTAAAGTACCTTTAAATGCTCTTTTGCCAAGACTTACTTTGTATCAAACATACCTATGATCTCTAAATCTGTATGACAGAACAACTAACCACTAGGAAAGAGGAAGTCACTGAAGGCTTAATTCATATTACAATAAAAAACTCCCATTAAGCATTCATACAGTGTTTTCTACCTGCAATCTTAAGGGCTTTACTGAGCTAGGTATCATTATCCCTGTTACACATATTGGGAAACTGAAGCATAGGGAGGATTAATGGTATGATAGTTCAGAGAAGCTGAGCACCAACAGCTCCTATTGAACCTAGTTGGAGCTATGAGTGCCTAGTGCCTCCAAAAAAGCAGAACCTAAGTGATTTGCCCAAAATCACACAGGCTGTCACTAGCAGAGCCAGGAACAGAACACAGGTCTCCTGATACCTCATCTGATGCCCTCCCCATTGCACCTAATTACTTCAAACAGCTTCCATAAACTAGCTTAACATAGCCAGAGAGGCAGAGCTGAGCCCCTCCATCCACTTCCCCACTACTCTACAGAAAGTGGGTACACTCATATCTTAGAAAAATACTCCCCAAAGGGGGAATTACAACATTGCTAATCCCAGGTGTTTCAAAATCAGGAGTTAATTCTCCTCTCCCCATAATGAGATTAGTTTAAAACCATAGTTTATTTTAAACAAGCATTTGAGTTGGGGGTTCTTTGCGTGGTTTTTGAGCCTTAAATGTTCACATTTTCAGTCTTTTTTCCACAACGATGAGGTCTAGAAACTTACTTTTTTTTTAAATGAAAGTTGAGATTCTCATGTAACTCAATGAGCTCCACATAGCATGAGAGTTGGTAACACAGGAACTGCCTTCACTGTTTCAGATTTCCTCTGGATTCAGGAACAAAGAAGCCAGCAGCACCTGCTTATTGCTGGGAGACACCATTTTGAATCAGATAAATGGAGCTCTTAGTGAGATTGATTTATAGCCTTAGACAGCACCACAGTGGCAGACATGCAGTACTGCAGACTCATTGAGGTGAATGGGGAAACTACAAACACCTGGACAAGAGTATGATGATTCAATCCCCTTTATCAGAGCAATATTACAGGATTACAATGCAATCATTTACTAGCCACTTATAACATGGGGTACAGATTTTATAAGTGAGATTAATCCATGCAGCATCTTACAAGCCTTTCATAAAAAGTCTAAACACAAAACACATTATTGTAAACTTAACATATATTTTAACAATACCAACACACAGGTGAGCCAGACTGTTTTCCACCTATGTATTTGTCAGTATTCAGTTGAGACCTAAGGGCCTTGGCATGAGCTGGCACCAGATCTGCCAGCATCACAATTGCCTTACCCAGCCCGCCAGAAAAATGTAATTGAATACCACTGCTCTATGCCTTACATATAGATTTGTTTTAATGTTGAGCTTGTCTTTTAAAATATTTTAAAACAAAATTGAATGAAATTTCAAAACAAAAAATCATTTTGAATCCAAAGATTGAAATGTTTCATTTTGACATTTCCAAAATGTTTGATTTTTTTCAGTTTGTTTTGCTCAAAAAAAGGCAAATTTGACATACATTCTCAAAATATTGAATCTTGCGTTTTTTGCTAAAAAGACATTTCAGTCAAAGAATTTCACCCAGTTCTACCTCTATAGATCTTTGAGAGCGTTTCCCAGCTCTTTGGCCCCCTCTACCAGGCTGGGCGCTGCAGGTGTTAGAGCCCCTCCTATTGCCAAGATTAATTCCTCTCATGTCCGCTTCTCATTCATCATCAGAGCTCGCAGTTTCTGCACAAAAGGATCCACCTCAAGTGACATGGGCACACTAGTAGGGGATTTCTCTGGCCCTAGAATTTTCCAGGGGGTACTTCTCACTTGCACCTCTTTGGGCACTGTATCAAGATCTGCTTCCTTGGAGTAAGTACATACAGTTACCATGACTTTCACTATACAGCTGTAAATACAGGTGTGGATCTTCACTGTCTCCAGTATTCCTGCTGCATCTAGGCTCTCCTCAATTTCATTTGGTTCCATGTCTTCTGGTAACCCCACCACCAGCACAGCCTTGGTTACAGAGATCTGTGCTCCTTGGTACAGGTCTTCTAGTAATCCCCTCTCCATGGTTGTATTTTTTGTTTGTCTGTTTTTTTGACTGAGGGGAAAATCACTCAGATGTCTCTTTGCTCTGTGAAGGAGAGACCAAGGTGTGTGACATAGGTGTGTGCGTGTGTGTACTGCTTGTCCCCATATGGGCCACCAAGTGTAACTTTAGCACCCTTGTGGCCAAGATGGAGTGTGCTTTGCAGGCAGCTCTGGCCAAGAAAAGGCACAAGCAGGAACATGGCAGGGAAATTCTCTTCACACGCACACACTCACCAGAATAGTACAATGGAAATATTTATTCACAAAGAGATGAATGGAGAAAAAAGCAGCAGGGGAAATATAGAGGAAGCAGTAAAATGGGGTTACATCCAATATGAGGCTCCACAGACACAGTGGTACCACAATATGAAAGGGCAGACACCAAGCAACATGTCTACCCTCAGTGTCCAGGAATCCTGGGCAGAGTTCCAGTCGGTGGTGCTTGAGTGCTCCTTGTTGTCTTCGGCACCAGTACACTTTCAATCACAAACCCATCCAGTGCCCTCTTCTGCCACTATCTGCAAACCCACACAGAGTGACAACTTCCCCACTTAGCTAGCTACAGCCTCCTTCCTTATTCCTTGTTCTTTTTGTGTGATTTCTCCCTGACACAGTGCTCCTCCTGGCTCCTCTCCTGGGGCGTCCCCAGGAGGCCACTCTGTCCCTCCCAGGATTTGGGCACATTCTCAGCTGCTTCACTTTCCCTACGCCTCTATAACAAACAGCACTTCCTCTTCCTGGAACAATCAGCACGCCATCTGCCTCAGGACGAAGTTTTCAAGGAGCCATGCTCACTAAACCCCAAGGGAATTACATCCCCATTCCCATTATTTTCAAGTAGCCAGAAGCCACAGACTCCTCTCAGCTTAGGTGGGCACTATTTCCCTGAAAGCCTTTGTACAAGTAAGTGAAGCTGGTCCTATTACCAATGGCCACCATCTCCCATTATTTTCAATGAGACTGAAGCCAGTATACCCTAAGGGAAGATGGCTGCCCCTTGCGCACTATGGTTAAAAACCTTGAAAGGAACCTGAGGGAACAGTGGAATGTGGTATACAGAGAGAAAATAAGGAGGTGCAGAGGAATATGGGATAAAAGGAGGTAGTTGAGGAGAAAAGGAAAGGGGGGCAGAAAGGAAAAATGCAAAGTACTTGGACACTATGCTGGGAAAGTGGGAGAAAAAATGTGGAACAAGGGACTGTGCAGGAGCATAGATAATATTGTGAGAGGGCAATAGACTAAGGGTATGTCTTCACTACTGGCCGGATCGGCAGGCAGCGATTGATCCAGCGGGGATCAATTTATTGCATCTAGTCTAGATGCGATAAATCGATCACCAAGCGCTTTCCCCTCGACTCCTGTACTCCAGCTCAGCAAGAAGCACAGGCAGAGTTGACGGGGGAGCAGCAGTAGTCGACTCACTGTAGTGAAGACACCGCGGTAAGTAGATCTAAGTACATCAACTTCAGCTATGTTATTCACGTAGCTGAAGTTATGTAATTTAGATCGATTCCCCCCCCCCCCCCCCAGTGTAGATCAGGCCTTAGTGGGACAGGGAGGAAGTTGGGGAGGTTACAACAATAGATAAACTGAATGGCAGCTTCCCAAGTCCAGGAATTAGGGAAAGGTAAGTGGAGTCTCCCTTTACATTTGTGTACTTACACTTGAGTTTTGAACCTGGAATGATGACACACGAACTGGGGCCAGGCATCCTCCCCTGAAGTCTCACAACTCAGAAGCTAAAGTGAATGTGAGTTTTTAGTGGCAATATTTTTTGGATGTTACCTCACTTTTGGATGCTTAGATGGGTAATACTGCTACAGTTTTAAAGAAAGAGGACACATCCTCATACTGCCTTCTCACCTAGGCCACAATCCAGAAACACTTATACATTAGCTTAACTTTATTACCATGAGTAATCCCACTGAAATCAATGGGACTACTTATGGTAGTAAAGTTAAGCATGTGTATAAGTGCTGGCAGGATTGAGGGACTACTGTGAAATTCATCCCTCACAAAACCAAGCCTAAGTATTTGGGCACAATACTGGGAAGACTACATGAGTCTGGAGACATGAAAGCCAGTTCCTAACTTCCTAAGCTCCCCCACCAGCTTCACAAGCCTCTTGGTAGTTCAGAATGCTCAACAGGATTGAAACCTTAATCAAGGTACAATGCTGGGGTTTTTCACCTTTTAAGACATCTGGCACAGGCCATTTTCAGAAACTAATTGGCCTATTGGTCTATTACACTATGGTAATTACCAGAGATTTGATCTTATTTCTTGCAGTTGGGTGCTGAGCATCCTCCACTTCCACTGATTTCATTTCTAAAACTCTTCATTTTGGTATGCTGTATAGTATTTGCTGCTTTCACTAGATAAAACCATGATGCCAGCATCTCAGCTTAATCAAGGGTAATTTATGTGCAGTGAATGCATCAGATATTCTCTCTGTACCACTCTGATATTTTTATCTGGATATTCTGCTCTTAACCTGGAAACAGAGTAATTATGATGGTAATACTGTATATTTTATATTGGCAGGCATGCACACTGAGTGCAGATGTGTAACAGAAAAAAGGAAACCTCAACATGCTTGATATATTTCCTCTTCTTGTTAATATTCTCCTACTTTGTTTTTTATAGGAAATGTATCTTTACAATCTGATGAATCAAATGAATTGTTAAAATTTTAACATAATCCTACTTTTCATTTTTGAAGGATCTGGATAATTAGGACACAGTATGAGTAGCACTAAAAACCTCAGTCTAATTCTTCGAGTTGAGGTTGTTGTGAATGAGATACTTTCAATCTCTGGGGAAAGAAGTGGGTTATGAATTTTTTATTGCTGTTATGCATCTGCTAGCAGATGGATATGAGAGCATACTACTGCCTCAAAGGAGGTTTTTCATCCTCCTTCAGAGTGAAGACCATGTACAGCTTCAGTATGAGAGATGTACTTAGGAAGCAAACAGTAGTCTTTGCCTGTGACATTAACAGCACTGTATCTACAAATTGTACTAATTAGTATGGAGTACTGATGACTCAGGATCATAGACTCACTATCCCATGATCTTTATTATAACCCTTGTTCTTCCTTCCCAATAGCCTCCATCTTCTGCTATCACTTGTAAATTACATCTAAATTAGATTAAGTTCTTTGAGACAGTATCTGTTTCTGTTATAGTTATGTAAAGTGCCTACCACACTTTAGGCACTATGAGCCACATAACCCAAAGAGTTTAGAGTCAGATTTTTCAAGTGCTCAGTGTTAACAACTGGGACCAGATTTTCAGAAGAGCCGAGTTTCCATTTTGGCACCAAAATAAAGGTCACATTCTGAAAAATGTTTTTCACCCAGCACCTCCCATAGTGACGCTTCCAAATTTTCAAGAGTTTAGCATCCCACATGGAGAGCTCTTCTGCAAATCCAGCCACTTATTTTGGTGCTTAAATAGGACCTGAGTGTTTCTGAGAACTAGCCCCAACTGTGAAAGCTGAGCACGTTTGAAAATTCTAGCCTCTATAATAAACTACACACAAAAAACTATGATAAAACACAAAGGTTGCAAAGTCAAGTGCTCAAAAGTTAGGAAAAGCCAGAATTAAGATTGTGTTTGTGCTGATGCATTATGATGAAGTCTTTAGTTAGGTGATCACATACTATTTCTCCCTTCCCCCTCCCAGGACTCTTGCCCCTTTCAGTGCACAGGCTGGTCTCCCTTCTCCCAGCCCCCAGTCCCTCCCCCTTCCATCTCCCAGTTCCAGACTCCTTGCCTAGCCAGTCCCAGTCTCCCTCACCCCCACTTCAAGTTCTTGTTACTCTCCCATGCTCCCCCACCAGCTTCCAGTCCCAATTTCCACCCCTCCCCGCATATTTCTTGTCCCAATTTATCCCCGATTTGGTTCTTCTCCTTTCTGCATATAGGTCATATGGCTTCTGTCTCCATGCTGCCTGGGCACCAGCAGGAAAAGCATTAAGATCCCAGATCTTCCTTCTGGTGTTTGGCTCACAGCAGCTGGGAGCAGCAATTGCAGGGAAACTCCTGCTTAGCCCCTGTAGCCCTGGGCTGAAGCATACTCAGTGCAGACAGACAATCTCCCTGGCCACTCGATTACAGACCTAAAAGTCGCAATATTACAACAAAAAAACTTCAAAAACAAACTCCAACGAGAGACTACTGAATTGGAATTAATTTGCAAATTGGACACCATCAAACTAGGCTTGAATAAAGACTTGGAGTGGATGGGCCATTACACAAAGTAAAACTATTTCCCCATGCTTATTCCCCCACACCCCACCCCCAGTTCCCTACATCTCCTTTGCAATTGCTGGAAATGGGCCATTTTCATTACCACTATAAACAGTTCTTTTTCTCTCCTGCTGATAATAGCTCACTTTAACTGATCACTCTCCTTATAGTGTGTATGGTAACATCCATTCTTTCATGTTCTCTGTGTGTATATATATATCTTCCTACTGTATTTTCCTCTGCATGCATCCGATGAAGTGGGCTGTAGCCCATGAAAGCTTATGCTCAAATAAATTTGTTAATCTCTAAGGTGCCACAAGTATTCCTGTTCTTTCAGTGCAGACAGAATCTTTGAAGAATTTGGCTGCGAAGCTCTAGCCGGTCTCTGTAGATCATGTGTGAACCAAGATTTTTTCAAAGAATTATAACTTGTTTGAATTTGGGCAGATTTTCACAGGGATGGCAAAAGATACATCCCTGACACAAAAGGCCAAATTTCAATTCTCTGCTATAAAACATGGATGTGCTAGATTGTCTCAAAGAACAAGTCACCAGATTTTTATTTTATATGAGAAAAACGACATATATTTCTCTAATCTCATTCTCTGAAACAGCTTAATTTTTTTTTGCTGAAACTTAGTAAAACAATTCAGCCTGAGGTGGGATACCCGGCATTGAAAATTCAGCTCAAAATGGTAAAGGTATGACAAAGTTAGAAGCAACTGAAAACAGAGTCTTATAATGGGAAGTGTCAGGCAGACTTAACTATAACCTACTTATAAAAATGAAGTAAATGGATCAAACTATAATGAACAGATAAAATCACCATGCACTGCTATCATGCTGAATAAATAAGATAAGGCTATTTTAGGATATTAATGAGGATAACTGAAGGAAACTGAATTTACTGGAGAAAAATAGTAAATAAATGTTTAGATCAGAGTGGTAAATAAAGCACAAGATATTAAATAGGGTCATATTTTGTGTGACATGTAAAGTTAGGGATCAAATATTTGTGCTATTATTTCTGAGAAGTATTTTGATCCTGGAGAAGTAAATCAGATTAGAAAAGAGCTGGCATAGTCCTAATATATAAAACAGAAGTTCTAGGAAAAAGACTGAAAATTATAGACATATAAATCCAACATCCCTACTAAAGCGTGCAAGATGCTGAATGCCCTTAGCTCCTGTTGCCTGTAACCAGAGTTGAGGGTGCACAACACCTCACAGAAATCAGGCTCTTAAGTGAAGAAATGGTTTTGAGATGATATTTATAGACAGTTATAAAGTTACAGAAAAGTAAGTACAATTTAATAGTTGTGAGTCACAGATATGAGAAGGGCAAATCATGTCAGACAAATCTGATTACTTTTTAAAATGAAATAACTATTGGCTTAGGGAAACCAAAAGGTTTCATATATCTGGATATGAGAAAGTCTTAGACAAAATTTGAAATGATGGATCATATCAAAGTCCTTAAGCATGGGTTTGGTAATTAATTATTAAAATAGGTGACAGTACTAAAGATGGGCTTATGCTACTACATTCATATCAGAATATCAAGTTCTTTTCAATGTGAGGAGTGTTCAGATCTGTGCTTATCTCTTGTCCTTGACCTGGAATTGGTTGCGCATGCTCAGACATCTGTACCCTGTGTAGAGCCTCATTAGCTTCAGTTGTGCTCCCCAGGAATGCAGGAATCTGCCCAGAGAGTCACCTGCAGGATCAAGGTTCTAGTTAATGTGTAGAAAGTGGAGAGTTAGGGTTAAAGGTGGAAATACAGCTGGTGAGGAGTGGAGTCCCACAGGGCTCTAGATTAACACTGACAATCTTTAATATTTTATTCAGTGATTTAGACAAAGCTGTAATATGCTGGATCATTAAATTTACAGATGATACTAAAATTGGGGGAGTAGTTGAGACTCAGAGAGAAGTAGCTATTTTACAGGATAATCTTGAAAGATTAGGGAAATGGGCTCAAAGGCAGAATAGGAAATTAAATGAGTATTAATTTAATGTAATGAAAAGTGATGCGCTGGAGTAGAAATAATGCCCTAGACACATACAGTGAAGACATGCATAGTTTAAATTACCCTGAATTAGTTAATATGCAAGAGGAAAAAGAGATGTGTATTGATATTATAATTTAATATTTATCAAGTGCCAGTGACACTGGCAATAAGACATAGTCCTTATTCCAAAGAGATTACAGTCTAGAGCAGAGACATACAGAATAGTTCAGACACATACGGTACAGAATTATCCAATATGGTTAGAAGTAATGTTGGAATCTTGCAGGTCATTTTGAAAGACTAAAACTCTCATGGGCAGAGGATGTTACATCTACAGAGTTCTTGAACCCCATATGAATCATCTTGAAACCTGGCCCCAAGAGAAAAGGCTGAGGTACAGAGTAAAGGGTACCTATGAAAAGCTTGGGAGTAGGAGTTCATCAAAATCAATATTGGCTTGAAATTAATGTAAAATACCAGGAAATGTAAAGAACACTGAAGTCAATGATATTACTCCAGATTTACACCAGTGTAAACGATGAAAAAAATTAGCAACAAAAGCAAAGTTGTGCATAATACTTTCATTTCAAGGAGGCAGTACTCCCTTGCAGAGTAGTAGTTTGCTTTTTTCTAGGTCTGGCAAACCACCTCCATTTCAATTAACCAATGGAATGTTAACAGTCAGGAGGACTTACCCATTCAGCACACCTATACAGCAAATAGATGCACAAATAAATGAATCAAAAATGTGTTTTCAGTAAAATGAAACGCTGACAATTTTCCACAACATTCCATTTAAAAGTCTTTCTCTTTCCCCCCACATCCTTAAAACACTGAACAATCCAAATTCCTAGATAGAATTATATTTTTATTAGCACAGAAAAGACAAAAAGCTTAGCTTAAAAATATAGTCTCAGGACATTGCTGTAAGGTACTTATGTGGCCCCCATTAGCATAGTATCCGAACTATGCACAACACAATAAACACTCCTGTGAGATGGGGAACTGAGACACAGAAAGACTAAGTGACTTACCCAAGGTCATGCATGAAATCTGTGGTAGAGCAAAGAACTGAGTCCAGGTCTATCTGAGTCTTAAGCTAGTGCCCTAACAACTGGACCATCCTTTCTTGTTAATGATCTATAGAGATTTTTACATTTAGGTTATGGATTTGGATCTGACGAAAGTCAGTGATCAAGTGCTGTTAATATAAGGTAGGTGTTCAGATCATTATGCCAAATGAGCTGGGTGGTCCATCTTCCTCACAAAACCACTACCACAGTTCTGTCTACTCAGGCAGTCTCAGACATTCTTCACCATGGTGTCTGTGTACCTTTTTGTCAGTAATGAACTTTGATCTTGCTTGTAGAAGGGGTCCCATGACATGGCCCAGCTTGACAAATCATCCCAGCTTGGCTGGGATGATTTAGTTGGGGTTAGTCCTATTTTGAGCAGGGGGTTGGACTAGATGACCTCCTGAGGTCTCTTCCAACATGAATTTTCTGTTTCTATGATTAAGGCAGTGATGAAGTGGCCATAACTTTCCTTTCACTGGGTAGGTAAAGCATGGGGTTCAACAACCAACTTTTGGGCTTCTCTTAACCCCCAATGAAGTTACAACCCTTTAGGATGATGAAAAGTTGGTTGTATTGACTAGAAGAGGGGATGTCCAGGTTGTGCACAAACACCTCTGCACAGCAGTTCCTGCCTGCAGAGGTTCTGCAGAATTCCCAGCAGGTTTTAAAGATGCTCTACCTCACTGACACTAGTGAGAAGCCTGAGGGAGGACAGGTGTGGAAACACCAATTTCTCTCAGTTAAGGGGTAATTCTCCTTTCCTCAGTGAAAAGGACCTCTCTGGCTCGGGGGAGGTGAACCAAATGTTCTAAATCTAGTCCAACCTCTTCATTCAGACATCTAACCAGGGGCGGCTCTACCTTTTTGGCCGCCCCAAGCAGTCATGCACGGGAGGCGCCCCGGAGCCGCGGGAGCAGCGGACCTCCCGCAGGCATGACTGCAGAGGGACCGCTGGTCCCGCGTGGCTCGGCTGGACCTCCCGCGGCTGCGGACGGTTCGCGGGTCCGGCGGCTCCGCTTGAGCTGCCGCAGTCATGCCTGCGGGAGGTCCAGTCGTCCCGGGGCTCCGGTGGACCTCCCGCAGGCATGACTGCGGCAGGTCCGCCGGCCCAGCCTGCCGCCCCCCCCGGCCGCAGGGGACGGGCCGCTCCTCGGCTCGCAGCGGCAGGATGAGCTGGGGCCCCAGCCTTTTGCCGCCCCCTAGATTTTGCCGCCCTAGACACCAGCTTGTTTTGCTGGTGCCTAGAGCCGCCCCTGCATCTAACAGCTGAAATATTGTTCAAATGTGTTAGCTAAATTCATTGTCTGACCATACTATCGTTCTAAAAAAGAAGAATATTGCAGGAAAAAATAACAGTTTTAGTAGGAAGGAACTAACAAGGTCCTATGATTAATGTATCTAGCTGCTTAGCAACTAGAAAAAAGTGTCTAATACTGTGACAGCAATAAGCCAATGGATCAATGCATTATCAGGCAATGACTTGAAGAAGATCAAAGTAGCAGATACTCTGACAGGAAGAAGCCTCTGTCTAGGTTCTTAAGAGCATAAAAAAATAAATGAACTGCCAGCAACCAGCACATTTAACTCATTGCTAGCTGTGTCATAAAATAATACAAATTTGAAAATAAAAGGATACTAATATAAAGCTTTTAAATTTGTTTTTAACAGACATTAATATAAAACAACAAATTCTTAAACCTTTTTTATTCAAGCTGCATTATTTTTAGGTGCAAAAACAATGTGTTAAAAAAATTAAGAATCCGGTGTTTAAAAATCAACTACATCCTGAGAGATCTCAGTGAAAAGTAGAACACAATGTATAATTAAGCTACTGTTGAGATGCCTGGGGAAACTAAATCACTGGCATGACATTCCAAATACTGCAGAAAAATTGGGAGAAGGAAAGCAGTGAATCAGAGTATTTAGCAAATCTCCTAATTTCAGTGGTATATCAAAACTCAATGTGTCTGTGAAGGGAATACATTACAATAAATTTAACAACATAAACCAATTCAGAAGCTGTAAAAACAGTAGACTGCATCTAGAAGGATTAAACCACATAAATAAAATCCACACCCTATTGTGTGAACTGAGCAGTTGAAAAATAACAAGTTTTGAGTAGTCATGGAGTCAAGCGAGATCTGCTAGTCAAGAGAGATTTAGACAAGTTAATAAAGCCTCATTAATTTTAAACTTATCACTTATAAATGAAGAGTGTTCTGGATATTGGCATGCAAAATTCATAGTAAGTATCCTACTTTGCTTTGGCATATCTGCAGTGTATCTCTCTTAGCCATTATTGCAACAACAAGATTTTCAACTAGAGTAGATTTTACCCAGGTCTGATATGTTGTTAAAGAAACAAAAAATTAATTTCCCAACATAATGAATATAGATGCATAAAGTTGTTGCCATTAAAAAGTCTACATTTATCAATGCATACCTGTGCTATTTCCTATTCTATGTACATAAAAATAGGTGGTACCTTAGAAACCACTACACAGTAAATGTTGGCAATGCTGACTTTTTGATGGTGACCATGGTAAGAACTATCTCAGTTGCATCCGACAAAATGGGTATTCACCCACGAAAGCTCATGCTCCAATACGTCTGTTAGTCTATAAGGTGCCACAGGATTCTTTGCTGCTTTTACAGATCCAGACTAACAGGGCTACTCCTGTGATACTATCTCAGTTTAAATCACAAGATTTCAGTTGCCTACCTTACACATTTAAAAATCATGAGAGAGGCTCCAAAAACCAAGAAATTGTCTTAAAAATAATGCGATTTTGAAAAATGATTTGGGCACTTTTTTTGCCTTTTGGTTTTTGTGCCTCCAAGGATCACATTTGCAAGTTTTTCTTTGCAACTATAGGCCTAGAAACGTACTTTCTATAAATGAAAACTGTAATTCTCATGTAATAACATGACTCTAGGAATGGGGGCTTTAAGGCCAAGCCCAAATATTGTGAGACTTATGACAACCCAGGAGAGTTGACATAATTTCATGCAAACTTATGATTTTGCTGTAAATTGATGTGAAATGTATAGGTTTTCATGGTTTTTGGTGAGATACCAAGAGAAACTTGGCTCTGTTGACTGAGATTCACTTTTAAATTTTAATTCCATAAAACTGAAGCTCAAGAATTTAACTTTTCTCTCCTTTTGCTCCCAATCCTGGCTGTTGCTAATTGCTACTCTTTTTTTTCTTTATAACTGGGCAAATTCACTGTCTAAGTTTCACGAACTTCTTTAATTGGTAACTTGACTTGTTCTCCTGAAAAGCACCCACACAAAGGCTTCCACTAGACCTGTGTCTCCTGCATACAGCCTCAGGATTGCCCTCCAGGATATGGTGCTCTTACCCAAACTCAAGTGGGTGGAGGCCCTGTGAAGGAGGAATTGCAATGAATATTGGAACTGAAACCAGCTTTAATTTTTGGTTGCTTTTACATCAAGTGAGGATGAAGTTCTGAAGTTATCTGTCTGACTTACGAATCTTTCCATCTTTCCCATCTGAAATACAAATGTCCCTCAGTAATGCAGCTTGTAGCACGAACAAAGATCATAAATTTAAGTAACAGCCAATAATCTCGCTCCAACAGTTCTTTATTTTAATAAGTATGTGGGTTAAGGCTAGAAATGGCCTTGAATCAGAGCCCAAGAATGTGCACACCCTTGAACTTTGAAGGGTTTAGAATCTAAATCCAGATACTAACTTCATATTGCCCCTATATGTCTATAATGGGCTGAACAAAACACCTACCTACGTTTCTGGTGTGAGGGGTTCAAAATCCTATTTGAATTGTATAGTTTGGGCCTTCTTTAGTTAAGATTGTATTGTCATCTTCTGTAGATATCTATTGACATATGTAAAGACATATACATACATAAACAAATATTATTATCCATTTGATCAAATTCTATCACTGAAATGAATTTATTTGCTTTTGTTCTGCTTGGGATTTTTATTTTCCTTGGTATTTACTTTATGATCTGGAAAAAGATAAATATTTCAAAGAAATATTCTTCAAAGCTCCAATAGATGTCAGTATCAAAATAGAAAAGAGAGCCAGTTGTGTAATGCTGTCAAAGAGAAAGGCAGGGGGATAAGCCTTGTTTGCAGGCGTATTTCAGATTCCGATAAGACAAAGCAATTCAATGAGCTATAGATCAAAGTAAAGAGATGCAAACTACAAATGCAACACTATCCTGTTGCTTAAAACCTTACTATAGGAGCAGGAACTACAAATACGTAGGCTGGAATGAGACAGTAAAAAAATAGACCCAACAAGTGTTCAAAAATCAATTTCCCTCTAATCTCTCCATCTCTTTCCCACTTGTATTTGATTATAAAATCTGATCCTTCCTTTCTTTTAACCCATTTTTCAAGTTTGAGCACTATTGAATCATCTTTCCACTGCAGGGAGTAGTAGTGTTTTGTTTTGCTTTGCTGTTTTCAAGGATCCCTTTTTGGAAATCTGCTTTGTGGTTCACTGCAGTTTATGGGATTATTTAAGTGTTGTATCAATCAAGACACAACAGAGATAGCAGAAATAGGCAGGCTGGGGCAAAGCTGGCAAATAAAGTAAGTTCAAAGTCAGTTTACAAAACTGGCCAAGATTATACTGTTGCAGATTGAAAACAGAGTAAGTCAATGCTCCTCCTTTGAGACAGCCAACCCCCTCCTCTCTCTCTGGAAAATGTATATTCTCTCAAAAATCTCTTTCTGTTTCTCTCTCACCTATTTATTTTTGCATTTTTTAATTGGTTTGAGTGGGCTTCCGAATGATTATCTGGTGTCCCAATAACTTAACTTATGCCTCCTGGACTAGCCAACCCTTGAGATGATTTCATCAGCAACAACTGGCTGGGTACATGGGATGGGGAGGCCTGTGTGCACTTTTAATAATCCACAAAGAATAGCCAGCCCCTTACCCACTAACTCACCCTGTGGGAATATGCATGTCAACTTTTTCTGAAAATCTGCAAGTGCCCAAATATACGCTGAGTCCCATTAGGAGCAACCAGCAAGGCACTTGAGCCTGTGCAAACTTTGGAAAATTTGCCATGAGTGTGCTGATATCCATCAAAGTACAACAACACATCATGAGATCTTGGTGTTCAATGAAAACAGCTCATACCTGACATATGGTATGAGCTGTTTTCATACCACGGCTACCCCTCTGATACTTGATACCTGACATAGTGAAGACTCACAGTGAACCAAGCCTCAGAAGAAGGAATTTGGAAATAATTTTGAGTAACAAATACATTTGCAAAAAGTGTGCTCTGTTTGCAGACAGTTGGCCAACGGGAAAGAGACAAGGCTAGTTGAATAAGTTATTTGCTGTAAATTATTCGTCTAGCTCTGAAGCCCCAGAACAAACTTAGAAAGTCTGTCCCACCTACCTAACAGTCGGCAACTGTAAATGAAATTCAATAAATTACCAGCTGCACTCTGCATTCAGTCTGGTGACAGCTTTGGGGCTCCCCTTGAAGAGAACATTTGTTTTTTAATGTAGTTAATTTTATAAAAACACCTCTGAGTGCAAATATATGCTACAGTGCAGGTAGTTGTATGTTAAAACACATTATGATGATAATTTTGACTGTAACCATCATTTAAGGAACTGTAGGAAGTGAAACAATTTAATGAACCAAACTGAACAACAAACCAAACATTCAAGTCAATGGCACCATGCTAATTTACCCTTGGTGAGAATTTGGCCCATATCAGGAAAGCAGAACATTATGCACAATGTGTTCACTGCAACCTTCAGTGTGGGGG
This sequence comes from Mauremys reevesii, assembly GCF_016161935.1. Taxonomy (NCBI): domain Eukaryota; kingdom Metazoa; phylum Chordata; order Testudines; family Geoemydidae; genus Mauremys; species Mauremys reevesii. The sequence goes on from NC_052624.1 coordinate 54,516,268, forward strand.
GCGGGGAGAGAAGGGGTAATCTGGCTGGCTGACCGGCAAAAAAAGGTCATTGCCCTTTTAAGGGTTCCTCCCTTAATGGGCGGGGGGAGAGAAGGGGGAAGGTTTAGATGGATGTACAGGAAGCAGCTGGAGCCAGGTCAGGAGCAGGTCACTTTACTGCCCTTCCAGCTGACTGCAAGAATGGAGGAATATTTATACCCCATGCAGCCCTGGAGAAGCCCTCTTTTACCAGGATCAGCTGGAAGCATGGCTTTGGCAGGTGTATTTCCTTCTCCTACACAAGGGAGAAGGACCAAGGCTAAAGCAACAAGATCTCAGTCAGTACAGGGTACACGGGCTGCCATCCAAAGGGTAAATGGGAAGGAAACCCAGAGGGGGACCCCTTTCCCCATGGTGCAGGACAGCAAGCATTAAGGCTTTGGGAAGCAGGCCAAGAATTGATCGAAGTTATGCATGTACATTGTTTCAGCAATAATTCATGGGTTACAAGGTGCTACAGGACAAGCGGAGCCAGAATTGGGAATGAGCTACCGCTAGGAGGCAGAGCATGAGACCAGCAAGAAACACAGCCACTTCTGGCAGGGGTGAGTTGGAATGACACCAAGGAGTGGTAGAGGTACAGTAGAGTTCAGGGGACAGAAGCGAAATGGGTGTGGCCAGGGAGAGCATGGAGCTGCATCTAGGAGAGAGTCTTGGGTATGAGTGCGACAGAATGGTGGATATGAGAATGGTGATTTTCACCCTCTCTCCTCCAGTGCTGCAGTTGGGGATCATAGAGGAAAGAATGGCATGACACAGGGAATGGCCTAGGCTCCCTACTGGGAAACAAGAAGGATGGGTGGGGGCAAGTGCTGTTAACTTTCCCCTGGGGCAGGAACTCCTGAAATATGTGGGCAACAGATTTAGTGACACGGCTCAGGAGGACCTGCTGTCTTGGAGGAAGGGCCCAGGGTTACTGGGATAAACACAGCAAACTCAGAGGTCAATGGCTTTTTGCACAACTTTTTCAGGCTAACTTTCAGTTGTTACAGAGGCTGGGGGCTTTCCTCAGAGGGGAGTCTGGTGGTTGTGGTCCCACTTACCCCACATAGGCTCAGGTTTGGGATGCAGGAGATAACTGGATGATGCAGTCCCCAAGCAATAAGGTAGGAGTCATTAATATAGAGGAGGAGAGGGAGAAAAATTCAGACCCCCTAGACAGGAAATGCTAATTCCTGGGATGGGGTCACCCAATGAGAGTGTACAGTCCCTCCAATACTAAAGTAACATATTGAGAGGTGAATATATTAGACGTTATATCACTGCACCTCAGGGAAGCTATGACAGTAAGATGGGACAGTACAAGTAAAGCAATGACAAATCCAAATGACCAAGGGTAGCTACAACCTAGGAAAATTGTGAAGCAGCCTTTTTAATCAATGTGGGTGTTATTTTGGAGCAATAACCAGAAAGAAGAAGAGTTATTGAAATATATGGACTTCCAGCAGGCATATAACACATTGGGGGGGCATGGCTTGGCTTAACAATGATGAGCAGTTTAGACTGAGAGCTGCAACACAGGCTGGAATTCATTGGGACATCTCGCAACACATGCTCTGGCTGTAGTGGTTGACACCATGGGGGCTAGGTGTTCACACTGACTGTGGCCTGTTTATTACTTGGCAAACCCAACAGAGACCCAGTGCTCTGAATAACATTTGCTGGGCTTTTAATGATGGTGGCCATTTTCAGAGCATCTGCAAATTTAAATATGTTTGTGAGATGTGCTTTGGGGCCCATTCGGCCTTGCAATTGCTATAGCTTTTAGGGAAGGCCCCAATAAGTGTAAAATGTTGGGGGATAAATCTGCCCATCCCCCAGCTTACCTCAGGGTACAGAGATGCATGTGTCTATCAAGGCATGGGAGAGAGGAGTGGATGTGCTGGTGGCAGGAGTATTGGAAAAAGCTTTGTCTCCGGTTAAGCTCAAAGTGTTACAGTTAAGCACTTGGAACGTCCCTAACAAGGCAGATGGGCCATATTTAAGCAAAGGGTTTAAGCATATGGTCAAATAATGTCCAAAACACTGATGTTCATACAGAGATTGGGGCACATTGTAAAGAAAAGGAGTGCACAGTAGATAAATGCTAACTGAGCTGCAAGGTCATTCAGTCATTGACCTATAAAGGGTTAATAAAAAAAGATATATTGGAATTGGAAATGGTTCAGAAAAGGGCAACAAAAATGATGGAGCATGGAACAGCTTCCATATGTGGAGAGATTAATAAGACTGGGACTTTTCAGCTTGGAAAAGAGACCACTAAGGGGGGATATAATAGAGGGCTATAAAAGCATGACTGGTGTGGAGAAAGTAAATAAGGAAGTGTTATTTACTCCTAATAATACAAGAACTAGGAGGTCACCAAATGAAATTAATAGTCAGCAGGTTTAAAACAAACAAAAGGAAGTATTTCTTCACACAACTCTCAGTCAACCTGTGGAACTCTTTGCCAGAGCATGTTGTGAAGGCCAAGACTATAACAAGGTTCAAAAAAGAACTAGATAAGTTCATGGAGGATAGGTCCATCAATGGCTATTAGCCAGGATGGCCAGAGATGGTGTCCCTATCCTCTGTTTGCCAGAAACTGGGAATGGGCGACAGGGGATGGCTCATTTAATGATTAACTGTTCTGTTCATTCCCTCTGAAGCACCTGGCATCGGCCACTGTTGGAAGACAGGATACTGGGCTAGATGGACCTTTGGTCTGATCCAGTATGGCCATTCTGATATTCTCTGGGTATCTCCCCTGGCCTTGGTTCCTAAAAAGGCTCCTGGTGAATACTGCTTGATCCACCACCTGTCATTGATATGATAGACCCTGAATTACCTTCAGTGCACTATTCCTCCTTCAATGAGGCTGTGCGCATGGTTAGGACCTGTCGCCTAGGGGCATTGTTGGCAAAATATACATTAATTTGGCTTTTCCGTTACTGCCAGAGTATCCTTCTGATTTTAACTTCTTTTGTTTCTGTTTTGAGGTCAGTTTTATTTTTATAACACACTTCGAATGGGATTAGCCATCTCCTGCTCAGTGTTTGAAAAATTCAACACAATGCTGCATGGGTGGCAGGAGTGTGGGAGTCTGGTTGACAGCAGGTGGTATACCATTTGGATGACTTCTTGTTTGCATGTAGGGCAGATTCTGAGGAGTGTGCCAGCCTACTGGCCACATTCCAGGTCCTGACTGGTAGGCTGAGGGTAGCTCTGGCTCATGAAAAAACAGACAGGCTCTCTATAAAGATGACTTATCTGAAGACTGAGTTAAATATGTGGGCTAGTATATCTAGACAATGTCCCAGCTAACTTGTGGGGTTGATTATCAAGGGTAGAGTGGGCAAGAAGGTTACACAGTGGGAGCTACAATCTATTATTGGCATCTTAACTTTGCATGCCGAATGGTGGCCCTGGGATGGGTATTTAGTATCCGACTGTCAGCTGCCACTGTGGAAATAGCCAAACTCAATCATTATATAATGATTAATAAAGAGAGGAGGAGGATTTGGGCATTTGGGAACAGTTTCTGAATCAATTTAATAGAGTATCTTTTTGGAGGGATGAATGGACAATAGAGGCAGATTTACAGGTTCAGATACATCGGAAGGAATATATTTTGGAGTATTTTACCAAGGCAGGTGGGTGTGCCCAGAAATGGCCCTCAGATTGGACACAAAAAGGTATAGTAAAGGATATAACATTCCTGGAATTCTTTCCCATTTTGGTAGCACTAACTATTTGGGGAACAAATTTTGAAAACAAGACTGGGTTTTTGGAGTGATAACATTGCTGGGATACATGTTACGAATTGCCAGTCTTCCAAATCCTGCAGGATGATGAGGTTGATAAGGACACTCGTATTACAGTGTTTAAATTTTAACATGCGTGTGGGTTGATAATGGCGTAGCTGATTCATTGTCTTGATTTTAGGTGGACAAATTTTGGGTCCTGGCACCAACAAGGAACTAGAACAGATGCCTGGAGCATGGGTGTATCATGGGATAGTACATAACTCAGTAGCACCACAATATTTAGGGCTTATGACATGTGTTTCAATAATTTTGTGCAATTTCAGGAGGAGGAAGAGCTTGTCCGTGTTATCACCTATTCTGGAAGACCAGATACTGCAATACATGGTGTCTCTGGAACCTGAGGGCTACATCTACCAGCTCCAGTCACCTATCAACCCTTATATTTGCCAGGAGGATGAATGGTTACCTAGATCCTTGTAGAGGTTCTTAGTCACTAGGTTTTTAGTATGTGGTCTAGGGACCTGGGCCCTAGAGAGGATTTACATCATCCCATCACTGTGAAGATGCTTAGGTATTTGGTGCCAATGTCTCAGCCAAATATGCAGAAGCGGATAGGAGGTAGCCTTGTTCAAGGCTGCATTCCTGGAAGCATGTTTTTAAGTTTTAGAGTCTGACTCTAGAACTAGCACCTGATACCTCAGAGAAGGGCTTTGGAGTGGAGGGTTTTACAATGGGAGGAACAATCAGTCATCTTAACCATGAATGATCTTGAAAACCAAGTGAGGAAGTAAGATGAGTCCATAATGCTGTAGGAGGGGGGCAGGGAAAGGATTTTCCCAGTAAGGGTATTAAGGACTTATATAGGATGAGACCCACAGGAGAGGGCCCCCTCTTTATTCATGGCGATGGGGCATACTAATTTGTTACATACTCACAACATATTAATGTATTACGGTTTCCAGAAAGGACTTTTTCAGAAAGTTGGGCCTACTGGCACAAGCATTTGGTTCCCACTCATTCCAGATAGGGGCTGCAACCACTGCCGTTGAACTAGGGCTACAGACCACAGTGATTCAGGCAATCAGCCAATGGCGTTCAACTGCATACAGTATGTAAATGAGACCCACAGTAGGGAATCAGAGAAAATTTTCTTGTTTTTCCACTGTCAGGATTGTGCAAACAAGTCAAGTGAGTGATGGTGTGGATCTGCAGGCGCATCACTGTATATTGGGCATATAAGCGGGCTTCTGGGTTGTTGGGGAATTCACAGTTGGGCATAGGGGGGTGAGGGAATTCTGAGCTGGCACAGAAAGAGGGGCATTGCTATGGGACCAGCTGATGCCCTGTGTGCACTCTTTGGCAGCCTGGGAGCAGACAATGCATGCAAATATTGCTCACCTCTGTGAAAAAGGCAGGTATCAATGAATATATGGGAACCCAGGATGGGGGTGGGGGAAGAAGCCAAGCATAATCGGTGGTGCTTTCTTGTGGCGGATGTCCAGTGCAGATTATCTGTATGGAAGGCATATGGTTTTCAGATAAAATGGACTGGAAAAGGATTTAAAGGAAAACATCCCTTAAGGGAGCTGAGGAAGGGGGGCTTGGGGTTCCTCTGTCCTTTTCTAGCCTCCTTTGACCTCATACAAGAGGAAGGCAGCAGTATCCCAACAGTGGGAGAACTGGGATCTGATAGGGAATTATGTGGAAATGATTAAGGAAATGATGATGATCTGCATCATACAATTTATTGCTGAGTGGTCCCAGATATTTTAAGTGAATGCAGTTGTGACCTAACTAAACCACATCCATTGCCTCCTGTCTGTCTTCCAGAGTAGCCGGACAATATGTTCTTTCTGTCCGTCTTTACCTGTGTCAGAAATTTCTTCCAACCCCAATTAGGAATCTCCAGATAGTGTAAGAAAGAGTATCAATTCTAAAGCTGGAGAAGCAAGCACAGACTGCTGAGAGCTGGTATTTTCCAACAAGAGGTAGACTTATACGTCTAGAATTAAGAGAATAAACTTAATTTTAGTTCTTAGAAGTGGAAGCTGAGGTCATGCAACACTGGGATCAGCTCTCTGGGAATGGAGCGACGAGCTTTCTCTTTTGTTTTTCACCTGCCACCTAACTTCAAAGAAGGAGCTTCTCTTTTCTTTCCCATCAATCCTCTCTGATATGTTGCTGCCAACAGGAGCTTTATCTTTGAGAATTCTCTTTTGTATTCAATCTATGAGAGAAAAGTAGGCATCCTATCCTTGAGTGATGGACAACATAACATAAAGAGTCTGCTTGGGTGACCTCCTTCAGTTGCATAGTAGATGCTTTGCACAAAGCATCTCCTTCATTGTTGAAATTGCACAGCCCTTGATGGAGCTCTTTCTCCATATCCAGCAGGAGAATCCTGTGGTCTGGCTGATTATCACATTTGTGTAGTTTTTCCACAAAAGATGTGAGAATGGTACCCAACCTTACAATAACACTAGTAATAAAGCATCAGGAACAGTGTGCTCCCAGCAGCCAACACACAGACGATCATTTGCTGCAGCACTGTAAAAGTCACAGAGAGAATGGAATTCGACCTGCTTTGTGCTTCCATCTGTATTACATTGGTGCAGGGGCACAACTTTGGGAAACCACAGTTGTCACAACTATAAGAAGCTGAAAAAGAAACAGCTGATAGGACTTCAGGCTGTAAATATAACATCCAATATATTTCTCTAGACAATCAAATAGTGTGACAGGAAACATGACTTGAGAACACATTTCCCTGCCTTTATGGCTCCTTCCCTTTCCCTTCTTAATCAGAAGGATAGACAGGAAGAAGAAAGACACTTAATGCTATTAACTACTGTGTGGAGTTTGTCAAAATATATATAGAATTTTGATTACCCATATATAATGGGCAAGAAATCAATGTCTTGTGGAGAACAAAAATATCATATATATAGAATTAAGAGAATAAACTTAATTCTAGTTCTTAGAAGTGGAAGCTGAGGTCATGCAACACTGGGATCAGCTCTTTGGGAATGGAGCATTGAGCTTTCTCTTTTGTTTTTCACGGGCCATATATAATAATTTTGTTCTCTGCAAGACACTGATTTCTTGCCCATTACCTAATATATGTGGGTAATCAGAATTCTACATATTAGATTTTCACAAACCGCAGTGGTGTATCTACTGGTCCACATATCAGGGCTCTGATGTAACTTCAGCCATACACTCTCAGCGATGCACGCACTGATGTTTTTCTTATTCTGAGATTCCCTTAGCAGAAAAGCAGACCCTAAGGTAGAATATTTAGCAGTGAATATCCTGCCACTTATTTAGATCTCTACAGAACTTTCTTTTCCAGAAAATCTCCAGGAAAAAAACAAAGATAGTGATGTATATTTTTGGCAATTATGACCGAGTACAGACTGTAGGATTGAATTTGGTATATTGTGTTACTCTTCTGAATACTTAATCAAGAATACAGTGGTCTACATTTGCTATTACTACACAGCAGTACTGGCTATTACTAGACTTTGCCCTCATGTTTAGAATAAAACACCTCTAATAACTGGGGGGCTATAATTGGCAAAGATTAACATTTTAATGGCTGCTATATCATACAGTACATCTGGTTGTATAGATTTACAAAATACTGTAAAATATAAAAATCCTGCTCTATATTTTTGTTATTTCTGTGCATCTGAAAACTCATCAAAATAAAATGTACAGCAATATTGTATTTCTCCTATTAGGCTACCTGGCAATGTTTGAAAGCACATTATTTAGTAATACTCGTGCTGGGAAAGGGCCTGGAGAAATTTGCTAGGTAATGCTCATCCTCAAAGCCATAATGGCCAGTGCTGTGGAGGCCCCAGCATATTGTCAGTAACATATTTACAAACCCAGTAGAGCAGAATCTGGCAGGAGCACAAGGAATTGCATTGCAAGTACTCGTAGACTCCCCAAAGCCACCAGTACATTTCATTTCCTTGACTTGAGTAAAAGTGGAAAATCCACGTAATATACCAGAAAAGCCATTTTCTTGTTTTGCAGAATGTGCAGTATATATCCACTCACCAATGAAATACAGCCAGCTGTGTGGTGGAACATGGTAGATTTTTAAACATGCACAGCAACATGATAATAATTAAGGTCAAGGAATAAAAAAAAAACAAAAAAAAACCCCTCACAACATATCAAGCTGAAATTGCATGGACAATTTAAGAGACAGAATGCTCCTAACCCAGATTTGGAAAGAGCACCAGGGTTAAATAGTTGTGTGCTGATGAAAAAGCACCAGGGGATTTTTAATGACCGCAAGTCTTATCTGACATGAGCAATTTGCTCAAGTGCTATTCTTCCTGCAGTGCCTGCTCTTTTTACATTACTTTCCTCTGCTAATGTTACCTTTAGTTTGAAGACACAGGCTTTGTCTACGCTACACTTTTGTTGGTATAACTTTTGTCATTCAGGGGTGTGAAAAAAATCCCCTGAATGAGAAAAGTTTTACCAATGAAAAGGCTGACAAAGCTTCTGTCTCTCCTTGGGAGTGGATTTTGTTGGCAAGAGAACTCTCTCCTGCCGACAAAGAGCAGCTACACTGCGCACCTTTTAGTGGCACGGCTGTGTCACTAAAAGGTGCATACTGTTGACATAGCCTAGATGTTCAGTGAAAAGGTAAACTGAAGTTTATGCTATTCACTTTTCTGCCTTTCTCTGTCTACTCCCAGTCCTACTGATGTAGTGGTCATCCTCCTACTCCTTTCCTCAGACAATCCTCTCTCCCCTAGGGCACTGCTGGTGGTCTGCTGCACACTATGCAGCTGTTTTTCCCATACTATGCAAAAATCCCCTGTCTCTGCATGCTTCCAAACCCCACCTGCCAGTTGCGATGTGTGGAAGTGTGGGGGAGAAGACTTGAAATTTCATTTTATTTAGGCTGTTTAGAATGATAGCAAATAAATCAGCAAAATTTAAGCCCATCAACTAAACCATGTTGTGCCTTTGCATGGGCAATATCTCAAGCTGGTTCTTAACGACCTCCTAACACTTCATGGAAAATATGAACAGCTGATAGAAAGAGCTGCAGAGACGGAGCAATTTGCAGTGCACAAGAAGTTTTATCAGACCTAAAAAATCCAAAACTAGTTATGTATTCTTCGGCACCATATGCTGGCACCTTATCTATTTCCTAATTATTTGCACAGATAGAAAGCCTCTTGCAACACAAAGTTTTTAAAAATCCACTATTGAGAAATAATTCTGCTTCTGTATGATAGGCTGTTATATTTACTCCATTGTTCTTTATTGTTAAGAACATATGCATGCAAATAATAAAATCTTTGTATGTTATGATGAAGATTCTGGCTGCCCCTCCAGGAGTGTGCAAAGGTAGGAAGGATAGAAAATGTCTAATTAACCCTCTGACCTCCCTGTAGAGGGGTTTGGCCGGGGCGTGTCCCTCTCTGGGGCGGCGGGGAACCACACCGCCTCGCTACTTCCTTTCAGTTGTGATGGGGAATTAGCCTGGCTGTGGGGGGTCTCTCGCCGTGGCAGCACTTGAGGCAAAACATAAAAGTTATTCAAACCCGGTAGGTGGGCAGTAGTGAGTCACGGGCTCAGGTCCTCAGACAGGAGCTGAGCAACTGTTATATAACGAGCAGGCCCTGACCCTGGGTTGGGGTGGGGCAACAAAGAGTCAGTGGCTCAGGCCCTCAGGCAGGGGCTGAGTAAACAGGTAAACAGCAAGTCCAGATTTCTGGCTCTGAAGGGCCTGGGAGAGGGGGAGACTGCCACCCACCAGTTGGGTGGCAGGGGGGATGCAGGCCTACCCACTCCACTGCATCCCAGTCCGGGGCCCTAGCAGCGGTAGAAGGCCTGCTGCTGTGTCAGTGGGGATCCTGCCCTCAACACACTGACAGGCTGTGGCGGTCTTGCAGCCAGACTAGGGTCGGCTGCCCCTGGGCTACTTCCTAACTCCCCCTCTGGAGGTACCTGGGTCCGGACGGTGTCCTCCAAGGGGTCAAGCACCATGGGCTCCTCAGGGTAACTGGCGAGGGGCAGGCTTGGCAGCTTCTCCAGGCTCTGGTCAGCATCAGGCATTGACCAGTCTTCAGGTTGGCTGCCGATTGCTGGTGTCTCCCAACCAGGAGCTAGGCCACAGGCATCTGGCCTCTCCGGTGGCTGTTCTTCTAGTGAGTTCTGGGGCTGGGCTTTTATACTTCCTGTCCTGCACTTTGACCTCTGGAAGGCGGGCACAGGATTCACTGGCTTCGCCCACTTTGGTGTCCAGAGAGGCTCATCCCTCTCTGGGGTGGCAGGGAATGGACACTGCCTCACGACACTCGCTTATTCACCTCAACAAGGGCGAGCTAGGATCCAGTTCTTGTTCTCTTTGGGTGAAATTCATCCCTATGCAGAGGGCCTGCACAAAGGCTCTCCATCACTTAAGTACTCAAAATAGGTCTTGAGTGGGAGAAGTGGTCCCTAGACCTTCTGCTGGCCCTTGGCACCTGGTGGTTTTTTCCCCTTGAGGGCAAGGTGTGAGTAAAGATTAGCTCTGCTAGTGGTCACCTGCTGCCTAGTTACTATGTTGAGTGGTGGATTGGAAATGCCAGTGGTACAGTGGGCCCACTTCATTTTTGCCATTCTGAAAGCTGGTCCCAGTTTGAAAGCTACTTATCCATCCACTGGGAATATTGGTAGAAACATTGCTTTGATAGGCAGGGCCTAGATATGTTTCCCCTTCTCTGTGCACCAATCTGAAGTTCTTAACTCAAGTTAAGACCACATGCTTTACTTAAAGGAGTTGCAGGAAAAAGCCAACCTAGGCCTGGTCTACACTAGGACTTTAATTCGAATTTAGCAGCGTTAATTCGAATTAACCGTGCACCCGTCCACACCAGGAAGCCATTTAATTTGACCTAGAGGGCTCTTTAGTTTGAATTCTGTACTCCTCCCCGACGAGGGGAGTAGCGCTAAATTCGACATGGCTATGTCGAATTAGGCTAGGTGTGGATGTAAATCGAACTTAGTAGCTCCGGGAGCTATCCCACAGTGCACCACTCTGTTGACGCTCTGGACAGCAGTCCGAGCTTCGATGTTCTGACCAGCCACACAGGAAAAGCCCCGGGAAAATTTGAATTCCTTTTCCTGTCTGGACAGTTTGAATCTCATTTCGTGGTTGGTCATCGGGGCGAGCTCAGCAGCACCGGCAGCAATGCAGAGCTCTCCAGCAGAGGAGTTTATGTAATCTCTGAATACAAAGAGGGACCCAGCATAGACTGACCGGGAAGTCTTGGATCTGATCAGTGTGTGGGGCGAGGAGTCTGTGCTTTCGGAGCTGCACTCCAAAAAACGGAATGCAAAGACCTACGAGAAGGTCTCCAAAGCCATGAGAGACAGAGGATACAGGCAGGATGCAACGCAGTGCCGCGTGAAAATCAAGGACCCCAGACAAGGCTACCAAAAAATCAAAGCGGCAAACGGACGCTACGGAGCCTGCCACCACTGCCCCACCAGTGACCATGGACTCTGACGATGGGACAGTGTCGATGGACAGTTCCTCGGCGATGTTCGTGGATGGGGAAGATGAGGGTTTGTGGAGGACGAGGCAGGCGACAGCGCTTACAACGCTGGTTTCCCCAACAGCCAGGATCTCTTCATCACCGTCACGGAGATCCCCTACCAACCCTCCCCGGCCGTTAACTCGGACCCTGAATCAGGGGAAGGATCACTCGGTAAGTGCTTTAAACATGTAAACTTTTATTCTTAATATAACAGGAATCTGAAGTATGTGAAAAGGAGGTCTCTATATATATGGGGATAAAACAGAAATCCTCCTGGGAGATCTCCACGAAGCTCTCCTGGAGGTAATTGAAAAGCCTCCGCAGGAGGTTCCTGGGGAGAGCTGCCTTATTGGGTGCTCCGTGATAGCACACTTTTCCGCGCCAGGCTTTCATGAGGTACTCAGGGAGCATTGCCTCCCCGAGCACGGCTGCATAGGCCCCTGGTTTGTGCTGGCTTTCACGCAGCATGCGCTCTCTATCTCCTTCAGTGACCCTCCTTAGGGCGATCTCGCTCGGCGACTCCTGCATCTAATTAGGAAAATTACCATAATGTTACGCCTGGTTCAAAGTATTTTAAAAAAATCTCCGGACAGACGGCGTAGCAGAGAGTCAGCACACTGCTGCGTGACAAGCGTAACAGGAAGCCAAAGAATCAAATGGACGCTCATGGAGGGAAGGAGGGGGGGGGGCTGAGGACGCAAGCTATCCCACAGTTCCCGCTGTGTCCGAAAATCATTTGCATTCTTGGCTGAGCTCCAAATGCTTCTAGGGTCAAACACAGGGTCCGCGGTGGTTCAGGGCATAGCTCGTCAATGTACAGCCACCCCCCACCCCCAGAAGGAAAAGGGAAAGAAATCGTCTCTTGACTCTTGTAAATGTCATCCTATGTGTACTGAATGCTGCTGGTAGACGCGATGCTGCGGCACGCTACGGTAGCATCCTCGCCCCCCCTCCCCCGCCTCATGGGTGACTGACGGTGCAAAATGACTGGTACCCGTCCTCATCATCAGCCTTGCGGTAGATGGTGTAGTGCAATAGGACTGCTACCTGTCCTCATCATCAGCCCATAAGTAGACGGCCTGCTAACCGTCTTCATCATAGCAACAGGGGGCTGAGCTCCATCAGTCCCCGCCCTTCATGTGCAAAGAAAAGATTCTGTACTGCCTGGACTATCATAGCAGCTGGAGGTTGCCTTACCCTCATTTCATTTCCCTAACAAGTCACTGTTTCTTATTCCTGCATTCCTTATTACTTCAGCATACAAATGGGGGGACACTACAATGGTAGCCCAGGAAGGCTGGAGGAGGAGGGAAGCAACAGGTGGGGTTGTTGCAGGGGCACCCCCTGTGAATGGCACGCAGCTCGTCATTCCTGTGGGATCTGACACAGAGCGGCTGTGCTCTGTAGTTCTCTGATACACTAAAACCCTAGTACAGTTGCCCCATATTCTAGGTGGGACTGTTTCTATTTTTAGATACCATAAAGGAGGGATTGACTCGGGGAGTCATTCCCAGTTTTGTCTTTTGCGCCCCCGGCTGATCTCGGCCAGGGGCACCTATGACAGCAGCAGAAGGTGTAGTGCAATAGGACAGCTACCCGTCATCACCTTGCCAATTTACATTGGCGTGGTTGATGGTGCAATATGTCTGATAACCATCTCTGCTGTCATGCAAAAGCAAATGAATGCTGCTGTGTAGCGCTGCTGAATCGCCTCTGTCCGCGGCATCTAGTACACATACGGTGACAGTGACAAAAGGCAAAACAGGCTCCATGGTTGCCACGCTATTGCGTATGCCAGGGCAATCCAGGGAAAACGGGCTCGAAATGATTGTCTGGCATTGCTTTCCCGGAGGAAGGAATGACTGACTACATTTACCCAGAACCACCCGCAACAATGAAATTTGCACCATCAGGCACTGGGATCTCAACCCAGAAGTGCAAGGGTCGGGGGGCACTGCGATGGGGTAGAACAGGGGCAGAGTTTATGCTTTCCGGATTGCCTGCTGCAGGAGTGCGGACGAGATAGGTGCTGTGCATGGTGTTGTTCACAGACACAGACTAGACTGTGTTCATTGTTCGCAGAAATGTATCTTTGCAAGGAATTCACTCCCTTTTTCCCATCACACAGCTTCGACTGTCTCCAGACCTGCCACAGCATCCCCCTCGCAGAGGCTGGCAAAGATTAGGCGGTGAAAGAGAAAGACACGGGACGAGATGATCGCTGAAGTTATGGGGTGCTCCCGAGCCGAGGTGGACCAGCAGAGCCAGTGGAGGGAGACCCTCTCTCTGTACCAGCGCTCACACAGCGAACGAGAGGAGAGGTGGCGTGAGGAAGACAAGCAGGTGACTCAAACGCTGCTTGGACTAATGAGGGAGCAAACGGACACGCTCCGGCGCCTTGTGGATGTTCTGCAGGACCGCAGCCAGGAGGAGGGAGCCCCCCCGCAGTGTATCTGCAACCGCCCTCCCCCGCCACAAAGTCCCATACCTCCCGTCACCCAAAGTAACCAGAAGGAGTGGCGCCAGGGGCCGTGAAAACTGTCACTGCACCCCAGCAGAGTGCTCAAGTACACAAAAGCTCTCATACCCTAATTTTTGAGAATTCCTTCCCTTCCTGACTCACCCTAGCCCCAATCCCAGTTTCATCCCCTGACTGTCTGGTTAATTATTAAAATTACTTTGCTGTTAATTACTGTTTCCGTCATGCTTTTTTACACAACGCTGTGTTTGAAGGGGTGGGTGGGGAAGGGGGTAGAGTATTGCATAGGAAAGTCACCTTTAGCAGGGTACAGAGACAGGGGCAGGATCAGCAGCAGGTCACACACACAGTGCAGTCAGTAGGCACCCTGGTCGGTATAGGAGGTGGTTTGCAGGTTCTGTGTGGGTCGGGGGGTACGTGACTTTGTAGCTGGGGAGGGGGGTTACAGATCTCATGCAACGGTCCCTGTCCTGGACCACAGAGCCGCGCAGCAGAGGAATCTGTATCCGTCCTCCCCCGCCACAAGGCCACATAGCCCCCGCACACAGAGTCCCAAAAAGGAGGGATGGCAGGCTCCATTGAAACAACCAGTCCGGCACTGCAGACCGCTCTGGGAGCAGGAGCCTGTCATTCCTTGAATTTAGAGGTGGTCTTTACATCACCGCACACCCTACCCAGCACAGTCTGCGTCCCAGTTTCAACCCTTTAATGCAAAGTCATCAATAAAGAAACCTTTGTAAAGTTACAGTGGAACATGTATTTTATTTTTAAACGTGTGAAGGTATTGGTGGAATCGGGGTGCACGGTGTATGTAACTGCAGATGCTGGTCAACAGTAACTTGGTAAAGAAACAGGGGCAGGTTCAGCTTCTCTGTAAAGAAACTGAACAGTCACAGGTCACGCTGCTCGCTGGTACTTGAAGAGTTCCTTGTCGCTGTGCAAGGTGCCTGCATAGGGCTTCACGAGGCAGGGCATTAGCGGGTAGGCTGGGTCCCCGAGGATCACTATAGGCATCTGCACATCCCCAAGAGTTATTTTGTGGTCCGGGAAGAAACTACCTTCCTGCAGGCATCTAAACAGAGCAGAGTTCCTGAATACACGCGCGTCATGAACTTTGCCTGGCAACCCGACATTGATGTTGGTAAAACGTCCCCCATGGTCCACCAGTGCTCGCAGCACCATTGAAAAGTAGCCCGATTTCTCAGCAGCTGACTGTGGAAGAGGTGGACGATAAAGTGCGAGGAGTTGACAACGGCCATAACTGCTGCGGGCTCCGTGCTTGCAGTGCTGTGGTGCCCGTGCTGTCACTGAGCAGAAAAGTGCACGAACAGATTGCCCGCAGGCGCTTTCGGGGAGGGAGGGAGGGCGTGATTGACGGTTCAATGATGACAGTTACCCAAAACCACCCTTGACACATTTTTTCCCCCAGCAGGCATTGGGGGGAAATCCCAGAATTCCAATGGGCAGCGGGGAGTGCGGGAACTGTGTGATAGCTTCCCACAGTGCACCGCTTCCAAATTCGACGCTGGCCCCGTTACTGTGGACTCACACAGTCGAATTAGTGTTTTTAGTGTGGATACACAAATTCGACTTCATAAGGTCGATTCCACAAATTCGACTTAAGTTGATTCGAAATAGTCTTGTAGTGTAGACATACCCCTAGTTTCAGTCATCTTCGCACCCAGCACCTCAAAAATACTACTTCCAATTCTCCCACCCACACCTCATCATCTTTCAGTCCTTCATTCAGACACCACAGAGCAAGCCATTTTACAATGGTGGGTAGAAAAAAGGCACAAGACTTGGCAAACTTGTTTTCCAAAATTAAGAGCTTTAATAAACATCTAAGCTGCTGCTCTGCATAACATCCCATCGCAAAAAAAATACTTTCCCCCATCGTGGGTACAATCAGAAATGAAATGAATTTGTTCTTTTAGAATGAATAGCTGTAACGAGTCCATGGCCACATAAATACCGACCCCAGTTAGGAGTGGACAGAGAATCCAGCACCCGCAAAACTAAAACCATAAGCTCCTATTACTTGAGCTAAAGTTAATTCATTATCTACAAAGGGCAGGCTTTTATCCTCCATGCATGGCAGATGCCAGAGAGAAACATGATCACATGCAATATGCTAACAGACAGTTCTTGAATCTAAAAATTGAACTTTAACTCTCTTTATATAGTTTTTTCCATTTCTGGCAAACTTTTTTGAAATTGCAATTTATGTGCTGATAAAGTGCTCACATTCAAGGACTGTGGAAAAATCTAAGTCATCAAACCACAAATTCTAGAGTTTGAAATTTAATCAGACACTATTGCAACTGGGTTGCCTGCCTTCCCTGCACTAATTCAGCATGTTCAAAGGTAGCATGGGAAGTATGTAGCAGTTCATCCTGAGGCATAGTGAAAACAGAGGTAATAGGGAAGGGAGAAGGACAGGATGAATAGGGAAAGGAACAGTGCTATAATACTCAGATGGAAATAAAGAAGGAATCATATGATGAAAACAGGCAGGCACATGTGAAGCGAAATTGTATGCAACATATGTGAACACTACAAGTAGCTTACTCTGTGTTTTTAATATTGGACATATTAGAGTATATATAGACTTATATGCACTATTGTGAAAGTGGCCATCTTTATTGTTGTAGTAAGCTCACATATGTAACATATATACAAAAAATAACATCTATGGATATGAAACACATGTTCTCATGCGTTTTCACACATGGGAAATCATAACAGGCAGAAGAGAACCAGTATATTTTATATACATATGTAAATATATACACACAATACACATAGATAGATAGATTAGATTAGATTAGATTAGATGAGAAGACAAGAAGGAATAGAGAAGGAAGTATTTAAAAATAGCAAGAGGTAGGGGAAAAAAGGATTAATTTTGTATTATTTTTCAATGCCAAACCATAAACACAAGGACACTCAGCAGATCATACTTAGTCAATGTTTCCATATTTTTCTGCTGTTTTCCATAGGTGGGGCAAGGATGACAAAGGTCTGAGCCAAGCTTTCCGTTGGCCCTGACTTTATAGAAGTGCTGATCCACTATACAAGATGTCTTATTTCGGCTTTACCTTCGTGCTTTGTATCTGCAGTTTAATTTTCAATATTTCTACACCTGCTTCCCATGTAGAAACTTAGAATGCAGAAGCCTACAGGCATCCAGATGAGCAGAAAGTGCCAGACTATAGAGACGTGATATAACAGATAATACAACATATTATGGCTCAGATTCTCTCCTGTGCTGAGATCTTGGAGGTCAGAGGTACTGGGAGACAGTTCTGTGGGCCAGTTTGTGCCAGCCCCAATCTAACGAGGTATTATGTGACCACGCAAAGCTACTGCTTCCCTTTCTAATGTGTGAGAGTGGTTTTCCCTGGCTGGCTGATTCATTTTCAGCGTTTGAATGGGTCTTGTTCTGCTCAGTGCTATTAGTCCATACCCAGAGAAAAAAATTCACTTAGAGTAATAAAAGAATATTTAAATATTTCCAAATAACTACAACACACTGCAATTTAAAGAGGAGTGGGGGAATGGTAGACATCTAATAATTTGACCTCAACTCTCAAACTCAGCTTTATATAGGAAGTAGGGGCCTGATTCTGGGCTCTGCAGCCACCCTCTTATGGTGATTTAGAGCAGGCAGCCCTACAGCAACCACCTCTCAGACTCCAGTATTTGGACATGCTCTGGGAATGGCTGCAAGTTGGAAGAGGTGGTGTAGGCAATTGCTGGAGTGTTTTGCATGAAACCACCTTTGCAGGATGAATTATCCAGGAGGCACAGCACAGAATACGGCCCTGGTATTCCACCATAAATTACTTTACTTTTTTATATTTCTGACTTTCTTTTCTTTGCATGACTGAATTTATTTTTGGATTCTCCCTGTGAATTCTGAAGATTTTCATGTAGAATGTGAAATAATTTGACAGTCCAAAGTCTTAACCTGTACTTACCTTAGGCATCATGTTCTTTTCACTATTATATATAAATAAATGACACTGGTTAGGATAATTTTAAAATTAATTTAATAAATTATAATCAGAATAAAATATCCATTAGGCTATTTCAATATTATACATATCAAATACAGATTTCTAGTGCACACAATGCATTCGGAAACATGGGAACCTGAAGATCGGATGCAACCTGCAGAGTTTTAGCTCAATCAGCCATTTTTTTCTTTTCCTTCCGGTGGTACCCCAATGAGATTATTCTGTTTATGGATCTTTGAAAGATTGCTACTAATGGGTGAATACATTTAAATATAAAATGTGTGTCATTTAGCAATAACAAAGCACACTCATCTCCATGGTACCTATCCACATCATTTAAATCAAACCTTGCAACACTCTTGTGAGGTAGGTACTTTTATCTCAATTTCAAAGATGGGGAAACTGAGGCACAGAGCAACTAAATTATGTGCCCAAGGTCAAAAACTGGGACTAAAATCTAGATTTGTTGGCTACTATGCCTGTGTTTTAACAACTAGATCACATTTCCACAATCTGAGTTAGAAATATATGATTTCATTTATCTAATCTCTTAATCAGATATAAGAATTCTACCAAAGTATGAATAAATTTATGAATTAAAGATTTAAGCAAAATATTTTTAATATGAATACTTCTAACATTTCCAAGGGACAATTTGTTCATCTTTTAATTATACAAATTAGAAAAGGGTCTGAATCAAAACCCTGGATTCAAACATTCCCACACTTTATGAAAGGTCTGAACCAGACATTGCATCTTAGACTCATCTCT
This sequence comes from Mauremys reevesii, assembly GCF_016161935.1. NCBI lineage: Eukaryota > Metazoa > Chordata > Testudines > Geoemydidae > Mauremys > Mauremys reevesii. The sequence goes on from NC_052624.1 coordinate 54,534,884, forward strand.
ACTCATACTGACATCTGCTTTCCCAATTAAACATATTTGAGGGATTTAGCATAGCCCTAAGTGATAGACACAGGCAATTTGACTTTCTAATTGACTGAAAATTTAGGCCTCAAATTTGGGTGCCTCAAGGGAGGCACCTAAAAGAAAAATAGGCCTGATGCTCAACACCACTGAAAATCAAGCCAATTTTATTTAAATATGGAGTTAGGTGGCCAATTGGAGGCATCCAACTTGTAAATGCTGGCGTCAATTCTCTGCTACAGCTAAGTCTAAAACTGTGGGTTGACTAAAATCAGGATATTTATGCATATCTAAGCTCTCTATTAATATCTTAGTACTGTAGAGAAAATGAAAAAACAAAAAACTACATTTTAATCCAGGTATTTTTACCAGTTTGAAGCTTGCAAGGCATCCTAAAGTTTTTTAGCTACTTGATTTTAAGTATTTTCTTTTTTTAGTCTTGGACCCACTAAAAGTTGGAAGAACATAAGGAAAGAAAAACAACCCAGCTCCTCTATTTTTGCTAATCTTGCTGTTTGGCGCCTCCCTTCTCTTCTCCCCCCCCCCATTTTCAAATATCAATAGAAATAATCAAAATAGCACCTCAAACAGGACAATAGATCCATCTCCCTCAGGATTACTTTGACGGGAGGAGTGGGGGGATTACTAGAAATTAACAACCTGATCCTGCAAACACTTTGTGACAGGAGTTTCTTCAGTCAATGGAGCAATGTTGGTGTTGGTGAGATCAGTCCTAAAGTTGTTGGCAAATGCAGGTATACTCCTTAAACAAATTAACATAAACTGCAAGCCTGCATTACACAACACATATATCATCTAGTTAATTGAAAACATTTCAATTAATGCAAGTCAGAGTTATTTTATCTTGTTGTTTGTAATAATTTTCCTGTCTCAACTACTCATCCTTATGTAACTGTATGTTATGAACACACAATTGGGCATGGCGTTGAGATTCTACTGTAATTCAATCAGTATGGAAAAATTTACATTCACATTCTTTTAGATTTAGTCTCTATGGAGATTACCAAGTTGCAACAAATATGATTTTAATTATTTCTATTGTAAAGAATGCTTTCCACATATGGTTACATGCTAATAAAGTGATTGAAAAATGCTATTATTTTTACATGCTTTTTAAGAATGTGATCCCTTGAATGTTTAAAAAAAAAATGCCGTGAAAGCACAAGAAAAAAAATAGAGGGATCCTTAATTTAACATGGGTAGGCAGGAGAATAAATATTTAAAAGGTCAAATAAAAACAGATTACTATTTTTAATGCATCTTTCAAACCTTCATAAAACATTATTCCTACCTAGCCTATGTGAAATGCTTGCATTTCAGAAAGAGGCACCGTCAACTTATTCCAAGAAACTTCGAAGCATATTCCAAAGGGCTCTTTCCATAATTCAGTGATATTTTGCTGTATTTGAGATCAGTGGCTTCATAATTTGTACTCCCCAGAATGCAATGCAGAGTGAAAATAAAACCTACAATATAAAGCACAGAGTGAAAAACATTATAGAAGCTTTCTTAATCAAAAATTATATAGTAATTATGGTAAATGGATAAAAAGCAGAACTCTCCCAAGAGACACATCTATATAAGAATTCCAGGCATATTGTTAAATTATGAAAAAATAGATGTTGGCGTCTACAGGCTTTAGGAATTCTATGGAAAGAGTTTTTCTCCCTTTCTCATAGTTACCACTTCCTTGACTTGTTACTAAACTTCTTTCAGTCCCCACCACTGAAAGAACACATCTATCCCTGGAAGATCCGTTAAATATAGAAACATTTTACTTAGAGAAGAAACATATTTAAGCAATAATGACTGAGGAACAGGGCATTTCTAGGGGATTAATGACCGGCTGGTAGATGATGATCATCTGAAGCACAGCCACAGGGTCATTAAGCCCCAGGAAATGTCCTCAGCTGAGATTGTTATTACTATAATAAGTTGGGGAAAAAATCACGGGCGTATTTTTTAAATGGGGTGATGCAGTTCCTTTTTCTCTTTTTTTAAATTAAACTCTTTATTGTGAGTTTGTTAAAGAATGCAACATATGCTCGTGGGGGAGTATTTCATATTATAGTTACTATATCCAGAATGAGAAATCACACTCTGCAGACTTAGTTTGGCTTCAGAGTTCTATAAAATTATTGATTCAATGCCTACTAAGTTCAGGGTTGCTAATATTAAATGCAAAGTACTGCATTCATGAAACAATAAGGCTGAATCAGTGGGAAAAAACTGCAGAGAATATAAATATAAAGGGGCCAAATCCACCCCTGCATCACAACAGTTCTGTGCTGCTCCACTGCCACAAAGCTGACCTAAAGCCAATTGAGAAACTGAGCAGAAGCCGGCTGCGTAATCATAGATCTTAATTTTCTCTGGATCCTCCAGTACATTCTGTGCAACAAAGCCTGAGAATTTTGAACGGATTGTGTGATCTAATGATCACACTAAAATAACACTAGAGAAGTTTGGGTAGAATAAAGGATGTGGACAACAGGACAGAGCATAAATGTACCTGACTCTACCTTTGAACATGTTTTGGAAAAATGTGCACTTCCTAAACTGTGCAGGCATGCATAGTGTGCCTCCCACATAGTAACCCCCTTGCAGCTTACTGACATTTTCTGCTGTATAAATTCAATATCTACTTTCCAGACTATTCACCTGGAAATTCCCATTCCCTGTCTAGACTCTTTATTCCTTGCGCCTCACTAAAAATTATTTACATGTCAATTTTCAAAGTTCAACCATTTTTGTCATAGTTTGATTAAAAGAATAGAAAAAAAAGCATGGTTAAGTTTTTTGTTTTTTTTTAAGCAATGGGAAAGTACTTTCCCCCCCCTTCTCCTAGAACAGCTGATAGTTTCACCAAATAAAAAAAAAAGTACTGTGGGCAGCAATCGTGCCTGGTACATTTTAGCCCAAAAGATGAATTTTTCAGAATGCTCTAGCCAGTGAAAACAGATTTATAATGGAAACTGTTTTACAATCTTAATTTTAGCAGTTGCTACCAGTGACTGCGGTAGTATTATTACCCAGCTAACTATGAAATTAAACTTCATATCTGTTATTTATCCTGATGGACGGGGGACACACTCTTTCAAACACGTCCATATTTTCATTAGGTTCTTTTCATATAAACTCTCTTACGTATTTAAATTGTCCACTTTAGTCTAAATAGAACTATTCATGCAGATAAGGACTGCTCATTTGACTAGGGCATTGCAGATTTGGGCTCTTAGTGCACATGAAATCTTGGGATGCTCCTGTTAAATCTCAATGCAGGATTAAGGCTTAAACTTGCAAGATTGTAAACTGTTCTAAAATCCTTAGTGGAAGTCAAGTTTCCCCTTTTGTACTATAATTTTGTTGCTGACAACTGATGCTTTAAATAGTCCATCATATTGCCTCTTGTTTACACTGATGAATGAGGAAAACTTATTTAATATAAATAGATGTGGTTTGCATGGCAGCTGAATCACAACAATAGTAACAAAAACAAAAAAAACCCTGTATATATTATGTCTCTCCAAGGCCTCTTACCAGAATGGTTTTAAAACCACAGTCCCATATTTAGCAATGTTTCTGTTTCTGCTATGCATTTTCAGGATTAGTTATCATTAATTATGTTATAACTATGTTTGCAGGGATCCAGACAATGTATAAAAGGTGGAGTTTGGGCTTTTTGGATGGGATAACTGTAGTCTCATATCCTCCCTAGGGTTTTTATTTCCTTTTTAGCGTTTGATCACACTGGCGCTGCATAGTCTGTGTCGGAAGATGTGCACCGTACTTGTTTTACAATTGCTAGATCTGTTTCGTTCTGGATTAGGTCTATGTCTATAATCACAGCATATATTGTCAGTAAATATCTCATTGCTTCGTGCTGAAATAATCTTCACTGCACATGCACAGGTAGGTTTGGTATGATACTAATGACCTATCCACATTAGGCAATTGACTTGATGCTGAAGCATTAGGTTCCACTTGAGCTGGTGCTGGCAATGGTTTAGCAGCTACAGTAGACAAGATAAAAGTTTTCTAAAAATCATTAAAGAAAGAATCCTTCAGATTTGCTTCTAACAGGTCTCAAAATGCTTTCTGCCAAGATGTTGAAAATGGCTTTGTTCTGTCTACACTAGTAATAAAGCCATTATTAGCATCTTTTTCAAGGGGGCCAGTTGCTTATAAACATGAGTGTAAATTTTCAAATAAATACCTAAGTGGTGGTATAAGTGTTCCACATTGATAAGAGAGTGTTTGTGCACAGTACTCCAGATTCCTCAAATACATGAGCTTATTGGTTGTGATACTAGCACTGATCACTAGTTTTACAGTATCGGGGGGTAGCCGTGTTAGTCTGTATCCACAAAAACAACAAGGTGTCCGGTGGCACCTTAAAGACTAACCAATTTATTTGGGCATAAGCTTTCGTAGGTTAAAAAACCTCAGATGCATCTGAAGAAGTGGTTTTTTTTACCCACAAAAGCTTATGCCCAAATAAATTTGTTAATCTTTAAGGTGCCACTGGACTCCTTGTTGTTTTTGTAGTTTTACAGAGATCTTCCTGTTTTTACATATAAATCAGTTGGAGGGGGCAGAGTTAGCTAGAAGAGAGAGAAGAGATGCAGGATACCTGCTGCAGCTCTGCTGGAAATCAGGATTTGGAAAGAATGTGCATGGGTCGGTACTTCCTGTGTGCTCTTTTGGGGCTGGGCAGCATCAGGGCAGCAGAGAAGCAGCCCAGCACTAGTAAATAAGCAACAATGCAGATTGAGCAGCCACTTCCCATGTGGAGGTGGAGTGCAGAGGCCTCAGACACTGCTGTGACTAAAAAGCTATAACAGTGCCTGTAGACCAACCGGGGGAGGAGGGGAATTCCTTCCACCCTTACGCTTCATCTCCTCAAAGCCCAGCCTGATTTCTCAGGCTATGTGCTGGCTACGGGGTTTGGAAGTGTATGGGGTGGGAAAGGAAGTAGAAGTTTCTTTTCTTTCTTTCTTTTGGTAGACCATGCATTCAGTTTTCACTGGCACTTTGATTTCTTTAAAGTTGTATTTCCCTTGCAATTCTTAGAAAGACAGTATAACTCCGATCGTACAGACTGGGCATTTCTAGAGAATGAGGGGTTAATCCTGTAAGGTGCTGCACACTCCTGCATGGTGCTAAGTGCCTTCAGCTCCCACCGATTTCAATAAGAACTAAGGCAGCTCACAGGAATGCTCAGCGTCCTGAAGGGCTAAGACATTTATAAAACCTATTAAAAATAACTTCAGTACATGGTCCAAGCTTATGCTTTACGGTTGTGCTAATTCATTCCAAGAACCCGATCTCTTTTGTAGCTGTAAATTGTCAGCCATCATTATAACTTACAAATCCCAGCCCCACACACACACATGGATTCATCCACCCACAAGCATTTCATCTTGGATTACAGTATTATCATCGAATTTTTTTCTATCAGGCCTTGCGACTGTCTTTTTTTCTAGAAAAACAGGGTGGAGCCCAACCCTGTAACTTTAGACACTAGTCTATAATTCTGCTGTTGGACAATGATTTATATCACAAAGTTGTCTCATCTTATATTCCTCTCACCTTTCAGAATGTTTAATTCTGGTAAACAAACTAACCAGAGATCCTGCTCTGATTGTAGTCACTGGCGAAACTCCCACTGGAGCAGCTTTGATCCCTTATTTTAACATGCAGGTAAAAAGTGTACTGCAAAAATATACTCTTTGACCTTGCTAACTCACTGGAATGGTCTGTCTAAAATTTCCTGTCTATACAAGGGAGATAGTATATATGACTTACTATACCTTTACTAGAATGGTATAGTACAGCAGTCTTTGCCCTGAAACAGACCCTGGTAGCCTGCTTTGTGCACCATGCCCTAATACCTGGTGGGTCCCATAAGTATTACCAACTCCAAGCTTTCAAAATCCATGAGAAAGCTCCCAAAAATCAGGAGAGTAGTTCAAAAATCATGTTTATTCTTCATTCATTAATTTGTGGGGTCATTTTATCTGCCTTCTGGTTTTTGAACTGTTTACATTTTCAAGTTTGCCTCCACAGCCATGAGGGCTAGAAATTTACTTTTTAAAAATGAAAGCTGAGATTCTGATGTAGCCACATCACTCCCAGAGCTGAGGCTTTAAGAGAAAACACCAAACATTAAGAGACTTGCAATAAAAATCCCAAGAGTTGGCAAGAACATACATTTTTCACCTGCTGCCATCATCCTTTACTGACACTATTATCCCTAGTGGGCAGAAAAGATGAGCAGCAGCGGCAGATTCATCCTACTGCCCTCAACTGACCTATTACTGCTTAGCAAATTCATCACATAGGATTGTTGGGAACATAAACTAGTTCATGCTCATTGGAGATGAAAAGTACTGAATGAGTGCTTTTAATATACTAACAAACCATTACTGGTAAGCAACTCTGAGAAACTTATAGGGTTTATATTTATAATCACAGCTCAGCAAAGGTAGCAAAGGCTGAACATCATATCTCATTTCTGTTTTAAAATCTTCTATTTTTTCATTCACTTAAAATTCTAAGATTAAGAAGTAAAGGAATGGATGACTGCTGCTAGTTCTCACAAATTTGACTTGATTTAAAATATTGTAAAATTAAAATATAAAGCTTTCATAGAAGCCAATTAGACAAAACCTTAAATGGTCTCAATTAATAAACATACTGGTTTAATCTGCTGTACATCAACAGGCCAAGTGAGATCGAAAGTTTTATTAGAAGCTGTTCATTGCAGAAATGTAATATTTGAAATAGCCCCATTCCATTTTGACTACAAAGACTGTGAAGTTTATTTTCTTAAATATTTTTTACAGGAAATGCACCCATTGAGAAGCAACATCTCATTTACTTTTATGTCTGTCAGCAGATGAAGCATAATTATATACACATCACTGCATCACTTATAACTCAAACACAAGAGAGAGGGTAAAACAGACACACCTGAGAAGAACTAAGTCATTTAATAAAATATTAACTAAATTATGTATGAAGAGCAGTTCTTCACCTTAAATGAAGACACATGGAGTTAATTTTAGTTTAATCAATAGTTTATTGCAGAGTTTTGATAGTTAATCAAGTTCAGAATTGTTTTTTGTGCAAGACTATATACAGGAAGTGCTGAATATGAACATTGCCAGGGACAGAGTTAGGGCTATTGGCCAGTTAGGTTTATGGGTTAAAAAAAAGTTTAAACACTACATTTCTTAATCCTCCTTTTCTGGGGAATGAACTTTTATTGGAATGATGGGACAAATTCACTTCAATGGATTGGCACCAAGGATGAATCCGTCCATATATCTATTGTTGCAATGATCACATCATATAACTCATACAATGAAATGACTTGCAGATAGCATACTCCGTTCAAGTGTCTGAACTTGTAAAATTACAGAATTATGGATTGGGTTCTACTCTCTGAATACTTAATATTTACTTAGCAACAGCTAAAGACCTAGGAGTAAATAAATCCCCTTGTTTCTCTTTCCAGCTACTACAATATTTCCCTAATAATATATGAAGAAGAGGAACCATTAGAAAAGAGAATGGTGTAAGTGTCCAATCTCACAATGAAAGGTTGCAGTATTAGCAGTAATAATATTTATGTAAATGTATTTTCATTTCAGAGTGGTGCCATTGTGACAGTACGTGAGATGGAAACGCAAAGTAAAGCTGGTGGACAAGACCAAGAACTAGCTATTTGGAATGGGATGGGGAGGAGAGGGGAAGGAGAATGACCCAAGATGCCTACAAAGCAAAATATCTCTACTCACTTAGTTACCCTGTTGAGAAAACGTTGTATGCCTCAAGTCCCAAAACAAGGTTATTCCTGGGTGGAAAAGAGTTCCCAAACCCAGATAATTGCTCCGAGACATTAGATCTCTGACAGAAAAACTCTGCTGCATATGTCAAAGAGAAATGGTGGAAAAGATCTGGCTACAGTGACTAAGGCAAAATGTGACCTAGGGATAGAATGTGAAGAAAGGGATAAAGCAATTGAGTGACAAGTTGAAGGGAGTTTCAGCACACTCAGTGAACACCAGAAAAGCTTTAAAAAAAGATTAGGGGAAACGAGGCCAGGAGAGAAGTTCATGTGAGACCACAATTGTTCTTAAATCCAAAATGCCACAGGAAGAAGTTAAACATTTCATTGAAAAATGGAAAAGATTAGCCAAAGTTGTCTACATTGCATAAAAAAGCCTTTTGGACAGGCAAAGGAAAGACAAACATGCTAATATTCACTGATGGTCTAAAGGGAAAATTTTGCCATCAACATTTTAGACAGACAAGACACATCCCAGCCTGCAGGCTAAACCCCTTTCAAGGCCAAGAACAGTAAATTGTGAGTAATTTTTAGTTCCAAGGCAGAGAAAATGTGTTTGGGTTAGTCCAGCCCTGCTGTTGGAAAAGCAGCTCCATTTTTGGCTTTGGGTCTCTCTTTCTTTCTGTCCTACTCTCAGCACATTGTTTGTTCTCATGTCCTGTCATGGCCCTTGTAACTCTCATTTGGGAAACTTCTCAGACCCAAAGTCACCTCTTCTTGATCACACCCCTGTTCTCGTTATTGAGCATACTACATTCAGATGGGCAAAGCTACTAACCCTTCTTTTGATCAGCTGCTTTGAAATGAGGCCTGATCAACACTCAGAAATTAGATCACCTAACTATGTTGCTCAGGGCTGTGAAAAATGTTGTGCCATGAGCACCTTAGTTAGATTGACCTAACCCCTAGTGTAGATGCAACTAGGTCAACAAAAGCATTCTTCCATTGACTGCCTCTCGGAGAGGTGGATTAACAACTACATTGATGTAAAAGCTCCTTCCATTGACATAGGAAATGTCTACACTACAAATGCTAGTGTTTATAGTGTAGACATAGTCTGAAAGGAAGTCCTCAACTCTAACAACTGGCCCCTGGGGTCAGCTTGTTCATGAGTCCCTGTCGAGAGAAATAAGAATGTTTACCCTAGACAACATTTCATAGTGACTATCTGGGTTTGGTTGCTGTAGCCAGCCTTTGTGGGGTGCTTTGGGCAAGGGTCTATGGTGTATTTAGCATAGCTGAGATGGGGAGACAATCTGGCTCTAATCTATTTTTTCTCCTTCCCCTGGGGATGGTCAAGGTTGAACCAGCCCCTGTCACAAGTTAGAGCAGCCCCTCCCTTGTCATGCCTCTGACATGTACTCTACACCAGTAAGAAGGGAGTGGGTGGTGAACAGACAGCTATCTACCACCCCCAGATTACACTAGGCCACGAGAATCCGCAGCTGCCCCTTTAAGTGGTACTCTGGGAGTTGCCAGACCTAGGTTCAATTTCCTGTTCTGCCACAGACTTTCTGTGTGACCACTGGCAAGTCACTTAGGTTAGGTCTATGTGTTGAGCTTTGAGCTGGGGGTGTATGTGTGATTCCCAGCTCACATAGCCATACCTGCCCTACCTCTCATTAAGCTAGCTAAAAATAGTAGCTTTGCTGTGGTAGCCTGGGCCATGGCAAGCTAGCACGGCTAGCTACATTGAGTATGTACTCAGAGGGTGCAGATGAATTTGTGTGCCAGGTGGCTAGCTTGCCCCACTGCTGCCCATGCTACCGGGGCTAAACTTCTATTGTTTGCATGCTAGTTTGATGAGAGCAAGAGTGAATATGTGTGCTCAAGCTGGGAATCACATCCCCTGCTCAAGTGTAAACACAGCCTAAATCTCCCCGTGCCTCAGTTCCTGATTTGTAGAATGGGGATAGCAGCACTTCCTTACTTCACAGGGGTGTTGTTGTGAGGATAAATACATTGAAGATTGTGAGGTGCTCATATACTACAGTAATGAACGGCATTGATGTACCTAAGATAGATAGATCTGGCTCTTTACATTTAACCCATTCTATGAAGAGCTTCATATAAATAATTCCTGACCAGCTTTTCATTATCAATTTTCCCATACTAATATATTATAATACAGTTTCCAATTACATGATCAATCAGTCACATCTTTACCAGCAAGCTGATCTTATGTATTTCTTACATTACTCCAGCCATTTAAGAATACCACTCCCACTAAATCATGCAAGACCTAAGAATGGTGTGAGAATCTGTTGGTATCTCATGATTAATTTTGTGTTTAAAAAAGTTACACCACTATATCATTAATGAATGTAAAAAGCTTAACAAAAAAAATCCAGGTTCTATTTTTGGAGAAATATATCATCTTTCCTATCGCAAGATTTTTTTCCAAATTGAATCCTAGATTTGAAAGGACACTATATCTGGAATATTCTTATGCTTTGGAAAGGTTACTTGGTATTGTTTTATTTGAATGTCAAAGGGATGCCTGAAGTCTCAACAATTGTTAACCTCTCCCATGGTGTGCTAATAAGAGGTCAGAGGCTCACATGTGGCTTGCAGCTTGGAGAATTTCTCTCAGCATTCTGCCAGGGATGGGACTGCCCAAATGGTTTCTCTCATAAGTTCTAAGCCATAAACTGCATCCTACTTGGCTAGCCACGCCAAAAGAGGACCCAAGGGTATACAGAGTCTTGGCTGATGGGAAAAAATGAGTGCTTCCTATGGAAGCCACAGCTGTTTTCCTGAGAGAGAGCACAGATGCCTGAATTTTTCCCTACTTTCCGTTTTTGACTACCTGTTCTGGCGGCAGTTCCAACAAAGGGGGAGGAAAGCAGCAGGCATCCAGCTGTTTTAAGTAAGCCTTGGCAACACGGGTACTGATTACATAAACATTGAAATTCAAAAGAATTTTTTCTGGCTTTCAAACTATAAAAAAAAAAAAAAGGTGTGAGCATGCCCTAACACTCCCTATCTCGAGCAGAAATTTAATGACCAGGATAAAGCCCTTCATTATGAAAGCAGAGGTTATTCCAAGAAAAATGACAGTACATATTACTGGAAAAGATCTCAAACTTATACAGAAAATTATTTTACATATATATCCTATCCACTTTGCATACAGAAGATTAGTTTATGTTAAATTGCAGGATGAAGGTCAAAATGTGCATTTAAATTTGAAATATTGAGCCTTATTTATTCCTAATCTAGCTCAGTGAAGACAATGAAGATACACTGATAGATACACCAGCTATGAATTTGGACCATTATATTTTACAGCACTAGCTACATCACTGATTTCAATGGAGTTACACAAGCTATGAATTTGGCTGTAATATTTTACTGCACTTACTTGGTTATTATTGTCATTTATTTATTAAGAGCTGAGAATCAGATGGGAGCTGTACAAGACACAAATATCAGCAGACTCCCTGATCCGGACAATTTACAACGTTCTCAGGTAATTTTATTCTAACTTTCCTCCACACACTTTTAAATTCCTCCTCCCCAAATAGTGTTATTTGACATCTAAAGTATTTTCAATATTAGATTTAATTAAACAAATTAAAGCAATGCATTGATAATTCATGAAAGGTCAGCCAAGATCGGACAGATTATAGTTATATCTTATGTGCATATAGCAGGATAGAATGTGAATAATGAAAATTAATTGATTTCAGATTTCTATATCAATTTGTGAACCAACAGAGATCACCCTGGCTGAAAATACATATGCTGTAGGGCAACATTTGAGAAAAGCAGGACTTTATCACCCACTTAAGCTTGCAACTCACCTTAAAGATTTTTTAAAAACTGCTCCTCTGTTGCACCTGGCTGCCATCCTGAAATGTTCATTTAGTCAACTTTTACCTTGCTGCCTCAGTTTCCCCATATGTAAAATGGAAAAAACACCTATCTACCGACTCACAGGCGTACTGTGAGGGCTAGTTAATGCTTGAAAAATGCTTTGAGTACAAAAAGTTCCATGAAAGTTCCACCATCAGAATGCACTGATCCAGGCATTTCATGTGCAGTGCTTCCAGAAGAGTTAGTTGCAAAGCAAGATGATGTGATTCAGCACCAGAGGTGCAACAGAAAATGTAAAATAATATAACACCAATGCCCTTGGGTAGGTCATCGGCAGCGAGGATCAAACATAGGACTTTTTGCTCTTAATGCATGAGCTGCTACTTCCTGAGCTAAAAGAGACCTCTCTGTTAGCCATAGCTGTAGAAGGCTCAGCAATCTCTATCTGGCTTATCACTAGAGGGGGACAGCATGCCACACCAAGCAGTCATGGCTTACTGTAACAACACTGATCAATGAAGGGGATGTTTGATCACAGCTCTCCCATTGCATGGGCTGAAGCACATTTTACTGGGGCCACAGGGAAGGGACCAAAAGATTCTTCTTCAAGTGAAGGGATCCTTCCTGCCTGAGGAGCTAAAGTCTCATGGTGCTCCCTCCTGGATATTGGTCCTGTGAGACTACTGGTTAGTGTCAAAGTGCTAGCTGTGAGCCAGACAAGGCACCCTCCAGGCAAGATGTCTTATGCTCATGTCTCATGGAGGTCTGCAACCGGCTATTTAAACAGCCACGGAGCAGTTTGTCCTTCCTTCTCCACAGCTCATGAAGACATTTTGTTCAAATAGGCTGTTGTGCAATGAAACTCCTGCTACTGCCAACCAAGACCAAGAGAGAGACACCTTCTCCACGTCTAGCTGACTCCAAGGCTGGAAAAGGATACCAGGGTACTTACACTTACAGCTTTGCTGCTGCTTTCCCAAGCTGGTACCCCAGTCCCAGAGCCTTGTCAAGATTCAGCTGCCAGAATTACAATTTTGATGACTTCCTTGCAGATGTCCTCTGAGAATTTGTCTGGATGGTCTACTCTGGGGGCTGTCCAGGGGAGTTTTTCAGCTATTGCGGTCATACCTAGAGTGGTATTTCTAGACCACAGGACAGCCAAATGTGAGGAACAGAACTGGGGCCAATTTGGCTCAACTTCTCCTAGCTGAGCTATGCAGCCTGGCACCACACCCTCACAGACAGAAGAAATCAAGCAGACGAAGCACAGAATTGTTACTGTAGGAATAGAGCATTAGGGAAAGGCTGCCGTCACTCCGGACAGAACCCCTAGGAGTGAGTGAATCTGGGCTGGGAAGGTACGTTTTTGGGGGGAAAAGGATGTAGGGATGGAGCTTGTAGTAATTTTCATTGTAATAGGCAACGATCTAGAGGAGGCAAAGGGGTTGATCATGTTGCTGTTAGATCAATGGCAGGGAAGCAAGAGGTGACTGTGATGTGTTAATTTGGTGTTTCGTGTTTCTGCATTTTGGTGTGCATTGTGACAACAGAATGTGCTTAAATTAAGACCTAAAGTTTCATTTACACTACGGCTCCGTTACACCACTCTCACAGTGTAAAGAGGCCTATGGTGTAAAGCAGCCTAGTGTAAATGAGAATAAGGCCCAAAATCTTTCTTCTTCAAATTTAAATTACTGTGCCACAATTTTCATCTATTACCAATATTCATTTATTAAGCTTCAAAATGGTTTTGCTGACATCTAATTAACAGGCATAGTATTATGCCTCTCTCTAGTTTCACTTATTTAAAAATACTCTCCAGTATTAATTCCTTTTATCTTCTAGCTGTCTTCTACTAAAACTTATCAGATCAGTAAGTCTTTTAAAGCTACACTTATTTTTAGGTCTTTTGTGCAATATCAGTGTGGGGACCTTCTGCAGTTATACATATATGTCAGCCAAAGCATATTTTTAGAAGTTTTATAACCTTACTTTTTTCCCCCTGAAAGCCTGCATATTTAAATCTTGAATCACAAAGAAAACTTGGAAATGAATTTGGTTGTGACAATCTGCTGAGGTTCCCAGAATTATGAGTTTCTGTGTTACCCCTCTCGGCATCAGCAAGTAAGATTTTTGCTTCTGCTAAGATGTGTGCTGCTCCTTGACACATCAGCTTGGCTGTCCTGCCAGCAAACTCTTCAGGACTCTTCCAGTCCAAACCTTGCCTTGCAAGTAACAAACAATGAACGCAAACACCCAAGTTCCCCGAAGCATCACAGTGGTATCATACATACCATCGACTTTGGGGGCGATGAGGATATACACACACCTCTGACAAAAATAGTATATTTGTAAAGTAGGGCCTGATACTGTAGGCCTTACTGAGACGAGGACCCACTGAAGTCTATGGAAGTACTGACCTAAAGGATATACAGGATCAGAACCCAGCCATTTAAAAATGAAAAAAATGAATATTGCATCAGAAACCAAATTATGTCCAGATGGGTAAAATGGCTTGGCAGGAAAGTAATCTTATATAATACTTTATAGCAATAATAGTGGTAACATAGTGATAACAGATGATGATTGAATCTGAGGAGAGAGTATTACAATCAGTTCAGAGCATGACCTCTGTGTCCTCTAATGATTGTTAAGGGAATTATTCTCAATTATTGATGGACAAGAGTGGTTCATCTCTGAAGGGATTTGTTACAGATATTGTAAAGACAGCATTAGAGGAAAAACATTTTGGAATAAAGGACAGGCAGGATGGTTTGAAAAAAATAGCATAGGAAATATTTGTAAAACAGAAAGGGCTTCCGTCTCACTTCACAAAGTAAGAAAAAAAATCACTAGGTTATAACACTGAGAAGGGGATGTCATAGGTTACCATGATATATATGTAAATTAAGGGAGAATGGATGATGAAGATAAAGACATACTATAGAAAAGGTTGGTCACAAATGGTAGTTAATAAATTGTTTTGGTTTATTAGTGAAAGTGATTTTTTTATTACTTAAATGTACACATTAACTTGTACATGTTTTAAGAGATTATACACAGGATTTTGAGCTGCAGCACTATGGGTTTGAATTCTTAATTTTTATGTCTTATTATGGGACTAATCATGATCCCACTGAAGTCAATGGGAGTCTTTCCTGCACTTCCCCAGAAGAAGGGCTGTGACTGGGAGAGGACCTTGCAAAGGGTGCAAAACTGAGCAGGAAGGATCTTGGTAAGATTCTCCTACCACAGAAGGAACAGTCCCAGTCCCGTAATGAATAATACAAAATAATGATTTACTCTTGCACAGACATTTGACATAGGCCTTTAAAGTGAACTGAAGTACTTCCTTTGGATTCAACTGCCTTTGGATTAGGCCTCACCTGTGGATACAATGGTTGGTTGGTTCCTTCAGATGAAACAACTTGAAGACTCTCTGGATACCTTGATTCAGTTCTATAATGATGGGTAAATTACGAATTATATGTGTGTGTGTGTATATATATATATAGAGAGAGAGAGAGAGAGAGAGAGAGAGAAAATTCAAAACTAATAAGCATTTGTTTATTGTCTTTCATATGGATAATCAAATCAGTTTTTGAAACAGTTCTAGACTGTGTAGTGGGACTATCAGTTTGATCAGCAGGCCCAGTGGTCAGGGCCTGCTGTCCCAATCTCTTTTCATCCTACATGTCCAGGATCCCCGGACAGCTGGGCTGGCTTCCTTGTCGATAAAGACCTGGTCCAGTCTGTCGCAGGGCTAGGTGTGGGGGAATCTAGGATGGGGAGGAGGGCCTGGGCCCTCCCTCTTCTCTGGGTCCTGGCCCAGTGTCCTGAAAGTATGACAGTGCAGGCTGGCCTACACTTGGCCTAGCTCCTGTTCATCTTCCTCTTACCCCACCTGATGTCTTAGTTCGGGGAGCGGCTGCTGTATGACTATAGTCCTTTTCTCCAAAACCCCAAAGTCTCAGGGTTGGTCTAGGCGACCCTCTGGTGCCACCACACGTAATTCTCCCTATCTCTGTGTAATGTCTCCAAGTGGGGTGGGGGAAGAATCACAGCCAGATTGCCTCGATAAAAGTTTCTTCTACTCCAGTCTCGGGGCATTGCTCCTCCTGGAAATGGCTTCTGTCCTCCCTCCTTGCCCCGTGCCTGAAGCTGGAGAAGTCAGAATCATCCAGAAATTGGGTGTGGTGTGCTCATTAACAATTTGAAGCTACTTTGGTGATTTCCACTGTGGGCAAAACAGCCCGGCAGGACATACCCAGAGTTACTCTCCAAGAGTGGAACTAGTAGGAACTCAAGAGGAGACTGAGAAATTTATATATAGGAGAGAAGTCAAAGCTAGACTAAAGAACTTAGTGGTGGAGTAGCTCAAGGAAGAGAAGGGTCTGCTGTAAGGATTATGTTCCAGGGACTTTATCTATTTGTTGGATTTAGATTGCAGGCTCTCACCACACTATAGAAGATGACGACAACTAGAATTTGCTGCAGGCTGTGAAAATTGCAGACTGATGTTGCAAAGACTCAAGGGGAGTTTGAAGGAGACCATGGGACTAGCACTCGTTTCCCAAATTTAAGAATCCGGCATGCCCTGAAGAGGAGGTTGGATACCATTCCACAGAGACCATGGCTATGTCCATACTGCACCTGGGAGATATAATTCCCCCGATGGGTAGATGTGGACACACTAACTCTGCTTGAGCTAGTGTGTAAGAACAGTGTCATGTCGTGACACGCACAGTGGCTCGAGCTAACCGCTCACCTGAATACAACCCCATCCGAGATCCTAGGAATATACTCGAGTGCCTAGACCAAGCTGCTGCGCATGCTGCCACGGCCACATTGCTGTTTTTGGCATGGTAGCTCAAGCAGAGGTAGGACATGTATGTCTGCCCAAGCCGGGAAAGCGGCAGTGTAAACGTATCCTGAGAAGGGACAGAGAAGAGACCTTGGGGAGCATATGTATGTGTCTGTGCATAATTATATTTTGCATTTGAACTTGTGGTAGTAACAAATACTAAAACTTTTCCCCTTGAAAGTATTATCTTTAAAAAGTTGTTATTGACAATATTCACAACACACACACACACACACACATACAGATATATACATTTAGTAAACTTTTTCCTTTAGAGATTTGTGTCACTTTTGTTCTCTTAGAGATTTAATTTGGAATAATATAGACAGAGGGACAGATATCTAAGTCCTGAAAAAACTAAACTATGGTCTGTACACCAACAGAGATATAAGCTGAGGTACAGCAAAGGGGAAAGAAATATCATGCCTAACATTAGCATAGTGATTTCCTCAAGCCTATTACGCAAGCAATTTAGAAATTATAATAAAGATTTTCCTCCACCACTGTAATTTTTTTGTTTATGAAGAATTGCAATGGGCTGTATTCATTAAAAAAGCAAATCGTGTGGGAGTTTCATCATGATGCTGTGGAAATTAAACTTGAGAGTCGTGAGGAGCGAGTGCTGGATTAAAAAGAAAATAAATTGTGTATTATGACACCTATTATAAATCTGTATATGTGGGATTTAGGTGAATGCATGTGCATCTATCATTATTCTGTCAAAAATGTACTTTGGGGTTCCTGTGTGGGCCTGATATGACAGGAGCCTTATTACACGTAGTAATGAGGATTTATAAACACAAAAGATAATAAAACTGTAGGCTCTGATTTTGCTTTCCACTTTTTTCTGCATAAATTCTTTGAAAATGTTGTACCTCTATGGGATAGTTTATAGCATCTCTATTACATATATTTACAATTATATTCAGAAGGAATACTTTATACAACAATTTTCCTCTTTTTCTGGGAACAAATTGAGCTCTCAAACTTATTCATTGTTCAAAATTACTTGTGAATCTCTTTAGTGAATAATTCTTGGCTTGCAAATCAAACTGTTCATTGCAAATATTTGATGTGCCAGAGTAGGGGTTGTCTGTATCAAATTATGAACTGCATTTTAAATTATATATTGAACATGTCTAAACTTGTCTGAGGGTAGCCTATTGTATTCCAGATAGCTGCCCTTCTCAGGAGGATGCTTGATACCTTGTTGAAGGCACTATCACTACGAAGCCATCAACACAGCAGTCTAGGGCCACAGACTCTGATTGTCTCTCAACTACAAGGAAGCCCTCCCCATGGAACAAGAAACTTTCTACAGGAGGGGGTGAGGAAGTGGGGGGAGAGAAAAGAGATACTATTTAAGAGCAGGTTTCTGTTCTGTACAGTGGGCCAATATCACGGCCATGTGGTGGGAGAGAGGGCAGAAAGGACTGTGCTTAACCTCAAACACTGACAAACCTCAGATTTACCTACAGTTACCAACTTCTAATCGCACAAAACCGAACACACTTGCCCTGCCCCTTCCCTGAGGCCCCACCCCTGCTCTGCCCCTTCTCCAAGGCCATGACCCCACTCACTTCATCCCCCACTCCCTCCATTGCTCACTCTCCCCCACCTTCACTCACTTTCACTGGGCTGGGATGTGAGAGGGAGTGACAGCTCCAGCTGCCAGTGTGGGCTCCAGGGTGGGGTCAGAAATGAGGTGTTCAGGGTGCGGGAGGGGGCTCCAGGCTGGGGCAGGTGGGGGTGCGGGAGGAGGCTCCGGGCTGGGCAGGGGGTTGGTGTGCAGGAGGGCTCCAGCTGAGGGTGTAGACTATGGGGTGGGGCTGGGGATGAGGAGTTTAGAGTGCAGGAGAGGGCTCCAACCTGGGGCTGAGGGGTTCGGAGTGCAGGAGGGGGCTCCATGCTGGGGAGGGGGGAGGGGTGTGGGCCCTGGGGTCGGGCTGGGGATGATGGGTTTGGGATGCAGGAGGGGGCTCAGGGTTGGGTGTGGGAAGGGATGTGGAATGCAGGCTCTGGGAGGAAGTTAGGGTGCGGAGAGGGGTTCTGATCTGGGGCAAGTGGTTGGGGTGCAGGAGGGAGTTTGAGATGCGGGCTCTGGCTGGGCGGTGCTTACCTCAGGTGGCTCCTGGAAGTGGCTGGCATGTCCAGCTCCTAGGTGGAAGTGCCAGGGGACCCTACGCCCTGCCTGTTCCCACAGGCACGGCTCCCGCAGGTGCTGCTCTCACAGGCCATGGTTCCCAGCCAATGGGAGCTGCAGAGCTGGCACTCGGGGCAGGGGTAGTGCGCGGAGCCCCCGTGGCAGCCTCTGCATCTAGAAGCTGGACATGGCTGCTTCTGGGAGCCGCGAGGTGCCAGGGCAGGGCAGGGAGTCTGCCTTAGCCCTGCTGCGCCACCAACTGGACTTTTAACGGCCCAGTCAGCAGTGCTGTCTGGAGACGCCAGGGTCCCTTTTTGACAGGGTGTTCTGGTCGAAAACCAGACACCTGGCAACCCTAGATTTACCTGGGATGTAGTCCGAGAGCTGGAAACAGTGACAAGACTCTACCCACACCCACGGGGCTTAGAAGCATGTGAGATCTCGTGATTGGGGCCACTTTCAACTGTACAGTGACTGTACAGTGGGTTACTGGACCAGATGTATCATCTGAAAGTCAAAATCTCTCCTGTCATCACTTAGTTATTTGAGTCATGTGTTACTGTTTCATTTACAGATTGGATAATCTAAGAAAGCAGCAAACAATAATACTTAATTTTAAATTGTGAATTCAGCTATAAAATTCCTAAGGTCAGTGATGTTCATTATATCATTTGAAATTACTGTTGGGAAATTTGAGTTTACAATTTGCTTTTTATAAGCATTTTTGCTTTTAAAATTCATTTGCACAAAAGGGACATAAATGCAGTCCAAGTGAGTTCATTAAAAATTTAGAATATTCCTGGAAAACTTTTTGCATTAATCACCCAACTCTATCCAACAGTACAGCATCTCTGTGAACTATATATTTTCTATATTAAAATAATATCAAGCAATAATTACTAAACCTAAACAAAAATGGTAACATCATACATCAAGGCTTTGCCTATCAGTGTTTTGCAACAGCTGTAGTATATTTAAACCAACCTTTTGTCATTGCAGTAGCAAGGATTGCCTTGTTTTATCAACCAATATGATCTTGCTAAAATTTCCAATAAAAAACAACCACCCAAATAATTAAAAAACACCCACTTTGGACTATGGCCTGACCTCACTTGCACTCTGAACGGAAGTACTATAATGAGAGTGCAGAAGCATGAGCACAATGTGTACATATATAACTAACAAATGTACAGAGCACCATAACTGCTCTGACTACCTCCACTCTCAATGTCACAGGCATAGGCCCCAACTTCAGGGGTGTTCTGGGGCTAGAGCACTCACAGAAAAAAAATAGCCACACCTGTTCCCCACACTGCTCATCAGCTGATGGGGGGCTGCTGCCACCGCCCAACAGCTGATGGGAGTGGAGGTGCCACCAAACAGCTGATAGGGGAGGTGGCGTAGTGGGGGTGGGAAGAGGTGGAGCGAGGGCAGGGCCTTGGGGGGAAGGGGCAGAGTGGGGCCTCAGGGTGAAGCGGGGGTTAAGAATCCCTGGGGAAAAGGAAAAGTCGGCACCTGTGGTCAGAGGAAAGGGGCTAGATTAACGAAGGGACAGCATCTAAATCCCTTTTTTAGGCTTCACTGCAATTTACAAAACTCCACCTTGGCTGCTGCCTAAGCCAGTAGGTGCCTACACCTGTTCAGCACCTACATTTTTTTCAGTAAAAGTCCCCTAGCCATTTAAGTTTCTGCCTCTGGGCATGTGCGCTGTTGCCTCGCTCTTGGCATCCAGGTGTCTATATTGCACCTCAGCCCCAGACTGATCCATAAGCCAGGAAAAGACAGGTGATCAGCTGCCAATGTCACATGTGGGGCCTGATCCAGTAGGTGGGCTTGGAGGCCACCTAACTCCACACCAACAGCTGGGGGGCTTTCCCTTATAACCTTTAGCCGAGTGGTTAGAGCAGTCATATGGGATGTGGAAAACCCCAGTTCAAGACACCCCCTCTGCCCATAGGCATAGATTGACTTCTATATTGGGGAGGGGGAAGCAGACCAGTATGCATGAGGTGCATCTTTCCCCTCCCCTCCTGACCCTGGCCCTTCAGTGACGCTCCAGAGCACACAGCCCATTCACTTGCCCTGCCTGACAGAGCCTGCATAGGAAAAGTAGTTGGGCCTCAACGGCTGGAGTCAGCAGGGGACCCCATACAACAGGGGGAGCTGGTGGCAGGGGGTGGTGGTGGTTGAGATCCCTTTGTGTTGCATGTCACCAGTGGCAGGTGTTACACATTCCTCCTGGGACTGCCACAGCACCAGCTGAGCCCTCGGGGCCCAGTTCTCATGCAGCAGGTGGGAGAGCACCCCCTCCAGCTGGGTAGAGACGGGGGGCAGAGAAAGGAGACAGAACCTATTACCCCAGCCAGAGCAGGAGTTCTTCCCCAGAGAACTCCAGCCTGGCCCTGAGGCAGAGGAGTGAGGGGTCGACACCAACACCAGTTTGGTCCAAGATGGAGGACACTGATGACAGATGACTCATGGGAAGATGAAGGAGGTGGGGTGGGCTGTGGCTTATGAAGAGTTAAGGGTGTTTTGGAAGGGGTGGGGCAGCCTTGTTGTGGGGAGGGAGTTGGGAGGTGGGGGAATCCCAAGTTTTGGGGGAATAGGGCAGGGGGACCCTGGGTTTGGCAGGGGAGCCCCCAGTGGGCAAAATGGCTGTGCGAGCCTGGCTGCTGGGGACAGGCTGAGGATGCGCCTGCGTGCAGCTTCATACTCCACCCTGGCGAGGGATAGGTGGCTGGGGTGGGCACCATGCACAGCCTGCAATGGATGGGGATGACTCCTAGCACAGAGAGCGGAGATGGGAGGGGGGAAAGCGACAGGCCAGTCTGCTTTGGTTAGGAAGGTAATCTTATATAATACTTTATAGCAATAATAGTGGTAACATAGTGATAACAGATGATGATTGAATCTGAGGAGAGAGTATTACAATCAGTTCAGAGCATGACCTCTGTGTCCTCTAATGATTGTTAAGGGAATTATTCTCAATTATTGATGGACAAGAGTGGTTCATCTCTGAAGGGATTTGTTACAGATATTGTAAAGACAGCATTAGAGGAAAAACATTTTGGAATAAAGGACAGGCAGGATGGTTTGAAAAAAATAGCATAGGAAATATTTGTAAAACAGAAAGGGCTTCCGTCTCACTTCACAAAGTAAGAAAAAAAATCACTAGGTTATAACACTGAGAAGGGGGTGTCATAGGTTACCATGATACTCCCTGTAGTAGAAAGAGAGAGCCTGAGGTCCTATGGTATGAGGGGCCCGGTATGATGCCTGAGGCCTAAACTAAAGTAGTGGTCAAGTCTTACTAATATAAAGCAAAGTGAGCAAAAGTCAGGCTGTGAGCAGAAGTCAGGCCCTGTTGTAAAACATGCCTGCTTGCAGTTCACAGAACTTGGCAAGAATAGGGCTGGTATTGCAAAAATACACATTCCTAAGAAGTACTAGCCAATGCAAGCTAGTACTAGCACTAGTACTAATGCAAGCACATTTCAGAAGGGTGGTACCAGAACTCCCCGATATCAAGTATGGTACAAACACACTCCCCAAAGATAATAGGAACATGTTGACCTCTCTTACAGAGAAAGTTACGATGACAGTGTGATGGATAGAGATGTACGAGGTAAAGAGTGGTAACTTACCACGTCAGAGGGGCAATATGTATCTTGTTCATATCGGTGCATAAAGAGGGGTGTCAGAAAGTGTCTTTGTGTGGCCAAGGGGGGAATGACAAGTCCTGCCTTTCACTGAGCTGATCCATTATTATGGGCATACAGGTATTAGTGGTCCAGTAGAGTCTGTGGATATCAGTACCGTGCTTCATCACCAATAAACCAGGCTGGGTGCCTTCGATACTAAACCACATCTGGAGGTCTCATTGGGCAGTTCGATCGAGGTCTGCTGTGTCAGCTATCTGCACAGAACTAGAACAGCTTACTGAGAGAACACTCACACTCAGCCAACATCTGACAACACTCCTCACTGCAAAATAGCAACCACCCTCCTCTCTGCCACCTGCAAGCCAGACACTGAGAAAGGGAGGAGGAGGAAACCTTCCAGCTGTGCCTCTGCTGCTCCCCCAACCCAGCTCCTCTCCCCCCCCCCCGCCACGAAAAACCCTACAGAACCACATGAAAACCCTTACACTCAACTTCAATGCTGAAACTCAATGGAGAGCCACATGGAGCGTTTTGACCGCTCAAAACAAACAGCTTGTTGTTGATCCTGCCGAGGAACCACCAGGTTTTGTTTATGTCGGAAAGATTGGTGCAGATTGATTTGCATCAGGACATCTCATGGGAGATGTGGACAAACCCTCTTTAAATGGAAAATGAGGCAAATGCCTGTATGCAACTGTGGTCACCAGGCACAAACAATGGAGCACATCAAATCTTAGTGTTCCCTTCATTCTTTCGCTGGGGGCCCGAAAGACATTCACCAGCTCACTGCTGCAGCGATGTTCTAGCTATAAATCTAGATATAAATTTGTAATTGTTGCTACCTACCCAAGCCATACAAAAGAAGAACAGGCCACTGGCTTGGGCCCCGGATAGAAGGGATGGAAAGGATCTGTATTCATCTACATCTTCCATCCTGGAAGTCTTATGTTTTGGTCACAATCCTTGTGGTTAGATAGCAGGAATCCTTTGGAAAGATAAGCTACAGTGAGGAGGGAAAGTAAAGACAAGTGTAAAGGAAAAGAAGGAGCAGCAGGGAAGGGAGGAGCCAAGAGGGGAGACATACATATCAGATAGAAAGAATGAAATAAAGTCAGAAGAGAGAGAGAGAGAGAGAGAGAGAGAGAGAAAAGAGATAAGTCAGATACAAAGAGAAGGAGGAGAGAAGAGGAGAGATTCATAGATTCCAAGGCCAGAAGGGACCACTGTGATAATTTAATCTGACCTCCTGTATAAAACAGACCACAGAATTTCCCTGAAATAATTCCTAGAGCATATCTGTTACAAAAACATCTAATCTTGATTTTAAAAGTGTGAGGAAGAGAGTAGATAAGGGATGGAATGGGATGAAAACAGAGAATCACAGAAAGATAGGAGGAGGGAAAAGTTAGGAAAGAGGGAAACAATAATAGTAGAGCCAAGAAAAAGGGAATAGATGGAAGGGGATAAAATAGTAATATGAAGGATTCCTATGGGCTTATAATAAAAGGTGGCCAAAAATGAAAAAGAAAAATAATTTAAAGACAACTCACATGCACATAAAAACTAGCATTACAATTGCTGACCCTTGCTCAATACCAGCTTTGATATTTACCATTTCTCTGTGTTCTCCCCAGTATGAGAGGCTTATTAGGGTTTATTCATTGTCACTGTAACTCAGCAATAGGCTTAGCCAATTGTAGTCATGAGAGTGAATTATGGGCCAAAAATAAATGTGATCCCCTCTAACGATGCTTTTGCTGTGAGCCCACCAAACTGTTTGGCTGCTATTGCATCAAACTACATTCATTTGCTCAAAAAAGGGTTAAATTTAATACAGCTGGACAGCTGAGCAGCTGCTTTCATGATTTAAATAAAAACAAGCTGGAATCCGTGCTGTCAACTCAGTGATATATGACTTGTAATGGGATGTTTCCAACCTCTTCTTCCATATGGTCGCCTACGTTAGGTAATGCACACAGCCTACAGTGCAACCAGCTTTCCCAAAAACATCTGGGTCCCATTCCTGTTCTGTTAGCTCTATTGTTACCTCCCACAAACCCAAATGATTCATAGGACAACATCTCTTTGCTTAAGGATCAAATTAGGACATTTCATTGATAATTTTATCATGGGCTCTAACTGGAGTTATGGGAAAATGGAACACATTCAAAAAGATATTTCTCCACACACATTTCTCTCACCCTCCTCCCCCCACACAGACTACTTGCAGTTGATAAAGTTCAGATTTCAGACAAGATTATATTAACTGAATTTGAAAACAAAATAGAACAAGTCCCTCTCTTGTGAGGACTGAATTTCAAGTTGATTTCATCTGTCTCCTTTGTTGTCTAATTTTAGAGGATTTTCTCCCTCCAAAAAAATGTGTTCACTGACAGGAAAGTAACAACAGACATTTATCTCTGGATGTTGAAATCAAAACCAATACATTCTGACGATAAGGAATTCAGATCAAACTGTAGCAAAATTCTTTAGGAATGCTAAAGAATCTAAAAGAGAATCTAAAACAGAATGGACACTTATTTGAAACATGCACAGTTTAGACAATGACACAAGCACTTCTCCAAGGATGGATTTAGAGACTAGACAAAGCTGACAAACGCCAACTGGGCCACTTCTGTGCTGGGCCCTTCCAGGTCCAGCAATTTACCAAAGCATTATGCTTTGCTGAATCAGGGCACTGGTGTGTGTATGTATATATATATATATATTTCCAACTGTGCCCTAACCTGCTGTCTCCCACCTCTCGGGGGACAGGCAGTCCTCAGTCCTTCCACTTGTATCAGTGGCCAACTGCTGTCTCTAGTCTAGCCCCTGGCTTCAGGGGCAAACTGCAGTCTGGACTTAGGCTACTCTCCTCACTGGCAAGTAGGGGTAAAGTGGCTGGGGCCGGGGGAGGAGATGGACCAGGCCCACACGCTACTCTGGGTCCCGGTCCAGGGATCCTATAGCTGGCAGCCACTTACTGCTCCTCCTCCTATTCCCACTGCCTATTTTCCTTAGGCCACTTTCCCCATAGCCCTAGCACCTTCCCTGCCTAGTCTGGCCATTGTCAGCCAAGAGCTCCCCTACTGGTCTGCTACCCTGCCCAGCACTGCAGTATCTCCAGTGCTGCTTGGCAGACAGTCCTTCCCCTTTGCCCTCCAGGAAAAGACTGCCCCTTTCACTGCTGAGCAGTCCTTTATATATCGGGTGCTCTAGCAAGTCTTCTCCTGATTGGCTTTCCCAATAAACTCTTTCCTGATTGGCTGGATTCTGCGCAGCCTCTCCAAGGCTGCCTCAATCCTTCTCCTGCCGGTATGGGGTAGCCACCCCATCACAAACATGGTTTGTTTTTGTCTGGTGTACTATGAATATTAGTTACAAACCAAACAGCTGAAGTGTGACACATTTTAAAGTAATAAACTGACAAAATGCTCCTTCTTTTCTCAGAATTATAACAAGAGACAAAGAAAGACACACACAGAGAGAATGTGCATTGTGGGGAGAATTTAATCACAATAATATTATTAAACAATGAGACAGTAGCTTGCATATGGATGTCTCCCGCATAACATAATATTAGTACTTAATTCCATTTTTCATATAAGCCAACATGATTAGGTAGACAGATATTTTACAGTACAGAATTAAGAACTTGTCTCATGACACTTCCACCTCTTTAGTAGATTTATATTATCCATCTGCACTAGCATAATGACAAAAATCATAGCGAGACCCCCCCCCCCATTCTATGCAAAAAATATCAGAGAAGTGTAAAGGGACTCTCAAAACCACATAAGAACGGCCATACTGGGTCAGTCCAAAGGTCCACTCAGCCCAGTATACTGTCTACCGACAGTGGCCAATGCCAGGTGCCCCAGAGGGAGTGAACCTAACAGGTAATGATCAAGTGATTTCTCTCTCCTGCCATCCATCTTCACCCTCTGACAAAGAGAGGGTAGGGACATCATTCCTTACCCATCCTGGCTAATAGCTATTAATGGACTTAACCTCCATGAATTTATCTAGTTCTCTTTTAAACCCTGTTATAATCCTAGCTTCACAACCTCCTCAGGCAAGGAGTTCCACAGGTTGACTGTGCATTGTGTGAAGAAGAACTTCCTTTTATTTGTTTTAAACCTGCTGCTCATTAATTTCATTTGGTGGCCCCTAGTTCTTATATTATAGGAACAAGTAAATAACTTTTCCTTATTCACTTTCTACACACGACTCATGATTTTATATACCTCTATCATATCCCCCCTTAGCATCCTCTTTTCCAAGCTGAAAAGTCCTAGCCTCTTTAATCTTTCCTCATATGGGACCCGTTCCAAACCCCTAATCATTTTAGTTGCTCTTCTCTGAACCTTTTCTAATGCAAGTATATCTTTTCTGAGATGAGGAGACCACATCTGTATGCAGTATTCAAGATCTGGGCATACCATGGATTTATATAAGGGCAATAAGATATTCTCCATCTTATTCTCTATTCCTTTATTAATGATTCCTAATATCCTGTTTGCTTTTTTGACTGCCGCTGCACACTGCGTGGATGTCTTCAGAGAACTATCCACGATGACTCCAAGATCTATTTCCTGATTACTTGTAGCTAAATTAGCCCCCATCATATTGTATGTGTAGTTGGGGTTATTTTTTGCCAATGTGCATTAGTTTACATTTATCCATATTAAATTTCATTTACCATTTTGTTGCCCAATCACTTAGTTTTGTGAGATCTTTTTGAAGTTCTTCACAGTCTGCTTTGGTCTTACTTATCTTGAGCAGTTTAGTATTATCTGCAAACTTTTCCACCTCACTGTTTACCCCTTTCTCTAGATCAGAGGTCGGCAACCTTTCAGAAGTGGTGTGCCGAGTCTTCATTTATTCACTCTAATTTAAGGTTTCACGTGCCAGTAATACATTTTAACGTTTTTAGAAGGTCTCTTTCTATAAGTCTATAATATATAACTAAACTATTGTTGTATGTAAAGTAAATAAGGTTTTTAAAATGTTTAAGAAACTTCACTTAAAATTAAATTAAAATGAAGAGCCCCCCGGACCGGTGGCCAGGACCCGGGCATTGTGAGTGCCACAGAAAATCAGCTTGCGTGCTGTCTTCGGCACACGTGCCATAGGTTGCCTACCCCTGCTCTAGATCATTTACGAATAAGTTGAATAGGATTGGTCCTAGGACTGACCCTTGGGGAATACCACTAGTTACCCCTCTCCATTCTGAAAATTTACTATTTATTCCTACACTTTGTTCCCTGTCTTTTAACCAGTTCTCAGTCCATTAAAGGATCTTCCCTCTTATCCATCACAACTTAATTTACATAAGAGCCTTTGGTGAGGGACTTTGTCAAAGGCTTTCTGGAAATCTAAGTACACCATGTCCACTGAATCCCCCTTGTCCACATGTTTATTGACCCTTTCAAAGAACTCTAATAGATTAGTAAGACATGATTTCCCTTTACAGAAACTATGCTGACTTTTGCCCAACAATTTATATTCTTCTATGTGTCTGACAATTTTATTCTTTACTATTGTTTCAACTAATTTGCCCTGTACTGATGTTAGACTTACCGGTCTGTAATTGCTGGGATCACCTCTAGAGCCCTTTTTAAATATTGGCGTTACATTAGCTATCTTCCAGTCATGGGTACAGAAGCTGATTTAAAGGACAGGTTACAAACCATAGTTAGTAGTTCCTCTATTTCACATCTGAGTTCTTTCAGAACTCTTGGGTGAATGCCATCTGGTCCTGGTGACTTGTTACTGTTAAATTTATCAATTAATTCCAAAACCTCCTCTAATGACACTTCAATCTGTGACAATTCCTTAGATTTGTCACCTACAAAGGACGGCTCAGGTTTGGGAATCTCCCCAACATCCTCAGCTGTGAAGACTGAAGCAAATAATTCAGTTTCAGCTGGAGTAGAATTTCCCCAGCTCAGGACCCCAAGACTCCCTGGGAAACCTGGCATATGGGGCATACCAATGGAATGTCTGGGGAGGTGGGGGGGAGTGTATCGAGGGCAAGGCTGTAGTAGGTAGCAGGGCAGAGATTCTGGGCTATGCTGCTGCCCAGAAGTAGGCAGAGACAGGCTGCTGTAATTTAGATCACCTCTCAGGACTGTATAAATTGCACTAGGGGCTGTTCTGGACAGCCTAGAATCAGAAGGGCTAAGGGTAACTTAAAGCAACCTTAGTCCTTCATCTGCCCAGCCTTAGATATGACTTTAAGGGTATGTCTACACTGTAATTAAAAACCTGCAGCTGGGCCAGCTGATTCATGACTACTTGGGCTGAGAGGATGCTTAACTTCAATGCAGATGTTCGGTCTCTGGCTGCAGCCAGAGGTGGATCTTCCCACCTTGCGGGGTCCTAAAGCCCATGCCCCAGCGCAAGCCTGAACTTCTACACTGCAATTAAACAGCCCATAGCCCAACCCACAAGCCCCAGTCAGCTGGCACAGGCTAGCCACAGGTTTTTAACTACAGTGTAGACATGCCCCAAGAAGCACAGAATAGACTGTCAACCAGTATGCTTTGGATGTTATTATTTCTCAGATTCTCTATGGCATGTTTACAAAAAACATGTTCTGAAAAAAGATTAGACACTGAGACTCAGACTCTGTAAATTCAGTCTATAACCTTAACTTTGGTCTTACTACTGCTAGACCTTCATAGAGCTAGTCAACAGTTTTGAAATTTCAATGGTTTTTTTGGTGACAATCTTTCTCATCATTTTTGACCCTCCCTATTTAGTTATACCATGGTAGCAACCAATGGCACAAAACAGGATCAACAGCACTAGAAAATATACTAATTGGAGATAAAAACCTAAATGTGTTTAATTATGTAGACAGTTACATCAAAGCCATGTGCAAATGTGCTAACTGCACATGTAAACAGCGAGTTAAATCATTAACTGGTGATTTGCATATGCAATGACTAAGCCCAAGAAAGTTATACATATGCATATTTCTGAAAATCTGGTTTTATAACTTGAACACATATACACATGTTCTATGAAAAAATGCCTTCATCAAATTAATTACAAATTTCAACACTAAGGGCTTCTCTTCACTACAGTGGTAAGTCGACCTAAGTTACAGTACTCCAGCTACGTGAATAATGTAGCTTAGGTTGACTGACTGCGGTGTCTTCACTGCACTGCGTCGACGGGAGACACTCTCCCATCACGTTACTGTAATCTTCTCGGGGAGCTGGAGTACCAGGGTCGACCGGAGAGCACTCTGCATCGATTGCAGCAGCGTCCATCTCCCCATAATGAAGACCAGCCTTAACACTTTCAGAATGCCAGTTTTTAGTAAGGTAACTTTCTGTATCCAAATTCACTAACATTGCAAGAGTGAATGTTGCTGGTGTTGTATACTCAATGGTGATGTTTTGAATGATGAATAAATTAGCTGCTAGTGGTGTTAATTAGTATTGCTTTACACAGCAAACCTCCCAGGATATGTTTGACAGATTGGGTCATATTTGTTCCTCGTGTAACTCTAGCTGAGTTACACTGGGGATAAATTTGACCCCTGGCTTTTCATTTGAGCTTTACAGGTTTCTAATTATTGTTTACAAATACAAGCCACACCTCTTCTAAGGCTTGTTGTTATTCAAACTTTACCATAACAAAAGGTACAATTTGTACTATCTATGATTACTACACTGTCATAAGAAGTGAGTCAGCTTGACAATATTTAGCCTTTACTAATATCATCTTTGGGACTCAAGTGATTGGAAAAAAAACAAACCCACAGATGAAAGCCCAGATAAGGTTTTTGTAAAACAGTTGTAATTACTTTTCTTTTAAGTTGTTTCCCTCCCACACACTTACACTATCTGCTCATCAGCTGAAGAGGTGTACTCCTAATGATGAAGTGTTATTTAAAAAAGATCACACTATGCTGAATCATACAGCATGTGTTCCAGAAGAGTTATTTTCAGAATGAACATAAACTGTTTCGGAGATTTTTATTACTGTTTATGTGGTGGTCTAATCAACAGGGTTTACTACAATTAAATGGTTTGCCATTTTAAAAAATATTGTTTGTCATATGTCAGATCAATCATCGTTCATGACTAAACCATCATTTAAATAGTTTGAATTCAAATTGGACATTCTATTATCTCAAAAGTCATAAAAGTTTGGACATATCTCAGACCTGAATTTAGTATAGCTCTTGTATGCAAGCAAAGTATCCTGCTGAAAGACAAACTAGATTTACCAAAATGTTATTTTTAATAACTTAGTGTTAAATAAATGCATTTCTATTAGTTAAAATTCAGAAGTAAATAAATGACACTAGTAATTCTAGCGATCATTACCAAGTTCCAATACTTCAGAAAACTGACACAGTTATTATCTAAAGTCAGCATGGATTACCATGCGAGTCCTAGAATGGAATTAAATGGGGACTTGTATATTAGTCACTCTGTTGCACTGTGAAGCCCCCCTCAATGAGCAGATCTTTTTATGAGTGTGGTATGACAGTGGATGATAGTGCTCAATTACTTTAAAATCCAAGTGGATGTCAAGCCTTCTGAATCAGTGCAGAATTTCATGCCAACTATAATGACCATGGGACAATCTCAGGTACTAGTTGGCTCAGTTTGTCTAGCTAGGCCACACCCTTGAGCTAGAGACTTAAGTGATGGAAATCAAATGTGGCTGATCAATTTTTTTTAATATCTTATGTCATAACCATGTAGGAGGTAGTTCCTTTGTTCTGTATCTGTCCCACAAATCTCCACAGAATTCCAAAGAGAAAATTTAGTTGGATTGAAGCAAGGGGTGTGTGTGATGGATGAGGGGATAATGATTACAGAAAGGGAGTACATCTCCTCTTTCCAGTACTTCCCTTAAGCTAGCTCCGCGAGATCTGGGCTTGCTTTGCTTGCAGAAGCGTAGAGGACAATCTGGGTTTACATGAGGTGCAGGCAGGGGCGGCTCCAGGCACCAGCAATTCGGCAGCAGGTACACCAAAGGCGCGGGACCAGAAGATCACCCGCAGAGCCGCCACCAAATCTGCGTGACCGGAGGACCTCCCACAGAAACGCCGCCAAAGGCTGCCTGACTGCCGTGCTTAGGGCGGCAAAAAACACAGAGCCGCCCCTGGGTGCAGGCCTAGGTGGGTCTTGCATGCAGCCCAGACAGCTGTGTGGAATTTCATGCCACCTGCCGGAAGTCCATTAGGCTTCTGAAGACTCCCAATGCTCTGTTGCCAGTTTAAGAAGCTCCTGCAGCATTCCCAACAAATGAATAGGTTCCTGGGGGACCCTCATTCTTCTCCATCTCACTCTTACTTTACAACTGCCATAGTGAAAACTACAGCTTCCTGCTCTACATTCAGATTTGCTTTTTCTTCAGGTCAAAATACAAATTGGGTCTGATATACTTTCTCGTCAAATCTGGGGGAAAAAAAAGGATTGAGGTTGTGTTCAGATCCAAATATGGAGAACGGACCCTAGTATCTGACAATTTTTTTGGCGTTTTCAACAGGAGGGTTCATTATAATACATTAGAGTGGGGCTGGTTCTCTGATCACACAGTATTTCAGAGTGTAGCTTTTTTATTTTCTCAGTACTTTTTCACTTGTAAGATAATGGCATTTAATAAGCCTGTTCCTCCTCTCCCCTCCACCCTGACTACTACTTCTTTTCTCCATCTGTTTTGCTTTTTACTGTCAGCATGTTTGTACTATCACTCCTGACTGAGGGCCTCTGAATGAAATACAGAGAAAATATGGAATACAGCAGCCAGAGATAACAAAAGAACAAGTAAGGGCATTTCTAAAAGTGTTTAATGTCAGAGAGGCCAGGCAAGTGGAGGAGTGTATATAACATCTAAGGTGTTATTAAAGGCAAGTATTCAGCTCACCAAAACGCAATTTCTGACAGAACTAGGGAAAAGGTGAGAAGTTCAACAGAATTGGAAAAAATCTGTGACTCAGAAGAAAGTCAACCGCTGACTTGATAATCAACTAGTTAGAGATCGGGAAAACAATTTATATAATCAATCCAATCCTCCTGCAAAGGTAAGATATCATTCCCAAACAAGAGTACACCAGAGAGAGTTTGCACAAACAAAGGCATTTTCCATGTTGTAAGAATGATTTAGCATTGCATTTCCAGTGCTGTAATTGATTTACCCTGAGCGAAGGAAAGTGGATTATCCAGAGGCAGGAAGATTTTCAGTGAAGACAATAAGATTATTTGTATCTATACAATACTTGAAAGATTATGCAACTAAAGGAGGAATGACAGATCTGTGATATTCTCTATGAGGTATATACACATCTGCAATCCTTTAAGGCCCAAATAGAGTCATGCACTTAAGCACGTGCAAATTAAGCATATGAGCATTGATTGGAATGTAGGAAGGCATTCAAAAGGAATAGCAAGAAACCAAATGGAGTGAAGGAATTTAATGTATCCTTATCCTGGGATAATGACGCTCTAGAGAAAGCAATCTGATCACTTTACTGCATCAGCATTAACAGAAACGCTGGTACAATGGATTTATGTAGAAAGAGCTAGCTAATTTGAAGAATTCTATTCTTGTCTTGTACAGCCTGCGCTGATAATTGAAATGTTCCTTGCTAACCTTCCATCGTTTTTTACCCTTAGAGAAAATAATTATTTTTTTCAAAAAGACATCATTCTTAGTTTTTCTTTAAGGCAGAGAAAGATTTAGTGATAATTTCTGTCCTTGACGCATTCTTTGAACCAAAATTTCATAATTAGTTGTTTGGCATCTTACGAACTTCGGGAGCAAGGCACAGACGTCCACAAACGAGATGTCCACCTTTATGCCGTTCCCCTACTAGTCTCTGGGCTGCCCCGCCCATTCTGAAGAGCAATTTATGGCAGTGTCAGCACTGCTGTAAATTAGATCAATTATAAAATCACCCGCAGGGTTATCCTGCCAGTCAGGGATCGCTAAGGTCCAGGGCATCCTGGCAATGGCCCCTTTTCTCTGACCACACCGCCAATATCTAGGTGATGGAGAGGAGCATGTTGGGTATCAGATACATCAGCTCTATGCCGGAATTCCCAAGTTAGGCTGTTCTTCAGACTGCTTTGCCCTGCTGGTGCAATATAAAGAAGCCTTAATGGGGCCAAGGATCTAGCCCCAGGTCTTCAACTCCATCAATTATAGGCCATCATCATAGCCTAATTCCCTGGTGTTCTTCTCTTTTTCTGTATCCTTTTTCTCTCTCAACGTGGGGATTCTCTCACTGGGTTATTGTGACTGAAACTGTAAGCATCCGAGTGGATCACTAGGAAATTCCTCCTTATAAAGAGTGAACATAGTAATGCTGCTCACCCCCTCAACTTAAATATACCACCATAACAATATAATCCTGCAAACACTATCTAAATTCCAGCAGGATGACACACAGAAACAGAAATGTGTATTAATGGCTGGGTTAGTGGGAGGAATCAGGAGCTGGGAGAACAGAGGTAGCACGACGCTTTCCTGGAGAGGAGATCTGTGGGAAGATCTGGAGCCTTGCTTAAGGGTGGGCTAGGGCAGAAAGGTCAGAAGGAAGCAGCTGGCAACTGGTAGGGGGATCATACATTTAACACCAAGAAAGTTTTAGAGCAATGGGTTTGGGTTGGAATTGAGGCTAGTTTTGAAACTTGCTAATGGGTTTGGTCATTGAGAGGGTTGTCCTGGTATGAGGCAGAGGGGTTTATGAGAAGGGGTGAGTATGCCCTTCTTCTGAACCTCAGAGCACTTTAAAGGTTTTAAGGACACAGGATGTATGAAACTACTAAGATAACCGCTGCAGTGAGTTTTTAAGTTAGCAGAGAAGAAAACGTACAGACGTTATTTGGCATCTACATGACAAAAGAGCCTTTTCCTACTGATCTGCAAAGAGGTCAAATGCAAGCACAGACACTTTTTGCACCACTGTTCAGTGGAACTGTGTTGAAAAATAGTGTTCAAACCTGGCTGTGATAAACCAGATTATAACATCATTTAATTTGTCATTGTAGATGGGGACAAACTGTGAAAAACTTATCTAAAACTGGTTTCAGAGTAGCTGCCGTGTACTTGTAGCAGAGGAGTACTTGTGGCACCTACTGACCGCTATACTTACCTACATGCCTCCAGCATTCATCCAAACCACACCACACAATCCATTGTCTACAGCTAAGCTCTATGATACAATCGCATTTGCTCCAACCCCTCAGACAGAGACAAATACCTACAAGACCTCTATCAAGCATTCTTACAACTACAATACCCACCTGCTGAAGGGAAGAAACAGATTAACACAGCCAGAAGAGTACCCAGAAGTCACCTACTACATGACAGACCCAACAAAGAAAGTAACAGAACACCACTCGCCATCACCTTCAGCCCCCAACTAAAACCTCCCCAGTGCATCATCAAGGATCTACAACCTATCCTGAAGAACGATCCCTCACTCTCACAGATCCTGGGAGACAGGCCAGTCCTTGCTTACAGACAGCCCCCCAACCTGAAGCAAATACTCACCAGCAACCACAGACCACACAACAAAAACACTAACCCAGGAACCTATCCTTGCAACAAAGCCCATTGCCAACTCTGTCCACATATCTATTCAGGGGACACCATCATAGGACCTAATCACATCAGCCACACTATCAGAGGCTCGTTCACCTGCACATCTACCAATGTAATATATGCCATCCTGTGCCAGCAATGCCCCTCTGCCATGTACATTGGCCAAACCGGACAGTTTCTACATAAAAAAAATAATGGACACAAATCAGACGTCAAGAATTATAACATTCACAAACCAGTCGGAGAACACTTCAATCTCCCTGATCACTCAATTACAGACCTAAAAGTCACAATATTACAACAACAAAATCTTCAAAAACAGACTCCAATAAGAGACTGCTGATTTGGAATTAATTTGCAAAATGGACACCATTAAATTAGGCTTGAATAAAGACTGGGAGTGGATGGGTCATTACACAAAGTAAAACTATTTCCCCATGTTTATTCCCCCCCTCCCCACACACACTGTTCCTCACAACTTCTTGTCAACTGCTGCAAATGGACCATTTTGATTACCACTACAAAAAGTTTTTTTCTCTCCTGCTGGTAATAGCTCACCTTAACTGATCACTCTCGTTAGAGCAGTGGTTCTCAAACTTTTTTTTACTGGTGACCCCTTTCACATAGCAAGTCTCTGAGTGCAACCCCCCCCCTATATATTTAAAACCACTTTTTTATATATTTAACACCATTATAAATGCTGGAGGCAAAGCGAGGTTTAGGATGGAGGTTGACAGTTCGTGACCCCCCATGTAATAACCTTGCTACCCCCAAGGGGTCCCAACCCCCAGTTTGAGAACCCCTGCGTTAGAGTGTGTATGGTAACACCCATTGTTTCATGTTCTCAATGTATAGATATATATACTTCCTACTGTATTTTCCACTGCATGCATCCGATGAAGTGGGCTGTAGTCCACGAAAGCTTATGCTCAAATAAGTTTGTTAGTGTCTAAGGTCCTACAAGTACTCCTGTTCTTTTATTTAAAACTATGATCTAGTCTTAAATATTGTTTTACCATGATTTGAACCCATTCACATAGGCCACCCAAATCAAATCAAATCAAATCAAATCATGTAATAAAGTAGTATTGCTGTTTCTGCAATTGTATTTTACTTCACAGCACTGTTCCACAACCAATGAAGAGGATACCCTAGAGGTGATGCCCTCCAAAGAAAAAAACAACAGAGTTAGATACTAGGTTAACTGATGATACCCTGGACTTCTAGGGATTGCATTGATAGGAAATGCACTTGAGTAACTTTAACAAAGTTAAACAAAGGGGCAGATATTTTAATAGTATTTAGGCACCTAAAGATGCACATAGGCACCTAATGGGATTTTCAAAAGTGCTTAGACATATATGCATCTAAATACCTTCAAAAATCTGTTCCAAAGTCTTTTGTGGAGGAACTATACTAGCCTGAAATAAGATGCTGTCATTAAGTGGAAAATTGAACCTTTAGTATTTATTCAGTCGCACTACTTATAATTATCGTTATGCCCAAAATGAACAAATTACTGCAATATTCACTGAAAGATAAGATTATACCCTTCAAATATATCTCAGGGAAAATTAATCCAGCAATAAAAGAAATTCTGAAAGAAAGTACTTCCAGTACTGACAATTTGGAGTTTGACATCTCTGAAATTAAGTTCTCATGGTTACTTGAGAAATAGGAAGTGATTGAAATATGAGTAACAGAGTATTTCTTGTATAATGAAGAGATGTCACTGATTTTTAATTATCTAAAAACCACATAAACAGTTTTTAAATCTTTTAAACAGTTGCATTGGTTGGTTACTACAGTGTTGGGGTTGGAACAGATCTATAGTAGACCCTAACATTTCACACAAGGGAAGTTATATTATATTTTGCATGCATAAAATCAATGGGAGCTGCATGCATATCACTTGGTAGAATTTGGCTCAAAGTTCATAAAAGAAGCCCTCTCTATAAAATACACAAAAGAAGAAGCATATTTAAATAAGTTTAAGATGTTTTCAGTCTATTATATTTTCTTCAAGGAGACATTTATTTCCTCTAAAAACATAGTAAAGGAGAACCATATTTAAATAAATTTAAGATGTTATCCAGGCTAGTCTATTTTCCTCCAGAAAAAGTGTAATTCATCTTTCCATGCATATATTTATGTTTCTCAAAGATTCGTTCAGTAAGAGTAACTAAAATACCATTCAGATCTGAGATATCAAAAAAGAAAAATTATTCTAGCATGATATGCAGACAAAGCCATTTTTTAAACTAACATTAAATGAAGAAGAAATATGATCACTTCATAGACCATACTGCCTGTAATACTGATGATAAAAAAATGTCAATTGAATACAACCAGTGGCTTTTTGATCTGCCATGTTCAAGTGCATAGTAAGAATATGAATCAGGAGTGTACTGCTCATTCCATTATCTAAAGTAAAATGCAAAGCTTCCATTTAACACCCTCCTCTGCCCAGTCACCCACACAACATTTTTTTCTATAGCTTCTTTCTCTGCAGCTAACCACAACTTGAAAGTTGAGTATATTATGTTGGCCTTTATGGTTTTCATGCTCCTTTTTTTAGCCGACCATTATAATGTTACTATCTTAACTTTCATTTTTCTCTGTTCCTGTCACTTCTGAACCTTGTGAGAGCTAGAAATGGAATAAAGGCTTTCTAATGAGATTTATATCACAACACTTTCTCCAAAAACTTAGGCTGCTCCCTCTGTTGTAGAATCAATGATGTCTCATTGTCCCTTGTCTCACACCTGGCAGTGCTGAGTATTTGTCATAATACCACTAGTCTGACAGTAATAAAATATTTTTGTACTATGGGGGAGGGGAGGTATTTTTAGCAGCTATAAACAAATTTCCTAAGGCTCAGAGGTTTAGTCTGGTTTAGTCTGGTTGTTTATTGGAACTTTGATTCTCTGAATCTACAGAGGTCCTACCCATTCATCAAGCCTACTAGATGTAACCTTCCAAATTGAACTACCTTTTCAAGGTAGTCATTGCCTATATCTCTCTCCACCATCACCCCTTCCTCCCAGGATTTTGGACCCCCACTTCCCAGTGATTCTGGCCTTTGGATCTCCTCTTCCTTTAAAGAGAATATGTGGTATCCAGAACCTCCATTTTGAAGGCATGTTAACTCTCTAGTGGGATTTTAAATTGGAGAGTCTAGTAGAGGCACAGTTGGGCACAACTCCTCTTCTTCAAAGCTTGAGATTGAGGTCAAGGGGAAGGTGTTTCCCTAAAGGAGTAAGAAACTGAGCTGAAGCAGTGAGCTTGGGAGAGGCATTTTACTGCCCAGCAAGACAAAGATCTGGAGACCTCAGGGAAAGGGTTCTTTACTGGAATCAATCTGAGCCCCATGTTTCTTCTAGATCTTTCATTTATATGTGTAAGATTAATTAATTAAAAAAAAGTCAACCAAAAGGCAACACGTGAACTAAACTTTTCCATTTTACCATTGGAACCATGCTAGCAAGCAACTATACTCAAGTAGGACAGTTGCTATCATAGTTCTAGTATGGCTTCCCTCATCAATGTTGGCAGGGATTACTTTTTCTAAGATGGGAGTGATATGGGAGCTTAAAAAATGATAGCTGACGTCACAGTGCAGCACTGGGGAGACATGGATTTTGTGGTCATGCCTGCAAAAATTGTACCTGGTGGATAACGCTGTGTTTGTTCTAGACAACAATTAAATGGATTGTAACATATCGGGCTACTCTGTGATTTGAACAGAACAATATTCTTGCATGCATCAGAGCAGTTGTTAAATGCAGAAGTCCTTGTAATAATTGTAAAGGAAAACTATGGCTAAAGGAATGCAAACCAGAGAGGTCACTGATAAAATTGAGGATACCTGCTATTTACCATTTGTGAAAGAATATATTACCATCACATATTGATTTTAAATGCTTACTTTATAGACATCTTTCTAGTACCCAGTGGATTAGG